>NC_054746.1:8189031-8852364 GCF_018143015.1 Lytechinus variegatus | reverse complement strand
AAGAAAAGAAGAAGAGTTATATTCATATAGCGCTTCATTCTTTGGTCCCGTGCTTAGTCTCTAACTTACTTGGTCTCTAACTAACTAAGCGCTTTGCATTGTAATTATTATTACCTGGGTCATAAAGGATTGGGTGGGGACAGTTGTCCTCTCAACCTCCAAACCCCGCTCCATCAAAAAACTTAAAATATGCACCTTTCTGCTGAAAATGTTATAAGATTCATCAATATGCTGCGCAAAATCTTTCAATTTCAATATCAAAGATGTTCGTTGGTCGCTCCGCTCTCTTGCTTTTAAGGTTCTCCAAAATAATTACACTCTAAAAATTCGACTTTTAAATCAACATTTGAAAGGTTGGAGGAGTGACAACGGCCTTTTCCAAATATTACATCCAACCTTGTATAAAGCTGAATCCAACATTTAAAGTGTTGGGTGGAACCATTTAAAGTGGGTAAATGGAACATTTAGAAAATGTTGTCACTAAAATGTTTAGTTCATATTTTTTTAGAGTGTACGGGTCCTAATTGGGGCCTACCATCCAAAACTTGTGGCAGAGGTCATTCTCTAAAAAGTGAGACCCTTTTCCCCATCGTATAAGATTTGGTAAATGGAATCTCCAATCATCACAACCCTGATCATCTTATCACTCTGTCCTTAAATCTTATCGTCAAAATATTTATTCTTCATCCCCCCCCCCCCCTCCCCTCCCATACAAACACAGCCACACCCCCTCGTTCAGTGATCATTAAAGTAAAGAAAACGATTGCTAAAGTACCACGTTTTGCGCTTATATTCGAAACACATTTATCATGTTAATTCTTTGCGAAGGTCTGGTATATAGTAAATATTTGTGTATGGAAGATAATCGACTTTTATATTGGTTTAACACCGTGTCCCTGATCCAGGGGCAGATCCAGGATTTTGCAGAGGGGGGCACATTTTCCTCGAGGGAAAATTTGACAGGCAAACAAAAAAATAAGTCTTCACGTTCAAAGGGGGGGGGCACACTTCTGCTCTAATGACATTTTTACGTTACAAATTTTAATTATGCTTCTCAAGGGCGGCACGGGCCGGCTTTGTCCCCCCCACCCCTTGATCCGCCAGTGCCCTGATCAATACATGCATTTATATTGTTGGAGCAAATCAAGGGAATTTCCCGAACCGTCGACCTATCCCTTCCTTCATTGTTGCATGATGTGGTGTTGCTGTTGTTGTTTTTTTAATACAAACGAACTGCAACATCATTCAAAGTATTGAATTCAGAAGGTCCATTCTAGTCCTTTAAAGACCAGGTCCACCCTAGAAAAAGGTGAATTTGAATATATTCATGAAAATCGGATGTAGAATATCATAAAGTTAATGCCATTGCAGTTTCGCCTAATTTTACAAATCAACTATATGTAAAACCTGACCATGCTATGAGAAGTAACTCACACAATATTTCTCTTGTATTTTTATTGGAAAAAATATGTATCACTGAAATTGTTTCCTTACCATAATGTAGAATAAGGTTCGATTCCTCCCTGAACAAAATTGTCACTTTTCTAACCTATTGATCTAATGAAGAGGCTCCTTACTTAAAAAAAGGAGATATTCAATATTTCATATAATGAAATACTGATGAAATAATTAGTGACATAATTGGCTCTCTCATTTGCATATCAGGTTATTGTGCATACAACTATTTGGAGACAAATAAGTGAAAGTTTAAATTGTTGTGGGAGTTGTCTAATGTACTGTACATACGATTTGATGAAATTTTCAGCATAATTCTCGTTTAATTACTATATAATACAGGTATATATCTATTTCAAATACTTTTAAAACTATAGTCACCTTGATCTTATATTGTCTTGATCCCCTTTTAACGATGATTTAATGAAAAGAAATGAGCTGAATGCACTCTAATAGTGGGCCTTTCGGTTAAAGTCTAAAAGCGCATCATTTACAATTCATTTATTTGTTCATGTAGTCCCATAATTATCATTTTATGAAAAAAGGGTTTCGCCTCGGTGCTGGATGAATTTCATTTCATTTATTTGTTTCTGTTTCACAAAAATATATAATGAACATAACATAAAGTAAAGAGTATAACTAAACATTATATCATTTATAACATAATTATAGAATTGAATAATCATATAGAATGATGATTGAAAAAAACATGGGATACGAAATATAACACATATACTGAGCTTCACTTGTATTTAAGATATACACAGATGCTTAATTCTTCAAATTTCTGTATCTGCCAAACTTTCGTTCATCTACATATTCATTTATAAAAAAAATATATATATATATATTTTATACATACACAGACAGTCACACACATAATGTCGATATATTCGTATCTCTAAAAATAAAAAAATAAAAATAATCATATTCATTTATTCATTTCCGCCATATTCACTGTACTAAGGATCAAATTATAAAATGAATTCGATAATTTCGATTTTTTTTCGACGGGACACTTCTCTCTTTTTCCAATTACAAAACCATTTCTTGAGCATGAAATGGGCCGACACTTCTTTTCCTTCACAGATTTTTTTTTTTTAATTTTCACAAAGAATCGACGGTTAAAAAAAAAATCATATGCCATGCCCCCACCGGGCTGCCCGACTGCACTTACGTCAGAATGGAACGCGTGGAGTTGATACTAGAGTACTTCACATTGTCGACCAATTATCAAAGCTTTATCAGGGGCCGGCGTTTCATAAACAGTAAAAAGGACGTGGCGGAAATCTTTTTCATCCGCCAGTTACCATGAGAACTGTACTTCTCAGCCAATCAGAAGCAAGATCAGAAGATGTCAGATACGACTTTTACTTGCCAGAGGACAAACGTTGATGAAACGCTCTCATGGCTTTAATAGTCCAAATCCAAAGTAGCAAGCTTGTTTATCCATTCGCGACCTGCGGCTGGTTTTAGATTCAGCCAGTATTCCGCTGTAGTTCTTCAATAAAAATAAACAAAATATTCGTCATTAATGACCACAACTTTACGATCATGTAAGAAAATGATAGAAAAAGAAAGAATACGAATAATAATGAGATGATGATGATGGTAACGGTGATGATTATGGCAACACAAAAGCTTGATAATATTTATATCAGAAGCGGACAATTAAAATAAAAAGCGAAAACCGTATAAGACGTATGGAAACTTATTTTGGGGGCATGCCCCTGAAAAATGGGGAAGCTGCGTGTATTATATACTTCATAGAGAGCTCCTCCTGGAATTATTGTAGGTCTGACAAAATGGAGAAGTCTAACCAAAAATGACTTACATTTTGTATAGAAACTTTTTTTTTGCTTGTTAAATTTCTCGGGACCAAAAATGACGTTCATTTTGTAGTGAAACCCATTGCTTGTCAAATTTATAGTCTATAAAGACTATAATTAAAACATAAAATCATCTTTTTTTTAATTGAAAAAAAAATCTGACACAAGTCCTCAGTTGTGCTCGGTTTTGAACCTCATACATTATTTGTGTCTATCCTCTCATCTGTTTTCTCTTTCTCTCCTGTCCGCTTATCCGCCTTCCTACCGTTTATTTATTTACGGCATCGATCACATTTTTCGCGCATTATATTCTTTCCAGGTCATTTTATATATATTTTTTCTCCTTTTATACACATCATTGAATCCAGTTTGCTTGAGTCCACGATGGCACGTGTTCTACCTACGTTCAGCAGCACCCATCCATCTTCTCAGGGCATTCTCCCCTTTTTCTTTTCTTTTTCGGGGGGGGGGTGGGGAAGGGTGGATATATTTTAGGACGGGTTGTTTTGTCTTATACAAACTATATATTTTTTGATAACTTCGTATTTATTTTGTGAGTATTATTTCTCTCTCATTTATTTTTTTTCTTCTCATTTGATTACATATGTCTGTATTTGTACTTTGTTATTGGTTGTGTTATCTATTTTTTGACGGGCCCACATTGTACAAGCATTGCTTTTTAGTGGGTCCCTCCATTTCCATTTTAATTTAATTTCTATTGAAAAATAGTTTGCTTATTTAAAACCTCCAATGTGTTGCCCAAATTTTTTTTTTGCTAGTCATTTTTTTTTACCTGTCTCCATCTCAAAATTTCAGGTGGACCCCCTTTTTTTTATTACTTCCGCCGCCAATGACACTGGGGATGCAGAAAGGCAATAATAAAGTACCCTCTTACTTCCCCCCCTTTCTGTCTCTCTCTCTTTCTCTTTCTCTCCCTTTTTATTCTTAGTGTTATTAGTATATAGTCCAGAGGAGAAAAACAATGCTCATCATCTAATATTAGTAAGCTGGCATGATTTAAAACCTGGAAAATTGATCAGTGGGTTGCAAAGTCAGTTTAAAAAGAAATTTACCTCTTATGTTGATTTTTAATATGACTTCTTCTCAATCCTTCGAAATTTTCAAATTTATCTGCCCCGGGTATGCCGCGTCCCCGTTCCGCTTTTAGCTGGAAGAAAACAAAATGCATAGCCTGTGTGGGTGCATTGATATACAAACTTGACATTATCCCAACTGTATGCCTAATTATATCCATGGTGAAAAAAATGTATTTACTGTAAAAAAAATGAAAATTTCCTTGAAACAAGTTGTCCAAATATTAAATAGTGACAACACAGTTTAAGCTGTTCCTTATGTATATTCATATTTGTACCTCTTTATTCATGTGTTATATCATATAGAATTTAATCTCCAATTAAGAAATATAAATCATCTCTTGAAAAAATTTCTTTAATAAAAAAGACCCCTACCCAAAAAGAAAGAAGTAAAACAAATTAAAAATTGTATGGCGTATACGCTGTACAAGGTAAAGAATGGGGGAAAGGGTCAATGGGAGGTTATAAAATAAATACCATTAAAATTATCATATTCATCCATTGCATTAATCAGCAAACATATTACATATAGAATACATAAACGTGCTATTGAATAGGGATCCATGTTTGTTTTCAAATACGACAGCTGCTGCAAATAACATTCTGCTCATTAGAAACAAAAAGCATGTTTACATTCCAAAGGTCGGAGATAATGTCATTGAATATAATAACACGCCATCATAATCAATCGAATATATGCTTCGAGAGGTTAAAAGTCTTAGTAAAGGAGGATTCGCGTATAACGAATAAAAATAAATCGTACTGGAAAGAATATAGTGTCACAAAGTGTATTCACAGTGTGTTCACATAGTGGACTGTGTGGAGATCTTATACATATTGTAGTGTGTTCACACAGGGCCCTGTGTGGAGATCTGGATTCACACTGTAGTATCCACAGTGTGTTCACACAGTGACCTGTGTGGAGATCTGGATTCACACTGTAGTGTCCACAGTGCGTTCACACAGTACATGTTGAGAATATGTGATTGACACTGTAGTGTGTTCACAGTGAGTGTACACAGTGGATGTTGTGAAGATGTGATTGACACTGTAGTGTGTTCACAGTGAGTGTACACAGTTGATGTTGTGAAGATGTAATTGACACTGTAGTGTGTTCACAGTGAGTGTACACAGTGGATGTTGTGAAGATGTGATTGACACTGTAGTGTGTTCACAGTGAGTGTACACAGTGGATGTTGTGAAGATGTGATTGACACTGTAGTGTGTTCACAGTGAGTGTAAACAGTGGATGTTGTGAAGATGTAATTTACACTGTATTTTGTTCACAGTGAGTGTACACAGTGGATGTTGTGAAGATGTAATTTACACTGTATTTTGTTCACAGTGAGTGTACAAAGTGGATGTTGTGATTATGTAATTGACACTGTAGTGTGTTCACAGTGAGTGTAAACAGTGGATGATGTGAAGATGTGATTGACACTGTAGTGTGTTCATAGTGAGTGTACACAGTAGATGTTGTGAATATGTAATTTACACTGTAGTGTGTTCACAGTGAGTGTACACAGTGGATGTCGTGAAGATGTGATTGACACTGTAGTGTGTTCACAGTGAGTGTAAACAGTGGATGTTGTGAAGATGTGATTGACACTGTAGTGTGTTCACAGTGAGTGTACACAGTGGATGTTGTGAAGATGTGATTGACACTGTAGTGTGTTCACAGTGAGTGTATACAGTGAATGTTGTGAAGATGTAATTGTCACTGTAGTGTGTTCACAGTGAGTGTACACAGTGGATGTTGTGAAGATGTGATTGACACTGTAGTGTGTTCACAGTGAGTGTACACAGTGGATGTTGTGAAGATGTGATTGACACTGTAGTGTGTTCACAGTGAGTGTAAACAGTGGATGTTGTGAAGTTGTGATTGACACTGTAGTGTGTTCATAGTGAGTGTACACAGTGGATGTTGTGAAGATGTGATTGACACTGTAGTGTGTTCACAGTGAGTGTACACAGTTGATGTTGTGAAGATGTGATTGACAGTGTAATGTGTTCACAGTGAGTGTACAAAGTGGATGTTGTGAATATGTAATTGACACTGTAGTGTGTTCATAGTGAGTGTACACAGTTGATGTTGTGAAGATGTGATTGACACTGTAATGTGTTCACAGTGAGTATACAAAGTGGATGTTGTGAAGATGTAATTGACACTGTAGTGTGTTCACAGTGAGTGTACACAGTGGATGTTGTGAAGATGTGATTGACACTGTAGTGTGTTCACAGTGAGTGTAAACAGTGGATGTTGTGAAGATGTGATTGACACTGTAGTGTGTTCACAGTGAGTGTACACAGTGGATGTTGTGAAGATGTGATTGACACTGTAGTGTGTTCACAGTGAGTGTATACAGTGAATGTTGTGAAGATGTAATTGACACTGTAGTGTGTTCACAGTGAGTGTACACAGTGGATGTTGTGAAGATGTGATTGACACTGTAGTGTGTTCACAGTGAGTGTACACAGTTGATGTTGTGAAGATGTGATTGACACTGTAGTGTGTTCACAGTGAGTGTAAACAGTGGATGTTGTGAAGATGTGATTGACACTGTAGTGTGTTCATAGTGAGTGTACACAGTGGATGTTGTGAAGATGTGATTGACACTGTAGTGTGTTCACAGTGAGTGTATACAGTGAATGTTGTGAAGATGTAATTGTCACTGTAGTGTGTTCACAGTGAGTGTACACAGTGGATGTTGTGAAGATGTGATTGACACTGTAGTGTGTTCACAGTGAGTGTACACAGTGGATGTTGTGAAGATGTGATTGACACTGTAGTGTGTTCACAGTGAGTGTACACAGTGGATGTTGTGAAGATGTGATTGACACTGTAGTGTGTTCACAGTGAGTGTACACAGTTGATGTTGTGAAGATGTAATTTACACTGTAGTGTATTCACATAGTGGACGATGTGACTATGTCACTCACACTGTAGTATGTTAACAGTGTGTTCAGACAGTAGATGTCGTGAAGATGTGATTCACACAGTATTGTGTTCACACACTGGATGTTGTGAATGTGTAATTCACACTGTAGTGTGTCCAGCGTGTTCACACAATGAATACTGTGAAGATGTATTTCACACTGTAGTGTGTGAACAGTGTGCTCACACAGTGGATATTGTGAATATGATAGTGATTCATACTGTAATAATACTCAATTAAAACATCTACATTGTGATTGTTCAAAGTGTGTTCACACTGTAAAGATATTCAAAATCAACAGTGTGAAGATGATGTCACTGTGGACACATCTACAGTGTGTGTTCACAGTGCGTTCACACCACACTGTCAAAATACTCCAATTGAACAGTGTGAAGATGGTTTTGCATTATATGGTCCATATTGTGAACACCGGTGTTGTAGTGCCTTAATGCTCGGCCTTGACCTTAAGGCGTCTTAAGCATGTTAAGGCCTACTTTTTCAAAACCTTGGCCTTGAGGATTTTGAGCCTAGACTATAACTGCACACTGTCGGACACTGTGTTATCAGATGGGAGGATGCACTTTTTAATACCTCTTCTGCTATCGCTCGAATGTGATGAGGTTCGAATCCGCAACACCCTCCGATGTACCTGACCCCTAGATCGTATGCACGTCGAGCGTACTTGTGGACGTCTATCCTCGTCAACGCTCGAGGCTCTAAAGCTGAAATATGATAAAAAGAAATCTCATTTTATCATATGCGTTCGCCTTTCAACGTTACTTATGATGTAATAGACAAGTTTACTAAAATATCCGAATATAATTTCATATATATGCCTTGTTTATTCCATTTGCTGGTCAGAAAAACATTTGAAGGATATCAGAGAGTAGCCCCTTTTAGGCCTCTATCTTCTCAAAAGACATCCTGGATCAGCAATAGCTAAGCCCCTACCTCTTCACCCCTTCTCTATTTCTTTTTCTTTTTCACTTTCACTCATCCTCTCTCCTTCCCACTCTCTCCAGTCCCATCTTCATCGCGTTCATGACGTCATCAATTATTACACTCAATACCTCTAAACCGATAATTACATCTTTAAAAACGCTGTTTGAAATAGTTGGTCTCTCTAACAACTGTTGTTTAAACGTTCGTATAAGTTGATTAAACTTTTAATCATGTTGTTTAAAACATTAAAAAACAATAGGTGTTAGAGTGACGGGCTTAACATGCATTTATCGTGCTTAAAATGTGTAAAGAGCGTTTTTACCCTAGAAATCATCACACTTCCTCACCAAATGGGAATTCTGGAAGTGCTGTGTAGCCGGCTGGTTCCTTCTTTAGATCCTGGGTATGGAAACCAACGGGTTGGATCATCAGATAATTCTTCAATCCCGCCTCTTCAAGACCTGTTTTCATCTTGGCTATAGCATCGAGAGCGATGTCGGGGTCGTAGCAACAATTGACCCCTACCACATCCGCACCTGCAATGGTCAGAACAATATGTTTTACGATTTGCACTTTTCCTAGAGCCGATTTCACCCGCCTCTCAAGTAGTAACTAGCACATCAAGGATGTGGAGCTCATCCGGCATCTCGCAACACAATTTAACACAATTTTAATTTCAGCCCAATTGACACTGTAGTGAATTATATTGGTGACATAAATCGAGGATATAGAATTAAAATTGATCAAGAATTGACATAGAAGGATTTTTTGTGATCTATGGATAAATTTCATATGAATTAAGTACTAATTATTATCTAGTCAAAGTTTCTTAACTCTGTGTAGAACCTTGGTGAACCTAATGTAGCTCTCAGATGGAACAAAAATAACCAAAATCAATCAACAAATAAGTAAGCAATTTTTGTGAGTTTTGAAAATATATGAATAGCAGATTCAATGAGTTGCAAAATTCTATGTTTAAATTTTGTATCACCACCTCGAGCTATCATATAAAGCAAACAAAACTGAAATTGATCAACAAATGAAGAAGAAAAAACATTTTTTGTGATATATGAATAAATTTTGCATAAATTAGAATAATTTTCCAGACAAAATTTCAAAATTTTGTGTACAAGTTTGGTGAACCTCATGCAGCTCTACCAGATGGAAGAAAAAAAATCAAAATCTGTCAGCAAATAAAGAAGAGGAATTTTCTGTGATTTATGAATACATTTCGCATAAATTAGCATAAGTAATTTTCTACTGAAAATTTTCAAAATTCTGTGTAGAAGTTTGGTGGGCCTCATGAAGTTCTACCGGATGGAAGAAAAAATATCAAAATCTGTCAACAAATAAAGAAAAAGAGGCATTTTCTGTGATTTCTGAATAAATTTTGCATAAATTAGCATAAATAATTTTCTACTGAAAATTTCAAAAATCTGTGTAGAAGTTTGGTGAACCTCATAAAGTTCTACAGGATGGAAGAAAAAAAGTAAAAATCGGTCAACAATTAAAGAAGAAAAAGCATTTTATGTGAAATTTTAAAAATATGAATAAATTAATTTCGAATAAATTAGCATAAAAATTGTTCTAGTCAAAATTTCAAAATTCTGTGTACAAGATTGGTGAACCTCATGAAGCTCTACCAGATGGAAGAAAAAAATCAAAATCGGTCAACAAATAAAGAAGAAGCATTTTATGTGAATTTTTAAAAATATGCATAAATTAATTTCGCATAAATTAGCATAAAAATTGTTCTGGTCAAAATTTCAAAATTCTGTGTACAAGATTGGTGAACCTCATGAAGCTCTACCAGATGGAAGCAAAAAATTCAAAATCGGTCAACAAATAAAGAAGAAGAAGCATTTTATGTGAATTTTTAAAAATATGCATAAATTAATTTCGCATAAATTAGCATAAAAATTGTTCTGGTCAAAATTTCAAAATTCTGTGTAGAAGTTTGGTGAACCTCATGAAGCTCTACCAGATGGGAGCAAAAAAATCAAAATAGGTCAACAAATAAAGAAGTAGCATTTTTGTGAATACAGTGATGACCCGTGGGTCACGGCATGGGGGGGGGCGCCGGCAAAAAAATTGAGTCACTTAGCGCACAAAGCATTGCCAGGTATACTGACCTTATAGACTGTGCCACTAAACGGATATGTATCGCACTGATCAAATAATGCGAGCGCGAGGCGCGAGTTGATTTTTTTTTTATATTCAAACCTAAAAAGGGGCATTATAAGCAAATTTTGGTAATCGGATATGTACCTGTCTCGCTGAACAAATGCAAAGCGCGAGCTGAAATTTTTGTATATATTGACCCCAAGCAGGGACATTTTAAGGACTATTATTTGGGAATGCATTAAGAGTATATACATATCTCACCAGAGTCATCTAATGCGAGTGCCAAGCGCTTGCTGATTTTGTTAGAATTACTTCTAAACAAATGAAGCACTTTTTGCGAACGCGGAACGCGAGCTGAAAATTTAGGAAATTCAGACCTGAAGATGGGCATTCAAAGGCTTGTTTGAAGGAATCCACTAAGACCTTACGTATTTCACTAACCAAATAATGCGAGCGCGAAGCGCAAGCTGAAAATTTTTGATATTCAGATCAGAAAAAGGGACATTTTAAGGACTGATTTTAGGAATTCATGAAGAGCAGACAGATCTCACCAATCCACGTAAACACGGACTGACGTTTTATACTCAGACCTTAAAATGGGGCAATCACTTTAAGTAGTCTTGAAAAAGAAGCATATGTCACTACAAAACAATGATATCTCAAAGTGCAAGGAAATGTATTTGGTGTATAATGACTTGAAAACGGGATGTTTTAGTACAACAGGATTACAATCTCGTTAAACAGACAATGCAAGAAACAGAAACGATGAATACGTATCGGCCCTGAGTAAATTACATTTCATAAAGTTATGAAAAATATTTTTTATTATGTACCATAACATGATATACAATTATATAATATATCATAATGTACAATAGTTTTTCTATCCCACTCTTCACTTCCTTTCTCCCTCTTTTTCTCCTTTTCCCCGTTTTTTCCCATCCGATGGGGAGCACGTGCCACCCATGCCCCCCCCGTAGTTACGCCACTGGCGCAATAAGTATTCAATCATATGACGTGAGATGAAGGCATAAATAAACTCAAAACAATCAAATTAAAATGGTTCACATTATGTAATGATAAATTGAAGGTTGTAACTGCA
Source organism: Lytechinus variegatus (assembly GCF_018143015.1). NCBI lineage: Eukaryota > Metazoa > Echinodermata > Echinoidea > Temnopleuroida > Toxopneustidae > Lytechinus > Lytechinus variegatus. Next base: position 8,840,882 of record NC_054746.1, on the reverse strand, counting down.
CAATTTCATAGGACTGTGGAAACGATCACCAACGATTTATGCTTAAGCTTCAAATCATTTGATATTAATTTTATTCATGTAAAAAAAATAAATAAACAAAATTATTTCATTTGAAGTCAATTATTTTGTATTTAATTTGATTTCAAATCATTTCATTTATTTCATCTTTCAACAAAAATCAAATTACATATAATATTTTACGCGATTTTATAATTTTTACCCAGGTTTTCACACTTTTATACAATAAATACCTGCTCTAGCCAGTCTTACAGCTGATTCGGCAGGAGCCACGCCCATCTCATCACCGGCCACGCCCACTCTCATAGTACAGGCCACTGGTACCCCGTAAGACTTCATAACTTCAACAGCCCATTCTGCTTCTTCGGTGTATGCAAAGAACTAGGAAACATTTTAAGAGAAAATGCAGTCAAGCAAGGAAAACTGCCGATTTGATGATACAGATTTTATTCCACTGATGTAATCATGAATGGAAAAACTATTTTTTTTAATGCAGTATATTGGGAGATCACAATGCGGTCGTACTTAGGGGCAGTGTATGGGCCGCCAATGAGCGGTCTCATTGGGGCCCTATTATAACAAAAAGCAAGCAAAAAAAGAATACAAGAATAAAATAAAAGTATGATAAAGAGAATGAACAGATTTGCCTTATTAAACTACCAACGCATTAACAAATCTGTGTGCTGTTTAAAAACGATTTTCTTGTAAAATACATTGTTATGTCATGATTATTATTGATTATATTATTCCATGGCTAGGATTCGAACTCACGACCCTCTGTTTGAAAGGCGAGAGTCAGAACCTTTGGTAGGAACCACTAGACCACGACGCACCCAAAGGAGTTTCTATATTGGTTTAAAGTATTACAAACTGATCTTTGTAAAGAGAGTAAATGATATCATTAACTGAAAGTATTAAAAAAATGACGAGATGTGAGGTGTGGAGGTGCATTCACATCAAAGGTTTTTTTTCACTGACTTTTCACGGAACAATCAGAGTCAAAGATCTGCAGCGATCTGCAGTCGCTTGTAACATCTGCCGGCGAACCGAATCGCTGACAAAACTTTTCATGAAACGCTCCCCATTCAGAATTACCTCACCAAGCAGAAAATCGACCTTCTTCCTGATGAAGACGTCGCACTGTTTCCTGAACTCGTTCTGTATTTCTTCTTTTGTTCCCGTCCTATCTTCATACTTAGGGACACTTGACACACTACCAGCCACCAGGGCGTCGCCCTCGGCAGCTACCTCGTGGGCGAGATCGCATGCGACTTCGTTCACCGATTCCCACTGATGGGGAGGGGGTAGGGGTAGAAGAAGAATGCGAATGAAGGAAAAGAAAAAAGGGGAAATATTGATTGTTATTTATCGATAAATAACTGATTTCCCCTTAAATTTTCAACAATCAAATTACAAAGAAATGCGAAATACAAGACAACGTAAGAAAATAAATCATATCAGTATTATGCATCACTGGGTTACAGATGGAGGGGGGTCTTGAAGGGGCCAAGCCGTCCCCTAAAAATCTTCACGACCAAGAAAAGGGGGAGGGAAAAGAAAGGAAAGATGGTGAATAGATTTTGTTATTAAGAAAGTCATTTTTATCTCTAGCAGGTTTTAAAACATTTTCCTCTCCGTATGCCATGACTGCCCCCCATTTTTTTTTTTGGGGGGGCTCATTACGTCAGTGATATGCTTATACTCGTGATGTATGGAATGTCGAAACCACTAAGGAGATGGGGAGGAGGATGAGGCGTGTGTGGGGTAGTGAGAATGACGGGACACCCCTATTAACGGATCAAGGGGCCCTTTGTCCCCGCTCCCCCGAGGAAAACAAAGTGATTCCCTCCAAAAAAATAATATTATTTTTTATCATTATTTTTATACTCGCTTGTCTAGGATATTATGTTAATGGAAGTTAATGGAAGTTCTCACTTAAAAAGGTGAGGGTCTTTTTTGGAGGGGGGCTCGTTCATAGAATTTGAGTAGAAATTATGCTGTTTCCGCCTTTCATAAATTATTGTCAATACTGCATGGATTTACCGCTGGACAGTATGATATATGGGTATGATGGAAATAGAGAGGAAAATATGCACTCTAAATTTTAAGGATTAACAAATCCAGATCTGCTATGAAAAGGGAACAGCCGAGCATTTAGATTTATACCTAAACTTTGCAGATTTAGAATTTAAAGCTAAAAGATTTGAATTCAAATTTTTTGGAGTTTTAGAAGTAATTCACTAGGATTAGAATTAAAATCCTATTTTCTTCTGGTCACTATTCACAGCCGATCTGTATCTATTTCTAATCCGTAAAATTTAGGGAATATGATTAAATTGAAGAAAATCTTACATTAACATCACTCTCCTGGTCTGATAATTTGAGTTTGAGTCTGTCTTCCGAGGCCCAGAATGTGAAAGTTTGCATGACGTCAGCACCAGCTCGTAGAAACTCACGATGGAGTTGCCTGACTGTAATCAATAGGAAGTTTTCGCATTTATACCACGGGGAAACTCTATGTACGACGCATCAATTCCTTTGAAAATGCAATTAAATCACAATGGAGAGCTGAGAGGCTTTGGTCGAAAGTTGGTGGGTGGACTGGGACAGCAGATCATCCGAAGATTTGATGAACAATTGCAAATATGTTATTGTCCAGAGACAAGAGATTCCGATGCGTTCCGGTCCACCGACTTTCGACAGAAGCCTCTCAGCTCAGCATTGTGATATTCATTTTAAAGGAGAATGAAACCTTTGGAACAAGATAGTTGTGTGAAAACAGAAAAATCAAAGAAACAGATCAACAAAAGTGTGAGAAAAATCGGACAAATAATGTGAAAGATATGAGCATTTGAATACTGCAATCAGTAATGCTATAGAGATCCTCAAATTGGCAATGCGACAAAGATCTGTGACGTCACTTGTGAACAACTCGCCCCATTACTTTAGTATATATTTCACATAAACTTCCTCTTTTATCACATCTAACATATTTTGTTCTTTCTATATAGGAGGACATGTGATACAGATTTTCAAAGAATACATCATGGATAATGAGTTTGTATCACCAAAAGAAAAAGCAAAAAGAGACATTTTGGGGGTATTTTATAGTCCATCAAAGGGAAAGTTGTTCACATGTGACATCACACATCCTTGTCGCATTGCCAATGTGAGGATCTCCATAGCATTAGTGATTGCAATATTCAAATGCTCATAACTTTCTCATTATTTGTCAAATTTTTCTCAGAGTTTCTTTGTTCTTATTCTTTGATTTTTCTGTTTCGACGCAAACCTACTTGTTCCGAAGGTTTCATTCCCCTTTAAAGGAATTTGTGCGTTGTATAGAGAGTTTCACCGAAGTAAATGCAACAAGTCCGGATATGGAATTGAAAAAGGGTATGAAAGTCTTTTTAAAAAAAGAAGTGTGGGCTACATTCTTTAAAGGGATCTATCAGAAAAAGTCATAGGGAGTTTTCACAACCACTACGCAGACGTTTTTAGAACGTAGAGAATCTATTGTGAAACACCCTTCATGACAAACAGTCTTTGTCGAAAATCGGTGAATTAAAACATCAGTGTCGTCCGTGGCTCTGGATAGAACGACGTTAGATTTTTTTTTGTCAGCTCAGAATCTTACGACGATCAGCTTTCTCGGTTCACCAATTTTCGACAAAGACCTCTCAGCTATTCATTGTGATATGACAGGCATTTTCAATAGATTTACTTTGTTGTAGTAGAGTCCGTCCCTGTTGTCCTTGTTGAAATTGCGAAAACTCGCTATTATGTTCACCGCAGCTGCCGTCAGAGGATGATTGATTGATTGATTGATTGATTGCATTGCACTGCATTGCTGCATTTATTCTTTTTCATTCCAAAGTTACAATGTATAGCAAAACACACAAAAATATAATATACAGAAATGAAAAAAGGGAACCCACTGGAAAGCTGGAATGATTAGTGTATCACCTGAAAAACTTTATGTCGCAAAATATAACTTTTAGAAAATACACATTGGCACGAGCCATGGAATTGATGATGCCATAATTTTTTTATTACGAAGGGCGATATATCACCATAAACTTGGACTTCGTGTTTGCATAACTCAAACCGTAAGTCAACAATATTCAAGTATGCTATATTTGGATTCTATATTTGCACCTGTTATTATCGTGTGCCAACATACAAAACTCAACTCAAATCATCCTTCCAAAAAATATTTTCTTGCAAAAACAATTTTGAACTAATAAAAGAATTTGGGACTTATATTATTGCAAGATAATCACTATTTAACGGCACTCTCATTAAAACCAGTGGAGCGCCTCTGGCAGTCTCACCTGCATCACGCGATCCAATATAGCAGCAGTGCTGACTTTGAAAACTATTACAAAATAATTATTCATAAATACATCATTCATTTAATGATACAATACTACGTTCATTGACATTTGACCTTGATCATGTGACCTAAAACTTGTCAGTGATACTTGATTACCCCTATATCCACATTTTATACACTATATCTATAAACTTTGAAATTTATGACAGTAATCTATTATTATTATTATGGCCAAAGTTCAATGACCTAAAAATGACATTTGACTTTGCTCATGTGACCCGAAACTCGCATGAGATGTTCAGTGATACTTGATGACTCTTATGTCCAAGACTTATGAACTAGACCAATATACTTTGATGGTAATTAAACAGATACCCCCAACATGGCCTAAGTCCATTGACCTTTGACCTTGGTCATGTGACCTGAGATGTGGCATAAGATGTTCAGTGATACTTGGTTACTCTTATGTCCCAGTTTCATGAATCAGATCCATAAACTTTCAAAGTTATGATGGTAATTCAACAGATACCCCCAACTTGGCCAAAGTTCATTGACCTTACATGACGTTTGACATTGATCATATGACCTGAAACTCGCACAGGATGTTTAGTGATACTTGATTACTCTTACGTCCAAGTTTCATGAACTAGGTCTATTTATTTTCTAAGTTATGATGACATTTCAAAAATTTAACCTTATGTTAAGATTTTAATGTTCATTCCCCCAACATGGTCAAAGATCATTGACCCTAAATGACCTTTGACCTTAGTCATGTGACCAGAAACTCAGGAAGGATATTAAGTCCATTGACCTTTGACCTTGGTCATGTGACCTGAGATGTGGCATAAGATGTTCAGTGATACTTGGTTACTCTTATGTCCCAGTTTCATGAATCAGATCCACAAACTTTCAAAGTTAATATGACGGTAATTCAACAGATACCCCTAACTTGGCCAAAGTTCATTGACCCTAAATGATCTTTGACCTATGTCATGTGACTTGAAACTCAGGTAGGATATTCAGTAATACTTGATTAACTTTATGTCCAAGTTTCATGAACTAGGTCTATTTATTTTCTAAGTTATGCTGTCATTTAAAAAACTTAACCTTCGATTAAGATTTGGTGTTGACGCCGCCGCCGGAAAAGCGGCTCCTATCACTCTGCTATATGCAGGTGAGACAAAAATCAATTGCCAATCAAAATTTTATGACAATCTCACTCTGAAGTGTTTTGTTTATTTATTCTTTTTTTTAAATAGATAAGGCCTTATAAATCAATGAGAGATCGATAGCCCGACTGTCGAAACCTTAGATCTGATCTAACCTGCGTCAGGGTATTGTACACAAGCTTCGGGTGTCCAGTTGCCCGCCAGAACATAGCCTCTCTTCTCCAGGGTCATAACAAAGCTTCCATCACCAACCACAAGACCCTCAGCTAACCTCTCGAGCAAGCCTTTTCTTGATGAAGACCCCGATGAAGCCATCTTTTAGGTCCTCGCTCTGCAAAATAACAAAAATATATACGATCGTTTATGACATTCGTCGGTTCATGGAAGATAGATAGGCTCAATGTCTACTACTATGTTTGTTTTTATTTGATGTCATGACTTATTTTGATCAAACACATTTTTAAAGACAGGTCGAAGTATAATAGGAATAATAACTTCATTCATGCTTGATTCCAGTGCGGAACATAGTTAGTAACTGCATGGCAACAAGGTATTCCTGTCACCTACCAGTATAAACTGCAATACAAGGAATCGGGTTTACTTGCTTACTGCTATGTCTGACAGCCTCTGACAAGCTTTAGGTTGTCAAGAACGATATTTGTTTAATTTGAAAATGACAACGCCCTTTATCATTTTAGATCTTAACACATTATGAAGGAAAGTGACAATTAACTGGGGGGTCTCAAACAAAGTTTGTTTTACACTTAATACAATTTATTTTGAAATGTATCCACATTGTGCTGCACTCGACCCAGGTGAGGTGAATGGGCACCCGGCAGGATTAATTCCAATTAATTCTTTGAATGCACTGAGCGCTGAGAGCTAGCTCTAGCTAAAGCCTGTGTAGTAATAATAATATTAAACAACAATGCGCCTTGGAAAAGATTATTTCTAGATAGATGGCGCTATATGAATCCCTATTATTATCATGATTATTTATTGACTCGAATTTATATATATTTCTTTGCGGAAAACCTCGAGTAACAGGATATTATTCCTCGCCTTATAGAATTGAAGTTGTAAACATTCTTAAACAGGGGCCGCGGAACGGTTTTCAAAGTGGGGGTTGATCATGCAAAATATCACGATCATATGGTCATTTTTACGGTTTTGGAATCCACAGCCCCCCCCCCCCCCCCGGTTCCACGCGGCCCCTGTCAAATGCAGACTTGCAGAGCCTTAACCCTAAAAGGACTGGGGAGCTGATTCGGCCCCCCCCCCTCGACATTTTTCGCGATAAATCCGCCGCGCAACTTTTTTTGACCGCGTCACTCGCTGACTTTTTACTTTCAAGTCTCGTGCAACTTTTGAGACCAAAATTGTGACCCCCGAGTACGCGGTTCCGAAATTACGCAACATTTCGTAAGTGCATGCAGACCCAAAATTACTCAAAAACGTGGATTTGTGTACAAATCCAATGCAAATAGTGTTTTTAGCCAAAATTCATAAATGTATCATTATTTTTCCTTTTACTGCTTAAAATCAATTAATTTTATCTTTTTTATGGTTAAAATAAAGTCCCCGACAATTTCCATTGAAAAGACAATAAAAAACAAATAGTCGAAAAACAAAGAAATACATAAGAAAATTAAAAAACAATAGAATACATAAGAAAATAAATGTGATGTTGAAAATTTTTTAAAATAAATTTGATCAGATGCCTATCTAGAGTTTGTGAAACAAAAATTAGCATTTCAGGGGCATTATTTTATTTATTAGAGCAAACTTATGATTTTACGCATAATTATTATAATTAATGAGACATGAGATTTTTTGCAAAATTAGATGTTATAGTTTTGTAGATAATGCCATGGTTAATGCGAGTGCCAATTTTCGTCGCGATCGCGCGATCGACGGCCGAGATCATAAGGGGGGGCTGAATCAGCCCCCCGGCCCCCCAGTCTTCTTAGGCATCGAAATAGCCCAGTCTATTTAGGGTTAATCTTTCATGTTGCAACGCAGTGTTTGTTCAAAAAGTATGCATTTAAAATTTGCAATGTCGATATACACTACGTATCAAACAAAGTTTAAAATCGTGTAAAATGAAATATCCTGAAGATTTTTTCCACATTTTAACATTGGTACAGATCCATTTACGCAAATGGCGATATAACTGTCGAAAAAATATTTCCACTTGAGTGAGCACCACTTACTTTTGAAAAGTTAGTGAAAAATCATTTGCGCAGAACTCTGAAATAGTTATGCGAATAAAAGTAAACCTAATTTTATGAAGTACACGTGGAATTTAGCTAGTAAAATTAACATCTTTAAACTTTTTAAAACTTGTTTCCTTGCCCAAACACTTTGAAAAGAGCATTGTCCCCCCACTCCCCTACACACCGAGGTCATTGTGACGAAATTTGAAATGGCTTAAGGCTTGATTTTTATTTCAATCATGGTCAAGCTTGGGAAAAGTGTGGAAAAACATTACATGAAAAAATAAATATAAACACACCCACAACTAAAAAATGCTGGATATGTCTGATATAAACTTTTGATCAGATTTATGTCCCCAGATCCAGCTGGCACAAAAGGGGTAAAGGTTGTGCTTACTAAGTGTTGAAATTTCAATTTGGGTGGCAAAGTTGTTACAAAATGCTTAAATGTATCCGTTTTATTTCAATTGACTAAAAGTGCAAGGGAAATGTATGAGAAATATTTCGCAGGGTAAGTTTCATTTCGCCCTTTCTCCTTGACACAGCGTGAAAACCAGCATATCTGCACAAACAGATTTCTGCGAGCTTTACAAAAATGGACAGTGCTCACTCAAGTGTAACATTCTGTCATAACTTTTACTTTCATTGGATAGATGAGACCCAAACCCAAGATTATATGTGAAGAAATTACCCACATGCTGTACTTTTTTTTTAATTCCCAGGGCTTTTTCAAAATGTAAAACCTTTTTTTGATACGAACTGTAGGGACAAGTTAAACCATGGACCAAAAGGTCCACGGTTAAACCAACACCAACGCCCACTGTCCATGTTAAACAGGGAAGCCTCTGATAACTTTAAGACTGTGAATCGCGCAGTTTCAATAAGTTTATTCACCCGTTACAAAAAGCCTATTATGTCCGAACTCAGGATTCAAGATACAGTCATGCAGTGCCTAGATGGCTACAGCTTGACGCAACAGATTTCATCATATCTATATAATTGATCAGATGCATATGGCGATATGTACTTACATAATCTTATATCAGACTGTCCAAATACAAACAACAATATCAATATCAGAATCCATGTAAGGAGGCAACCAAGATGAGGCAATATAACCCGAGGATATAACTTAAGGTGGGCGTGATCCTCTGTAATGCATAGTAATGACTTCGTTTTATCTCCCACGTGTCCATTTGTGCAGATCTGTCCAGCGTCACCAACACTGACCGTTCATGCGAGGTCACAGCTCCTTGGTTCATGCATGGTGGCGTACATTAAGTTTGATTTCTATTCATTTAACTATTCTTTTTCCGTATAGTATTTCTAAAAAATAAATGAATAAAAACAATGCTGTCTGGGCGCCCCATGCCTTGAGGCTTGCCCGACGTAGAAAATAATTTGCCGATTGATTCCAATTGCAAGAACGTCACAGGTAATAATCAGTGTGAGAGACTGGACTTCAAACCTGGCATGGGGGTAATTATAGGTCAAGTCCACCTCAGAAAAATGTTGATTTGAATCAATAGAGAAAAATCAGACAAGCACAATGCTGAAGATTTCATCAAATTCGGATGTAAAATAAGAAAGTTATGACATTTCAAAGTTTCGCTTATTTTTAACAAAATAGTTATATGAACGAGCCAGTTAGATTTGATTTGATTTTATTTTATTTATTTACATCCAGTTACATCCAAATGAGAGAGTTGATGATGTCACTCACTCACTATTTCTTTTGTTTTTTATTGTTTGAATTATACAATATTTCAATTTTTACGAACTTGATGATTAGGACCTCCTTGCCTGAAGCACAAAATGTTAAAGTAATGGAATTCCACGTGTTCAGGGAGGAATGAAACTTCATTTCACATGACAATGACAAGAAAAGAAAATAAAAATATTTCATATTTCAAACAATAAAAAACGAAAGAAATAGTGAGTGAGTGACATCATCGACTCTCTCATTTGGATGTAACTGGCTTGTTCATATAACTGTTTTGTGAAATGAAGCGAAACTTTAAAAATGTTATAACTTTCTTATTTCATATCCGATTTTTAAGAAATTTTCAGTGTTATGCCTTGTTGAATTTTTCTCTTTTTATTCAAAACAACTTTTTGTTGGGGTGGACTTGTCCTTGAAATCACACGTACATGTACGTCAGGTGTGAAGTCCTAAAAATGTGTGTGGGGGCGGGGGCCACTTCCATTGACGAGTGGATGCCATGCGCTACCATCATGTTGTCTCGAAAAGCACCCTAAACAAGTATTTTCGATATTTTGAAAATGCACCCCTTAACAAGCATTGGCGTGTGAAACCCTATAGCAACCCTTAACAAGTATTAGAAACAAAACGATACCCTTGGCAAGTATTCCCTGGAATGAACCCCTAAACAAGTACAGCGATATTTTGGTTGTTAATGTCACGGGCGTCGGTTTTACCTTTACCTGTGTACATCACGGGGTTTAGCACGGCCCCACCTCCCACACCCCACACCTCGCACAAGTCTGACTCTATAAGCACGTATAATGTTGACAGTTGGGGCAAAAGTACATCCTTTATTTTTTAGTCTTTTTATCCTCACAAATTTTACCCTAAACCCGTAACTCTCCTATAGCGAAATAGATACCCTTTGCATTACTTTTGTGTTTTTGACACCCTTATTGCGTTACGTACGTAACTTGAAAAAACATCATTTTTACGTGTTTTTTGGTCACGCATATCCACTCGTCAATGTCAGTGGCCGGGGTGGGGGGGGGGCTGGTGTTGGGGTGAAGGAGACGAGATTTGTATAGACGATTCAATATTGATGCAGGAGACTAATTTTTTCTTCGACTTCCTCAGAAGCAACGTCTGAAGGAGAAAGCAACATCTAAGATTATACATATCCCTCAAAGTATCATGCATCAATGATTTACAAATTCAATAGCGTCTTGCAAAAGCAAACTCATCATGATTATTTTATTTGGGATGTTGACACTAGCGTACCTACGGGGGGAGCAGACTGCCCCCTCCCCCCTGAAATCACAACTGATAACTGTTCCCTGACGAGCCACCAGTGGCCCCCCTCCTTTGAAGACCTTTTTTGTTTGCTTGTCAATTATTTTTCTGGGGCGAAATGTCCTTTATATCCTGTTGACGACCTTATTTTTTTTTCTTTTTTTTTTGCTTGTCAAATTTTTTGGCGGACGATTTTACCCCCCCCCCCCCCCTGTGGAAAATCCCAGGTATGCTACTGGATGTTGACTCGTGTAGGGCAAACTAAGAACACGAGTTTTGGTTTCCTTTGAGTAAAAGGGGCTGCGTGAAAAAACTCCTTTTTTAAGACTAGCCGAACGTGTTTAGTGTATATTTCTTTTTCACCAAGCTTTTTCCCCGGGGTCATATTCTGGCGACAACTTGTTTAGGGGTCAAAATGTGCAAATAAAGCCCGCGAAAAACTTGTTTAGGGGGTGTTTGGAAATTACTTGGTCACACGTGTGTACATCGATACATTTGACTGCCCCCCCCCCCCGGCCCCACCGGGAGCAAATAAAGCCGAGATCATCGACCGAGACTGGATCTCTTTTTTTTATAACATTTTATTTTCTTCCCCTTTCAAATCCAGTAGTTAACAATCACGATTCATATAAATAAAGATACTTTGCATGTATACGATAAATAAACAATCTAACAAATAAATATATCAATATCAATGAGATTACAAATATTTTTAAAATGATTACAAATAAAGGTTAAACTGCCAACTTTCTTCTATTACAATTTTAAAGCAGAGGGGGAAAACCCATATCAATCGACCCAAAAAAAAAATACTTTGTAAAAGATGACTTTTTCCCTGAATAGAATAAAAAATAATCTCTTTTGCACATATTAATTGTACAAGAATGAAAAAAGGATAAAGATTATTTTAAAGGTTAATTAGAGGAAGGTTATTGTCCTAAAATGTCCCTACACATTCACCTAACCCCCGTACCCCGTGCCCCCCCCTCATCTCTTTCCCCAGATACTCACAAAAGCTCACTTCAACTCACCACCACCCACAGCCCCCCCCCCCCCTCTTTCTCGTCACAAAACTCACACATCCATCTACACACGTACACCCACACACGATGCATCCTGCTCTGGTACAGTTATCTGTATTTGAACAAATAAACAAAACAAAAGAAACAAAATGAAGCAACCAATACATCCATAGTATTAAAAAAGGTATGCATTGATTTGTTCCCATTTCCTTCAGTGCACCCCAGCCTCCCTTTTTTCAACGCTATTTGATATTCCGTATCTCTATACTCTTTAACCAAATGTGTCACTTTCAGTGCGGTTGGCAATATTCCCTGTTTTCTTGAACTAAAAATAATGTAAGAATATAATACAGTTTATTAAAGTTACTCTCGTAGTATTTCCAGATATTCCCATGAAAATTGTTTTCCAACCACTGGCGTAAATCCATGGGGGATGGGGGATATATCCACCCACACACACACTTTTCGAGGAGGGGGTGGCCTGTACAAACATCCCCTATTTTTTACGAAAGAAATGAAAAAAAAGAAAAAGAGATAATTGTTTTATTGGTGAAAAATTCTTCCTAAAATACCGCTTAACAAATAGAACAATATTATTGAATCATAAAATGCAAATAAAGAGCCAGTTCACTATTTCCAAACAAATTACGTATTTCCTTATTATAACATTGAAGACAAATCCCCGTTTCTTCCAATTCATCAATGTTGGGGTCTTTGGGAAAGGATTAAGATGGAATATAAAAAAAATTGAATGTAATCTATAATAAAACCATTAAACCATCATGGGGTGAAAAAGATAATAATATTGGGGTATTTGCCGTACAGTGGCGTAAGTACGGGGGCATGGGGGGCACGTGCATCCCCCCCTTCAATCGGATGACAAAAAAAAAGGGGGAAAGGGGAAAAGAAGAGAATAGTGAGAAAAGGAAGATAAACGTAGTGGGAAAGAAGAAAATATTATTCATTATAATGTTACATTGTATAATAATTATGTTATGTTACATTACATAAGAAAAATTTTTATCATAACTTTATGAAACATAATTTGCCCAGGGCCTATGTCTTAATTGTTCCTGGTGCTCGCATTGTCTGTTTAACGAGATATATAATCCTGTTTTACTTAAACATCCCGTTTTCAAGTCAATATAAACCAAATATATTTCCAAGCACTTGAGTTTTCATTGTTTTATGTAGTGACATATGTTTCTTTTGTATGACTCAAAAAGTGATTGCCCCATGTTAAGGTCTTTGTATATTTTTAAACATTTCCTGTCCGTGATTACGTACGCATTAATGGATTGGTGAGATATGTCTGCTCTTCATGAATTCCTAAATTCTGTCCTTAAAATGTCCCTTCTGATCTGAATATCAAAAATTTTTAGCTCGCGCTTCGCGCTCGCATCATTTGGTTAATGAAATACGTATGGTCCTAGTTGATTCCTACAAAGAAACCTTAGAATGACCCACTTCAGGTCTGAATTATCTCAATTTTCAGCTCGCGCTTCGCGCTTGCAATATTTGATTAGTGAGATGCGTATGATAATCAGATTGCAATGCCTACAAAAAGTGTTTCATGTGTTCAGATGTAATTCTACTAAAATCAGCAAGCACTTGGCACGCGCATTAGATGACTATGATGAGATATGCATACTCTTAATGGATTCCTAAAATATATTCCTTAAAATCTCGCTGTTTGGGGTCAAAATATACGAAAATTTCAGCTGGCGGTTCGCGCTCGCATTGTTTATCGAGACAGATACACGATTACACGAATTTGATTATAATGTCCCTTTTTAGGTGTGAATATCAAAAGATTTCAGCTCGCGCTTCGCGCTCGTATTATTTGATCAGTGAGATACATATCCATTTAATGACATTGTCCTTAAAATATCTCTATTAGGACAGTATACTGGCAACCGAGCGCGCTCATTCAGTGATTCGAAAATTTTGCTGGTGCCCCCCCCCCCCCATACCGTGACCCACGGTACGCCACTGTGGACAAATCAATGACAATTCCTTGCATATCTAAAGACATGATTGCAAAAAAATGCTAAAATATTTCAGTCATCCCCCACCCATCTATCCGGATTTACGCCAGTGTTTCCAACTGTCACTGCCAAGTTCTTCAGTTGAAATATCTTCCATGCTGCTTGAAGGCATTGGCGCCCACTTATGTTGACTCCGTTAAATGTAAGTTATACAGTGCGTATCAAAAAAAAAAGTTTTAACTTAGAAAAGATCCTGTAAAATTATACATTGGTAATATCCTGAAGATTTTTCCACATTTTAACATTGGTACAGATCCATTTAAGCAAATGACGATATAACTGTCGAAAAATACTTCCGCTTGAGTGAGCACCACTTACTTTTGAAAGTTAGTGAAAAATGATTTGCGCCCGGGATTTGCGCAGAACTTTGAAATAGTTATGCAAATGTAGACTTTATTTCGCCTTAATCGTGAAGAACACGTGTAATTTAGCTAGTAAAATTGATTTGATCATCTTTCACCCCTTTTAACTCTTCTTGCCCAAAGCACTCCGAAGAGTCCATTGCGCCCCATCCCACTCCCCCACACACCGAGCCCATCATGATGATATTTGCTTTACACTAAGCTGTGATTTACATGAAATGGCTTAGGCTTGATTATTATCTTGTTAATCATTGTCAAGCTTGGAAAAAGTGTGGAAAACAAGTATTGAATGAAAAATGAAATGTAAACCATTATAAACACTTAGTGAAAAAATGATGGAGATGTCTGATATAAACTTTTGTTCAGATTCAGTTGTCCTCAGATCCAGCTGGCACAAAAAGGGTAAAGGTTTTGCTTACTAAGTGTTGAAATTTCAATTTGGGTGACAAAATTGTTACAATATGCTTGAATGTATCCGTTTTATCAGTTTACTAATATTGCAAGGGAAATTTATGAGGAATGTTTCACAGAGTAAGTTTGATTTCGCCCTTTCCCCTTGACACAACGTGAAAACAAGCATTTCTGTGCAAACAGATTTCTGCGAGCTTTACAAAAATGGACAGTGCTCACTTAAGTGTAACATTCTGTCAAAATCTTTTACTTTCATTGGATAGATGGGACCCAAACCCAAGATTATATCTGAAAAAAAATACGAACATGTTGTATATTTCTTAATTAGGGCTTTTTCAAAGTGTAAACTTTTTTTATATATATCTATATATATTAAAAAACCCTGATGAGATTATTACTTTTTTATACGCACTGTAGTACGAGATTTCCACCGATCTCTCCACTAAGTGGATAGATCGGTGGAGGTTTCTGGTTGATTTCGTCGGCCAGTTGACATGGTCTTCATAAAAAGTCATAGTTTACACGGAATCTTAGAAGTTTCATCAACTTGATGGTTGGCGAGAAAGCCGCGAGATAATTTATCTTGCCACATCCACAAGTCAATGGAAGCTTTCGTAATTCATAGTGCACAAGAGAGAGAGAGAGAAGGATGAATATGAATAGAGCATTTTACAAATTATGCGCATGGAAGAAGGTGATCTATTTTTTTATGACAATGGAATACGATGTGACAGTCTTGATTGTTCTTATTAGTTATGATTACACCTACTGAGGGCATTCACGCTAACTATTAAAATAACAGATTTGCTATACAGTTCAAAGCTTCTGAAATCATTCACTTTGATTGGCTGGTAGTAGATTTGTTATAGAAATTGTGATTTTTGTTATTATAGCATGTCTTAATGAGACGACACCCTGTAGTAAACTGTGAAATTATTATCGTTGGTAATCTGCCGGATTGTATAATATATGATAGCGCCATCATGCGGGAAGTCATGCTCGTCTTCCCTGTAAACTTTGACTAAGGACACTACCGATTTAACCTCTCAGCCGATTATGATGGTGGTGGTGGTGGTGATGATGATGATGATGATGATGATGGGGGTGGTGATGATTATGCTGCTGCTGCTGCTAATGATGATGGTGGTGGTGGTGGTGATGATGCTGATCGTTGGTGGTGGTTGTGGTGATGTTGATGATGATGCTGCTGCAGAATGCAGATGATGATGATAGTGTTGAGGAGGGGCGGGATGATTGAGAAAGTAGCAAGCTCTTCGGTCCATTCAAGGCCGAGATTGAATTTTTTGCTGTATAGTTCTTCAACAATAATTGGTGATCACAACAAGATAAAATGCGAAAATAAACAGACTTAGAATAATTCTGTGAAATGTGTGAGTTTTTGGACGATGACGATCATTGGATGCCTTGTAAAGCTTTCGTTACATACTCAGCTTTCAACTCCTTAATTACAACTATGATAAAAACAATCGAAAGTGAAAATGAAAATAAAAATATGATGATGTTGACTTGTTGCTGACGATGATAATGATGATGGTGAAGATGATGACGATGATGATGGGTGATGGTGATGCATGATGATGATGATATGGTGATGATGTTGACTTGTTGCTGACGACGATGATGATGATGATGAATATGATGAGGCTGATGATAATCATGATCTCAGCGAAACAAGTATACCTGCACCGTAGAGCTGTTCCTTCCAGATATCAACAGGCTTTTGTGCTATGTAATAGGTTATTCCGAAACTTGTTCTCTAGTCTTGATGATTTTTTGCTCTTTCAAAATGTCATCTGCTGAAGTTTGGTAAATAGACATGCTTTTCTTTTTTTTTTCCTTTTATGTTTGTCTCGGGGTTTGTCTACAAAACAAGAAATTTATTTCTTTTCTTCTGTCGTAGGCCTAAAGCGCACAGAGACGTGATGTTTATCATATGTTCTATGCTGCAGTCAATGAATCAATTATCAGCAGACATCCGATACATCTGAATAGGGATGGAAAGTAGGCCTTTTCATTTTTTTTCAATAAGGGAAAAGTTTTCAAGTTTATTATTCGAGACCCGTCGACCGTCCAAATCTCGATGCATCAGCTCGTGTGGAACAGAGATCAAAATGTAAACAAGTAATTTGGGCATGCGCACTTTCCCCGCAATGCGTACATTATATTAATTGCGGAGCCTAGCTGCGCACTAGCACTGTGATCAGCTCGGACAACCTCCTCGGTCGTCGTCGTCGGAAGAGTTGATAACATCTTTACCCTAGCTCAGAACAAGACTGAAAACGTCCGTAGTCATCGTCGATTCATACAGCAGGTTGGAGATTTACAATTTAAGGCAAGGAACCTTTTTCATATTTATTTTGTTAGGTTTCAATTTCCAGTTCGGGCCTGGCTCACCTCGTTCGAGTCCGACTCCGAGTAGACTTCACGTGTGAGTGTATAGGGCCCGCCCATAATATCATCGGCCGGTGGATGCCTGAAATGTGTGGTGATGATTACCCAGCGCTGGCCGGCTGGGAGCCCAGGCCCAGCGCAGCTTGGCTCAGGAATTGACTTTTCGGGTCGGCCGCGGCATTTGAGTTCAACTCAATATCTCGGACCCGGGCTTGGTGGTATTCTAAAATTTGTCATATTTTCTTTTAACATAAATATTACCTCAGCAAGATATTAATGCCAATGGCTTGCTAGTAATGCTGTCCACTCAAATCGGTATTCTGAAAATTCTGTCTCATCTGTAGACTTTTTATATAGACGTCCCTACATTTTCTTTTTAAATCTCATTCTCAGATTCAGAAACGCCTTCTTTTGTTTAAGTTTAGTTTAGTTTACTCTAACGATGTTGTAGGTTGTTTTGTTCATTGATTAAATTAGAATGTCTATTGCTGCCCTCCTTCAGACAAAATGAGATGTGCTATTTATGTTGGCAGGGGTATAATACAAAAAGCCCAGTTATGTATCACTCACACATTGTACGAGGTTAGTATGTACTAACCTCGTACAATAGACTGTGTTTGACCCTGGATTTCGAAGTAGTCGGCAAACATCGCTTCATTGCTGAAGTAATATTTGCCGAAGCTCCTTCTCGCTACGCACCGGGCTCTTGCCGGTAAGTAGCAAGAGTTTTTTGAATATAAAATAATAATAAAATAATAATCCGATAAAAAAAAGCACATTTTGCTTACCTCGGCCTCGAAAGTGACTTCGCTTGTCTCTTCCACGGAAATACAAGGAAGCCCGTTGGTGGCGCTAATAATTTCACAACCTTGATTCAGCTCCTCGGTAATTTTATAACTGTATCTAAATTCTTTGAATGCGCAATCCTCATGATTTTACTAATTATGGGCACCAATTAATGAAATGCCTTCAAAAAACATAATTAATGATTATTATTGGTGATGATAACACTCATTTGCATTAATTTAAAAAGATGACTGATAAAAAAAAAATGAAAATAATATACGTGCCTGGAAAGAAACCAGCAGTACAAGCTTTGACGAACGTCAATAATACGTATACGGTGTACCAAAGTCTATACAATGAAAAGATTGGACACTTCACGGACTTTGCGCAATGCCTTGCGTCGATATGCGTGTAAAATAGTGTAGGTGCCTATTCTTTCCCTTGTCGTGTCTTTGATATGAATATAAATCGCGCGCCCTCTTCAGGAGAAAATTGATATCAACGCTGACTGATTTCTATCTCCGTAAAATCTTCACTAAAGATCAAGAAAATATACATATTTTTAGAAAGAAACTTCAAGGAGAAGTCACGGAAGGATCTAAATGATTCGGTAAGTGTCATAGCAGGATGTGGAATGTTTATTTAAACAAAATATTTTATGTGGGCAAAAGCCCACTGTATTTTCGAAGTGTAGGGTGTGTCGCGTGCGTATGACTGATAATCCTTCACTCGCGAGACGATATGAACCCATGGGTGAGTTATGTATGTACTATACTACTAATAACAACTCCTGTAGGAACTATAAAAGAAAGACATCTTTTTGCTGGTATAATGCCAAAATTGAAAATAGTATCAGTATAATATAGAGGAAAAGACAAAGTTTGCACTTTGCCTTTGCTTGCCATTCTTCTTTTTTTACATGCCCTGTAATTAGCCTACTCTTGTCTTGAAAAACAGCATCCTTAATTTTGTTCATGATTTTAATTTTCATTTTCCAAGAATTCAAGCCAAGGGCAAGGCATGGGGTAAGAACAAAAAATAGACCTCCAGCATCAGCACCAGCCTGTCCAAAAAAAAGCAAAAAGGGGTACATTGTGACGTCAAGCCTATTCAATGTACATGTACGAACGAAAAACCTCATTTTCGCTAGCCTATCAATATCATGACTCTACTCTTGCAGTGAAGAGACTGGATGCCAATGTTTTTCTTTTTTTAATTTATGGAAATGAAATTAGAATCATGATTTATAATTGGGATCATATAGATGAATATCTAAAGAAAAATCGTTCCCTCTTTAGCTATCAAAATAACTTTGTATTTAACCTCAGGACAATTTCAAATATTTTATAGCGTCATTTATTTTGAAATGCACACAAATAGAAATATATGTTTTCAATATCACTGAAGCCACTCTATCGCATGTTAACAAAACATGTATTGAATATTCTCTTTTTGGGGTCTTTTTTGTATTTTTTTTTTTACTGAAATGTGTCAGATTACAAGCATGTAATTCTCTTCACACAGCACAGGTTACCAGAACTTCATTATTTTTTCAACATATGTTCATAATTTTTGTTATCTTATTGTGCTGACCTGTGTGAAGGGGAAGTGAGGCACACTTCTAATGTCAAACCAAAAGTCTTTAAAAGAGTTTCTCTTCATACAGGCTGCATTTTAATTCACTTGACATTAACAGAAGTGCAAAAGCTGCAAGTTCCATTCAAGCTGTGTAAAGAAAAAAGGATGCAAAGCAAAAGCCAGTCATAACAAACTTCCAGAAAACAGTTTTCCCCTGGAAGGACACACTCTCAATATGCAACACTGAATGTAAACAAAACTGTCTTTTGTGGAGAAGAGATCATTAGCATGACAAAGAATAATCCTGGGGGAGATGCAAGGGTAAATATGAATAGGTTCCCCACTTTGTATATTACGTAACAGGCTATGATCAAATGGTTGTGTGAAATGAGATTAAGTCCTGTTTGTTATTACATGTACTTTTCAAACGATTTGAGTATAGTTTGTTCTTTTTTTTTTTTGGGGGGGGGGGGTTGCTGGCTTGCACAGGCCTAACAAACTACAGTATCAGTACCAGTGAAAAACAGTGTCAAGAGATGGTGACTTAGGATTTATACTTGTATTGAGCGGAGTGTTGTAGCTTAAAACAAAATGTTTGAATAATGCACAGTTTCGAAATCCTCCAACAGTAAGTGCCCTTTTGTGCACTGCAGAAGGACCTGTGGCCTGCAGTCCCTGCAGCGTCTGTAGTGGATTTCATTTTGTATGATTTCAAACTTCCTTTCATCGCACAATTATTATTGTTTTGAAAACTATTTGATTTGAAAAGTTTTCTTTCTGTATGGGATTCTTGCCTTCATTGTGATAGCTTTTAATAGGGGATTATTGTTTTACTGTGTTTGTAATGGCTGGTTGCAGGCATGCATCAATCAGATACAATACATGTTACAGGCAAAGTCCTCCCCTACACCTAATTAATTTGAAAATTGAAATTGAGACATGTATCAAACTGCATTTTTACTTAGTAAGCATCCAAATTGAAAATGTCAATGTTTTCAAACTTTTCAAAGTTTAAGTCAATATGAAAATAGAGATCAACATAAATATTCATCTACGTGTAAACGTTGTTATTACAGCCATTGCAAATATTAGGCCTGCATACATACTGCTGAATTTCTCCATATATTCATATATGCTTCTTGCATTTCCACATGTATAAAAACTGTTATCGACATCATAAAACTGTAATTGAAGACAAGGGAAGTCGGAGGGGAAATGTAGAGAGCCTTTGTTTTTTTTTCCTCTTACGCTTCCTGGTAGAGAAACCAGGATTTCCAATTGAACGCATGTTTACTTTTCTTTTATTGCCAGAAAGAGATACATTTCGTATAAATGGTCTCCACAAACCTTTTGAAATTTCTATTTCCCACACTTTTACTGGTGAATGATGATAACATAACAAGTTTTGGGGGAGCGCTTCATGAAAGTGCCTAAACTTTTACAAAAGTGCCATAACTTTTACTGGTGAATAATCATAACATTACAAGTTTTGGGGGAGCGCTTCACCATGAAAGTGCCTATCAGCCAATCAGAATCGAGGAAAGTTTTCAAATCTGTCGGATAAAAATGTTGATGAAACACTCCCAGATTGAGTACAATGTAATCTACGAAATACATGATTTGATTGATCCTAACACCACACATTTGATTGATCCTAACACTAGACTTGAAATCAGTGGGTGTTTTCAAGTTCAGTGTTGACCTTTTGGTGTTGGTGTTAGGTCATTTATTACATGAGCATACATGTAGCACCAAACTTTAAATGAAATTGGTCCTGAGAAGTCACTCACTTGGTGTTGAACTCTTATTGTGGTCTGCATCATTCTTGTAATCTCAGTATAGGTTTTGGAGCTCCAGGAACATGTAGGAAATGCAATCCAAATTGTACTTCCAAGTAACACTAACGCAAAAGCCGGACTTGAACTAACCCATTTAATATGTGTGAATATAGGATATCATACTGGCACCCATACATATCTTTAACTGGCAGCACTTGCCTATAAATAGTAGTGCCTTCATGTATTATTATAAAATATTAAATGCTTCAGCCTCAGTCCATCTGACATGATGTACATGTATACAAGGACTTGAATTTTAATATTTTTTGGCAATGCCTCTTTTCCAAAGGGCACATTTCTATATTCCAGCACAAATGGGAAAAATAAAAAGGGCACTAAATCTCCAAGGCCGAATAGAGGGGCATCATGGCTAGTCAGCCAAGTATCCAAGGCCATGGCCTTCGATGACCTTGATTAATTTAAGCCCTGTTGGATATTTCTAATTGCATCGCAAGCAAGGCAAACTGTTTACCTGCTCCATACATTAGCTCATGGATTCATGCAACTTATTTCTTTACAGATTGATTGATTGAAGTCGATCATGCCGAGTGAAGACGTTCCAATGAGGGTCGTGGGGAGGAGAAAGAACCAGAATAATGGTTCTCAGGGGTCAAGGTCGCCTACAGGGTCACCGTCAGGTTCACCTACCCACAGTGCACCTCACATCCAGAGGATGGCGAGTACCATCTCTAACAAATCAATCAAAGGTATGTCATTCTCAATGTCAATCATGCAATTTATTAGAATAGAATGCATGTGACTTCCTCTTATTCTTTATAATTTATTTCCCTAACAAACTTTTCAATGTTGTTATTTTCCTTGTGGATTTGAAAAAATATTATTCAAGACTGGATGTATAATAATCAATAACTACCATGAAATAATGTTCTCATGTATATTTATTTACCTTACTCATGGCTCTCTAGTAAACAGTACCATTGGTCAGACTTCTGTGAGTAAAAGGCTTTTTTTTTATCAATTTTTTTTTCTTGGATTTCATGAACTGTAAGATGTTCAGTCATTCAATCAAAAGTAACCAGTGATTATGATTTCGAATAGGTATTAAGTAATATACTTAATTATTATAGACTACATGCGATCTGCTTAAAAGGTCAAGTCCACCGCAGAAATATGTCGATTTGAATAAATAGAGAAAAAATCAAACTAGCAAAACGCTGAAAATTTCATCAAATTCGGATGTAAATACAGTTAGAAATGGTATTTTGAAGTATCGCTTACCGGTATATTTCACAAAACAGTTATTTGCACAACTCAGTGGCATGCAAATGAGTCAGTCGACGATGCCCAGCACTCACTATTTCTTTTGCTTTTTAGTGTTTGATTTATACAATATTTTACTTTTTGCAGATTTGAAAATAAGTACCAACTTGACTGAACTATAAAATGTTAAAACAATGGTAATACAACACGTTCAGGGAGGAATACAACTTTGTTTCATAGGCAACAGGAAGAAATTTTGAATAATTCATTGAATGAAATACAAAAGAAATAGTGAGTGAGTGAGTGATGTCATCAGTCCCCTCATTTGCATACCAACCAGGATGTGAATATAGCTGTTTTTTTTTTAATTAAGCAAAACTTTAAAAAGTTTGTAAATTATTCTATATCTGATTTAGATTATATTTTCAGTGTTATGCTTGTTGGATTTTCCTCTTTTTATTCAAATAAACTTATTGTTGGGTGGACTTGTCCTTTAAATGAAAAGGTAACCCTGATGCATGATGGATTACAATTAGAATTGTCTTGTTAATGATGGCAGTTCACAAAAATCATACATTTAGGTATGCCGTGTGACTTTTCATATTGAAATGAAACAGTGCAGAAGTACACGTACACGTAGACTGTCAATCGGTCTTAATTTGTTTTGGTTTCATCGAAATGAAACCAAGCGATGAGTAAGGTCGATTCTTGGAATTGTTTCACCATGGAGTTGGGCTTGACTCATATGTACATGTATTGAAGATGTTGTTGTACTGTGCTCATACATTTAGAAGTAAATTGGTTTTAGCAGGGTTGGTAATAAGAGCCCATAGAAAAAGTCGAGAGGTTTGCGGTCTTCTCAGGTCTCCCTGTGCTTGAGGTTTCTATTGTATGCATAATGTAGTTTGTACTTTACAATTGTACCTAATAATGAATACAATGATAATAATAATAGTACATGTCCACATTTGATCAAATTGCTTGAGGCACTTTAAGAAGGTGAAGAAAATGGGAGTACACGTGATCTACATGTACACTGTTTTGTTTTCTTTTTTTTATGTAGTTAGATTTATGATCTAATAATCAATGCAGTTTGGGTATTAAAGTCCAATCAAAGAGAGCATATGATTTCTTTTTATGGAATGGTTGATGGTATTATATAGCGTACGGCCTACAGGGGGTGGTTCCACTTCTATAACCTGATATTTGTGTTTACTGTAAAAGTCAGTCGGTTGTTTTCATGGAATAGTGCTACTATAGGGCCTATAGTGATGGTTTCACTTTGATAACCTTATATTTGTGACATAACAGTCAATCAGTTAGTTTCAGCAGATATAGTTTTAATCATGATATTTAAACATGCTTGTTCCTCTTTGGCTTCGCCATAATTGTTAATGACATATATTTATATTACAATTAAAAATCATGATATTGTTTCAGCTGAACTTGCTGACCAATGTGCACTCTGAAGCACAAGTAATTCAGTTGAAAATTGTTCTTTTTTGTGATTGGAATATTCAATTGAGCAATCAGTATCTTTGTTTAAAATGATGAATAAAACTAATCATTCTCATTCTTATCTGTGAATGTTAATTTCTTCATCATAATTCAATTTAGAATGACAATACATGTACTATGCTTATTGAAAGTTCCATATTGCTTCTATTTGTTTTGGACGGCCATATTTTGTTTGTAAATATTCTGCAAAAATCTTGATCTGTTTTTAGATTTTTTTTTATCATGTGTCTGCATACGGTATATGTTTTTTTTCAGCAATGGATGTCTGCATCTTCCAGAAAGACGGCACTGCTCATGAAATCTTTATCGAGAATGTTTTAACGATGACGGCAGGAACTCTCTTCTCCCATATGATGGATTGTCTGAGTTTACCGAATGAAGCATCAGAAATCTTCTCATTATGGCTTACTTCTCCTCTCCTTGGTAAGAAGATCCTTTGCTAATTTTTTTTTTCCATTTTCATTAATAAAAAAAGGTGTAATATGTAAAGCTAGGATTTCATTCCTGATCTCCCAATTCATAGTTATTACGTGCTTAACAATTTTTGAAGTAGTCAGATCCTACCTTTGCAAGAGAAAAAAAGGTAGTAATAATAGTTACATTTATTTAGGGCTTAATACATCATGTTTCTAAGAGCTTTACATTGCAATTAATAGTATAACCCCAAACTCTTATTCAGATTCACACACACAATGATAATAATAATAATTACTCTATTCATTTATTTATTAAAGACAACAAGAATATATACAAGAGGAATAAATTACCACCGACTAGTGCCTGAGGATGACTAAAAGAAAAGCTAGTTTCTGTTATAAAGCTCTCCTCACTAGTCAGGGTTTACAAATTATATACAATAATAAAATCGGTATAAAATGGCAATATATGTTCAGATGCATTACTTATTAAAACAAAGAACTTACAAAATAAAGTGTGTTTGGTTCAATGATAATGTACATGCAGTCTGACAAATGAAAGGGGGTCCATGATCACCATATTTGAAAATTTTCCATCGATATGAATTGGTACATCAGAAAAAGTGATGTATCGATCATATAACAATTCATTTCCCCCCAATTTTGTGATGGCTTTGAAAGAGCGAATGTCCCATATAAACCAAGTATTTGTTTCAGTAACGTTATCTCTATTAAGATCTACCATCAATATGAAATTAGTTTGCTCATATATGTATGATCATGGTGGGTTTTTTCTTGCCTTTGTCTAATGAAAATGCCTAACTAGCGCTCTTTTTACGCAACTTTTTTTCAAAATAAATTTCCCTCACAAGTTATTTTGAATAATGTCAGTTAAAAACATCTCTCACTTGTGTATTACAAGACTACCAGAAAATGGTATTTACAAAACCTGTCTTAAAGATAACTTATAATTTTTAACTGATTAAGACAATTTCCATTGCATGGCTGTATTGTTCGTGATTATACCAACTGTTGAGAATTTTGATTGCCATTTTCCAATGTCTTCTTGTTGTGCAATAGTCAGTATTTGCATCATGTATTTGTATCATCAGAGTTGACCATTTTTAATTGAAAGGTTGATATTCAGCATCTTATTGGAAGGTTTATAATAACATAAAAGATACAGGATGCTATGCATGTATAAGCCTTCCTATTAACTGGTGACATGAGCATGATACAGCATTGCTGTCTGATGTTATTATGATGCGGCAAACCTGATGTATGCTTGGTCATCAAAATAAAACCCATCCATCTGCAATACTAGTACCACAAGAGACAAGACACTGCAGGATATTGCAGAATGGAAGACTCATCACATCACACCAGTCTTTCAGACCTTCAGACCTTCATTATTTATACTGATAGTCTTATAGTCTGCAGGCTTAGTGAGTGCATAATAAAGAGTCTGAAGTAGTGAGACTACATGTAGATTCAGTAATGTACAGAGAGTATAGTCTATAGAGCATACCGGTAGACTTCACTCTAGTATTTACGTTGAAAAGAGTCAAATATAAGTCTGTGTTTGCAGACTAGTCTTATGTCTGTTCTTTAAATGGGACTTTGTTTGATTAAATAGGATTGGATGAAAAGGGATTGGGGCAACTTAGAGGTCTAAAAAATAATAAAATTCAATTCAATTCAATTTGATTTAATTCATTTAATTTCAATTACTATTTCTAATTAGAGCTCTATGTTACGGTGTATTGAATAATTCCCAGCTTGTACTTTGAGTCATGAGATGACATGGAACATGTACATGTAGATCATGTTTGAGTCCAGTTGCGAGACTTTCAATTCAAATGATGTTGAGAGGAAGTTGTGGTGTCACTAATTGTGACCTTATCATTTCCGAGAGCGATAGCGAGAGGTCAGAAGGTCATTCAAGTGATACAGGATTGAGATAATGTGAAGATGTTTCTAGATGCGGTTGGTGCCAGGTATTTCAAAAGATGTTACTTGCCATCCATTTTGTCATATAAACAAGAAGCTCATATTTACAGTAATTTTTTATATTAAAGTGGGAGTTTTCAGCCCTTTAAACCTTCCCTTTTTTATCAAGAAAAGGCATATAGAGTGAAATTGAGACATTTTAAAATGACAGTCTAATTTTGTGATAGATTTTGACTTAATGTCCAGAAAATTATTTTACCTCTTTTTTTTCCATTTTCTTTATTTTTCTTGGTCATGGAGCTTTTGGGGGTCTAGTGCTCCCAGGCTAGCCCCCCCCCCCCACCGCCCCATGTATACCAGTGGCTACTTGAACTGTAAACAATAAATCTGAATGTCCTTTTCACTTGTTTTTGGTAGATAGTGTGATGATGAGCGCAGATCCATTAGTGAAAGTTCATGTATAAACCATGATAAGAAATAATGATGGGTATTGTAAACTTGAATGTAAGCTACAAGGTACATTGTAAGTTTACAAGGATGATAGGAAATGTACATGCTGTGTACTATCAAAGGTCATTGAAGACCGCATGGGTAGATCACATTCTAACTTAATTTTCATTCTGATTTTTCTCCCAGCAGGATTTCTAGAAAGTGAGCACTTCTTTGAAAAAGAAAAGAACCAGGCTTGCATATCCAAATAGAGTGACATGTAATGTACACATGTAATATTGACACTCATAATTTTCCTTGTACTTTATAGGGGAAATTTAAAACCAAATTTCTGAGAAGGAACACAAATTGTTTTTGCTATCAAAACCATCTGAATTGATGCTTTCACAACTTTGCTCAAATTTTTCAGAAATTCTTTATTGTCATACTATACTCATTTGTTGCTATTTCCTTTGTTTTTTTAGATTTTGAATCAAACTTTTATAGGCCTCTTGCATTTGTTACAAAGTTAGTTCAACGTCAACAGTATGGCTCATGTGCTATAATGTTATTGAATTTCCCTTCCTCTTTTATTGTTTGTCATGGTGACTATGAGGGGAAACTGTTTCAGTTTTGGTTTTACACTTGGGCAGTAGACCTAAAGGTTAATTACAAAAGGTCAGAGAAATGTCGTGCCTTTTGTAATTTAGACTTGATGGCGACTACATGTACATGGGCTGCAGACATGAAGGGAGCCAATGATCATTTTTAACAAAAGTGAAATCATATGAATTCTCATTGTACTTATCATGTGTATGGAGACTATTTCAATGCATTTTGTTCTAAGTTTAGTGTCCTATGCTTTAATGAAGCCAATTACTTTAGGTACCCCCCCCCCAAAAAAAAGGTACATGTCACCCTTCACTTTCATTGTATTCATGCACATGCCCCCCAAATATTTATGGTGTGAACAATATTAAACTGAAATTTGTATTTGAAAAATTATTCAATCTGTAAGAGCCCAGTCAAAAAAAAAATATCTTCTTGTTTACATGTATATAAAACCCTTCTCAATTATGGAATGGCCTGAAATTCCAGTCATTAGAAAATTGAAAATATTGATCAGATCTATATGTGCACTGTACTGTAGGCTAGTATATGAATAGGCCTATATCTGAAAAAATGTGTAGATTAACCTTTCTGACCTTTCTGTTTATGACAGTGATGAAGTCATCATCACAGCAAATTGCATTTATAGATTATTCCTCAGAATTGATGCATTCTGTCTGGATGATATTATGACTAATTGATCAACGAACCACACTCCCATCAGCAGTGTGGGTTTTGATTGCCCTCATACCCTCCGTAATTACCTCCTATGAGGATTATTATTCATTGGTAACGCTTTTTTATCCGACACCATTTGGACGGCTGCCAACACCACTGTAGACGGTTTCATAACAACCGACTAACGTCACAGTCTATCTACTAGGAAGCCGATTGAGCTGTACAAAATAGGTCTATTTGTATGGATTATATTACAATATGTGACCTGGATACATGCTCATTTGACAGCACATGTAGAACTTAAAAACCAAGTTATCTGTACAATTTATGCTGGGATTATATTACAATACTTGACCTACATGTAGATACGTGATGCCTCCATAGATGTGTGAGTGGGGTATGGATCAATTGAATGTGTCTCTTCAGCTCTGATGGTGTGATTTTAGTGATGAAACTTGATGTCTCAAAAATAAATGGGTACTAACCTCAGCCTACATGTAGGCCCTGTAACATAAAGCTTTAATAGCGATTTATGATTGAATGGATTGATCATACACAGTACTTACTCGACGATGCAAATTATGGGAAGCTCTAACTTCTTGCCTGATGCAAACTGTCCTTATAATTCATTGATAAGAGCGGGATTGTTTTTTTTTAATATGGACAATATAAAAATACTTTCAAATAAATAAAAATGAAAAAAAATGATGAAATGTATACAATAAGTGGTTCAGAGGCTTCATGAATCTAAATTCATTAAAATTATTATTCACATGTATTTACATGTACCAACGCATCCTTCATCTGCCCTGCGTAGTCGAATATAAAACCATTCTGAAAATTTTAATGGAAGTATGACAAGGAAAAAAATAAAGGTAGGACCAATCATTATTATGATCCAGAAATTTTCCATCAAGTATGATCCATCAAATTTTCCATCGACTTCCCATTAACTGTCACCTTGTTTCCCTAAATAGCCCCCGATTATAATACATCTACTGTTCAGAAATTGATGATGGATAGAGGGGACTGCAATTACAGGGTCCCGATGTGTTCCACTTCATTGACGGAGCATTCAACCTATGAATAATATATTGTGCTTCCAAGTTTTCTAAATGTAGCCTGGTAATGAGTGGTTCACGAGGAGCTCAAGGCAATCGCGTAGGCTGGAGAGCTATACTGCACGCCTACAATGTACACAATAAAATGATTAATCACAAAGTATATTGATAATTTCTAATCCTCACCTTAACACTTAACAAAGCAGATAATAAATACTCTGATAGAACAACATCCTCTTTTTTAACTTTTACTGAATGCTTTCTCATTTTATTTGCTAGAATTAAAGGGGTGGTCCGGGCTGAAAATATTCATAGCCTAATAGATAGAGTAGAATTCACTGAGCAGAATGCCGAAAATTTCATCAAAATTGGATAACAAATAACAAAGATATTGAATTTTAAAGTTAAGCAATATTTTGTGAAAACAGATGTCATGAATATTCATTAGGTGGGCTGATGATGTCACATCTCCACTTGTTCTTTTGTATTTTATTACATGAAAATAGGTTTATTCAATTTTTTCCTCCAAGAACTAGAAAAAATGGATTGACAACTGATTTAGTGCATTAGATATTTATTGCTGCAACTTATTTTATTATAAGGGAGACATATTCACACAAGTATGAAATAATGAAAAAAGTTATGATTTTATGTAATAACATAAGAAAACGGAAAGTGGAGATGTGACATCATCAGCACACCTAATGAATATTCATGACGACTGTTTTAAAAAAATATTGCTAAACTTTAAACGTCAATAACTTTATTATTTGTTGGCCGATTTTGATGAAATTTTCAGTATTTTGCTCAGTGAATTCTACTCTATATATTAGGCTATGAATATTTTCAGCCCGGACCACCCCTTTAATATCTGTACATTGTATGTCGATGATGGTGACTAAACTGACTACATTTGCTGGGATTCCTGCAAATTCAAGTTGGCTTGTTATTTTTTTTTTTTATAACATAATTGCAATATATGAGGATCTATTCTTAGTACCGTACTATTGGAGAATATTTTGATGCATTTATATCGAGTGGTACGTCACGTAATTCATTGTCATAAACTTATGATAGTGGAGTCATGTCCTTTATAATGTATACTCAGTAATCCTCATTTATCTAGTAATGATTGTGAGTAAAGAGATCTTATCATGCTAAACTTTGAACGTAAACACTATTATCAAAAGAGCAGAATGCCGGTTGAACTCTAGCTGTTCGTCAAATGTTAGACCAAGTTGTGCTATGATTCTGAGAAAGTTTGAACAAAACAAGAATATCCATAAATAGTTTTCAGTCCTCTTTTCTATCTAAAATTAAATGCAACTTTACACCATGAAGTGGTCTCTCCTATCATACATGATGCACATTGTATATTTTGATGTCCATTATGTATATATGATGTTTACATGGGATAGTAGTAATACTGTTGAGTCTGCATCTATCGATTTTTCTTTTAAGTTCTCGTATTCTTATCATTCGATCTGCACTTTGTACACAATATGTCCGCCTCACCTGTGGGTTGTATGTACACAATAGCGCAGTCTTACTCACAGATAGAGCTGTTGTACATCATGTATTAAAATCAATATGTCCCATTATTCACGACTACTCACTGTGCATCAACAAAGTGGTAGAATACAGAGTTTACAGACAATACATTTAGTACAGACCGCAATCAATGAAACTTACAAACCAGAACCATTGCAATGGTGTATTTATATCGCTTGACAAATAATGAAAATAACCACATCTATCCCACACAGAGTTTTATAACTTTTATTATAAATACACATCCTCATCACAAGTTTGCTAGTCACCCTTCTCCGTCCCGTTTGATATTAATAGGTCAGGAATAGATTATATTTTAATCACCATAAGATGGCGTTAATTCAGAGAAAATGCAGTCTGAATATGATTCTGATTATTAAATTTATATTTATATTTCCCATGTGACTAATTTAGTCTGATTTAATAATGAAAGGTAGTATATCATGTGATAAAATTTGAGATTTGCCCATGATATATAAGTTTGAATTCTAATTCTGTATTTTGCTGATAATACCAAGTTTACCCAGCTTTGATCAATTACTAGGAGTGTTCTTAATCTGGAGTATGTGCAAAATAAAAGTGTAACACATGATCTTGGTAAAGTGCATTGCACTGTGTACTAGCTTGGATATAAGTTCACTGCACTTTTTAAAGATACATTCATGTATACATGTCTGCAAATTTAAATAAGCATAAATAAGCATGAATTCATATTTGTATGCAGTACATGGTTGCCTTAAATGCAAACAAGAAAATTCACCCAAGATGGCTGCATGTAATTCAAGGGGGGGGGGTGCACAATGCCCCCTGGCAGAATGTGATGATTTTTTTTTTTTGGGGGGGGTCACTTGTCAGAAAATGTTTGCCCATTTTCACAAGGTTTGCCATGTATTCCACTGCCATAGAGACATTGAATATCCCAGCTTTGTCTGAACATGGACCTACTAGTAGGTCCATGCTCTGAATTAGGCCAATTTCAGTTAAATTGCCCTATTTATGAAAAAAATCCCTTTTATTTAATGATTAAAATATTTCTGATATTGAACAATGAACATAAAAGTTAAAGTAAATAATTGTAGATATAGATTGCTCATAAGTGTTACTGCATTATAGAATGGGCCTTGTATGCAAACACCCAAATTGTAAGATCGTGACTGATCAAAAGATTGTCATGAAATAGCACCATTCATCCAAAATATTTGTGCCTTACATGTACATTAAAATGTCAAAACAAATTCTCAAGCAATTAAAAAAATATCTATATTTCAACAAATCAGTATATAATCTTTTCATACATTTACATGTACATGTATGTCAATTCTTGACATGATAAGCTGAATATACACATGTCATGCACACATAACTGATTTTATAATCATGGCTTCATGCCCTTGAGCGTATTTTCAATGACAGAGATTTAACTATACCATCACACACCTTTGTTTGTCTTAAATAATACTTCTACGTGAGGATTCATGAACTCTCTTCAGAATATGTGTCAGACAAATCAGGATCTGCACAAGTTAATATCACATCCTCCACAATATGTCAATCGTCCAACAGTCTGACATTCATTCCATTTTGTATAATTCAAATTTATTCTATTTGAACACAATGTACACTGTAAAAACTGTGGTGTTAAAACTGACACCAATTGGTGTTTAATGGAGGACCACACCCTGAGGTGTTAAAATAACACCCTAGAGATTGAACATAACACCAAAGAGTGTAAATGTAACAACCATAGGTGTTGTAATAACACCTATAGGTGTAAAACTAACACCACCAATTTAACACCGGTGTAAAATAACTGGTGTGGTCCTCTATGTACACCGGTTGACACCACAGTTTTTGCTGTGTACATTGGGTCAACAATACTGTCAAAAGACAATTCATGACTTTCTCATAAAATAACTTTGTTGAAATGATGTTTCTGTTTTTTTGGTAATAAAAAAAAGACAAGATATTTTAAATTGTAATGAGAGTCAGATGAGTTTCTCTCATTCTAATATGCCTCATTGTTGTAATTAATGTGATACCAGTTTCTTACTTGCTGTCATTAATTCCAAGTTGTCATGTACATGTAGTTTCTATTGATCATCTGATGACAGAGAAACTCAACATAATTACTGATCAAAGTTCCTTTTTGATCATTCCCGTCATGGCTTTTATTTGAAAAATCAATATGTACATGTTGTTGCAAGATTACCCGTGCATCAAATACTTATGTAAAGTATTCAATTCCTTCTCAATGCTATTAATATTATGTTCTTGTCCTTGCCTTTAATTCCTAGTTTATTTTCTTGAATTTAAAGGAAGTTCAGAACTTTAAATCACAGTATTCACCTACATGTATCCTTGCTTTGAAGGAAATGTGCATTAAAAAAAAAAATTTATTTTATCCTTGTTCCTTGACTTGAATGTCCTCTTTGCTATCTCGTTTGCTTGTTTGTTACGGAAAAAAAATCATAAAAGATTCATTCAAGCAAATTTGATGAATGTTTCTTTCAATTTCAAACTCCACTGACACATATTGTGGCTGTGGAGGTCATTTTTTCACTTCTTTCAATGGCACCATGGCACTGCCAGAGTGGCAGTTGGTAATTGGTTGATTTTCAGTTTCGTATAATGCTGTATTGTTCCCATTGCCGAGAAACATGTCTAAAAGCATACTTTACATGCATGTATTTTCTTTAATTTTCACTGTGAAATGTGAAAGTACTACGCACTTTTGAATTGAAGGGTTGTACACATTCTATGCCGAATTCATGTTGTTTGTGTTAGATTGTATGGTGCTGCATTGTAACTTTTAAAACAAGATTTCTTGCCTGTAGTAATGGGAACTTGCCTTGTGTCATTCAAACTCTGTCAAAGTTCAGGACAACACTCAGATATGAATGAATGGAGTAAATATTTGCCAAACTGAGTTAACAGCTTGTACTGTGCTTTGGGCAGCTAGCTTTTAAAGTGAAACAGGATTTGTCAAATCTAATAATGGCCTGTTAAGATGGTTGTTTGAGTAAAGTTGAACTAATTTGCTCAGGTGTTTGTGTGATAAAAAGCACCAGAGAGAAATTGAAATGTTCTTTGTAGAACACGATCAAGTCAGTGCAGTTGGTCTACCTTAGACTGATCATTAATGCTCAGGATCTAAGCTTATCTACTTTAATTTTATAATAATAATTTTATATAATATTATAATTTGTCTACAACATGTTTTGTATATATCTTTATATGTTAATTATCATTAATGTTTTGTATCGTAAATATTTGTTATAATGTACATGTATGAAAAATGATTTGTATCAATATTTATGTAATTTCTGTTGGAAATAAAATCTGAATCTACATGTAACACCAAAGACTATAAAAAAAGGGGCCCCTTAGAAACAGAATAGGAGATACCTGAAAGTTGCAGGTGATTTCGCTCTCATCACAGTCCAAATATAGCCCATAAAATTCCCCTACTGACTGATCTGAGGCAGTCATGTTAATACCTACAATGTAGAGTCACCCCAAGATCTGCCACAAATGTCATCAATATCTTATTTCTATTATTGCTTTCACCAAAACTGAGTTTCCAGCGTACAGATGAAAATCATTGAAACTTACCTACTCTTTAATTTGCTTAGTCTTTCTTCTCATCTCAATTGTAATCTACAGCTTTATTTCGTTTTTTTCCTGTACAGAATTACAGCTTAAGCCTCACCATATACCCTTCAGATTATGTAGACAGTGGCCTGATCTTCTTGATAAATACACAACACACAGCGAGGAGGCAAAAGCAAATGGTAAGCGCCTATCCCAGTTAGAACAAAAACATGAAATTATGATGTTAATTTCAGAGTTTGTGAATAAAAACATTTTGTATTTGCTTTTTCAGCCATAATCTAAAATTTGAACTTTATTTTTAACACTAAGATATCTTTATAATGATCTAATTTTAGATCAAATATTTGAAAGCACTTTGGACACAACTTAATGGAAATGTTGAACAAGAAGAATCTGGTGTTACAAAAACTATTATTTGAAGAAACAATTATTTAGAAAATAGTTATGAGACATTCTGGAAATGTTATGAAAACAGTTCGTGATAGATCAGATGATACTTATCCTTGAGGGCCTACACATAGAAAGTTCTAAAAAATGCCTTATTTCTGGAGTGATTGTGATGTTTTTCCACCCTTCCTTTTCCTCCTCTCTTGCCTTCATCTTCCTTTTCTTTATCTTCCTCTTCCTCTCATTCTTAATCTTCCCCAGAATCCACTCTTTCGGCACTCCTCCTTTCTTATCCTTGGCCTGCTCTATCCTATCTCCTCTTCCTTCTCCACCCCCTCATCCTATCTTCCCTTTCCCTTTTACCTCCTCCCTGTTGTATGTCTTCTTCATCTTCTTCTACTCCTCCTCTCCTTCTCCTCTTCATTCTGTTCTTCCTTTATTCCATTTATTCTTATTATTTCCTCACTCTCCCTTCTGTTTATTCCATTTTTCATGTCTCCCCGTCACTTCTCATTCCTCGTTTTCCATTCCCCTTCATTATTTCTGTTCGTATTCCCTTTACCCAAATGTCAGATCTGCAAGTATTAGATTTACATGTAGATGAGATGATGTGGATAACGTGAGGGTCTTATGATCACAATGCCAAGTAGTGAATCTTGCCAAGTTTCTTCCTGCCATAATAAACATGCCCTTTAGACAACATTGTCATGATGCAACCCTGGTACACTTCAGACAGGATGTTAATATCTCTTTTACAGGAACTGGATTCTCGTTTAAGATGATACGCGTATCAAGAGGATTTGATCGTGACCTCTAGATATATAGTTCGCTTCTTGATTTTTCACGTCGATATACTCTCTAGTTGTCAGCCAATGCACTGTATTCAACTGATTAATGTATTCAAGTTGAGAAGTGTTTCACATGAGATCAAGATTGATAGATGTTCAGATGACAGTTTACAGGAAGTCGCAAATTATATTACTGAAAGAAGTGTTCAGATATAGCATGCATGATAATAATAATAAATCTAATTTACCCAGGGTAGCCACTTAAAGCTATAAGCTGATTTTCCAGTTGGCCCTGCATATCATAATACAATCCTCCATCCTAATACTTTGAGCACCTAACTAGTCGGCAGAAGATCCCTTTTTTAGTCTTTGGTATGACTTAGCCAGGGATTGAATTTGAACCCCTGATCTCCTATTCATGAGGCAGGTGCTCAACCTCTGGACCACAATGCCCAAGCGTGAATGACTATATGAGCAATAGTAAACCCTCCTGTAAGGCCCTTGTAACGTATTAAATATTTCATTGAGACATGATCTGGGTTTTTTTTTCTAGATGAACCAGTCATATCTTTCCAAAAAAATGCATTCTATCCAAAGTAAACCCTCCTGTAAGGCCCTTGTAACATATTATGAAATATTTAATTGAGACATGATCTTTTTTTTTTATCTAGATGAACCAGTCATATCTTTCCAAAGAAATGCATTCTATCCAAAGGAAGCAGAGAAAAAAGTAAGTACTCGCCAAATCATTTGGCTTAATTGTGCTTAAAACTCTGAAATTGTGAAAACATTCTTTGTTGTTAAAAAAATATATATGAAAATGTATACATTATCATTGACATATCATGTTTTATTTACAATATCAGGGTTCCCACAGTCATGGAAATTCCTGGAAAAATTTGTGGTCATGGAAAGTCATGGAAAAGTCAGGGTTTTGGGAACATTTGTGAAAAGTCATTGAAAAGTCATGGAATTGCATTTACCTCTTGGCTGTGGCAGCTTTCCAGTTTGCCGTATCTCGCAGCTCTCACACTCTGGGATCATACTCTGCTATTATAATTGGTGTTCATGTTTTCCATTTTTCCCAGTTTTGTGACATCCCAAATTCTACATAACTCCCGGGATGTCACAGGAAGTCATGGAAAGCAGCAATTTAGTCATGGAAAAGTCATGGAATTCAAATTTCTGTGGGAACCCTGAATATGAATGATGTTGATCTCTAGATCATGGACTTACAGGAATTCAAGTATTGAGTTTTACATTGTATTTTCGAATGTACACTTAGTAAGTGGCCTCTTTCTGTATTGTAATTTGAAATCCAGGTCACAAATGCAAAGATAAAGGGTTTATTATTTGAGGAAGCAAAAGGGAACATTCTGAATGGCATGTATCCCTGTGAGGCGGAGGACTATGAGTACCTGGCTGGTGTGTTAGCTTCCCTGGAG
The DNA here is from genome assembly GCF_018143015.1 of Lytechinus variegatus. Classification (NCBI taxonomy): domain Eukaryota; kingdom Metazoa; phylum Echinodermata; class Echinoidea; order Temnopleuroida; family Toxopneustidae; genus Lytechinus; species Lytechinus variegatus. Next base: position 8,804,023 of record NC_054746.1, on the reverse strand, counting down.
TTTGGTCTCTACGATGAAGACCAGCATCAAATGGGTTTCTTCAAGTAAGTAGATCGAGCAAGATATGGCCTGGGGGCCGTTTTATAAAGCTATTCGTAAGTTAAGGGCGATTTTAAGAATGACTGGTGATCCTTTCTTACGCGCTAAAAAATTGCCAATGAAAATATCTACCACAAGAAAAGATCACCGGTTGTTCTTAAAGTCGCTCTTAACTTACGAACAGCTTTATGAAACACCCACCTGTTGATAAGGATACCTCTTATGGTTTATACATGGATTAGATCTTTACAAGTATAAGAAATGCAGGAGGGCGACGGTCGAGTTTGACCTGTTTACAGTCCAAATCACCCCTAAAATTAAAAAAAAAATGAATGGCCTGGGGCAAAGTTTTCTTTCAAGAGTCGACCAAAATACGCCACGTACAATATTCAGGACTATTTGGATATTGATTTTGATATTCTACATGTGTCAGAATAATAATATTTTCACTTAACATATTAAATTGCTTGTTACTCTAAACAAATTATCCTTTGTAATGAAAGATATAGCCTGAAAAATTGATCAGTCACCCCAAAGTGAAAATAAATATAGCCCCCCAAAATGAAAAAAAAATTCACTGTGATCCTTCAGGTTTTTAATGCTTCTTCAGAGATATAAGTCTAATTTTTGGGGGGTCTGTTTTCATGCCTCAACAACTTCCATTTTAGGCCTTTTCAGTCTTTTTATTGTAGAATACATATGGGGCTTGAATTAACAACGTCTGAATCAAGCGTCCAACCACTAACTCATTTTATAGAAGAAATTAATTTTTTTTTTAATTTCCGAAACCTTTCATAACCTATAGTACAATCTTCTCTTTTGAATCACTCAGAGATAATGATCTCAAAAAGATCTTGCCGGCATGTATGTTCAAAGGAGGTAGCCGCTGGTCGATTGTGAAGGGTCGTACGGGAGCAATGATGTCCGTAGAAGCGAGTATATTGAGACATTGGAAACATTTCTCAGAACTCACCGACTCAAGAAAGGAATACCATCATCTATTTCTTGAATTCTGCTGGAAGTTACCTTTCTATGGGTAGGTACATTCCAGGCTCCATGACATTTGCTTCTCCAGTGATTGCTACTATAGAAACTCCACACATTAAGCCAAACATAACCCTATTCTGAAAACAAACCCCCAACACCCAATTTCTGACCTTGCATCATTTTGAACCAAAAACCTTGTGACAACTGTAACCCTGTATCTTAAGAGTTATTATCGGAGGAATAATCGTCGTAGGAGCAAATGTCACATTTCCACATTCAGAGGTCCATAATCTGAACTGGGAGTTTAATTTGTGCTTCATCTTAGGATAGCAAGTTATGAATCAAATCTCAGAACAGTATAGCTTCAATTTGTCAGCACATTTGGTGTCCAATTTATTCATAACTCTGAGGATTAAGCAGTAGAATGATTTTACACAGGGGAAATAAAGAAAAGTGATGTAAACAGTTTGAAGTGTGCGCCCAATGATTATGGTTCAGTCGTTGACTCTCACTACCTGGGGCACCACTAATCAATCATTTCATATCGTGTTAACAGGTCAGTGTTTTTCAGAGGACAGATTGAAAGGACGGGACGGTTGTCTGTCAAAGTTCGGGACTCCTCGGACCGTAAGGTGTACGTTGGAATCAACAGAGACGGAGTGTATGTCATTGACGAACAGAAACAGGTGGGTTTCAAACCTCAATCTAGGCCCTGTTCTAAAAACACTATTTAGCAATAGCATTTGCATGCTGCTGCTATAATCTACTGAAATTGTGCCAGTTGATTGGCCAAAGTGGAATTTTGTCAGAGTCTGAATATTGTTATTACAAGTTTTATGAAACTTGGTCTTTGTGATCCAGGTTCAAAATGGTTATATAAAGCTAGTTATCATTACCATTGACATGCTGCTGTTGCAAGCTTCTGAGTTGCTTCCAGTTGATTGGCTAAGAGGATAATTTGTCAAAGAATATGAACATCACAAAGTTTAGAAAATAGCCCTGGGGCCCGTTTCATAAAACTTGATATAATAACAAATTTGCAATGATAGTTTCAAGCTACTGAAATCCTTCAATCTAATTGGATGATGTTAAAACTGCAAAAGAAATTGAGCTGTTCGTAAATTTATGCAAGACTTCACGCACGACTGGTGACCCTTTCTCTTGTGCCACACAATATATCCCTATGTAGCTGATAGTGCCTAAGATCATGTTCCAGTCGTACATAAAGTTGTGCGTAACATTATGAACATTAGCTTTATGAAACACCTACCAGGTTAAAAATCATGTCTTCAAACAATGTTGTTTTTTTTTGTCAAAGAAGGGCATTAAGTATTAACACGTGATGACCTTTGACCAATCATACAACAAGTTTCTAAGTTTATGTGAAATAAATCTATTCATGTTTGGCTTTCAGGAGCTTCTTCTTGGACTGAAGTACGATGAATTATCCTGGGAGTTTACAGAGCCGGCAAGAAAGGAGGTAGACTGTCTCCCATGTCTCTGGTTAGAGTTCGACAACAGGGAGAACGGGAAATGGCAGAGCAAAGTCTTACAGATCTTCTCCAGACAGGTCAGACTTTAAATGATAATGCTATGTAATCATACTAGCTTTAATATATAGGCCCGTATTCTGAAGTCAGGTTTAAAGTTGTGTTGTAAGTATGGATAGCCAATTGTTACATAATCGCTAACAGTAGAGACACCATATTTCAGCTCATTTGGCTCTTAAATCATTCATAATTGTCTAGGAAGTATAAAATAGATGATTGTCTTCACCATCCATGAATCGGGAAAGAGCACAGCAGATATAAGAAACATACAACTTAATAAAAAAATTTTGACACTTTTGGCTTCCCATAATTTTAGCAGAGTAAGACAATGGTCTGAGTTAAACCTGACTTCAGAATACGGGCAATAGCCTTTTATCAAAGAAGTGCTCTACTATAATGCAGCACAATTTGCCCTGGCTTTATCATCACTTTCATATACACATTTATTAAAATGGCCCGTAATCTTTAAGAGTTATAGATGCACCAGTGAGAAGCTACTTGATACTAGTAATCCCTGTGGCAGCTCATGCAGGAAGTTATACTGGAATGATGAATAAAGTCCTACACTTTAATCTCCCCCAAAGTGGGGACAGTAAATTATCAAGAGATCAATTTAATTTATGGTTCAAATCATTCAAGTAATTAGGTCAAAATTGATACAAATAGTTAATCGTATGTTCATTTTCATCATTTTGGGGGGAAATCATGCTGTTAGTTAATATTTTTGTTTTACCCGTATAAATTCATGAACTGATAATTTGATGGATTTTTTTTCTATTCTTGTCGGTGCCTTTGATTGACAAACAAAATATACTAGGGCTCTGCAGTTATCATCTGACAATCTTTATTTGATGTGAATGTTTTATTACATGTAGGCTGTTATGATGAATGCGTTCATCGAGGCATGCGTTGATGAGCTGAACAAACGAGATATGGAGAATGTCATCCAGAGAAATGAACACACCGTCGTCGGAGGCCTCCTAAGGTAAATCTAATCATACTCTCTTTAGAAATAATCATACACATGCCTATTAAAATCTATAGCATAAACAAAGCAAGTATAGTATGTTAACTATAAAGCTTACATTTTATTTTCTCACTTTTGTTTTCAGTATAATTGATTCAAATTCAGCTTTTCACAATGCGTCCTCTTCACCATTTCCTTCTCTATCCTCTTCTTCTTTTCACAATGAAAATCATAAATGCATGAAAGCAAAGTACATTGCCCTTTAGTATAAGGAGATAAAATCAATAATTCAATAAATCATAAGGCTTTATGCATTGTCTTTGATTGACTATTAAAATTGTACAATTGATATAGCTTAATATTACAGCACCAAAATATGCACCTTGCCCTCTCTTTTTTTTTTATTGAAAAAATATTGCAAATATTCACTATTTAAGCTAACTAATTAGAAATGAATTTCACCATGGATATTAAGTCAACTATATGTATGTAACACATAATATACAAGAGTAAAAATGCTTATAATCCTACTTAGATAGAACATTTTGCTTGAATTGAGGTTTTCACTGCATGTTTCGATCAGGCGGCACAATATATTTAAAGTATCGCAATATTGTTTTTATAATCATTCAGCTCCACATTTCCAAGGTGTAAAGCTCATAAGTAAGTACACAGAAAGGCATCTTGCCCTGTGTCATGATAACACTGTAGTGCTGTGTTAAATAACCTAACACCTATTAACCAGTGTGGTGTTTGTTGTCCTGTATGGGTTTCTGAATGATGTTTTATTTTGTAGTTTGTGAATTGAAGGTTGTCTATGAACACTCATACTTATGTCCTGATTAACTTTAACCGGGGTCTAAATATGTAGTTTAGCCATGATAGCCAAATTTGACGTCAATCTCTTTAATTTGTTGTGTCGGTGCAAGAAAGCCCTTAACACCACACTTTCGCACATCACATGCGTGCAGAAATACCCTTAGCAGCATGCATAAGTGCCTTGCGTAAGGGGGTTTCGCACCGATGCAATGTGTGAAAATATTTTGCTAAGGGCTTTCTTGCACTGACATGACAAATAACATAATCAGCTTATCATCACATTTTGCACTCAAAGCATTTTGTATCTGTCCGTTGGTGTACGATCACCAGCATCTGGTTGTCGCGTACGTTTGGGTTTAGGGGTCAAGCGCTAAACACAATTAATTTTGGTAGTGTGCTTTTGAGACAAGGGTGTTGATATCCAAACTTTCAAGTTTGAGTTTTAATACTCCTCTATGTCTTTGGAATTTCTAACATCCAACAAAGTGTAATACAAATCTTAACATGGGAAAGCTTGCCATAAATTGAGCCCAGACTTAGACCATGGTTTAAGTTAAGCCAAAGTTTAGAATGAAATATGTGCAAAGGGAAGTTGTTTACCTTTGAGGTCTTTCTCCTTCAAGAAACAATAATAGATTTTCCCCCATAAACACAGACCATTGCAACTGAGAAGTTGCCCTTTGTTCCCTGTTTGTCAGTTTATCTATTCATGCCCCTTCCCAATCACAGGAAATAGTCACAATAGCCCAAGGGGTCTAGGGTCTATTAATCTCCTCTTATCCCATAACTGATATAGGGGGGGGGGGTGAAACCTTTCGATTTCAAAGCAATGACTTTGTTTGTTGCATTTGTGTAGGCTGTTTGTAGCTATTAGGATCACATTTCTTGGAAATCAATTTGGAGTGTTTCCAAAGCCTTTCTGAAACCTTTCGATTTCAAAGCAATGAATCTGTTTGTTGCATTTGTGTAGGCTGTTTGTAGCTATTAGGATCACATTTCTTGGAAATTAATTTGGAGCGTTTCCAAAGCCTCTTAAAACTGAAAGCCACATATCTATTAAGAATATCTCATTGCTGAAGGTTTGCATGGTGGCATGTACAATTGCTGATGTGGTTTACGGTACACCATGTGGAGTGTTATAGAAGCAGTGGATAGAAGAAGAGAGGAAGTGGATAGGCGAGAAAGTGGAGATTTTGAGAATAGAGTATTCTTTCTTGAGAATAGTCCTGAAAAGGACTGTAAACCAGAAGGAATGTTGAGTGAGAACAGCTTGAGTAGTAGAGCTGATGAGGAGATGCTGGCTTGCGTCGGCGAGTAGACGCAAGCCAGCATCTCCTCATCAGCTCTACTACTCAAGCTGTTCTCACTCAACATTCCTTCTGGTTTACAGTCCTTTTCAGGACTATTCTCAAGAAAGAATACTCTATTCTCAAAATCTCCACTTTCTTGCCTATCCACTTCCTCTCTTCTTCTATCCACTGCTTCTATAACACTCCACATGGTGTACCGTAAACCACATCAGCAATATCTCATTGCTGAAACCAGGCGGTATATAATTATGTTTATAGCATGCAGTAGAAGGCTGATAAAAGATCTTTCCCCTTTACCGTTTTACATGTATTCATGAGTTAGTGAAGTGAAACCAGGGCCCTGGTAACATAAAGCTTAGTGATTGATCGTAGGGTTGATTTCTACAATTGATTGCATTGACTATTGTGAATGATTAATCATAATCAGCCCAATAATCAATTGTTAATCTCTTATGATTTATTCTATATCTATTAATACTTCCAATTTGTATTTATAAAAGGCAGTATCGAGTTGCCAGCATGTATTATTACTTATACCCCGGTGATTAATGGATGATAAATTTATTGATACAGCTCTGGGCCATATCGCATAAAACTATGCAAACTCTGCTATCAATGGCAATAACCATGGTAACATTGCTAAACAGCCAATCATATCAAAGGATTCTGTGGAATTTGCCATCAATGGTATTAGTTAACATAACCGTAACATGGAAACAGTTTTATGCAAATGGGCCCCATGCTCGGTTGATAGTACCCATCATGCTACAGTTGCACCAATGAAATTGATTCCACCTCGACCAGTTGTATGGCATTGGTAATAATGCAAAAGCTTTTGTCGGCCTGGAGTCGGTTTGGTCTGTGTGACTGTGCCCATAAGATAGCAAGGAATGAATCATGCTGTGAATACTGACTTGTTTGTAACATGGTATTAGTCACATATATACGTAGCGTAGTGCGTGTACCCTATAGAGTACCGAAGTGATGTCGGCACATTTTTCCTTTTTAAATTGCAGCATTTTTTATACCTTATCTTGAAAGAGCATGATGAGAAACATTCAGAACACACATTAGAGGGGAATCGATCCGTGGGGCACGGATGAGGTCCTACTGTTGACCATAGAATTCATTGTAAATTTGCCTTGATCCAAATATATTTTATAAACCAGGCCACTTGAATTGCACTGATTTCAATGGGGGCTTGTTAGGTATTCATTTACCCATACATCTTGCTACAATGAACCAATTCATGTCAAATTTGGTGTTGGGAGGTTTTTTTCATCATGCTACACTGAAACATGGCCTTGAGAATGCAGAAATGCAGAAAAGGAAAAAATGTTGACGACATCACACCTTTGGTACTCTTTACATTGGATATATAATTGCATGTTTCACCATTGTTGCTCTTTGTTTTATTTGCACCCTATTAACTCTATGACTAACAGCAATGAGAATAACAGTAGCACGGTGTCACAGGACCAACCTGACGGGCCCATGACGTCACACAGGTATAAAACATGCATCCACTCAATATGCAGTCAATATGTAGATTCCGAAGGACCATTCTTGGTCACGTGTGTGACTGAAATAATGACAAATCTTGACTTTAATAATTATAAATGTAACCAAAAAATTGAGCTTTAGTCATTCAAAGGTTATATCACAATAACATGTTTAGTCGGCTATCATTTGGAAATATTTTTTGCTGTCTCATATATGCAGGTTCAAGGTCACGGGTCAAAAGAAGTGGGTCACATGTGTGACTTCACACAGAAGCATGAGTTTGAAAGGTTAATTCAATTTTGAAATTGCTGTGAATCTTAAAATGAAATTAAATTTTCAAAATCAAAAGTTCTAAATCTTTTAGATTTATTAACAATGAAAGTCAAGATTTGTCATAATTTAGGTCACACACGTGACCATGAATGGCCCGGAAAATTCCATTCAATATCTCCACCAGGGGAGCATTTCATGAAACAAATAGTCAGGGGTTTCCACTGACATCTTGTTATAAACTACTGAAATCCTTGAATCTGATTGGCTGAGAGCAAATTTGTCAGTGAAAATTGCCAGCTAGGTGCTTCAGAACAACTCCCAGGTTTATATATGATCATATAATGTGCCACAAACTTGTTGTTTTATGTTTTCTTGGTCAATCACTATACTGTATTTTTCATCCTTGTGCTACTAATTACTGACTCACTAAAAAAAAAAAAAGATGGTCTAACAATCCACTTTTGGGCTTGTATCAAACTTGAATCAGACTCTTCGCCAAATGCAACAGAGGCTTATGATATTTGTGTGATATAAATTGGGCACACCTGCCATTTATATATAACTTGCAGTTCCCCTGTGCATAAGGGCAATAGCGCAATAGATTATTCATTTATTTATTGAATAACTTATGGAAAATTATATAATTTTTCATCACACAGGAGCATTAGATTTGTATATAGGCATTTGTATCGGCATTTCAACTTTCATTTTTAGTGAAATTGGTTAAACTATGACAGATTTTTTTTGTATAAGTAAATACATGTATATGGAGCAGATCTGAGTTTATTTAAATTGCTTTGATATATGAGCTCATTCTACTGTACAATGATAGAGATAAACCTCTCGGAATATCATGGTATTTATGCCTGCATTTTCCCTCATGATATCTGTGTATGAAGTAGCATTGATAAAGTGGATTTCAAGTAAATCTGTTTACCATTACAACTGAGGGAGAAGTGTAGAATTATCAATTCTGATCCATTTTTTAGTACGGATGATTACTTTCAATTAAAGCAAAAATATGGGATTTTAATGCAATTTGCTTTGAAAATACATATCAGCTACTAGTGAATGAGTACTATAATAATTTTCAAATCATAGAAGGAGGAAAGAATATGTCTTTCTGGCCTGCAACAAAACTTAGTAGGTTTCATCAGATCATGAGAAAATTAGGCTATTTTTTAGAATATACATGTATATTTGACATTCTGGCAGTTAACAAAATTGGTAGGGTAGTATAGATCCAGGGAAAACTAGCCAATTTTCAAAATGATATATTTGACTTTCTGACTTTAAATTTTTGTTAGTAGGTTTCAATAGATCCATGGGAAAACTAGGCCATTCTGAAAGAAATATATTTTAACTTCTGGCCTTTAAAAAACTTGGTAGGTTTCTTTAGATCCGGGGAAAACTAGCCATTTAAAAAATATATATATTTGACTTTCTGGCCTTTGAAAAAATTTAGTAGGTTTCAACAGATCCGGATGAAACTAGGCCATTTAGAAAAAATATATTTGGATTTCTGGCCTTTAACAAACTTGGTAGGTTTTTTTAGATCCGGGAAAATAAGCTCATTAAAAAATATATATATTTATGTATTTGCCTTTGGCCTTTAAAAAACTTTGTAGGTTTCAATAGATCTTGGAAGTCTAGGTCATATTCAACAAGCACACAGGTTTTATTTGATTGTTTGTATATTAAAATTCATTTTTCTTTATTTAATTCATGGGGGTCAGAGGCAGAGTATGATTTTGAATAAATTCAAATATTGTCTACAAAAATCAAATGAATGAATAAATAAATAATAGATTTATTGATAGACAGATGAATAGATGAATAAGTAGATAGATAGATAGATAGATGAATAAATAAATTTTTAAAAATCTGACTTATAATACAAACTTATAAAAATGAAAAAAAGATGAATTAAAGAAAGAAAAACAACAATATCAAACAAATCACTAAAAATAACTAAATAAAAAACTTTTTTTTATTGGTTTAAGGCACATATACTTAGTGCATCCTACTGCTGTCTATGTATTTGATAGATTTGAAAGGGTTTTATGTCAATGGATAAACTGTTCCATACATGATAATCATTGGATGTTAACTATGTAATGATCAGCTATATGTAAATATGAATGAATCTATGGTAGTCTTACCTTCAGACTCATCATATTAACCCTCTGGATTTCTGTCTTTATACAGAGCTGCTCTTGATGCCACTGCACCTATCTTCGGTACGTTACCGACCCGAGATCCCAAAACAGGATTGTGTAGTAAAATGGATCGATTGTGTCTCTCTACGTTCTCAAATACAGGTACGTTGCAAGTATAAAAGCAAACCTTTCACTCGAGTTAAGTGGTCTGAATATGGGGCCTAATGTGTCCTCCCAATGACTTGTGTATAGAAGGTTCCGCTCAAACAGCAAGTTTTATATGCGCTAGTCTTGCAGGCAGACCCACTTGTCGATCAGACTTTGTATCCGGAACTGTGTCTGCTGACGACGTATAGAACATACGAGCACAAGTCAGAAGTTATGTTGTATATTTCATATGTTATCCACTATAGAGGATTGCCAATTCCTGTAATCTGCACTTCAAGATTTTCAAGGGTGCTTGTCAATTCCATCCTGTTTATATGTGACATTCCTTTAGAATGTAATGTACATCTGCCCTTGGTATATGATTATTATATTCTTTTTGGTCTTCCAGGGTGTTGCGTTATTATTCAATTTTTTTTCTCCCAAGGGCCTCCCAATCATATCATTTCTCAGCGTTAGCAAAGACAGTCTAGCATTTGACATATTTCTTCCTATTGACATAACTTATTGATGGGCTTTACAAAGTGCTTTACAAAAATATTGATAAATGTTAGATAATTAGCAATCATGATGAAACTTGACATTTTTAATAAATATATCAGATCCTTAAGTGCATTATATTTACTACGGTATACTACTTAAAAAATCATTGCAAGGCAAGATAGATGTGTAGTAGTTACCGCACCTAATACGAATGTTTCTGAGCACTGTTTATAGATATATGTAATAAATATGTAAAAGATGAGGTGAAATACTTCAATGCGATGGAGCATGCAAAATGATAATATTCTTAAATTGAAGAGTGCGGGATAGAAGCTACATTTTACGATTTATTTTGAATGATATTAATAATAGCATCTTTGTTTTATTGCAGGTGAACTGATTAGCAAGAAGCCAAAGGTCAAGAGGTCATTCACGTTCCACAGTCTGTTCGGTAGGTGAGTGGAACCTTCCTCTTGGTCAGAAGAACCTGTTGATATCAGAGCTTTTGAACATAAACTGAACTTGGACAGACAGTCTGTGCTTCTGACATTGACTCAATAGTCATATCGGACAATGCAGCTGGTGTCGTTGTGGCGCTCGAAAGCAGTGTGTACGTTATTGGGTCTTTACAGACGCATGAATCAACCACATATGATTACTTATGTCAGGGGCCGACTTTTAATGTCAGCAGCCGAAAGATGTGGTCAGGGACCAAACTGCATCAGCCTCTGCATCAGTTCACAACTGCTCCATGTTGCTTGGATGACAGGCACACGCTACAACACCCAGTTGTATGCGGTGAACGACGACACATGTATTTAGATGTGTGGAGAGAAGTCCCGACGAATCACTGGAATGCCATCCTCAACGTTCAACACACCAGAGAAATATGTGATCCATATTAAACATGAAAATCCAACACTTCTGCATTATTTACCTGTAGATATCAGGAGTGTGTCTGTGTGTATCATATATTGGTATACGACTGTATGCTTCTTATCTTTGAGAAACTCTCGCCAACTGCACACCACACCACCATTTTTATTAATTCAGAGATGCCAACCCTCCCGATTTCATCGGGAGGCTCCCGAAAATTCATCCCAACTCCCGCCCTTACGATTACCATCCTTATCCTCCCGAAATTACAATTTTTTTGCATTGATCAAATTGGATTGGAAGGACATGTATCGTCTGCTAACTTTAGCATGTAGTAACTCCATTACGTTCGCTGCTACTAAATTCTGTGTGAAAAGTAGACAAATAAGGAGCAGCGAAAAGCTGGTGCATGTGATATGCCCAACGGGAATCCACTGTGCACCAGGCCGGTAGGCCCGGCTAGCTTCGCGAGGCGTGTGCGCTCGCGGCCACTGGATTTGTCGAGTCGTGTGATGGAATATCGGTGTGTGATTTCGGCGTATTGATGGGTTGATATTGACACGAAATGGCGGAAAATCAACAAAAGAAGACCAAGAAATGGTCTCAGAAGTATAAGACTGAATATAGTCTCCAGTACCTGTGTGTTCGGAAGTCGGAAAGAGGAATTTACCATGCATTTTGCGCAATTTGCAGCGTGGACATTTCAGTTTAGCAGGGAGGTCGTGATGATATTAAATTCGGAAGCACTTTCATTCGGGAGCAAACGGCATAGGCCTAGCCTACGGACGCGGACATTGCGATGACAAGATCTTCGACTTCGAGGTCCACTAGTACCCTGTTGTCTTTATTTCACCAAGCAAGGGACCAGCGCTGAGCTTTTCTTTACTGGATTTATAGTGGAACATAACCTGCCTATAGCCGATAGTGATAATTCATCCTTATTATTGTTGTTGAACAGGTACTTCTTTTGTCCCCTCATTTTTTATAAATAACATGTGAAAATGCATATTTGATATTTTTGATGTTAAAAAAGTGGGAACAATGTTTATTTCAAAACATGTGAAATGCCCCAAAATAAGGGTCAGATTGCACCAGAGAGCATCTAGAAACCCAGAGCTTCCAGGGCCCTAAGGCGGGCCCCCGGACCCCGGTCGCAAGGGTCGAGCGCTCTGCGCTCGAGATGTGCGCTACGCGCACATAATTTGGTGGCGGTTGCAAATCCTCCCTAATTCTGATTTCCAAAAGTTGGCATCTCTGTTAATTTGATTTTTTATTTTTGTAAATGTTATAGTATACAAATAATACACATCAGCAAGGACATTAGTAAGAACTATACACGCAAGGTACCTTTGGAACAGTTCTAACATGCCAGGGACTAACCGGGGTAATAAAGGAGCGCCTTGAGCACCGATTAAGGTGGATACGTGTGCTATATAAATCCCCCATTTATGATAAGTCAGAGGCGGTTAGACTGTTTGAAAGCTACTTAAATGTGTGTGATTATTCTAATGCTCAAGCAAAATGATGTGTATTCATTCTCATCTGACCAGTCAATAGAACGAGTACCAGTCATTTTGTTAGCTGGAATATATGACTGGTCATGTGATGCATTTCAGCCAATCATTCGTTTAGGATCCATATCACCATCCATATCTAAAGTTCTTAATAATGAGATGAAAACTTAATTTCAAAACTATCTTTTTTATAGTGAATGTCCGTGTAGGAATGAATAGGCCCCAGGATCCTGCTTCATAAAAGTTACTATCATGGTATCTTTGCTATTCAATGGTAACTTCCCTGAAATCCTTGATTCTGATTGGCTGTTGAGCATTGTAATCATGGTATATTATATACCATTGAATGGCAAAGTTACCATTATACTTTTATGCGAGAGGGTCTAGGACGATATTCAGTCGTAGTGTTGACAAAGCAATATCTCAGTTGGTTATGGTTTAAAACCAAGTTATCCTGACCCCGGGCTAAAGATTTGCATTTGAAGTTTCGTTGTAGCATTCCTTTGTAAGATTCAAACGAGATATTACTCGTCGCAACTGTGGTATTTGAGGCAAAACAAGTCGTTTGTTAAAAATCTGGCCTCAGGTGGGTCATGTCGTGTGCAGTAGGCTTTATATGCCAATCTGATTCAACTCATAATGCTTAAAAACTATTGCCCTGTTTGTTATCATATTCTTAAATAGCACTTTAGAAATACACAAATCACTATAATTACAAACAAAATTTGTCTTTATTTGCATATAATGTGTGCATGCTTTCCTGTTTTGATGACATACCCTGCTGAGATTTACACTCAATTTTTGGCTTTATGACTTGAAATTTTAAAGCTGATTTTTATTTTGTACAAATTCATGATTTATGTTGGGTTTCCAAATGCAATATTTTACTTTTAACACTGCCGTTTTAATGTACTTGTATTTTTTTTTATAGACAAGCATAAATATTTTTAACTGTCCATGTATTTGATAAGGATTGATATGTTTAAACTGAAATCCTTTTCTATATACAGTTCATTATTTTCTTTGATGTATTAATCATGTGATAATAAGACTTTTGACCAGTTCAGTGTGTTTCTATATTGATACACGTTGTATAAACAAAATAATTACTTCACAAATTGATCAATTAATTTCATGAAGGTAATACCAAATTAACCATTTTTTTTTCCTGCTTGCTGAAATTGTTGGTATGAATTTGCATAGACTACAAGATTGCGTGCATTCTAGTTTGGGTGAATGGCTTTATCCTAATTAACTAAACAATCATCAAATGTTGTGTATGTGTTGAATAAATAGAAATAATGAATTTTAATGTAAACTTTATGAATGCTTATATTGTTTGTGAATATAAACCAAAGTATATGATATTTGTGATTGTGTGTATATTATCAAAGCAACTCTTTCATGTAATTATCAGCAAAGTCCTGTAAATAAGATTTTAATCACTTTGTTGTCTATTTGCCAGTGTGGTACTCAAACATATACAAGAACAGTACTCCTTGATTTTATGATTGAACATAATGAATATTTTAAAATAATTTTATTGATACAGTGGATTTCATGAATATTTGTTGATTTGATTTTATATGTGAATCACTTTAATCATGTTAAGACAGTTTTTAAGGGTCAATTGAAACATTTTATGAAGTTTAAAATTTTCAATGGATGTAATATCATATTTGAGAGGAAATCGCTGCTAGATACAGCAACAACATAGGGTTAACTCACCATCATTTCATAGTTCACAAAACTTTTTTTTTTCAATATATTTCTAATAGTCATATAAGTTGAGGGCTCTTTGAATTCATGGTAAGTTTTAAAGAAGTTTTTTTTTTTTTGCTGATTTTTTTACTTTTATGTTGCTCAAGACCAAATTTGTATACATTTTTAATTTCTGTGGGAAATATACATAGATAATTTGATTATTATTCCTTCGTGGAGAACTTGTTTTAGATATATTACCTAGAGAAGAAAGATTTTATGAATTGAAGAAGAGGGAGAAAGACTAGCCACTTAAATCAGTGTTCTGGAGAAAGACAACACCTTTATAACATTAATGAACTGAGGGCAGCCATGCTGGATGGAGAAGACTGGGAAGTAGTTGCAAATCAGTAGTTGTATGAATTTAAATGTCAAATATTGATAGAAAGATTTGGCGTATTTTGCAATGTTATCTCAGCAGGCTGCAGAACATTAAATCATCTAATTCTACTATTTGCATATCATTGAATAATTTAATTTGATCATTTGATGAAATAGATTTTATGCAATATGAAAATTTCATATTATTGATTTTTTAAGTTTTTTTTTCCTGATTGTGCATAATTTCCAGAACAAAGCCAAAGCTTTCTTTTGCCTTTATCTTTTTCATGCTTCCAGTGTCCTGTAAGAACTTCAAAGATTTAAACAATCTTGCATTTTATATTAGTTAAAGTCCATGGAAAACCATGGATTGAGATGCAGTATCAATCGTTTGAGTGATTGACTTTTTTTTTTACATTACAGGCAAGGCTCGGCACTAACTTTCTTTCTTGGTGGCCCGATAAGTCCACCAAAATCATTATTTCATATTTTTGATGGCCCGCAAAACAAATTTGGTGGCCCTAAAACAATAGAAAACATTACAATTTATCCAAACTTTGGTGGCCAAACAGGGCCACCAAGTGTGGTCTTTTAGAGAAGTTTGGTGGCCCCAACTCTCATTTCTGGTTGCCTCGGGCCACTGCTTATGTTGAGCCCTGTTACAGGGCACAGTGGGGTTCTTATTTCCATATTAATCTTACCTATTTGATTGAATGTGAATTTAATATTTTTTATAATGAATGTACATTTGAAAATCAATATATTTGACCAAGGTTGGATAATACATATGATTCATGTAATTTAAACAAGTGAGAATAATATGCCGTTATTGCTGTGCTGCATAGTGATTTCCTAAATAAACTTAAACTGTCTGTTGTGAAACCAATTTAACTGAATATATCATTACTCATGTGCAGTCACTTTCCAGATAGATCATATATCGTGAATGTCAGAATTCAATTATATCTTAAACATCGCAAACTCATCTATTAAAACGTAAAAAACAAGGATATTGCTTTTTCTGTGTCGTTAATGACTTAAAGTTTTCGGGCCTGTTTCATAAAAGAGTTACAACTGTTGTAACTTTGTTATTATGGCAACTACCACAGAAACCTTGATTGTGATTGGCTGCTGATTCCTATTGCCATGGTAGTTGCCATAATGACAAAGTTGCAATAGTTGTAACTCTTTATAAAAAGGGGCCCTGTTTTTTCTACTTTTGAAAATTAAAGTTCAGGTGACCTTGCTGAAATCAAATCTGCTGGGATCACGAAAATCTATTTTGACTTACATAAGATCTTTATATTTTTTTCTTCTAATGCTGGTATGAAATAATGCTTTAAGTTATTATTTGACTTATGAAGGTTGACTTCTGCTGAGTGTTTAAAAAAAAGAGGGAGCGAACTGTGTGTGGTCTGTTGACTTGTGTGCATAAATAGCAAGTCTTGAAATGTGCCTTTCAGATAACGATTTAATTCAGAGAATAAATCAGCCTAAAATTTTATCTGTATAGAGAAACTAAGATTTCTTAACAGGAAAAGTACTTGTTTATAGCGACTTAGTAACATAATTATTGCAGTATGAATGTGATACAAGTAGTGAATTCATGTTTTATCACTCAAGTGGGTTTATATTACAAGACTACACTACTGAGAATGATGCATTGTAAGTTAGGAACCAGGCGAGACTCAAGGTGTCGCCCGGTTCATATTTGCAGTAAATTAATGATTAAAGCAGTGCTGAGACACTGCATCCTCCCTGGGCAGTCACTGTCATTGTAACTTGGACACCATGCTTGGACTTTCAAAATGGACCCTATAAATCATCCTTCCATTTCAGAATACTCCAGTGAAGTAACCTTGTCATGTATTCTTGACCCATAAGTCTTATTTATTTCATCTCTATGACAGGGCTGAAAAAAATGTTCCCTCTTATTCCCCAATGTGGCAATTTTGAAACCTTTTTTCAGTTTTTAAAGTATGCATCTACATCGCTCCAAAGTGAACAATTTTTTACATACTTTTGTGTATGAAGCCAGGGTGTCCACCATACATGTAATGGTTTCTATGCACTATAACAACTTTACTGCTGTAAAAAAATCATAAAACCTGTTATAAGTGACGTGTCAGCAACTATAGATTTTTAAAAGCATAAAATTGATTTGCTGAGAGCAATTTGTTATATAAATTTAGAATTTGACCTGATAAGAGGTTTTATGGAATAAGACCTTACAAATACAGAATGTGAGACCCCTTTAATATGAAGCAAACACACAAATAGCATTCGATCATTCTATTGATTTCATTTATTTAAAAATCATGATAGAATATTTGAAAGTATATCAGACAGGTTTAAAAAAGAATGATTGCAAATTCATTATGAATCGACACACAACACACTTTCTCTCATCAAAAAAATAGAAAAAAAAGTAAAATCCCAGAATATAAGAAGACAAATATTGTCAATGTCTGCCTCTCTTTAGTAGTCACCTCTCTATAGTATATAGAGAGGCTTTGAGTAAGTATAGCAGGAATTATTTTCCGAGGTTGGACTGGCATTACTATTCTTGTGACTGAAAAATAGTAATTTGGCCAGTACAACTGAGGATAAATAATTCCCTCTATATTTTCGAAATAAAAATCAATACCTGTAGTCTATCTACTCTTGTACATGTAGTTCAGCGCTTCTTAATCTTAACTTAAATATAGATAACGCGCTCCGCAGACCGATCTACCTTTCCCGAAACTATGCGCTCAGCGGAACGCGGATTTGTGCCTGCACCGTCCCTTCACGGGACTTGCCAGGTAGAGTCAACTCGCTGACTGGTGCGCCCGAGAGATTGCATGATCTGTGACATCAGTCATAATAACAGTAGTCGACTATTCCATCATTGACGTCACGGAATAGCACATTTTCTTCGGTGGGCGTTTCATTTTCGACATCATCGCAAAATAGTGAGACATTTTTGTCCACATGATGCTATTTAAACCAATCAGCATACAGAATGTAATTTATGTAGGATATAATGACCACTAACACTGATTACCATAAAGGTAAATTATGTGTATAGAAACTGCCTATAGCAGTCATCTATTGATAGAGATGACAAAAACCGATTCCCATGGAGGAACCTGTATAGAAAGGCCATATATTGTGTTTCCCTTGGACTTGGGTGGTCACTATAGACAGATCTCACTGAAGTAATCAAAAACTATTACAGATATAGTGCAACAAACCCACACATAGTTTAGGTACCAATAAACTTCTAACGGAATCTGAGGTTTTTAGTTGAGCAGATTTTTTTTTCCTGGAACCCTAAAAATGGAACAAATCAAAGTTTTGAAAAGTTAACACAAGAAATGATATCTTTGTCTGCAAAAACCTTCAAGGACACAAATAACACACAGTGTAGACCTATACATGAAGTTGATTGCATAGCTATATCTTGCAAACAGGATTACAATCTAAACAAGTCTATATTGTTCATTTTTCATCCATTTCTTCCATCAAATTTAGCCCAACTTGAAGTTCAGAATATTTATATTCTGAACTTCAGTGTATTAGGGTTGAGTGTATATCAGCCAAATACAGTCAAACTGTTGAATTACTTGGACTCCTGAAATTGGCTGGTACAAAATTTGATTTACATGGCATAAATACATAGAATAATCTAAGAAAGAGGTCTTGTTTAGGAATACATTTGACTTCAGAAATGTTCAGAGAGGTTGATGCATGAAGAAAATACAGTGCATCCCATAAAAAGTGAAACCCATTTGCAGGGATAGAAATCACAGATTATCAAATACATTTGGGTTTCAAATATGACACTAATACAATGAATAAAACCTCTTTAATTTACAGAGCCAGTGAAACAAAAGACAAAGCAATATATATTTGTAACAGAAATTCTAGTGAGTCATCACTTTCTGATGCAAGACCATCATTACCAATTTTGTGTGCAACTTGATTTTGACATTGAAATATCTTTTTTTTCTTGCCTCGTCAATGCATTTTATGTATCTTATCATAAAGCAGAAACACATCACTTTCTTAAGATGTCAGTAAGATATCCTAAAGCACTCGTCCATGCTGGAACGAATAACCTGAGAAAACCAGTTTCCTTTTTTTTCTGGGACACACCGTTTCATAGAGATAATGTAAACATTTTATGATTATCAAGGTACATCTGGAGACCCATCACACACTTTTCACAATCAATACAAAAGATGAATAAAAATATCTGAATCTTTGTGGGTACCGATAATCAGTCAGCATTTCCCTCAAGACTGAGCCTGTTGTAGATGAAGTAAAAACAATTTTGAAAGACTGGATTTATGTATGTAAACAAAAACCCTCTAGTTATTAAAAAAATAATATTTTCATTGTTCAGTGTATTCATGTTACAATGATGCAACATAAAATATTGAAAACATAGGAAGTGCTTCTACAATGTACATGATAGCAAGGCAAATTTATTTATTCAAATAACATGAAAATTAGTTAGGACAAGGCACCACATACAGGTAATTTCATTCAAAGTGTGTCAAATTATTGACTATTACTTTCGCATTACATCCACTCTCAAAGAATAAGATATACATTAATTTCCAATATTTTGTTATGAGGGGAACTTTTCCAGAAAAAAAAATATATTTTTGGCAACCAGGTAAGTATTTATTTTGCTCATAACTCTGGGCAGGGATGTTTTTCCCCCCTGGGGAATGATATGAGAAATTTCATTCTGGTTTCATTCTTTGACCTTCGTAAAAAAAAATTTGAGGCAATTTTGTTCTCTGAGACTGAAATATAACATTATATTTTTTACTTTACAAAGTACTTATTAAAAAAGAAATCCCAAACAGACAAATTATAAATTAGTGCTGGATGTCATGATATTTTTGTATTCCCAGGGGCCCGTTTCATAAAGAGTTACAACTGTTGTAACCTTGCCTTTAAGGCAAATGCCATGGCAACCTTGATTCTGATTGGCTGCTGAGCCCTGTTACCATGGTAGTTGCCATAATGGCAAAGTACAACAGTTGCAAGTCCTTTTTGAAACGGGCCCCTGGACTGTACATCTACTTTTGGATATAAGTTGGAACAATCTACAGTATGCAAATATCCAAGTAAATATCAAGCAAAGATAGCACACAATTATGGACATATCAAACAAGTTTAAGAGAAAGAAAAGTATTTTGTGACAGCATGTATCAATTATATTCATTCATGACAAAGATGTTGCCATATAGACCCATAGCATATTTTTCAATTTATAGAATAATTTCTCAACTTTTTCCATGCATTGATATTATTTGATACTAACATGTATTTATATCAAACAAACAATTTGTGGTCATTAGTAAAATTCTGCTGGAATTTATTTATATATTGTACTGACAACTGGATACAATCTCACATTCAAAATATCGTTTGGAAAATGTCTAAAACAACACACACAAAAATAATAATAATAATAAAAAATATGATAATAGTTACATCTACATAGCACTACATAAGCACTTTTATTATCCCTGTCACTGGATCCACACATAAAGTGCACCATCTCCACTCCCTGGGGCGCATCCTGGCCAAGCAACTGTATTGTTACCAGTGCACCCATGCCAATCTAATCATATTCACATTCATATCATCCCGGGTACACTTGAAACACTTGGGTGGACTGGAGAGTGACAAACATGGATAAGTGCCTTGCAAAAGGACATTAGTGCTGGGTGGGATTCGAACCCTCGACCTTTAAAGAGTCAAGTGACTGAACCACCACACCAAAACATCTCCACAAATAAGTTGGGATATTAAAATGAATATATATATTAATTTCACTACACGACACGAGGTAGAGCCAATCATTACGATACAATGTACACGTACAAAGGTGGATTGCCCTCTATATAACATGGTTAGGGACAATTTTTAATGATAAGAATCATACACAGAATAGGACGTATTGTCTCCATGCTCATTCAAAGAAATTAGATATTATCACTCCGTCTTACCAAGATTTACGATTGATCTGGGGCCCGTTGCAGAAAGAGTTGCATTTAAATGCAAGTCAAAAAATCAATCGCAAGTCCAACTCCAAAATGCGCACTGTTGATTGGTTGAAAATGAAGTTGCGCATGATTGTTAGAGATGCGTTTGATTGCAACTCTTTTTGCAACGGGCCCCTGATCAATCACAACTATGGACAGCCAGCAATGTCAACATCTATTATGCATGTTTGTTCAAAAAAAATTTCTAACCATGATGCAAATTTCGTGCATTTGTTTACAAAGGATATTGTGCAAATATCCTGTACAAATAATTATGACACAGATGGATGTCCATAGAGTTACGATTGATTGAGTCAATCGTAACTCTTTGTAAGACAGGGCCCAGCTTTAACCTGGCAGCTTTCAGGGTTTCAATCCTGGGTTGAGTGCAGCAGTGAGGATAAAATCCCTTGCTGAAGGAAATTAATGCCATGGCTGGGATTCGATCCCACGACCCTCTGATTGAAAGGACGGAGTCAAGGCCCCTAGACCACAACGCTTGATTACAAAAGAACTTTTAAATCTTAAAATATATCATTAAGGAGAACATTGTATGACGACAAATCCTCCATACTTCCCTATTCTCCCTAAATGGACATCTTTGTTTCATCCATGTTTTAAAAAGGGGGCATTACTGATTAGAACATACTTGCATATAGTGGTAAAAAAAAGGAAAATCATATATTTTTATACACAACATTGACTATGCTGTCTATGCATTTAAGGAACAAATAAAATGTCTCTTTTACAAAACTTTCTTTTCTCAATCACTAAATAAAGTTATTATCAGCTTCATTCAAGAATAAATAAATATTAAAATTATTCAATTACAACAAAATAAAAAGGCTAACATAATTTCAGTGTAGAAAAAATAACACAAAAGATGAATGTCATTTATAAAAACAGAGCTATGATGAGCACTGCAGGTATTGAAATTTTATATTCAATTTCTAGCCTAGTGCCTTGTAATATAACAAACATAATCAATGTTATGATTGATATCAATGGTATTGGTAAATATATGAGCAAACCTGAACTAAAGAATCTGATTGCAAGTCATATTTATCACAAGGCACTGCTCACTCCATTCTATTATCCTATAAGATGAATGTAGCTTATCGAAATCAAACAACTATCTGTTTTATAACTTTTTTCATCAACTACACCAAAGGTCGCTTGGAGCTTTAGGAGATACTGTATCCTTGAGACCTTTGATGCCACAAGGAGTCTGCATCCAAATGTGTTCTTCGGAAGACACTCTGCTGTGCATCATCCCGCAGCTAATGTCAATGTTGCAGTGACGGCCCATCTTCGGCACTTTGAAGTTGGCCTTGGGCTTGAACCAGGTCGGGTTGCACGATCTAGGAGCATGTGCAGTCAGGACCATGTTGGTGACCGGCGGGAGAGGGCTGTCCCCGAGTGGAGAGCTCGTGATGAGCGACCTTGCGACGCTCCTGACACAGTGCTTCACGGAAAGAGTTTGAGTCGTTTGTTCGTTGTTCAAGAATCGTATGTGATACACCTCCTTGGGGCTTATGACAGTTGAACCAAAGAGGACGATGATGTGAGATATATCGGTTTCCTGAAAGAGGGAATCAATGTTCACAAAGAGTTCTTGACTTTCCGTCAATAGTTGCGTCATCCGCTTCTTGAACAGGGTGTGTTTGTGGTCAGCTTCATTAATCTAAAAACAAAACAAGTAACAATCATATTGATTAAAAAATCATGTGCAGTTTTATTCTTTATTCCAAAGTGCTGATTTTGAGAAAAAATTGGGCTAAATCTTATCTGAATTGTTTTTCTTTCCAAATCCCATAAAGTCTTAACAGTTGTAATATGCTTTCACTCTCTTAACCTGCAGCATTATACCAAAAGTCCAATAGGTCTATTATGTCTCTAGGCTCTGTCTCTGAGACTTCTTCTTTGTTTGGTTTGGATGGCAACTAATCAAGAAATCACTATTTTTGCCACTGCTTTTTGAACTTTTTTTTTTAACATTAACAGCTGTTTCATATTTGTGTTATTTCTCTCTTTCTCCATTTTTTTCCTTCTTTATTTTTCTTTACATTTCTTTTCATCATTTGTTTCCCTTTCCTTTCTTTTTATCTTTCTTCTTCTCTTCTTTTCTTTTTTCTTTTCATTTTTTTCTGCAAAGGAAATCTTTAGTTTACATTCAGGGATTGTTTTTTTTGGTGACCAGGTTTTCTCATTTCATTTCTCAAATCAAATATCAGATACATTAGGTGATCAAGTACAGGTCAGGCTTTTCTTTTCAAATCAAGAATGAGAGGAGCAAAAAAAGTTTATAACATTTGAAATAGTAGAATGATGATATTCTTGAAAGGAAGATTGTCAAAATTCAAAAGAAAAAAATAAGTGGGTATTGCTACTGCTACATCATGTTATCACAGACAAAATCAAATGAAAGATGGATGACATTTTCATATGTTAAGTGTTTTGGATTGAATTTATTTGGTTTCTTTTCAAGTGGAAGTCAACAGTTATTCATTAAATAACATGTGGTATATAAGCCTTAAGTATTGCAATCATCACAACACTAACCACAACTCTTCCAGTCCCCCTCCCCCTTAAAAAACACACAAAGGGGGGGGGGCCGAATATTAATATATTTCACCCCTCTTACAAAAAAGTCATTTGTTTGTCATCAAAATCATCTCGAAGGAAACATAATTCTCATTCAGACTTCTCTATGACCACCACCGATGACAGTTACATGTAGCTCACAAAAAGAAGAATATTAATGTAAACATGACAACCGGACCCTCGATCAAGTGATTGAAACCATTCCGGGTGGGTGTTTCATAAAGCTGTTCGTAAGTTAAGAGCGACTTTAAGAACGACTGGTGATCCCTTCTTGCGGTGAGATGTATATTGAATTGGCGATGGTTTAGCGCGTAAGAAAGGATCACCAGTCGTTCTTAAAGTCGCTCTTAACTTACGAACACCTTTGTGAAACGGCACCCTGGCCAGGTGATCAATCATACGACTCCATACACACACATTCAACATGCACTATAATGGACACATACTCTAATACACACACATTGCGATAAAAGCACAGTACAGCCACATGAACAGATTAGAGAATAGGCGCAGGGCGGGCAGCACATGGCTTGCAAAGATTGCTGCTGGATGATATCAGGCTGAAAAAACATAGCTAAGTACTTAGTCCCAATTGTCATGCATGGACGGACCGGACTACCTATTAAAGTTATGAATGAGCGGTAAGGCTTGGCTTGAGTCTGCCTCTAACTTTGTAAGGCGTTGCAGGTGAATAGATCGATGTTTAAACAATTAAATTGATTTTTAGTTTTATCGCGATTACTGAAAGCATTTGAGTTAATTTTCCAGGTTGAGAGAGCTTGGCAGTGTAGCCCGTTTCGTAATTTCAAAACCAAACCAACTCAACCCGGCGGGATTCCGGTTTGGAAGGTGATCCAAACTACAGCACTACTGTTATGTTTGTTGTTTCGCTGAACTACATGTACATTGGCTCTACTCACCAAATACAGAGACAAAAGTTCTAGCTCCATCTGTACAGGGTACTCAATATTCATATGTTTATGTATTAAGTTTGGATAAAACAGGGAAGTGAAGTTGCGCAACAGCCGAAGTAAGTCATTGTTTTTTCCCCTTTTTAGTTTTCCCTGCTTTCATGGCTTTGGTGCATTTTATTCAGGCCAAAACGGCATAATAATCTTAATTTTGGTAGTTCTTTTTATACAGGTTTATGAAATCAAAACAAAAATCAACAAGCCCCGATGCGACAGGAGGATTTGCATTATTTGTAGGTACTCTAATGGTGGCTGCACGATAGCAAGCCATCTGTGTACAAGGAGAAATTTCAAAAAAATATATAGGCCTAGATTCTTAAATTTCTCGAATCAGATGCTGTCTAACTAGACCAAAGCCATCATTTATCTGCTTTCCTTTTCCCTTACCTGTTCCCTTTTTTCTTCCTTGCTTAATTGAGTTTCTTTCAATATATTTCTTTTTCTTAGTCTTCGTTCTTCATAATTTCTATTAGGCCCCACTCATTCAATTCTTAATTTAGGGGGAACTCACGCCCATAAAACTACGCTAAACAAAATACATGGGACTGAGCTACTCACTTCCGGTCGCTGGTATTGAAAATATAGCTGATCAAAAGGCAGTGGTATTTGCTCCCGATGGTAGAGAAGATATTTAAGAATCTCTGTGACTATTCTACTCTTAATATTTTGAGTGACAAAGCCATTTAGTGAAATTCTACAGGTAGATTCTTTCTCACATTTCGTTGCCATTCTTTCCAACTTCCCTGCTCCTAGCTCCTTGACCTTGATTTGAAATTTCCGCCAATCACATAAGGTAGCTTGAATAGAACGAACAGGAAGAGAAAAAAAAATCCTTTTCTTTGAGCAGCTATTCCCCAGCGTACTGAGAGCACAGCGAGTCATAATTTTGACTTCTATAACAGTTCCAGGCATGTCTTCAAAAATATTAATCAGGTGGGCTGATGATGTCACATCCCCACTCTCCTTTTCTTATGTTATACCATTAGGCCTAAAGTTAATTTACATTTCCCTTTAATTGAATTAAGAGGTATTTAAGAATACAATGTAAGACTGAACGCGGCCGTGGATTATTGACTGTTCTTCTGAAATCCATTCAAAAAGAAAAAAATTATTATACATATATCAAAAATCAAAGTGAGATTGATTGGAAAAAGTACGTTGATTATAAAAATTTGCTTATGAATCTTGTTCGACAAAGTAAGAAGAATTATTATGACAAAGTTTTTCGAACTGCTCACTATAAGACCTGGTCGCATATTAATGAATTGCTAATTGGGAGGCAACATACCACATCATAAATGGGTTATTGTTACATTTAGATTTACAAAAAGCAGAATATTTAAGTAAATATTTTATTGATTTGCCTTCTAAAATAAGCAAAGAAATTTCTCTTTTCCAAATATCATACAAAGAGTGGTCAGTTCACAATGACTCCCCATCCTTGTATTTTCGACTCAACGTATGTTCCTAAAATTTCTAATCATGTTTCTACAAAGGCGTGCGGCTCTGATGATATTTCTCCAAAAGTCATTAAAAACTGTATTGCATTGTTAATCCTCTATGTGATATTTTCAATAAGTCTTTGATTCAAAGTATTGCCCCGGAAGAACTGAAATAGTTAAAGTAATCCCAGTATTCAAAAGAATGACCGTAAAAACATTGTGAATTACAGACCTATTGCTTTGTTACCCATATTCTAAAAGTTTCTTGAAAGAATAGTGTACAAAAGACTTAATGAATTCCTTCCACTTTAAAATAGTGATTCCACAACAGTTCGGCTTTCGAAAGAATTTGTGTAAGGGCGTTTTTTGTAAATACTATTGGCAGTGCAATAGACAGTGGACAATTTTGTGTGGGTGTGTTTTTAGATCTATCAAAGGCATTCGACACGATTGATCATGATATTTTATTAAACAAACTTTAGCATTATGGCATAGCGTGTTTCTGCTTTACCTCCCTCCCCCCCCCAAAAAAAAAAATGGGGGAGGAAAGACATGAAGGGGTCTGTAACCTAATGCGTAAAATGTAAATAAAGAAGGAAGAGGATATCAAGAAGACAACATGACTATATTATGAAATTATTAACCTAAGTCGATAAGAGGAATTAATTTCAAGTTTAGCAAATACAATGAACCTATAATTTTTAATGCTATCAGTGTGGATCGCATTTTTTTTTTATTTCGGGCTCTGTTACAGTCACAACATGATGGAGATATAAACTGAATACCCGGCACAGCAAATTAAATTATGATAATAAATATGATCAGCACGATGATATATGGGTGATATGTTAAAGAAGAAGAAAACATGATAGGCCTATATTATATTGATTTTCCCCCCTTAGTTATGAGGGGGTCGGAGGGGGGATGAGTATTTTAGGCTGACGCTTTAAATCAGGAGGCAGTGTATACCATAGGCGGTGGAAGCTGCCTTTTTTGAGGTGGTTCCCCCTAAATCTATTGTTGATAACTTCTTTTTTTTTTTTTTGCTTGTCAAAAAAAATTAATTTTGGCTGATAACCTTTTTTTTTGCTTGTTTCCTGCGTCCATCCCAAAATTTCAGATGCCCCCCCCCCTAATTTTTTTTTGCTTCCGCCGCCAATGAGGAAGTGTATCCAGCGGCGTAGGCCTACCTAGGATTTTCCACGGGGGGGGGGGGCAAATTCGTCCCCCAGTACAGTGAGTGTATCCTCAATCAGCCCTGCCTCAATCATGCAGGTGTGTTCAGGTACGGTGGGTGGTGTGGTGGTGACGGTGGCGGTACGTGAAAGCCGTGATGATTGTGTGGTGGGTGGTGGGGTTTGCTGTATTATTACATGAAAAAATACAAACTAATTAAAGGTTATTTTGTACAATTCGAATTTGATTTTTTTTTTTCATTTCATGTTTTTTATTGAGGGGGGGGGGGGCAATGGGGCCCAGTTCGAAAGGAATGAAGATTGGGAATAATTGTCAAATTCTAACAAAATATTGTAGTAGGTTTTGAAACTCAAATTTTCTCTCATGAGGTCTGACTTTAGTAGTACCTCGTTATTTTATATTGATATCTTACGAATTTGATTGAAATTTCTTGAATTCAAACTTCCCGCAGAGAAAGGCTTTGTAGTAACGTTGACCTTTGACAAGTGCTCAGATATTAGAGCGGGAAACCCGTCAGGCTATGTAAAAAGCCTACCAAGATGGCTGCCGTATGAAGTGTTTATCGTCATTTGTACGCCGTACATCGACATGAAAAAGTCCCCTGTTGAATCAAATTTTGTGGTGGAACTGTGATGTATTTGTCGTCCAAAATGTCAGATACCAGGAGAAGAGTAAAGCTTTATGTTCTTAATGATGAGCGACAATGGGATGACAGGGGGACTGGTCATGTATCATCATGTTTGGTGGATCGTCTGAATGGGATGTGTTTGCTAGTTTGTTCGGAAACCGATGGTACGTAAACGTCTATCACGTATCGCTATGGAGCGAAGAGCCAGTGCCAGAGCTGGAGGGGATGATGGGCCCGTCCAAACGCCCGTAATCCTGAGCTGCGGTGTCGTAGCAGTGGGTCGCCCTTGGCTATTGCGCTGGCTCTAAACTATTTAGGCTTGTTATCAGTTGGTTCAAATGTCTGACTATCTATGCAGTGTCCATTTATTACCCATATCCACATGTCATTCAATTGTTTTTTGTTCAAAATATATTCAATGGCAATGATTAAATTTAAGTGCAATGGCAAATGTGCATTCAATTGTGCATAGTCTGGATACGCATGGAGAGTAAATATTATCGCCAATGCGAGGTTAATCTCTCGTTAAATGGTTACGCCACCGTCTTCTTTGCTCTTTTTTTTCATGGAAATCTATTTTGCAATCGTTTAACCAATCAGCAAGCCAGACAATCGAAACTGAAAGCATGCAATGTTTTGATTGTTTGGCGTTTGATTGGTCAATTGGGATTACACAATCAAATGTTTCAAATAAAAGCCAAAATGGTGGTGTAAATATCAGCGAATTTTCATCATGGTTCTTAAAAAAATAATGTTGGTCAAGCATGTTGTGATGTGAAGTCGGATTAGAATGAACATAAAAAGTTTGTCAAAATACAGTGTATGCAGAATGAATATTGTATTTTTACAAGTTCAGTTTTACCATCTGCTGGTTGGAAATTATTTTGAGCCTTTGTTTACTTCCATTTAGAGATTAATTCCAATATGATATTTTATCAATATTTTCTTGACAGAATGTAAGATTCCACCAACTTCTCAGGCAAATCCTCTGTGCGTTCCACATGTAAACATTCATGATGGTTCCTTAAGAGCTTACTTCAAAAGTAGTATCTTCAGGTTTCTACAGTCCTTTATCCAAGATTGATAAAATAATAAACAATAGAACTTTTTTTAATCATCCTTGAATCAAAATTTACTTTTATTTGACATAAAAGTAAATTCAGATTCAAGTATACATATACGGTTGATTTCAAAGCTGTGATACATGTATAAATCTTGTGAATATTTGAGCAATCTTAAGTACATGTATCTTACATATGTACATACATGTACATAAGGTTAAACGAGGTTCGGTCCTGGACGCAGGATCTTCTGTTCCTCTATGTTTAGCTCCTGGTGATATTCAGTGAGGTTTTGCTCTTGGGGGCATGGAGACATCAATGAGGTTGAAATTAGGTCATCTGCAACAACTCAGACAACACATAGACATCCATGCAATAATTATGTGAAGAGAAGCAGACTGGATGTTAGATAAAATAATTTCAGTGCCAGAGTTGTAAATAACTGGAACTCCTTGCCGGCAGAGATGGTTACTGCATCGACGTTGAACAGATGCAAGTAAAATGTAATCTTACATGCGATTCCTCTTTGCGTCGATAATCGATCTCCGCGGTGCAGTGAGGGAATGCTGGGGTCGGTTTGTTCAGTTGGTGTATCCCCTTGACTCGAGTCTGACCATGTCGATCTCCTGAGAAGTTTTGGGGCGATGATGGGTCTGTTACTGCTAGTACTACTACATATACACATATTAGCGCTACTTGTAGCATTTTGCTAGTTATATCCCCTTTAAATGTCCTGAATTAAATTAATCCCCTGCTGAATAGTGGACGGCAAGACTTCCATATGTCCCCTCCACTAAAATAAAAAAAAAAAATGGAGAAGGTTTATCAAGAATTATCGAACATTTATCTAAGAGATTTAAGAAGGAAAAGTTGGATACATACCAAAATATGGCTTTATTTCGTCAAAAATTCAAGCGTGTGTAATACCCAATGGCATCGGTTTATTTATTCAGAAAAATAAATACCCAATACTCTTGGAGAGTAGACTAGTCGTAATATCGGTTGATAATGGGCGTTGTGCGTGCGCCTGTAATCCAAGCTGTGGGAAAGTTACAAATCGATGCAGAGGTTCGAGCCCTGGTCACGTCTTTCGGATGGTGACGTTAAAGGTAGGTCCCAGACGTAAATAATCGTATCTGATTGATACACGTCTGACAAAACTCAAGTACACACACACACGATAACCGTTATGAAAACCATGGCTTTCAACAATTCCTGCTAGCTCAGTGAGTAAGGCGACAGACAGAAGATGCCTCGATCAGCAGCGAGAGGTTCAAATCCAGAAGTAAGAAGAAAAAAAAGAGAACGAAAGAAGGGGGTTTTGGAGAAGTATTTTTTAAAATTAGTGGAGGGGACATATGGAAGTCTTTCCTAGTGGACTACTACTCTTCCGAACCCTGGACAAAACAGCTTTGACATTTCATTGGTTTACTAGGTGACCGGTAAACCTACCGCACTCCTAAAAAAAAATGAGAACAAAAAATCGGGCTCCTAAAAAAATTAAAATAAAAGAATTATTTTAAAATGCAAAAATTTCACATTTTACATATTTGAATCCATGAAATGGCCATCTATTTTCCATAATTCCTTGAAATTATTTTGAGTTAGTTGAAAACTGTCAGAAAAATGAAGAATATTCACCTCTTTCTCGACTCCGTTTTGAATTTAAACTCGGTATATATTGTAGTCCCATATGTAGATTTTCATGGCAACACCATGGAAGTCTACATGTGGAACTACATACTGAGTGTTCAAATCAGAGTCGGGAAAGAGGTGAATATTTTTCATTTTTCTGATAGTTTTCAACTAAATCAAAATAATTTATAGGAATTATGAAATAATAGATGGCCATTTCATGGATTTAAAGATGTAAAATATGAAATTTTATTTAAATAAAAAATTAATTATTTTTTTTTCAGGAGCGTGATATTTTGTAAACACATTGACCCAGGCCTAGTTTCACCACAGATTGATTAATAGCTACACAGCTATTGCATATATAGAAAAATCTACAATTTATCATACAGGTATTGTATTAAATTGATTTGAGCTCCTCAAGGAGAGCGATTCTGAGGAGCTCAATTGAGCTCCTCAAAAAAATAAGCAGAGCGATTAATTGAGCTCCACGAAATTATAAACACGAAGGACTGCAAAACTAAACTATAGTGCAAGTAAAAAGATGCATGTCAACTGGAGAGCTAACCAAGGGTGAGTGTTTCCAGGTGGCTCCTGAAAGATTCAGTTGGAGCCAAAACCACTGTTGTAGGCAGGACATTCCACAAGCAGATGGTAATTGGGAAAAATTCATCCTCCCTTTCGATGAAGTGAATCATCACAAAGACATCAGATATTGCCACTTGATTGTCACAGATTTTATATTGTGTGTACGATATACATACATGTAGTTTGTCAATGATTTGTCTCACCCTGAATATTCCTACACTAACTGTCGCTACTTACAGAACTTGTCAAATGGGCTGAAAATGTGGATTACCCCATACCTGTTCCCTTAGTGCACAGACGAAAATCGTGTTTCACTGTTGACATATTGCTTTATGAGAAGTATAGTATGTCGCTACCACAAACACTGTCCCATCTTTGGTCAAGTCCTGGTTTTAACGGTTGAGCACAAATATGATTAGTACATGTAGGGCTGTTATGAAGTCTTTATCGCTAGTCTCATCGATATTCGCTTGTTTTTGCCACTTCACAATAATGATAACCTTTTTTCTCGTTGTTGATAATACCCGCTATTATATAGGGACACAGTGATTTTCCGCGATTTTCACGGAAACGGCCTTTTGAAAGTGGATTTTCAAACGGAAAATCACAGATAACGTTTTTTTCCTCAAACTGTACAGAACAGCAACAGCAATTACTCCAAAATCTCAACAAAATGTGAATACTTACTGTCTTACATGTACTGGCCACAAAACATGATCTCACCCCCACTTGGCTATAATCATGACAATACAAACATAGTGACTGCACTTGACTCCATTCGACTGAATACATCGCAAGCTCAATTTTAGCAAAGTACCAACTAACGTAGAAGGCAGCACACGGCCGTTTGTTGCTGCCCTCTACATTCGAAGATGTACAGCATGATATAAAAATGACGTGGAGGCAAAAGACGTTGACTGCTCAGAATGATATCCAAAATAAGCCTGAACAGAATCGATTTTAAAATTGGTGTCCGATCAATGTCATCAAGCGCTGGTGCAGATTTTGCAAAATCGGTGCATCAAAAAAAAATGAGTGTGAAGGAAATAAATATGGCCGGCTGTTTCGTTGGTACTTACAGTCATCAAAATAAATAGTAATGTCTTTCTTAAATAATCTTAACTTACTACTTACTTGATTTATATTCCCCTACAACTGGCATTTATCTTTAAATCAGGATTCAAAAGGGCAAATGAGTTTTTAAAAAAAAACCAAGAATGCCAAGAATTAAAATTCTTGGCATTCTGTACAAAAACCCTTTTTCATGACTGAATAAATGTCTGTGTGTCATTGTCAGTCCCTTTGGGGGAAGGTGCAACATCATTTCCATGAACTGATTAATTAGCGTTCAGATTTCCCCAAAGACATCAATGAAAAAATATGACAACATTAATGGAGTTGGTCATGGGAGCACCTTTTTCCTCTTGCAAAGTCGCATCATATTTCAAATCACACTCACTATATAATTTTGTTTGAAGACATTGCTACGACTGACATACAGCTAAACTGCTAATTATTTAGTAACAGTAACTTTTAAGAAGTGGAATTCAGCGTATTGATGCTGAAATATTAATTAATCTGAGACTCTTGATTCTTGACTCATTGAATTCCTTCTTTAATTTCTTCATCAAATCAGTATAAAATTAATAATATCATTTGTTTTATCAGTTGGAATAAAATGTATTTTAAAGCCAAAATATAAACAAACTTTTGTTAGCTGTGCCAGAAAGGCAGAAAGTGATCCTCTCCCACATGTACACATTGATGTTAGTAGTCTAAAGATTAACATCAACTGATCAATCATTGAGAGTCACGAAAAGAGAGAATATTCTTTATTTTCTTGGCAGTTTCCAACTAAATCAAAATACTTTCAAGGAAATAAAGATTATAGATGGACATCATGGATGTGAAGAAATGAAATGTCCTTTTTTTCATCAAACTTCATGTTGCAGGCGTGGGCCCCATCTTACAAAGAGTTACGACTGATGGAATCAATCGTAACTCTATGGAAATCCGTCAGTGTCATAATTTTTTCTCCAGGAAATTTGCAAAATGTCCTTTGTAAACAAAGGAGATCACACCAAATTGTCAAGAAATCAATAAATTTATGGATATACATTCATATCTATATTTTTTTTAATAAACATGCATTTTATATGTTGACTTTGCTGGCTTTCCATAGTTGCGATTGATTGGATTAATTACAACTCTTTTTAAAATGACGGGGCTCAGGTCTCTCAATGGGCACTGATGGCTGTTCCATATACAGTGAATTTTAATTTATGATGTGGGACAACATGCGCTGAGGGCATGGACAGTAAGCTAAGGGTTTGTTGTTGATCAGCTCTCTTTGTTTATCTTCCTTTTTTTTATAGGTTCTATCCTGTTGGAATCCAAAATTCAACCAGACACAGCATACCAGAAGCAACAGGTAAATAACTCTTTAAATGTGATTTAGGTATCTGTTATTTAAAAAAAAAAAATCAGAAGAATGCTTGAACATTTGTTGGTTGTAAATGTTCCTTTCATTATATCATTTATCCCTTTTCCCCACTAGATCAATGTAAATCCTAGATTTATTCATTATGAAACACATTAAATCATCATTTCAATAATTGTAAATTAAAATGCGAAAGAAATCATCAGTGTGTCACACAATTAGCTTTCCCGTTTTCATATCACCAGGATGTACAGTACGTATATATTTAGGGACAGTGATTTTCCGCGATCGCGGAAAACGGACGGAATTCACGGAAAAGGCCTTTTGAAACGGAAAGTGGCATTTCAAACGGAAAATCACGGAAAACGTATTTTCCCTCAAAATACACAGAATAGCAACAGAAATTACTCCAAAATAACAACAAAATGAGAATATTAAATGGCCACAAAACCCCAGAAAACACGATCTCACTTCGCTACAATCATGACAATTCACACATTGTGATTGCTCTCGACATCAGCACACTCGATAGTACCCCGCGCCCGCGCCGGCGGGGTTGAGCTTCACATCGCTCAACTGCACGGTCATATGTTGCTTCCCTCTACGTTGAAGATGTAACAGCACGATATCGTGGTCTTAAAATCCAAGATGGCGGATTGGCGAAAGTCGTTGACTGATGATAACGATGTCCAAAAAACCCCAAAATTATCGATGAAATTTAATTTCACCGTAAAATAATGCTAATTATGTGAAAGGTGAGGATGTATGCATGCTAAATCAGTTTGAAATATTAAATACACCGATAGATCCGATTAGAACTGATTCTATTGTGTTGTTGGTACAGTAGCAGATACAAATTTTGGCCAGTGCGAGTGTATGCGCTGTGATTTTGCTATTCAATGTGTAAACGGAATTGTCACTTTTCCGTGTGTACAAAGTCTATGGGGAAACGGAATTTCCGTTTTCTGACGTGCTGAAACGGAAAAGGCCATTTTTTGAAACGGAAAATCACTGTCCCTATATATATCTTTTTGTGAAAATAGACGCGTAATGTACAAAAGAAAAAACAAAGGAAAAGAAATGAAGGCTGTAATTTTGATGCAAACAATCATAACTACTGAAATCCATCAAGTGTCATTTTTTTATACAGGAAATATGCAAAATGCCCTACGAAAACAAAGAACAACACACCAAATTGTCAAGAAAGAAATGAATTTATGGATATACATTCATACTTAGAACATTGTTTGAACAAACATGCATTTGTAAGTAGACTTTGCTGGCTTAACATAGTTGCGATTGATAGGATCACTCGCAACTCTTTGTAAGATGGGCCCCAGAAGTGAAGATGAAGAAAATCATCAACAAAATAGCAGAGAGTTTTGAATTCGAGAATTCCAGGGAGATTAGCAATGGAGTGATGGAAGAGGAAAGAGAGATGCACATGTGAGATTTTTAGAATGGGGATAGGATAGGTTTAGTTGGAGATCGTCTTGGAAATACGGTCATCAGTGGTGGTGGTCTGGTGGATGAAGCAAGAAGGTGTAGATTTTAAGCCTGAGTCGAATCGATTTTAAAATCGGTGTTCGATCGATGTCATCGAACACCGGTGCAGATTTTGCAAAATCGGTGCATCGAAAAAAAAAAATAAAAAATACGTCGGCCGGCCGATTCGTTTGGTTTACACAATCAATCATCAAAATATCAGTAATGTCCAACTTTACTACTACTTACTTGATTTCTATTGCCCCCAAAATGAAACCGAATGAGTAATTATGATGCTATTCACCATTAATTTGAAGTTTATTTCGATCATAGTTCGAGTCTTACTCGTCTGCTCGTGCCGAGATAATTTATGCACGATGAATTCATGAATGGAAGTCATGCATGGCCATCGATCGTGCATGCGCAGTACTGTTCTTTAATCAAACCAGAAAATGGCCGGAAATTGACGCG
The DNA here is from genome assembly GCF_018143015.1 of Lytechinus variegatus. Lineage (NCBI taxonomy): Eukaryota > Metazoa > Echinodermata > Echinoidea > Temnopleuroida > Toxopneustidae > Lytechinus > Lytechinus variegatus. Next base: position 8,768,724 of record NC_054746.1, on the reverse strand, counting down.
ATCAACGTAAAATAAATCTTGCTTTCATGAACAATATTAAAATCATGACCATAGAACATTATTTAATCGTAATATTTAACAATAATTTGCATATGATAATCATTAATATGAATTTAGAGCTTGATGTGAAACGTTTGTATTTCGTTTCAATTTTCAATGGCGGACATCTCATGACGATCGACTTGACTTCTTGAGTCGAGCTAGTGCACTTGTCTAAAAAAAAATAATCATCACGTCAGGATTGATTCTCGAACATTGTCTACATGCAAAAACTCTGTTCAAGTTCGTAATATCACCATATAATAACATTTTACATGACAAAACAGAGAAAATTGCGTTTGATATTTTTTCCCATCAATTTGAAGCTAGTTTGTGCCCAACTTTGGGCTCTGATTTCATGAATGGGAAAATATGTCATACGTCATCAAACACGCATGCGCATTGTGCTTATTTTCTCGGAGCTTGGAGGAGACGTCCAGAGATGGAATAACAATAGAAATAATCCCAGTATTATTTCTTCCATATGAACATAACATACTTTGCTGACATCGTCAATATTCTTAGTATGACCATAAAATCTTGTTAAATCGTAATAATTTAGATGAATTTAGGGCTCGATTCGAAACATTCGTATTTATTTTGATCGCATGCTCAATTGCGTCTAAAAAACTGGATTGTCATTATCAGGATTAATTCTCGAACATCGTCATAACTCATATTCCACAATCTTTCCTCACAATCGTTATATCAGCATTGAATAGCAATTCAAATGACCATCCAGAGAAAATTACGTATTTATTCCCATAAATTTATTTGGAGCTCATTTTGGATCCAACTACACAATCTCAGGCAAGTTACAGCGCTCTCCGTTGATTGCAATTGTTTGCTGGCGCTGACGTCAAGCACGCCTGTCGTTTCGGGAGAGTGAGTGTACGGAGCTGCGGACGGGGCTGGTGAATGGACTGCGAATGCTAGTCGACCGAAAATCATTCGGATCGACTCTGCGTGATTCATGTCTTTATCATTGTTTCATTTTAAACTTATATGTTGTCATCTGCAAATATCATTGTTGAAGATATTTTGGAAGAATTCTGCTTTGGTCCCCGGCCTTTTTTGTGTGTTTTGTGATCATGGAAAATACAAACGAACTTTGCTCTGTCATCTGCTTGTGCAACGCTCACCCGGCCAACGCCAGCGCATATCGTCAGTGCGTAGTAGTGCATATGCAAAGCGCATCGCATCGACGCAAAAACAAGATTAAATTTTCCCCGCCTTCAATATTCGATGCATCGATGTTCGATCGAATTAGAGCTGTCGAACACCGGTTTTCAAAATAATCGATATGACTCAGGCTTAGTAGATTTGGATGAATAAAGTTCATTGAAATGGCTTCGATCCTAGCTGGTAGAAGGTAAGGTTTGTGTCAGACCAGCAACAATGGCTCAGAAACATAGAATGTGAAGTAATTCAAAAAAAAAAAAGCCATGATGTGAAAAATGTTTGATGTTGAGTAGGGAAGATGAACCAGACCTTCATCGCGATCGCGCCGGCGCTCCTACCGCGCTCCTAAAAAAAAAGAAAGAAAGCAATAAATCGCGCTCCTAAAAAAAAATGAAAAGAAAAATTGCTAAAATTTCACATGTTCGAATCCATGAAATGGCCTTCCTTTTTCCATAATTCCTTGAAATTACTTTGATTTAGTTGAAAACTATCAGAAAAATGAAGAATACCATATTCATCTCTTTCCCGACTCTGATTTTAATTTAAACTCGGTAAACAATGCAGTCCCATGTAGTCCCATATATAGATTTTCGTGGCAGCACCATGGAAGTCCACATGTGGGACTACAATATTTACCGAGGTAAGTTCAAATCAGAGTCAGGAAAGAGGTGAATATTCTTCATTTTTCTGATAGTTTTCAACTAAATCAAAGTAATTTCAAGGAATTTCAAGTGCAGAATTATGGAAAAAAGGCCATTTCATGGATTTAAAGATGTAAAATGTGAAATTTTAGCAATTTTTTTTTCCATTTTTTTTTTTTTTTAGCAGGAGCGCGTACGACATCTTGTAAACGTATTGACGTGACCCAGGCCTAGTTTCTAGTTTCACCATGGATTAATTAATAGCTAACACAGCTATTGCATATAATGTTAAGAAAAATCTACAATTTATCATACATGTATTGTAATGAATTGATTTGAGCTCCTCACGGAGAGCGATTCTGAGGAGCTCAATTGAGCTCCTCAAAAAAATAAGGAGAGCGATTTATTGAGCTCCACGAAATTATAAACGTGAAGGACTGATGAACCTATGAAAAGAGCATGAAATCTCAAATTAAATGGCCTAACATGAAAGGGAAGACCAAAGATTACATGGAAAGAACATGTACAGTGAAGAAGGAAAGCAGTATGTTCGCTCTGAACAAGGAGGATAGTGAAGACGTGACTTTGTGGAAAGACCTGAGGACGGTCTTCATGGTACAAGAGCCAGTGACCCTTCATCAGAAGAAAAATACTGACTGAAATTAATGATTGTGATGATGATTTTGGTGTTATAGGCCTACTGTCTTTCTTCTTTTCTTTTATTTTTAGTAATACCTGTGAAAGATATGAGGGGATTTGTACATGTACCAATATGCAAGCTGCAACTTTGATTCAGATAGAGTGAAAAATCTAATTGCTTAATGTGATGGCAAGATAGCATCCACATAATATTGTATACGGTAAACACTGTAGTCTGTAGATCATGTCAAACCATTACTTAGCAAGGACACATTTGTTTGCTTTATTTTGTTTCAACATGCATTATAAACAGCTACATGTATGTGTGTCATCGAGTGTAAATTAATACTTTCTATACCTAGTTCAAAACAAGTTCAAACATGTTCCCCTAAGAGAGAAAGATGATTTATAGTTTTATTCATATTTTGTGAATCAATGTATCAACAACAAATACATACTAGTAAATGTAGTCGCAGCCCTTCATTTACTTTCTCACAATTTGCACACGTACATTTCAAGAGAAAGGTTGCCCTGTGCCCGCTAGGTTCTAACTATTATTAGCCTGTCAGGAATCGGGATGAAATCCCAGTGGTTTCAGACCTGAGATGGTTCCTGAGTTCCGAGATGAATGCATTTAGACTGTCTGACAAAAGAAAATGAATATCTAAATCCAGCCTCATATCATTTTAATGTATTCTTACATGTACAATGTATTTGAGAAGGATTGGGAGTATGCATTTATCTTATCCCTGAAATAAAGAAACCTTTAAATGTATAAAATATTGGAGATCATGTTTTTCTTGTCTCAATTCGATTTGCCCAGAGAGCAACGGCATCTTCTCGTAACGATCATAATCACATGAAAATAATGTTGATGCCCGGAAGGAAAACCTGGCTTGAACCTGGGCCAGAAGGTTTAGCAAAAAATTACCGGGTCCTGGATCGGCATCAGGAATGGCTTTATTTCGGCCTTGATCCTGATTTCATCGTTTGAATTCTCATATTTATGGTCTCATTCCGATGTATATTCTTTTTTTATATGTGCCGAAATTAGAGATTACATACGGCAAACACGAAGTCAAATGCGTTGCTGACCTTGAAGTTCCGCTTGGCAAAATCAGACTCAGAATTCAAACGAAGACGTCGAGATTGAATCCAAAATAATGCCGTTTCCGATGTTCGATGTGGCTAAAATTCATGTAAAGGATCGATTAAGTCGGGTTATTTGGGAAAATATAAGAGCCCAGTACATGCATGGAGGTAAATGGTCATATTTATCTCGCTTTTTATTTGGCATTTTTTCTGAGACATAACAGCTTGCGATCTTTGCTGTTTAGCTCTCAACCTGCCTTGGCCTCTTGGCCTGGGGAAAATACCCCCCCCCCATCTCGCCGATCTCTGAGATCCAGCCCAGCCTGGCTCCTAGCATTTCATGAAAAGTACATACTTTTTTCACTGATGATTAAATCATGGACCTACTATTTAATGCAGAATCACAACTCACAAGTATTTTACTGTTGTGCCATATAACAGCAATAAAAAACAAATCTATTTTCATTACAAACTATATACAGGTAGGTTTGTAGCAAAAATTGCTTGGTCATTTCTTCAGTGTACAAGTATCTCTCTGAGCAGCATTCACAAACATGCCGGTGTAACATATCAACATGTGTCTTGAATGAAAAATTATTGTAAATGTTAGTGTATGGCACAGGTTGTAACTGGAGAAGAAAAAAACATGGACTTTGTGCTAGTCCAGTTCTTTGAATAAAGAGCAACGTGATAAATATTTGTTTAATTCATAGATCCAGGTTATTTCATGTCCTTGCATGCTCTGATCAGCAGTCAAGCAAGCAGCACCAGATACCCATGTACATGTAATTGGTATTTGCTTTTTCACATGAATATTCATGCCTCATTGCTTATCTTCTGCTTTTTTTTTAATATATTAAAATTCTTAATGGTTTTTTGGATTCCATCTGAATGTGATCACCTATTTTTTGTTTTTATTATACTCTACTTGAAGTTGAACATCAATCCTGGGCATATGATTCACGTGAAAAGTGAATTAATTTCACAGCTAAGGATTTTATTTTATAATATAATTTCACATTTTCCCTTTTTTCACCTCCATTGGTCTTTATTTCAACAGTATCTGTTGCCATTTTTTGTTTCTCTGAATGACAGGAAACTCTAATTGTTTGGTCAGAGAATGACAATTATGACTTGGCTCTTAGTTTCCAAGAGAGAGCAGGCTGTGATGACATCTGGGAAATCATCTGCCAGGTAATTCAAGTTCAGTGAAAAAAATGATTCAAATGTGTTCACTGTTGAAATGTATTTTGGATTAAATATTTACATTGGGAGTAAGTAATAAATGACTGGGGAAAATATTGGAATGTTATTTTGTTTAGAAAAATATTGCATCATGCAGTGAACTAGGTATATACATGTACAATGTAGGAGGGTAGTTTAAAAGGTTTTTTTTTAATACTGAAAGGTAGTTTTAATGGAAAAGGCTGTATTAAGGTATTTAAAACAGGTAGTTTGAACTAGCTTATTGATGGGCATTATACTTAATATGGGGTTAAAATATTTTACTTTGCTAATTGGTATTTGATTTGAATAATCAACAGAACAAAAATCATTTATTGCAGTCTTTGGCAAAGTTAATGTAAGCATAATATATGGCTCCTAATAAAGCATCAGTGGATTGGATGTACAGTGTGAAAATTCATATTTCCCCCACTTTTGACAGGTTCAAGGGAAAGATCCATCGGTTGACATTACGCAAGATGTCGTGGATGAATCCGAAGAAGACCGCTTTGAGGAACTCCCTGAAGCAGCCACACCTATCGAACTACCTCCTTGTGAAATCAGCAAACTGGAGGAGATAACAGAGCTATTCAGCAGTGCTTTGCAGTCCCCCATCAAACGGGAAAAGCTTGCCATAGCAATAGAGAAGGAGAACTACATTCGGAAACTCATTGAACTATTTTGTATTTGTGAGGACCTTGACAACAACACGGAGTGCTTACATTATCTCTACGAGATCATGAAGAACACCATACTCCTCAATAAGACGTCGCTCCTCGAGATTCTGTTTTCAGACGAACTTATCTACGATGTGGTAGGCTGTCTAGAACACGATCCCAATGCGACGGACTGTCGGCGGCATCGGGAGTATTTGAATTCAAAGGCGAACTTCCATGAAGTGATCCCTATCACGAATAGAAACCTTTTGAATAAAATCCACCAGACTTACAGAGTTCAGTACATTCAGGATGTCATTCTGCCCACACCTTCTGTCTTTGAGGAGAACATGTTGTCAACGCTTAGTTCATTTGTCTTCTTCAACAAGGTGGACATTGTAGATATGATTCAGGTAATGTTTCCTTTTATTCAGTTTTTCATATTTTTGTGTATATTCATGTAAGATATATATTAGGCTATGATTATATCTTTGCAAGGTTATAGTGGGTTGTAAAATATTGTAAAAGCACTGCACTAGACACATGATTAGCCACAATTTGAAAATGAACAAAGTTTTCCAATGATATGAAAGTTAAAACAATTGCTCCAAAATCACAGAGATTACATGTACAGTATATTTCATCTGATCCAAATTCTGATGTGGGATATTCAAGTGCAAGAACTTGGTAAGCCAATAGTTTTGTTATACTTAGAAAAAGGTGCTTTGAGAGTGGAAATATCTAGAAATGTTACCTGCCATATAATTTGACCACCATGGTTACTTGTATTTGTCATCATTTATCCTTGTTCGTGTATTTATACATTTCTGTGATACACCTGTAGGTGGTCTTCATAATTTTTAATTAATTGGTTATCAATTCATTAAATTTAGTTTACGGTAGCTTGTGTGAAGTGTGTTTCCAATTTTGAGGGAAATTTCCAATCCTGCATCAATAAATGTCAACCATCCAAACCTTGGAGCTATTCATGATTTACATTATTGTGCCTGCATAATGTTATCTTTGAGGTCTTTTTTACTGTTCAGTCACAAAATATGAATATTGTAGATTTACAAATGACTGTTTTCTCTAATTAGTTGGTTTTCATTCTCATTCACGTGTCATCATGGCATTGATAGAACTTTACGATTATAATCCAATACAACTTTCCTGTACATTTCTTGTACCCATTGTTTTGATAATCTTTACTCTTCCTTTTTATCTTTAAAACAAGTACATGTATGCCTTTTCTTTGATGTCCTAAGCAGTTTTTTGACCTCAACTTCAGGAATTACATGTACAGATAAATTTACATCATTGAAATTCATTGCTTTTCATGATATTTCATATTGTGATACAAATTGGTTTGCCATTTTCATTAGAAATTTTGATTGAATTTGTAAACCACTGCTTGGTATGGGTTAGGGAATCGGGTAAAATCCTGCGCAAATTACTGGGGGAAATGAGTTACCGAGGGCACTGTGGTAGACCATCCTCATTCTTCTAGGAACCTGGCAAAGAGTGCATCAATTTCCATGCCTTTCCTGAATTGATTGGAAAGAGAAGAAAGGCAGTAATATCCTGACCAGAAAATGGTTATTAATGGAATCATATTCTTGCCAGTGCATGCATGAAGCCCAAATATCCTAATCACAAGAAGCATGCATGTTGGAAAACATGTCATGGAGTAAAAGCTGCAGTGCAGAACATTGTATTTACATGTATGAACGGGGGGGGGGGGGAGTTCACAAAGATTTAAGGATGACTTAAAATCACATTTGAATGCGTAGTTGCATGTGTTGTAAAAGGCATGACCGCATTGGTCAGATCATGCCAAGAGGTTGCGCAGTACTGCGTATTAATAAATAAGATTGCATTTTGCGTTATCATATTACATGTCGTCATTTCATTCCTAAATGTGAAACACCCCTGGGGTCTTGGATGTTTTTGTTGGAAAGATACATGTTTGAAAGTAAACAAAACATGTAATTGTGCTGCTGTGTACATGTACAAATGGTATTTATACCAAGGCTATAAATATTTTATGTACATGTAATAGACCAGTTCGTAATTACTTCATGGGCAATTTTGGTCAAATGACCTTTCACTTCTTTCATCATGATAGGCAGATTTCAAAGCAAGATATTACGTAAGTTTGCCTTACATAGCAGGATGAAGGAATTGAATAGACCAGGTGACCAGAATAGCACACCAATGAACGCTTAATGAAGGTATTTGTTGCATTCCTACTTTGAATGCATATCTTAGCATGTTGCACAATGTACTTGACAAACTGTGAAATACTAGTCGTTCGTGGAAGCATTGTTGTTTTTTGTGGATGTAAATGAAAACGACAATTCAAAAGAATATATGAATAATCAAGACATCAAAGTTGGTGCTTATCTCATTAGATTTTAAAGCACCATGTCACTTTAGTGCAAATGACCTTCTTCTGATCATGCGTAGAATCTTTTGATCATGCGCAGAAAGGAACTACGAACTGGCTTATTGACCAAGTATAATTGAAACCTATTTTTCATTATTAAGAAAACTAAATTATTTGTAATTATATTTTTGTTTTCACATGTTCATTTAGTCCAAAAGAGAGTGTCACAAAGTTAACACTACTACTGGATTGTATAATTGCATTACATTTACTGAATGTTGGCAAAGCTGCTGGGTGTTCACTTGTTGAATCCAGTTGAAATTTAACAGTGGATCTTTTAAATTGTGTTGGAAAGCCACACTTAGAGGCTCAGCCCTGTTTATTCTTACTGGTGTTACTCAATTACTTTGTATTAGATAATGTACAATTATGTCAATTATCTGAACAAAATGCTTGTATTGACAATACATACATGTGTACATTACAAGCTTGTACAAAATTTGTCAAATTTGTACCTCATGTAAATTCACTCTTAGTATAATACTTCACTGCTTTGTAAAGGAACGGGATTCAACAATTGACAAAGGTGTATTTACTGTAAGATGGGTCTTGTCATTTATTTTATAGATCTATGCCAATGCACTGGCATGAGAGTTAAAGGACAAGTCCACCCCAACAAAAACTTGATTTGAATAAAAAGAGAAAAATTGACACTGAAAATTTCATCAAATTCAGATGTGAAATAAGAAAGTTATGGCATTTTAAAGTTTCGCTTCATTTCACAAAACAATTACACGCACATCTCGGTCGGTATGCAAATGAGGAACTGATGACATCACTCACTATTTCTTTTGTATTTTATTATATGAAATATGAAATATTTTTATTTTCTCGTCATTGTCATTTGAAATGAAGTTTCATTCCTCCCTGAACACGTGGAATTCCATTATTTAAACATTTTGTGCTTCAGGCAAGGAGATCCTAATCGTCAAATTCGTAAAAATTGGATTATTGTATAATTCAAACAATAAAAAACAAAAGAAATAGTGAGTGACATCATCGACTCTCTCATTTGGATGTAACTGGCTCGTTCATATAACTATTTTGTTAAAAATAAGCGAAACTTTGAAATGTCATAACTTTCTTATTTTACATCCGGTTTTGATGAAATTTTCAGCATTGTGCTTGTCTGATTTTTCTCTATTGATTCAAATCAACATTCTTCTGAGGTGGACTTGACCTTTAAATAGACATACATACATGTATCTCATAGCAGGATTAATGTTTTTCTTTGAAAGTAAAATTGTAAAATACAAATATTTGAAAACTATAATTTTGTTAATATGTCACTTGCTTCCTTCTTTCATTGGGATGGCAGAACATGTATGAAGTCTAATGTGCAAATTCATGTAATGGTTAGTTTTGAGCCATTATCGTCAAGGACACCATGATAATAAGGGATGTTTGCACAGTACAACACTTCATTTCAGTGTGAGAAAACTTGTTGAAGGAGCTCATCAGTATTCCATTAAACATACGTACCTCTTCGTAAAGAACCCTTTTGAACCAAATCAATACCGTTGCTTTGCCACTTTGTAGGACGATGAGAAATTCCTGCCCGAGCTCTTTGCACAACTCATCAGTGAGAGTACGGAGAACCACAGGCGGAGAGACCTTGTTTTATTCCTCAAAGAATTCTGCTGTTTTGCTCAGAATAGTCAGAACAGGGAAGGCTTCTTCAAGGTGAGCACATGTTCTTGTTACTTTTTGAAAAACTTATTTAGTCAAATGACTCCCCCTCCCCCCGACAAACCAAAAATACATGTATTTAGATACATTAATTTAGTTACAACTCATTTCGATTTGGATTGATACAGTCATAAATAAAGCATTGCACAATATTTCTATTCTAATTCTAACAAACTTGTGTTACATCCAAACTGATGTTCTTTTTTGAGAACTTTTTTTTGTATGAAAGTAGTACTTTCAATGTACTTGGGTTTTATGCTGTGATTGTTCCTCATGAATGTCAAAATTGTAATATTATTTGCTTTGTTATGTAATTTCTGTTTTGTTTTGTTTTTTTCAATATTCAGACGTTATCAAGCTTAGGTATTCTCCCTGCCCTAGAAGTTGTCTTGGTGAGTTGAGTCTTAAGTTACTATTATTATTATTATTTATTCGGCATAATCAAACATATATACAACAAATACAAACAATAGGATAAGGAGAGTCACATGGATGCCGGGAAAGGAAAAAGATTAACTAAATAACTATAACCCGAAGGTCTTCCTTTCCAATCCATGTGACTTTACAAACATAACATGCATGTAACACAAAAATTGTAAAATACAACTGTAGGGGAGACCGGGGCCAGCTGGAACATGGGGCAAGCTGAAACACCGCAACCCTCTTCAAAGCCTGCAAAACTAATTCATACAACACTGCCCTCGATCGATCCCTACTAATAATACAACAGTGTTGAATTATCATTGCAACAAACTGAGGGCAGCACTGCAAAAAATCTATTTCACAGGCGTCAAAGAAAACCACAATGCTCCAACCCACCCCACGCTCCAACCAACCCCGGTCCCCCCCACAGTTGTTGAAGATAATAACAAATTAAATAAAAATCAAATAAAGAATCAAGAAGAAGTGTCAACCTTGGTAGAAGTAGAGCTCATAAGAACAATAAAAAAAATAATACTTAAATGTGAGCACGTGCCCAGATTGATGCATTATGAATGAAAAGGGCACTGTGCAATAAAATAATTTAGCATGTGAGCAAAATGATTAACATATAAATTAAGTTTTATTAGACCCTATACATGTAGGCAGAGAAGCCAACACTATGATTGAGACAAGAGATTACTTACATAGTCTGATGACATTCTATTTATGATATTTCTATATTTTTGTTTGTTTGATAAATTTCTTTTTGTCTTGTATATCAAAACTTTATCATATGTACTTCTAAAAAATGGGTTTTGTTATTGTTTTTGTTATTATTAGCATCATCACTGTATTAATTTTTATTATTTTGAATCCATAAACTATACAAAAAAAATATTTATGTTTAAAATAATATTCAGTCTTACTCTTACAATTAGATCGAAAACGTCTAGGGCCCCAAAACATGAAGCTCAGTGGATCATGGGGCTGGTTTCGATTGATTTCATTGATTCTTGTGTTTAATCAGTGGTAATAATCAGCACCTCAATCGATAACTCTACTTTATGTAAAACAGCTCAGGATAGATTTTCAACATAAATTGCTTGTTATAAAAGCAACAATGTTTTTATTCAATTTTCTTTATTTATAGGGTATGGATGATTCAGAGGTTAGGCAAGCAGCAATAGACATCTTCTCCTTGGTCGTAGGATTCAATGCGTCTATGGTTAGGGAGTTCATCATGCATGAAGGTTCATCATCGGAAGACGTGAGTCTATATTCTACTAAAGGGGTGGGCGGTGTAAAGGCCCTGTCACATTGTCGCATGCAAGCCTTGCGGATGAACTGCAGGCACAAGTCGCCCACAACATTATTTGGGCAAATCAGACTAGTGCTCGCTCCTGCAGGCAACCTCCTGTGAAATACAGGCGTGATACTGTCAATGCGTGTGGCCTGCAGAGGGACAGTGATTTTCCGCGATCGGGGAATTCACGGAAATGGCCTTTTGAAACAGAAGGTGGCATTTCAAATGGAAAATCACAGAAAACATATTTTTCCTCAGAATACACAGAACAGCAACAGAAATTACTCCAAAATCTCAACAAAAAACGAATATTAAATGGCCACAAAACACGATCTCTCTTCACTACAATCATGACAATCCACATATTCTGACTGCTCTTGACTCCATCACCACTCGCCCCGGCACTTGGCCGGCGGCACGGCGGGGTCGTCCGTAGCAAAAACATTTACATGCACACATACATAGTTTGATTTAAACAACATGGTTATGTGTTGCTTCTCTCTACATTTGAAGATGCAACATCACGATATTCCGGTCTTGAAATCCAAAATGGCGGATAAGACAAAATCGTTGACTGCTCGAAACGATGTCCAAAAAAATAAAAAAAATTATCAATGAAATTTCATTCAACCGTAAAATAATGCTTATAATGTGAAAGGTGAGGATTTATTCATGTCAAATGTGTTGGTCAAAGTATTTTGTGTACCCGCATTGATACGATTAGAGCAGATTCTACTGAGTTGTTGGTACAGTGGCAGATACAAATACGGAATTGTCATTTTTTATGTACACAAAGTCTATGGGGGAAACAGAATGTCGTTTTCTGACATGCTGAAACGGATTTTAAGCTTTTCTGAAACGGAAAAGGCAATTTTTTTTTAAAGGAAAATCACTGTCCCTACCTGCAGATGACCTGCGGGTAGCAGAAATAGTCATCCAAAAGTCATGTACAAGGCATGCAAGGAACAATGTGACAGAGCCTTTACATAAAAAGATGATGATTGATATTTGTGATTGATAGCAACTTTTTGTGCATGGCTTGCCAAAGACCTACAGTTGTACAAGTGATTTTATCTTTTATGTAACAGGGCCTGAGGCTGAAATGAATCCATGGCCACCCCTGTCCATGGATACCCCTCTGATTGCCTTGATACCCCTCTGACCTCTGATTGGCCTTGGATTTATGTGCCCTTTTTGTGCCTGCCCTTATTTTTCTTATTTGTACATGTCTTTTTGCTGTACTATAGTACCCATGAAAAAGAATGATGGCCTCAAGAGAAATTGTTTATACCTCATTCTTATCGTCATGCAATCCCTTTGCCTTTCGTAGCTGATGCAAAAAGTATGAAGCCTGCAAAAAAAATTCTACACTAAAAATGATTGCCACAACTGGGGAGCGTTTCATGAAAGGACTTGTCAGACGTTTTATCCGACAAGTACTGTTTTATCCGACAGTTGCTATAGTAACAGTGCTTCTGATCTGACAACTTGTCGGACGAAAATATTGATGATTGCCACAACTGATATCAAGATCTGACACGATCACTACGATTACTCCAACATATCTACCACGGTTTCAATCTTGGCGTAAATTATGACGGTAGGAACAAGGTATAAACCACTGATCTGACACATGATTTGATCCAGAATCCCAAGTCAGACTGTCCTGTATTTGACCGCATCTCGTTTCCTTACTTTCCCCAGCAGTCACCCCTCTACAACCCCGCACTCGAGTCGACCCAAGCTGTATAATCTCCTATTATTCTTGTCAGATGCGTACATATTGAAACAATGCTGAGCATCTTGTAGGGTATCGATGAGCTTGAGTTAACAACTGTTTCCTTCAATCAAGCCCAGACCACACCAATTACTCATTCATAGTAATGAAAAGGAAATGCTTATTTACTTCAGAAAACATGTATGAGTGATAGGAATAGGACTTGAATGTGTTATATCATTAGGGTTCCATTTCAAGAAGACTTGTTAAATATTATAATAAATACAATTTTTTTTAACAAGTTTATCATCAGCCAATAACATTGAAGGATTTTGGTAGCCTTTAACTGTTGATGCGAATTTGTTATTGTAACAAGTTTTATGAATCAGGCCCCAGGGGCCCGTTTCATAAAGAGTTACAACTGTTGTAACTTACCTGTTATGGCAAATACCATGCTAACCTTGATTTTGATTGGCTACTGAGCCCTGTTGCCATGGTAGTTGCCATGATGATAAAGTTGCTCTTTGAAACGGACCCCAGATGTTTTGTAGAAGGTCACTATTGTTAGAGAAAGTGTAATTTTTAAACGGCATCATACATGTATGCTGATATAAATAATGACAAATACATTTAAGAAGATTTTCCAGAATAATTTGTCTTTATATAATGGCCTTAAAGTCTTACAGTTTCCAAATTATTGACTTTGAACGTTATATATCAAGGTGTTGTTTAGCTGTAGAATTAGTATTCTCTTGATATAGGTTGTATTGAATTATATATATAAATCTGGTAATATAGTATGTAATCTTTGAATAAAGATCTTGTGTGTTATTTCGAAATAGGACTCTTTTAATCTCCTTAGTCTTCATTTAGATACGATGTTGCAGTATAATCACCTCTTTCTTCACTGAACCATAATCATAAACTCATAATTCTCATATTATTGTTATTGTTGTGGAATGGCAGTAGTTATCCATGCAATACCACATGAATGTATTCCCCAATGTTGTTTTACATAGATTGAGAATGACATTCATTTTTAGTGTTGTTGAGGAGCCATTCATGTTCTGTGTTGTTTGAGAGTGCTATTCATTTTGAGGTGAGACATTCATATTTAGTGTTGTTTTGTTGAACTATTCATGTTCAATGTTGTTGAGAATGACATTCATGTTAGGGCGTACCGTTCATGTTCAATGTTGTTGAGAATGACATTCATGTTAAGGTGTACCATTCATGTTCAATGTTGTTGAGAATGACATTCATGTTAAGGTGGACCATTCATGTTCAATGTTGTTGAGAATGACATTCATGTTAAGGTGGACCATACATGTTCAATGTTGTTGAGAATGACATTCATGTTAAGGTGGACCATTCATGTTCAATGTTGTTGAGAATGACATTCATGTTAAGGTGGACCAATCATGTTCAATGTTGTTGAGAATGACATTCATGTTAAGGTGGACCATTCATGTTCAATGTTGTTGAGAATGACATTCATGTTAAGGTGGACCATTCATGTTCAGTATTGTTGAGAATGACATTCATGTTAAGGTGTACCATTCATGTTCAATGTTGTTGAGAATGACATTCATGTTAAGGTGTACCATTCATGTTCAATGTTGTTGAGAATGACATTCATGTTAAGGTGGACCATTCATGTTCAATGTTGTTGAGAATGACATTCATGTTAAGGTGGACCATTCATGTTCAATGTTGTTGAGAATGACATTCATGTTAAGGTGGACCATTCATGTTCAATGTTGTTGAGAATGACATTCATGTTAAGGTGGACCATTCATGTTCAATGTTGTTGAGAATGACATTCATGTTCAGGTGTAACATACTTTGTCTACCTTGTATACACCCATGCAGGATGTACTACTAATCAACCTTGTCATTGAGCAGATGATTTGCGACACCGATCCAGGTAAGTCAACTTATTAATAGCTACCCTTTGCTTCTTCCATTTCAAGGCCTGACGGCGGCTCTTGCTTTTACTATGTGTAAATATAGAAAGTGGAATTTATGTTTTCTAAGTCATGTCCACCTTATTCCTAAATATTGCAGAGCTCTCAACCATCTTGACTTGAGAGAATCTCATTTTTTTTCCTATTCAAAGCTTTTTTTTTTTCATAGTTCATTCCAATTTTTGAATGATTTTACTGTAAGCTACTATGAGAAATGCAATTTCTTTCATACATTTTGGCAAAATCATCCCTATTTTTCAAATAAGAAGGTTGGAAAATCTAAGGTTGATATTCACACTTAGTGATGGAATAGTTCAATGGTTCTTTAATATTTTGTGATGAGTCTTAGTGACAACATTGTCTAGATATCAGAAAATAGTGTTTTTATGGTAGAGCTGTGTGATAGGCATTAGTTTTATTGAATTAAGCAAAGTGATTTATTATTTAACTTGATGAAATTGTTTCAAATATTACCTGCATTATTGATATTGTATTTTTTTTTGTTATGTAGATCTTGGCAGTGCCCTTCAACTGATGAACATCCTCAAAATGCTTGTAGATCCTGAGAATATGATGGCAACTGGAGTTGTGAGTTATATTCTAATTATCTATTGATTAGAGCTTAGTTTTTGGATGATAACTGAGCAAGATTTCTGACATCTTTTCAATTCTCTGTGAGATAAACTATTTTGTTTCCTTCTTTTCAAAAGTAAATACTGTTTATCTCAATATATGATTGATATATTTTTACCATGTCATTCCCTTGTTTTTTAATGCTTAAATGATTCAGCCTTGTTTGTGAATTCAGTCAACTGGACCCTGTCTTACAAAGAGTTGCGATAGATCCAACCAACCTGAAACGTATGGAAATCCATGAATGTCATATTTTTTCTGCAGAAAATTTGTGCAATTGTACGTTGTGAGCAAAAAGATGCACCCTGAATTTTCAAGAAAAACAATGAATGTATGAATAAACAGCATATATCTAGAGAATATTTTTAACAAACATGTATTTTAGATGTTGACATTGTTGGCTTTCCAAAGTTTTGGTTGATCGGATCAACCGCAATTCTTCATAAGCCGGGGCCGTGATCCAACTTGCAACAGTCACAATATTCTGTGCTACTCGTGCTTCTTGCATGGCGGCCATGGTGTTTATCACCGTCACAAAAGATGACTTCACAATAGTGCATGAATCGCACAATGTGCCACCATTTAATCCTGCATCTAGGGAGCATTTCACAAAACAAATAGCGATCTTTACTGATCTACTGAAATCCCTGCATCTGATTGGCTAAGAGCAAAATTGTTACTGAAATGTGCCTTTAAGTTAATCTATAGGGCTGTTATTAACTTGATCAGCTATATCTTTTTATTGTGGATTTTCTTTTATTTGATATTCCATCCAACTAAATTCTTGCAGTGAGACAAAATACGTCAAGAAAATATATACTCTTTTTATGTTCGCATATGGTTTTCTTTCTTTGAACCTGTAATTTACATTTATTTATTTTTGTGTGTATGATACATAAATTGTTTTCATCTTTTCCCCTTACTTTTTGCAGAAGACAGAGAAGACAGAATTCTTGACATTCTTCTACAAACACTGTATGCACGTCCTTACCGCTCCTCTCCTTGCCAATACGATAGATGACAAACCCAGTAAAGGTAAGCTTTATTTTAAGATTGATAAAACTGAGCCTCATTGCATAAAAGACATTGATTTTGAAACTATGCCATTCAATGGTAACTTTCAGAGTCCTTGATTTTGATTGGCTGATGAGCGCTGTTACCATGGTAGTTGCCATTGGATTGCAAAGTTACCATAACAGTAACTTTTATGCAAAGGGGCTCTGGGCTCTTTCATCACACTTAGAGAGCATTTCATGAATCAAGTGGTGGTTTTCACTGGCTATTGTTTCAAACTACTGAAATCCTTGCATGTGATTGGCTGAGAGTAAATTAGGAAAAATCACTAACTAAACTTTGCATGAAAGGCTGCCTTGTTGTCAATGACTAGTAAGTAGAAGTCATTCATTTTTTTCTTGCCTGCAGAGCAAGGCCATAGGCACCGCTTTTCTGATGGCGGTGGCGTCGGCGTCTACATCAAATCGTAACCTAAAGTAATCAAGTATCATTGCTCATCTATCAAGGTCAAATGTCATTCAGGGTCAAATGTCATTTATGAACATAGTATTAGATTATTATAGGAATGGCGTTTTTTGTGAATGATTATTTTATCAAAGTCAGCACTGTTGCCATATCGAATTGTGTAATGTAGACAAGACTGCCAGAGGCGCTCCACTTGTTATTTTGGCTGATTTGTTCATTACCTTTTTTATTCTGACATTTCAATTTAAATCTTGGAACAATATGCTTCTTTGATTTCACTGTTCATCCCGGGGGGCCACTTACATTGGCGAGTGGATACCATGCGCGACCAAAAAAACACGTAAAAAGGGTGTCTTTTTCACAACAGGGCACGTTACGTACGTAACGTGAAAAGGGTGTCAAAAACACAAAAATAATGAAAAAAGGGTATCTAATTCGCTAGGAAGATTACGTGTTTAGGGTCGAATTTGCGGGGATGATAAAACAAAATTAAAATGTTTTATAAAGGATGTCCTTTTTGCCCCAACACTTCGTGTTTAGAGTCCGATTTGCGCGAGGTGTAGAAGGTGGGGTCGTACTAAACCAAATAAGGTAAAGCCGAGAACCAAAGGACCCGTAACAAAACATTCCTGTACTTGTTTAGGGGTTCATTTCAGGGAATATTTGCCAAGAGTATCGTTTTGTTTCCAATACTTGTTAAGGGTAGGGTTTCACACGGCAATACTTGTTAAGGGGTGCATTTTCAGAATATGGAAATTACGTGTTTAGGGTGCTTTTCGAGACCCCATGATCGCGCATGGTATCCACTCGTGAATGGAAGTGCCCCCCCCCCCCCCCCCCGGGCTGTTCATCCATTTTCTTTTTATTTACCTGTTAACATTGTACTCAAACATAAGATTATTGGCGTAGGTATGGATTTCTCATGCAGTACTTCCTGACTTTCATTGTCTTACTTCTTCTTCAACAGATGACTACCAGACATCCCAGCTGTTGAGTTTGATTCTAGAATTATTAACGTTTGCAGTGGAGCACCATACGTACCACATAAAGAACTACATCATAAACAAAGATCTTCTCAGGAGAATATTAGTCTTACTTAGATCTTCGCATCATTTCCTTGTATTATGTAAGTTTTGGAAGATTTGTTTTTCATCTAGAATAAAAGATAGTCATATTTTTCTTGTATTTATTATACCTACCCCCCCCCCTCAAAAAAAATCACTTGATTTAACAAAATATGGGGTATAAACAAAATATACAAATCAATTATTCAAAACAAAAATAATACTGCATTGATAAATAATACTACCTAGTAAATTTACCTAGTTAAAGTTGTATCAGCAAAAAATGTAATTTTTGCAACTATTATTACTATTATTATGATCATCGGGGTTACATTTGTATGGTATTATTTAACTTCAATAGTGGAAACGCCGTGGTGTGCGGTTCTGACTCTCGCCTTGTAATCAGAGGGTCGTGTGTTCGAATCCAACCATGGCCTAGCGTCCTTTGGCAAGGCGTTAATCCACACTTTGCCACTCTCGACCCAGGTGTTAAATTTGTACCCGGTAGGATGTGAAAGCCTGTATGTAGTATGCCTAGCAATTGAGTCTTGGAACTCCCCATGGACTGCTCCCCAGGGAGTGGAGAAGGTGCATACATTGTGTGCGGGCATGCAAGGATCCGATGACCGGGGTAATAATATGTCTGTATAGCGCTTAGAGACGTCGTTCCAAAGTATTGAGCGCTATGTAAATGCGGAATATTATTATTAGTAGTAGTATTAACTTTTTTTCCCCTTTCATTGTCAATTGCAGGTGCTGTTAGGTTCTTCAGGAAGGTAGTAGCCATGAGAGATGACTTCTATAATAGGTATATTGTCAAAGGGAACCTCTTTGAGCCCCTCGTTAGTCTCTTCAATGTCAACCGGTCCAAATATAACCTACTCAACTCCGCTCTCATCGAACTCTTTGAATTCATTAGGATAGTAAGTAGAATCAAATACTCTTGTAATTCCTTCGATTTGATAAATGTATTGTTTTGATGAGTTATGTGAGATGAGAATTTGGAGAATCCTTTGTTCAGTCCCAACTCTTTTAGGGCTTTGCAGTCATTTGGTTAAAAGAGTAACATTTTAACTTGAGAGACTGTTCCAAGTACAGCAAACACCATTGAAATGTGTGGCAGAGCTTTTATTTAGAAAAAAAAAGATGAATTCTTATAGTAGTCTGCCGTACAATTGTACATAATAATGTGTTTTTCATTCAACTTGTGCTTCAATTATTTTATTGGCTATATGATATAAAGCTTTTTCATATAATTCAATGCTATTCCCCACCTCCACCATCGCTCTTCATCAGAGATTTTACCTAATTTGACGCATCATTTCTCTTAAATCGTTTCCATAATATGGATATTGCGTAATCATCATCCTGTTTTGATCACCAGGAGGGAATCAAGATGCTTTTGACACACATAGTGGAGAAGCACGGTGAAGAGTTGAAAGGCGTGGACTATGTAGCAACATTCAAAGGGCTTAGTGTCAAGTATGAACAGTTCATGGACAGAATCAACACCAGGCCCAACTTAGACAAGTAAGTCAGTATAACAATTTCCTTGTCAGTATTTTGTATGGTATGGTACAGTTATGTAGAAACATGTTCTTTGGAAGATATTTTTATCTCATTATTTATGCTACTTTGTACAATTGTTGTCCATTTCATTTGTTAATATTTTTTAGATTTCTGTCAACAATGACATGAAGTTCTGTCAGAATTAAACAGTGCTTGCATTTTACTTTTGACTGCTGGTTTGGGATTGAATGTGAATGATATTCTCTATATAGGGACAGTGATTTTCCGTTTAAAAAAATTGCCTTTTCCGTTTCAGAAAATGTTAAATTCCGTTTCGGCATGTCAGAAAACGGAAATTCCGTTTCCCCATAGACTTTGTACACACGGAAAAGTGACGATTCCGTTTACCCATCCAGTAGCAATAATACAAGTTAACGCTCGCGCTGGTCAAAATTTGGATCTGTCACTGTACCAACAACGCAGTAGAATCCGCTCTAATCGGATCTATGCGGGCACAAAAAATATTTTGACACATATATCTAACATGAACACATCCTCACCTTTCACATGTCTAGCATTATTTCACTGTTTGAATGAATCTTTATAGATAATTTGGGGGATTTTGGACATCGTTTCGAGCAGTCAACGATTTCATTCTATCCGCCATTTTGGATTTCAAGATCGTGCTGTACATTTTCAAACGTAGAGGGTAGCAAAACACGACCTGAATGATTTCAATACGGCCGATCGACTGCACCTGCCAGAGCGGCTGGGAAGAACCTGGGCGAGGGGCCGGGGTACGATCGGATGTGAAGGAGTGAAGAGCAGTCACGATGTGTTGATTTTGTCATGATTGTGGTGAAGTGAGATCATGTTTTGTGAGGTTTTGTGGCCATTTAATATTCGTATTTTGTTGAGATTTTGGAGCAATTTATGTTGCTGTTCTGTGTATTTTGAGGAAAAATATGTTTTCCGTGATTTTCCGCTTGAAATGCCACTTTCCGTTTCAAAAGGCCATTTCCATGAATTCCGTCCGTTTTTCGCGATCGCTGAAAATCACTGTCCCTATCTATACAGAATTTTTTTTTTGTAGGACACTCAAATGGTAAGCAGTAACTGCGTGCACATCGAGTTCCTGTGTGTGCTTTGAACTTCTTCACACTATAAGCTATTGAAAAAAAATTTCGCTTGAGAAAATAAGATAATATTTGAACAAGATTAGCCATATTGTAGCATTTGTATTTGTTATCATCATTACCTCATGGCTATCATTATAACCATCTTTTTATCATCATCATCATTATCATCATCATCATCCACATCATCATCCTAGCTTTTGTTTTCACACAATACTGTTCATCAATACTTTTTTTATCACATTTCAGTTTGAGGCATGCAAGCATCCTGCAGAATACGAGATTTCGACGGGATGCACGTGACCTGGATGAGGAGGAGGAGCTCTGGTTTGATCAAGATGAAGATGGAGAGGATGCGGAAGCAGTGGTTCCCGTTGTAGATAGTGCATTCCGATCAGCCAAGATCTGCGGTGATGTCATCGATGATGTCGAGGACACGGGAAGGATAATTGGCAACAAGAAAGGTGAGAAAAGACAGATATCTTTAAAAGATCAATGCCATTAGTGGTAACAATCTGAAAATATGTTGCAGAATCCAATGAAATTAGCTCCCGAAAGTTTAAATGTACAGATGAAAATATGTGCAAAATGAGTCTGGAAGAAAATGTGTAATTGCAAAGAAAAATAGCACACTTAGCATGGTGTTACAGCCAAATGGCAGCAATAATAATACACTGTACCACATGTGCACTCCAACAATGAAAGCATCAGTTTGTCTTGCCCAAGTGTGGGTCAAAAGTTGTAATTATTTGAATTCCTATTTCAGATATACATTGAATTTCTCTGGTTGTATGGAGTAATCATCATGTAATCTCACTCATGTATATTGATATTCATTGGGAACAATGGCGACACTAAGTCAAGTTAATATTGATATTCATTGTCCTGCTAACTTTGGACACAGTATTTAAAAGTATTGTTCTTGATTATACCTCACTATCCCAGAAAACCAGCTTTTGAACAGGTCGGAACCTCTGAACGCCAGCAATGGAAGACCGGACACACCTCTCAGGCCGTCACCTGGTAACAACCCCAACAAGAGGGCGGCACCGTTGACCAACAACAGACCATCCAGTCCCATTCCTGTGTCTTCGAACACGTCGACATCACCAACCATCAAGAAAATGGCAGACACGGAGCTAGCCAATAACATCGGTGGCAGCGCTGAGGTAAAGAAGGTTTCACCGGCATCTGAATTGAAGGCAAATAGTGCGGCAAAGGTACAGCTATCGCATGCTTCGTGTGTGTGTCTTGTGCTGTATGTCCAGTAGATTGGAGACCATTGCATGTCAAATTTTCTCAGAGTCATCCTCAA
The DNA here is from genome assembly GCF_018143015.1 of Lytechinus variegatus. Classification (NCBI taxonomy): domain Eukaryota; kingdom Metazoa; phylum Echinodermata; class Echinoidea; order Temnopleuroida; family Toxopneustidae; genus Lytechinus; species Lytechinus variegatus. The sequence continues at coordinate 8,746,570 of NC_054746.1, read as the reverse complement.
AAAGGGGATTATGGGAAGAAATCATTTGCAATTGGGAATCAAGTTTTTTGGTTGGAATCAAAATATACCGGAGCTGATTCAAACTAAGGTTGGATATTTTGGGACCATAGAAGAAATCCAACTTAGAAGATATTATTGCATGCTTTGATTTTTCTATTTATGGGAAGGTCAACATATGCGTAGTCTCATGCATGAATGTTTGTAGGGATATCAATAGGGTAGTTCAACTTCTTATTCTTCCAAAAACCAGATCTGCTAATGTAAACTTTGCTTCTTCTCTTTATTTGACCTCAGCAGGGAGGTTTGGTGGGGTTGGTAGACTATCCTGATGAGGATTCCGACGAAGACGAAGATGCAGACGAGCACCCTCCTCTGAAGAGAGCACGTCTGATCTAGGAAGCGTCCAGTCCAGTCAGATCAAACCCGTCCTCCACCTACTCACCTATGCCTTGAGTTGCTGGTCCTGTTGAGACGCACGCAGACCCGACCTTGGACGTTGCCAAACTCGCCGTCACGTGCAACAAGTATTACATCTCGCAAGGGTTCACGTCTGCCTCAAGGGACCTTGGCAAAGACACGCTGACGCACACTCCAGGAACAACGGTTAAGCTTAGGGCTTCCTCGAGAGCTTACAAGCTTGATTATGATGATGATGATTGGGATGACGATGATGATGAAAATGTGCCATGCCCAGATCACAATGAATTGCTTGATAGATTCTACTGTGTATACAAGAAGATTGTCATCATGTATACTTAAAATTTGCTTCCTCATGTCCCATGAGAAGTCGTATGTTTTTAAAGCCAAGGACTGTTTGGGATCTATACCAAGCTTTCACTTGAGCTTGAAACCTGCACTTGTGTGTGTTTTAATGTTTTTGATTAGTCTTTTTTAAAGGCCTATCTCTTCCTTCTTTTAACACTATAGATTCCAGTATGGCTTTCATACACACTACTTACAATGACGATATTCATGGATTTGGACAAGGGCAATAATTGGGGTATCTTTTTATCTTCTGTTCGATGAGGCATTATCACAAGCCAGTTAGAGAAGAAATGAAGAAGATTGGATGTTTTATGATTTTTATTTTAGAAAGACCTGTGACCTCTGCCGATGAGATAGGGGGAGTGTGTCATGAATAATTTTCTCAGCGGTTTTCACCGGCGGATGTTAAAAGCTACTTGAAATCATGGCTTCTGATTGGCTGAGAGCAAATAAGTCGGTGAAAATCACGGACGAAACTCTTCATGAAAAGCTCCCGGGGAGCGGACAACCCCCTGGAGCAGGATGGATGGGATCGTCTGGGTTGCATTTCATTAAAAACAAATAATCATTTATTTCACCAACAATTTTTTTGCTCAGAGCCAATCAGATGCAAGGTTTTCGGTAGCTTGTAACGAATAGTCGGCGATTCTCAATGTTAATTGTCCCGTGGAATCTATGCTGCACCACCATCACTCAGGTATTTGATGGGAGTATGTAACTCGAGGCCCCCATCACCAACCCATGTAAAGCAGTGTACAATTGTTGTAAAAGTCAAGATATTTTTCATACCACTTTCCAGTCGAGTGTATTTTGCATTATATAATCGTGTATGAGGTTGAATGTGCTTGGCAGTTTCCAAATGCGCAATTATAGGTATTGTGTCAGAGAGAAAGAGAGCGAGAGAGAGAGATTTTATGTGTGAGATGGAGCAAGAGAGATAGTGTGAACTTATAGACGTGTTCTCAGTCTGTCATTCAGTCCTTTATATTGATTTTTAAAATTCTTTCTGACATTTTATGTAACTGTCCACCTTATGCACAATTTTTCACGACCAGAAAATTCACAAGACCTTTGATTTTCATGAAAATTCATATGAATCTTCTCCACCAGCATAGATTTTGGAAAGACCCGTCATGGTTTGAAGATTCATGGTGTTTTTTGTTTTGTGTTTTTTTCACGAAGAACAGGATTATAATCAGAAGATATATGCATTATCTGTTTCATTCTTGGGGTACAGATCTGTCAACATAACACTCCTATTTTCCCCATAAGGTCATTGAGGACCCAAGTTAGGTCAATGGATAGGGCTTTTCCTCATGTACGATTCACAAAAAAGCACGATCATGTTGAGTGGTCCAAAAATGCAACATTATTTCTTCATTTTCACCACTAATATTTTTTCGAATGGTGCTAAATATCGGTCCTTCAGCTGCGGAGGAAGTGTGTTGACTTGATCTTACAGCACGGCCGTCCAAGCAAACTGCGTGTCATGCGCCATTCTGTGTTTCTAATCAGTGATGCATTTAGAGTCTCTTTCAACTACTGTGAAGTCAGGCATTCCAACTACATGCACAAATGAAATTGACTCAGTGTTTATGCTCATCCTTTCCTCCCCCTACCCTCCTGCCAATTATTTCCTTATTTCTGAATGCAAATTTCAATGCATATCATGCATTGACTCTTGCTTTCAATTGTCAGAGGGATTTTTTTTATTAAGTTGTCTTTGATAACAAATTCTATTATGTGTCTTATGTGACAAATACTGGTATTTAAGTTTGGTTTGAGAAAGATATATTTTTTATGGATAATGACGCCAAATTATTTTCCCTTCCCACTTACTGTGTTGTGTTTGGATTTGTACAAAGCAAATATGTGTTGCCACAATGTTTTGCTATTATGCTGTGTGTAAAATATCAGAGTGTACTAAAACATGTATATCTTTGTACAGCTAGTTAGTCATCATTCGTGGCAGAGTAGAAACCTTTATTTCCAAACCGATATAAAGAAATTAAAAATTATTTCGTATTTGAATGGTGCCTGACCCGATCCGCGTTCGAATGTCGAATAGCTTCTTCCCTCTTTTACCACTTTTAGATGGTTTTATCAGATTTTACTTGTAATTTTTATTTTGTAATTTATTTTGTTCATATGGAATTTGAATCTTGTCATTTCTCTTGAATTTTATTTGAAATTTACTCAAAATATTTGTAGATTTCCTTTAGAGAGAAGTATATTTAGCATTATATTGTAAATGATATTACATGGAGTTTGTTCAAACCGTGTCATGGACTCTGAATGATATGGTTTATATTATGCAATTACATGTAATGACAAGTAAAGCACATCGCATCCCCTTATTCTATCCATGTTTTTGTAAAACTATCAATTGATGGATAAACTTCCAGCAATTGCAACTACCATGGCAACAAGACTAACAATATTGAACAGCCAATCACAATCAATGTCATGGAAGTTACAATTGATGGCAGAATCATCAGTGGTAGGTTTTGTGCAACAGGGCCCACTCTACATCTCTGGTATTTCTTTGTATTCATGTGAAATTCAGTAAGTCCATACTTGCAATGCTTCTGCCAAACCATTGCAAGAATGCCAGTGTTGATGACAAATTGAATTTATGCTCGTTTTCACTTTGCTGTTGAGCAAGTGTACAAGGCATCTCCATATGATTCGCTATAACACTTTATTTTGCTTCCCAGGGGCCTGTTGCAGAAAAGAGTTGCGATCGAACGAAGCTAAAAAAATCTTGTGCAACTTGATATTTTGACTTACGTTTAAAAATAAAAGCAACTCTTCATGCTACAGGCCATAGAGAACACCATTTCAGGAAAGTTGACAGCAATTTTTGTTTCCCTGGCATTGTTGCAGGAGTGTTGACACTTGACAGCACTGTTGTCGGCAGTGTCTGAATGTTACAATGTTGTGCCCCAGTCCCACTCACAAAGCCAACTTCAAACCGATGGATGATACCCCATTCACAATAACATATTATCTTTGATCGGACTAGAGTCGGTTTCCTCGGTGTGACTGCACCATATACTGTCATTCAATAATTTCTTTTATTTAATTCCAGAAGTGTCCAGAGTGAGATTAAACACATGTTAAGATGCAATTTTTCTCTGTCCAACAAGTGTCAAAAAAATAGTATGAATATTTGAAAGAGAAGCACTCTGACTACTGCAGAGCTTAACACCAATCCTTATATGATGATTCAGCTACCTGTTAATAAACCAGTGGGGTGTGTCACAAAGATTTAAGTGTGACTTAAGAGTAGCACTTGAATTTCAGTTGCGTGTGGTTTATAAGGCATTACCACATTGGTCAGATCATGTGCACTGCCGTATATCCATCAGATTACATGTTAGATGTCAGGTGCCCATTGGCGTTTAAGCTCGACTCTTGAGGGGGTGTTGCAAGAAAATATTTGCGAATCCATTGCAAATATTCTGTTGCCATTGTTTAAACTGATAGATCAACATAAGCTGTAGCAAACCAGATTACACCCCTTGTTTCAAACAGATTAGCAATCAATCACGAATTTGCAATTAATTGCAAGACATGATTGATTTAGGGACCAAAAATAGACTTGTAATTAATCGCAAGCACAAGTTTCTTGCAAAACCCCATTAGTCACACTTTTTGTGAAACACCCCAAGAGCAATTTCGGGTAAGTTGATTCGGTAGCCAACACATTTTTTGTTGAAGTTGATTAATATCAAGCCTTGCATACTAAATTGGCACATTCAGATATTGGTTATCGTCTCTGTCTTTGTCTATGAATTTTCTATATTTGGCATGATACAGATTGAGATGTATTTATTATGTTTTTGAGAGCAGAATCAATCAGTATTTTGATGGAGAGGCATGTCGGGACATACTTTCCCATGTCATAACATGCAAGATGTTACACCATCGAGTGAAAAATCAGTGTCATTCTTATGGGTTTATCATCTGATGTGGTCTTTAGATTTGAGTGTATCCTGTGTATTTGTCATTTATAGCACATCTTCTGCCATTTACTTTCACGTGCATTCAGATGTAGGTACATTTCTCTCTTGGTTATCTCTGCGTATTTGTCTCTTCCCACTGTTTTTCCGAGTACAACTTGAATTTAATTCTATTTGTGTTTTATCCTTCATGTCCATGGTCTGCACCCCATCTCTCTTCCTCTCTTTTCTCTTCCCTTTTCTCCTCTTTTCTCTTCACTTCTCTCCTCTTTTCTTTTCTCTTCACTTTTCTCTTCACCTTTGTCCTCTTTTTCTCTCCTCTTCTCTCTCCCTCTCTCTTGCATCCTTTCCAACTCTCCTTACCTATTCTCATTATTCAAATTCATTTATTTATCCCCCTTGCTCAATACGAGTGAGATCACTGCGTGTGAACCTAAATGGCAGTTGGCAGTACTGGGTCGTATATTTGTAGAACACTTTTTTAATAATGAGAGAGAGAAGAAAAAAAAAGTATGAAGTACAATGATATGAACTATATTATAGGGTGCCTGATTGCTAGAAATGGATCCAAGGTCACCCCTTTTGTGAAATGTAAATAAATTCTTTGGAGCAGAACAACAAAAAAAACTATGATTTGCCTCTGAGCCTTTTATTGAGACATCTGGTGATCTGTAACTTTTTGATAGTGTACAAAAGTGTAGTATGTGACTAGTTTGTGAGTGAATCATGAATAGTGATTTGCCTCCATGAGAGCGAGTGTGAGAGGGTTGATTGTGATAAGTGAGTAAACTTTCAAATATGAAATGAACTGCCAATGAGCCCTTTATTGAACTATCTGGGGCCTGTAACACAAAGCTTAGCATCGATCATAGAACATTTTTCTATGATTGATTCCATTGACTACACTGTACAATTAATCGTGAAAATCAAGCATACAATCAATCGCCAACCTTTGTGTTAAGGGACCCTGGTGATTTGTCATTTATAAGAGTGTGGATGGTATGATAGTAAAACCTGATTCAGCAACTTTGACATTCTTGGTATGATGTCGATTATTAAACTCCAACAGTGTACCTCAGGGAAGTGTGCACTTTGCCAACCCCCCCCTGACAGAAATTAGATTGTCAATTTTTTTTTTTGACTGGTAGAATGCTTCTGGCAGTAACGGTAACCTGTAACCTTTTTTAAGTCCCCCCTGACAAGGCTTTTTCCAGGTTTGCCACTTTCTTTCATACTGCAGAATATGCACTTGTATGAAAAGTAAAATTTCAGGGTAAAATTTAGTTATTTTCAAAATACCTAAATGAAACTGGATCCTTGCAAAGGCTATAACTAATAGGATCCGTGATAAAACAAATTTTCTCAGCTGAATCTTGGAATGATGAAAGAAACCTCTGCATATGCATCATTATTTTGGATACAAAGAACATTTATGTAGAATGAATGAAAACGGTTGAAAATAGTTCTTATCCTAGACTGTTTAGGGAAATTCCTTAAAATATTCAACGATGTTATACATATATGTCCCACTTCCAATGATTCCTCTCTCAATTCACTTCATGAATTGCTCAAGTTGTGATCATTTGAAAGCATGATTTTAAGAACTAGGTAATTGAGAGTGTCCCACACGAAATACTGGGGGCCGTTTCATAAAGCTGTTCGTAAGTTAAGAGCGGCTTTAAGAACGACTGGTGATCCTTTCTTACGGCGCTTAACCATTGCCAATGAATATATCATTTACCACACGAAAGGATCACCAGTCGCTCTTAACTTACGAACAGCTTTATGAAACGGACCCCAGGACTAATATATTTTATATAATATATTCCGCATGTTCCACAAAAAAGGTTCATGGCACTTTGTATGATTATAACGTGAAAATAATTAAATCATAACATTTTGTAATTGTAAACTAGCATTTGTTTCATAACATTGGCTAGAATGTTATGCGGTATGGTCCATCGAACGCAGAGATATGAGCCTTCTTTTAGCTCTCAAAACCTCAATCCAAGTTTCATCATTACGTTGAATTAAGTACTTAATCAAATCACGTTTTATTTCCCTTTTTTGAAAAATAGTTTTGGCTCACAACTTGCGCTGATACTTCAAAAAAAAAAAAAAAGATTCATGCCCATTAAGAAATCTGCATGATATCTTTAATTACACATGAAAATGAATTGATTTAGGTGACATCACAAGACGATTCAATTCATTGCGCTCAGTAAAAAATGAAGGTGTAATACGCATGTAGCCTGCTGCGCACTGCAGCTGCCCTAGATATCATGCGCGCTTGCGGGATTTTGATTTTCGCTTTCAATATTTTTTGCTCCTTTCCAATAGATTAATGCAGGGAAAAACTTGAATTTTTTTTATATTTTCGCTAAATTCAAAGGTGTTGTAAAACACAAATAGCGAATATTTTTATTAACTGTAATGAAAAAATATTGCATAATCATCCTCTTCAAGGTATTGATCGACATAAACTACCGTGCAGAAATTGCTGGTATATGCCACGATCGTGGCCATATACCGGATTACGAAATTGCAAAAAGAGGGCAATTGACCAATCAGGAGCCTTCTCTCATATACAACCCATCTTGTATATTAAAATATACATGTACATTAACAGCACTGTAATATAGGAGAAAATATCCTGGTAAAGCTGGCAATAGAAAATTCCTCTTCTATTATAACATCAAATGAATTCATATCATATGACAGAGAGAATTGTAGCCTCTGTTTTCAGATAATTGCAAATTGTCATCAGTCACGCATGCAGAATTAAATGCAATAATGCATATTTTCAGGCCTTAAGTTCTCTGATCATTAAAGCATTACCCACAAGTGGTTCAATGATCATGACTGGTTCCTGACCTTTTTGAGAGAGATCGGATATCCTTTATTTCATTTTAAAAAATCAGGCTTTTAATTTGATCTCTTAATTTTAACAGGAAAACATATATGAATCAATTTGCAGCAACAACTTTACAAAAGTCGAAGCACACAGGGATAACTAAAATTGAAATACTAAGAATTGTATATCAAGTGACAAAATATCATGTACAGTAATCCATCTGTAAAATGAATAAACAAGCCACAATCATCATGCATGGCAAGGTCTGCAAATGCACATTTAGTAATTCATATAATCATTTATCCATGACTGATCACAATTTGCAACTAGTTGAAACAAAGGCTACATTTTACCAGGCATTTTACTCTTTTGTATTAGATACAATTCATTAGAATTCTTGATAGCCGGGTTATTATTTTTTTTTCCCAGCATAATTTATCTTCCTTTTATAAGTGTTGTTACTGTATGGTGTAGAAAATAATTTATACACCGGCACTAGTATTGACATTTACAAGGTAGACTGCACAAGAAAAATGTCACAAAATATTCAAGATTCTTTTCCACTTCATGGAAATATTTATTGAGCATCAGGTCATTACAAAGTTATAGATGATAATACTTTGTACAGAAGTAGGTATTTAATTCTCATATATACTTGTTCAAATTCTAGTCTACTCAGTGCTTGTCGAAAAGTGCAACATGTCCAAGAGGAATACATTTTAAGCATGAATAGATGTTTACTGGAGTTACTATTTTTTTTACAGTTTGAATAACTTCAACATCTCTTTAGCTCGGATATAAAGTTAAATGTTATCTCATTTCTCTCTAGAAATGGGACAGAACAAAATAAAATAAGGAATATACATTTTGGTCAATAACTTTGTAATCGGGAATGTCCATATCTGCCCAATACAATTCACAGGTTGATTTCTTCCTTTCATTCTGGACGGAAAACAATGCAAGGTGATCCAAATAAATTAATGCACAAACATAAGGGATTTCTCAGTAATATGCATAAGCATTTTCTTTTTCAGACTCCACTAAGTGTAAAATAATAAGCACACCACTTACCAGGTGTATTGTATAACAAAATGGATTTCAGCTACCCCATCCCAGGATGGAAGAAGTATCAAAGGATGCTGAGAATATTTGCCTGATAAGATAGGGATGCGCCATTGATAGGGGTAACTTTCTCAACCAAAAATCTCTTAAAATGGGGTACACTTTGTGATTTCATAAACACAGGTGATGCCAGGGGGGGGGTACTCGACCAAAATAACGGGGGCCTTGGAGCGGGCTTATTGTACAAAGGAACGAGTTTCGGAACTACAAATGTGCATCTGAGCATCACCCCATGGGGTAATGCTCGGAAGGGAAGTGGGTTAATAACCCCTTTTCATGATTATCTCCCAATTTCCTTTCAGATAAGTTCCCTCTTCTCCTTCTGATAAGTTGCCCCTGACCTTTGAAATATTGCCTTTTAAATAGCCTTACAAAAATCACCCTTTTACCTTGGTACTAAGGAGGGTGGGGGGTACTGATAAGCACTCCTCTTTTTTTTCTTAAATGGTGCCCAATTTTCCTCCTACTAAGTGCCTTTATTTTTACATAAGACATATTGCCTTGCTCGAATTTGAAAAAAAATAAAACATTTGCCTAATTTCCATCCATTTTTCTTCTAAGTGCCCTTTTCACCTCTGATATATATATATCCATTTTAGTACCCTATGCTTCTTATTTATCATAAAATGCTCTTAAATCATGGAATAAATGACCCTACCTTTGTCTCATTAAAGTCTGATACTAATGTACTGTAGTATAATTATTGTAGATCAAATGGATCACCTTTCCTTCATTTCCTTATCTTCATTTCATTTTTTCTTCATTTCGTTTTATGGACGAAATATTTCGGCAACTCTTTGTATATCCAATACCAAAGGTTTATTGAATTAAATGAAAAACGTTAAAAAATAACCACACATGAATGAAATTAGCTTTGAAATATTGAACGAAATCATTATTTTGAGTAATTTTTCATCCTCCATCATGTAGGAACAACATTTTACCAAACTTTAGAAGCCAGTAACAAGCCCTCACAAATTCGGTCTCAAATGATGGGCAAGATTCAAAGCTGTTGTTTATCATTACTTTACTATTCTTGATTTTAATCAAAATCAAAGAAAGTTCCATTTATTTCTATAATTGTAAATTCTATTTAATGCCCTGATATAATAATAATAATAATAGGTATATATTTACCCAGGGTAGCCACTTCAGCTACGAAAACTGTTCTACCAGCGGCCCTGCTATTATTATTACCCCGGATGGGTATTATAATATTTTGAATAACTTAAACATAAGGTAAGATAAAATGTGCCTTTCCAAAACTCTGTGAAAAGCAAAGTTTTTCAACAACTTGGTTGACCACCAGACTAATATTCTTGAATACATACTGCACACATTATCAATTTGTACTTAGGCACAAATATAGTCATTCAACTAGAAAAATGAAAATATATTAACAATTTTGCTACATGATCACCAATATTCACATTCTACGTTTATCACACACAAACCTCAGTTTAACTATACAAATTTGCATAAATACAATTTAGTCTCTCATACTCTTTACTCAGAAATCTAATCTTCAGTGGAACAAATGCTGTGTTTAGGATAATGACTTAAACGAAGATGAATTGATATCTTGTAAATATCCATGTAAAAGTGAAAAACTATGTGTATCTCATAAAACAAAGCAAATTACAAATAGAGTGTGCTTTAGTCAACCATCCATTATTTGAATAAGCGGCCAAGTAAAAGCATTTTTTTCAGACTGTATTCGCATCTTCGCATTTACATTTACAAGTCACCATAGACTTCTGTGACCCCAAGGGATTAAATCTGTGCAGATTCTAGCTATTTGATGCAAAAACATGCGAACAAGCCTAAAGCTAAACACCATGGCCTATATTTTAAAGTCGGGGGTAGATTCTAGTCTAAAGTCATGGTTTAACTATGGAAAGCCAACTGTGACATCTCTTTGACAGTTAAGTTCAATTTGTCAGCTCATTCGACAATCAAATCATTCATAACTGTCTGGGGTGATATATAAGACAGGTTTTTTTCACATTAAAGAATCAATAAAAAGCACAGTACTGTAGATCTAACAAACATACAATATACACAAAATTTTGACATTTTTGGCTTGCCATAAGTTCGCACAGAGTTAGACCATGGTCAGAGTTAAACTGGACTGCAGAATAGGGGTCCATGAGGCTAAGATTATCACATATGGGGATGTAATGTATTACTGGTGTTCCCCCTTTTTGTCTCAATATGAGAATAAAAGACAGTATTTCTTTGTTACAGAAATGTGCTAGCTCTCATATAACACCATTCATTTCCAACTCTGAAATTCATATGCTGTAGAATGGAATAACAATTATACCTACATCCATAACATTTTCACTGGAATGTTCTAGACAAAATAATTTTCTTGAAAGACCAGATATTAACAAGAAAAGGGGGAAAGGGCCTTACAAAGTGCACTTGCTTTCACAAACACAAACACTGAACTAATGCAGACTTAACAACACAAACTGCCAGGAACTGATCTTATCTAGTACTATTATATGATAAATATCAATATTTAGTTATTCTCTTTTTTAAAATCTCTCCCCCCCCCCTCTCTCTCTCTCTCTTTTAATTCTATTTACAATGGAGTGGGATACAAGGGAAAAGTGCACAAAATGCAGCAATACAAGTTTCCACACTTAATTTTTAAACATGTCGTTTAAGCCTGACACTGTTGTTTAAACCTGTTTAAACAACTTGTCAAAAGTTTAATCAATAGCTGTTAGAGTGACAGGCTTAAACAACATGCTTAAAATTTAAAACAGCACTTTTACAGTGTAAAAGGTCAGATGTACCTAGCACTTCACTGTGATAATTAAGACAAAACCAGAACGGCATTTGCACTAAAAATGTATAAATTACATTTTCTTTTACCGTACTAATATCATGATAGCAGTATTGGACTTTTAAGGGGTGATGGAAGAAATTTTTGCAATCACTTGCAAATTTCCGGTGCAAATCTTCAATTGTATACCAATCGTAAAAAGCTGCAATTGATTTCATTATCAATTGTAAACAAAGCAAATTGATCTTTACTGCCTGTAGCACGAACCAGACCAGATATCAAGTGCACACTTGCAATTGATTGTCTGAACTATGATTGATTTTTGACCCACAATTGACTTTCAATCAATTGCAAGTTTTTTGCAATGCTTTTTTAAAGTCATCTAAAATTGATTTTGTTTTTCTTTAATTGATTCTAAGTGACAATTATAAACCATCTAGTAGAGGGATCCATATTCCATTAACCTAAAATTCTTAAATCATAACTTTAGTTAACATCAATCGAATTGATATGTTAATTTGTGTGGTGTTTCATAAAACTGTTTGTAAAGTTACGCATTGCTTTACGCATGTGTGGAACATGTTCTTAGGAGCTAAGTCCTCCACATAGGAATAGATCATTTAGCGCAAGAAAGGTTCATCAGTCATGCGTGAAGTCATTTTTTAACAGCTTTATGATACTCCCACATGGAGCAGTACAATGAAAACATTAGTGAATACATGTTCAGGTTGCTTTGAATGCAGATGGCATCAGTGAACATTCATCCTGTTGATGAAAAAGCCGTCTTCCTTTCATATTGGTTATTTGCAATTTATTGCTGGCATCTAAATCTACCGACATCAGACCAAACGATCAAAACAGACATATTAATATACACTGCTCATTTACATAATTCGCTGATACTAATATAGCACTAAACCCGTCACATCTTGCACGCGCTACTTGAAATATAGTCAAAATGATAGGATGACAGACATCTGAAGTGTAATCATAATTATAGAATACTCACAGATCTGGACCAGGCCTCACAAAGAGATGCGATTGATCTGATCAACCACAACTATGGAGAGCCAGCAATGTCAACATCTAAAGGCGGCCGCACACCTTACGATTGGTCTGCGACCCGATTTCAGAATAAATTGTAGTAGAATTAGATGCTAATATTGAGACTTGGAATATCTTACTGTGTAATGTTCGAAATCATTGTACGAATACCTATGTTAAAATCTGTGACTATGCTATCATATTTCTTAAAATAAAAGCGAATTTAATATCTAGTCATAATGACATCATAGCAGTCATGCGATTGGCTACAACTTGAAACTAATTTGGCGTTTACTCCAAAATAAAGGTTTGCAATCTTTCAAAATTGTTATATTAGTATTCTTTCAATTTATTTTAACCTCAAATATAATGATATGTTCCATTCACATTTTCAGAAAATGAGCAAAGTGCGTTCCAAAATCGGATCGCGAACAGTTGTAAGGTGTGCGGTAGCCTTAAAATGCATGTTTGTTCAAAAAAATTTCGAGATAAGATGTACAGTCTGCTTCCTCTACATTCACAAAGGACATTGTCCAAATTTCAGGGAGGAAATATTCTGGCATCGATGGATTTCCATACAGTTGTGGTCGATCGGATCAATCTATACTCTTTGTAAGACGGTAACATGGGTTCTTTTATGAATAATTATTTGTCAATGACTTCATTCTTGAGGCATTCAGCGAGAGCTCTCCTCGTGGCTAGCTGCTTTTCATCAATACCCCCATCCAGCTTGACATTACCTAAGAAAAAAAAAAAGTGATTGGTTAACATTGGTTTGACTTTTAAGAAATCTGAGCTAGAAGGTCACACTTGTCACCTGTGTCTGTGATATGTTACAAAAATGAAGCCCAGAAAAAATTGCGTTCGAAAATAATTATTTAGTGCTTCAAAAATTGAAATATAAAGTGACCGGAAACCCCATCTTAAATTTCATCCCATACACTTATGTGTACTATTTAGGCGTCTATAAGACACCTATTTACAAAATCGGGGTTTGCCTTGTAGTTTTAGCTTTTCATTCTCAATAATGGTTGTTTTCAGGGTTTATTAGTTCTAATACATGCACTTTTTTAAATCGGCTGCTCACAAAGTTAAACAATAGCTTTAAAGCATGATTTAAACCATGCTAAACAGGGGTGTGACAGATTGCAAATGAAAATAGCTGAAATTGCAAAAGCTCACTATAATTCAGTACAAAGTACACAAAGCTTTAAAATGCGCTGAAAAAAATTAGCTGAAATCAACTAGAAAGCTGAACTCAAAGTATACAATTTATTCTTCTATGGGCATATATTTGGTCCTGAAAAGGACCCACCAAACTCAATGAAAGGCATGAATAAAATTCGCCCCCAAATGTGGGCGCATCATGGTAGATCACACACACGTACGTGTGCGAGCATTTTTTTTTCCAACATTGGGGTTATTAATGAATTTTGGAGGCTATTTCTCTTGTTTAATCAAATGGGTACTTTTCTTGGCACGAGCATTTATGCTGTGAATGCAAACTATCATTAATCTGCTCTCTGTAGAATATTGATTCTTATCATTATTGATTATTATTATGAATACTGATTCTTGAATATTGTGTGTGGCAGATCTTAAGGACAAATGTAGAAAAGATGCTTAGCTAAAAGCATTTCATTTGAGGAATTTTAGGGGTGAATTGGGCCACAATTAGAGTAAAATCATCCCCAGACCTCCTGTATAACCTACGCTGGTCCTTGACATACCTTGAGTTGCCTGTCGTGCAGCTCGTGATGACTTTGGCCTCGCTTGGACCTGCTTCTGCTCGTAGGCATCCAAGCTCTTTTCCCGAGCGCTCTTCTTCTTGGCGATCAGAATATCACGTTGTTGTTTCAGGTACTGGGCTCTCTTCTCTAAATCACTGGGATCTGCTGTTGACAGGTTCTGCAATCAAGATATTTATAATAATGATAAAAATTATTAGAACAATAATTTGAGGAATTATATTTGGATCACTGTCTAAATGATACCTGTAATCTCAACAAATTGAAATACAATTTCAAAATCTAAACATCCATATCTACTTGTTTTCATCCTAAAAAAAATCATTATCCTCCTCCTTTCCTTTTCCTCTTCCTCCTCCTACTTCTTCTTCTTCACTATCCTTTTCCTTATTCTTCCTCCTCCTCCCCACCCTCCTCCTCTCCTTCTTCATTCTTTTCTATCTTCTTTTTTTTTTTACTTCACTTTTTCTTCAACCCATCATCCTGTTTCATTAGGATATACCATAATAATAACAACAACAATAATAATTTTTTAAAATATATATTTTTTTTTTACCCAGGGTATCTGGTTCCGAAAACTGTTCTCCCAGTGGCCCCTGCTTAACACGATAAACCATGACTTACACTGACTCTGGATTCTGTCCCTCCCGATGTATTCGCTGCCTCTGCTTTAGCACTGAGTAGCCAATTAGCTGCTGCTTCTTGGCCAGTCACTGGCCTCGAGGACTTGCTACTTGCAGAACTTGAGGTTGACGGTGTCGGTGACTTGGGTAAACTTGTAGCAGACTAGGCATGGGAATATCAAATGAATAAGGAAATAAAAATTCTGTCTACAACCACTTTGCCAGAGTCAAGACCTAGAGTCACTACATTGCATAAAAGTGAAGTAGCAACTTTGCCATCGAAAAATGACCATAAGACCCCTTGTCTTAAAGGCCCCGATCGGAAACTGAAAGACACTTTAAACTCCAATAAAGAAATGTTTTTATTTTCTATATACAAATATTCACTGCAAATTAAGTGAGTATTCTAATTAAGAAATTATCAAATTATCAGGTTTCAACAATAGACTTTATTAAGCTTTTTATTGGCCTGAATTACAGGTCATTTTGGGGAGTTCAAAGCCACTTCTTAAGTCCCAAACAAAGTCAACTTAATATAAAAAATTTAGCTATTATAATATTGGGGTAATAATATCCAAGTCCTCTGGAAGCTCAAAGAACTGACTATTATTATTATTAGTTCAATTTACTCAGTATCTCTCATCATCCTTATCACACGACTGAAACTTTGCTCATTAACTTTGATTATTATAACAAAAAATATTTTATTAAGCAAGTATAGAAATTCAGGTGTAAAAAAAAATTGATATAAATACCTGAGGTTTTGGAGTTTTACTGGTTGATGCTGGCTTTGGTGCTGGCTTAGGGCCCTCGGAGATGGCCAACTTCAATGTCTACGAAAATAAAACAGAGATGCATTGCATCACATGAATTACTTACTCTACCATTTGAACTCATTAAAGATACAATTCCATTAAATTTCATTTGATTTTCTATTCATTTTGATGAGTCTACCCTCCCATTGGGTGGATGGTGGGGCATTCCTGTCCTTGTTTTGATCTTGCATTCTCTTCAGAACAATTTCATCAATCAAATTCAAACATTGGTCACGAGATCTGATTTCATGTACATTATAGCTTATTCTTCACCATGTATAGTGCAAATCAAACGTTAATTGGACCTGAGCCACATACACAGAAACGTTGCTAGCCTGAGAGAGCACTAACAGTAAGCCCAGTCACATCTTTCGTAATGTGAAGTCAAAACATTCATTTCAATGTGTCAGTAATGCATTGTTGTAACAATTAGGCATCGCTGCCACACTACCTGTTGTGACAGGGGCCCCAGCTAGTGCATTGTTAGTGCTAATGTTTCTGTGCGGTCAGTACAGATTGATAGCACACCGAATGGGATTAGCCCATGTGGTTTTTACACGCCCATCCTAGGACGGGACGTATTATGGTATCACGCAGTGTCCGTCTGTCCGTCCGTCCGTTAACTTTTCCTTGTAAACGTGATAACTTCAGTTTAACTTAACCTAGGCTCATATAATTTGGTGTGAATGATACTAGCATGGATCCAAATAAGCCTATTGATTTTTAAAGTCAAAAGGACAAATGGTCAAGGTCACAGTGACATGTTTTCATCTTACCCTTCTGCAGTCCTTGTAAATCCGATAAATTCAGCTTAACTTAACCTAGGCTCATACAATTTGGTGTGTATGATACAAGCATAGATCCCAGGAAATCTATTGATTTTGAGGCCAGAAGGTCAAAGGTGAAGTTGCCATCACCTTCCACTTAACCTTCCACTTAACCTTCCGCTTAACCAATAACCCCATTTTCCACATTACAGACAGGCGTATTATGTGCTCGCCTTAGCGACACTCTTTTTAGACTATCTAAGAAGTAGATTAACTGCTGGTAGATCAAGTGAATATATTGATTAATCCTACCTTTTCAAGCATCTCTTCCTCCTTTTGTTTATGAATTTTTAGCTGCTCGACCTCCTTCCCAGATGCAAGCGACTTATCCATGGCTGTGTTCACAGTACTAGATTGTTTCTTAGATTTCTTCATTTCTTCTTTATATTCCTTTTCAGATAACCTACAATAAAAAAAAATTCAGATATGCCTAGAAGAAATCAATCCAGGCTCTGTAACATGAAGCTTAGTAATTGATCGCAATGCTAATTCCTACAATTGATTGCAATTATTTTATTGTGCATGATCAATTGTAAAATCAGCCCTCTGCGATTAATTGCTAAGTTTTATGTAATGGGGCCCTGAACTCTTAGGTTAAAAAAAGTTAAAATCAAAGTCTTATCTACAGTAGTCATCAGTGTGATTCAATTCAAATTCAACTCATTGTACTCGCATTTTTTCAGTTACGGAGTAAAATGTAACTGAATGCAAATTATGGAACTGAAGTAACTTTACATACCATTAGTAAACATAGAGAATTCCATTAGAATGTTTTTTATAAATCATAAACAAGACAATGATATATATATATATATATATATATATATATATATATATATATATATATATATATATATATATACATGTATATTAATTATTCAAGTTCATGGCATAGCCAGGAAATATTACAGACTTATAAGATGAAAACTAAGTTCGGGTAGTACTTCATTTTCATATCAGGATTGAGAAAGAAACAAAAGAATTGGTAATATCGTTCATACATATCCAGAATTCTTTACATGCTGGTTCCAATGTTACAGGAAAGAAAATAAGTACATGAGCAAAATTAGTCTCCTTCTTCAGACTCTGCACTAAGCAAGAACATAAGGTCTGTGCCTGCATAATAGGTTTGACTGTACGATCATATCCAGGATACACTACTGGAGAGTTGCAAAGAGACTTGCAATCGATTGCAAGTCAATTTTAGGTCCACAAATCAATCACAAGTCTTGCAATGGCAAATTTGCAATTGATTGATTATCCCCTTCTAGTGGTAAACTATCAACAACTATAAATTCATCTGCTTTACCTAAAACTGATCATTTGTACATTTACGACTGAAATATGCAATTGATTGCACATATTTTCTTGCAACACACTCTATCGCATACTACATGAACATGGAAAAGATGGTGACTTACGCCAGGACTTCTTGGAGGATCCGCTCCTCTTCGTTGTCCTCTTGCGCCTGGGAGTGTGCGATCGGCGTACTCTCCCCCGGCTTCATGATGTCGGGGATCTGACCGCTGCGTTGCTGGAGCATGCTCAAGGCCTGGAGCTCCAGCTCAATGTTCTTCTGTGTCATCATGGCCTTGAAGACCTGGAAATCCTGGGCCGCGTACACCTGCTCAAACACGGTCTACATTAAAAAAAGCAAACTTAAGTTACAAAATGTTTTTGAAGTTTGATTTGCCAATAGCAAAATAGCATACTAGAGTTCTATACATATTGAGGACATGGATCCAGAGTCAGACTTTTATGTCTGATCCTCAGTCAGATACCTACAGCCACACCCCCCCCCCCCCCGGCCTGTACTATTTAACATCTTTATATATTTCACTTTATTTCTTAAACTCACCAAGAGGTAAATTACACTACAAATCATTTTCTTTTAAAATAATCAACCCGTTTTATTTTTTCAAGGCATAGCATTGTATCAACGTTTGTTGTTTAACAACCTTCCTTGGTTTTTATCGTTACTTCAGAGGTTGATTTTGTTTTGATAAGCTGAGAAGTGCCTGACCATTTCTATGGTAAATGTCAGATAACCAGGCTTTGTAAGAAAAAAAGTCAGGTAAGGATCCTTTCATGAAAGGCTCTCCTTACAAGAAGTCATTGGTAATGAGATTACAACAACTGACTTACCGCCCTTTCACAAGATAAAAAAATTTGTAATTTGAATGATGATCCTAGTGAAAAATAAGGCTAATGACGAATATTTAGCACGTGTGAAACCAAACTAGAACATGATTAGAATCACGAACCCTATTCACAGTCACGATTACCATAGGAATCATCATTACAATGATGATTCAAGATTCACGTGTGAAAAGGCCCTAAGTCCCTTTCTTCTAGAAATACATTTGAGGTATGGCATACTTTATTGGACTGTGACTGGTTGGTCTTGAAAGCATTGCAAACTTCCACGAAGGATGCAGCGTTGATGTTGAGGTCCTCAAGGAAGCTTTGCAGTAACATTTCCACCTGCATTGAAATTAATTAAATTGATAATTATAATGAGTGGCAAAAAGTCATTTGTTATTCATAGAAACGGTAACATAGAGATGGAAAGGGGATTTGGGTGTTAAAAGAGTATTTTCAATTCCTTTTCCAATAGACATAAGGGATGACTTGATTATGAAAAGAGGGTAACCATGGACCTACTAGATAAGTAGGTTCATGGGGTAACTGACTCAACTTGTGCAATGTAGTTACATGTTTAGCTGTAATGGATTTGTAGCGCAGGATGTTTTTCATTTCATTTTCTCATAATCAATGAATCTGTTCATGATTCCATGTTGAAAATCCAGTTATAGTCTTAATCTGAATTCCATTGATCAGTGAAACCCATTCCACTTTGTTACCACCAAAGTGATCACTCCAAATTATTTATTAAGAAGAACTTTACAATGCCTAGAACAGAGGCCACTGCTGCTCCCCAAAGTTACATTGAACCTCCTTGCTGAAAACACTCAAATTTCTTAAATTTTGAAATTTAGAGGACATGGATTTTGGAAGTTGCAGCTTTGTGAGACTAGAAATAGCAATCAATCAGTAACCCATCTGTCTGGAGAATATGGTAACTCGACCTTTTTATATAACCTGGTGATCGTAAAATTAGGAATCAAGATAAAGAGTAGTCTACGAGCTCAGACTCAAATTTGACATTTTAATAAATCATACCATGTCTACAGTAAAGAATAGACTCCAATCTCTCTGTCTGTGACAATAAGCAACCAGAGAGTAGTCTCACTACTTCAGACTCATCATTATGCACTATGCAAAAGACCAAAGGTAGTACATGAGTGAATCTAGTCTCACTATTTCAGACTCGTCATTGTGCACTAGGAGAAAGCCAAAGGTCTGAGGCTTCAGACTAATTTTAATCACCCTGGTGCAGTTGGCATTTCAACCCCATGATTATCTATTCAAATACCAGTAGTTAAGCATTGACCACTCGATTAATGATTGACAATATTCATAGAATTTACTGGATTTGGAGGAAAAGGTTAAAATAATAAAACTTCATATGATTCTGCTTTTTTTTTTCAAGAGGATATAAATAGATATATTTTTTTTTGGGGGGGGGTCAGTCCCATAGTAGGTTTTGATTCTGATCATTTTCCTTTATTCTAAAGCCACAGACCCTAATTTGATTAATTTTAGGAATTAAAAGTGATCTAGAAAGAGTGCAAACTATGATATGTTGGACTTTTATATGCACTTCAGAATCCCACCTCTCCTCTTTCTGGCTAACATTTCCACCATCATTGACAAAGTGGGATCTGCACTGCAAACTGCTGCGAGTGGACAGAGATGGGTTCGAGGTTTGCGTTTTACATCTACAGATAGGGGGTCCGAGGCCAACACGAGTCCACCCCTAGACTACCTCTGGAGTTGATCTCTGGTACATGTAGGTTTGCTGAAAGGCAACCAGAGTTTGGTTTCCATCTACCCCAGGTAGTAACAAGGTCTTTATATTAGAATAGGCTATTTATGCTGGATACTCGAAAGGTAGCATATATGTAATCCATGAATGTTTTAGATACACGTCAACTTACCAAATTTCCATACTCTTCATAGATCTCTGTGTAAACAATCTTGTTTTCTTCATCGGGGTCAAACGCTATAAATCAAAGACAGAAAGTGAGAAAGAAGAGGATTCATCAAACCTCTATTGAAAGGATTTGTGCATTTTTTCATTACGGTAAGTAAAGTGGTCTGTGTTTGAGACTACCTGTAGACTAAACATGTGAATCAATTCCGGGTGGGTGTTTCATAAAGCTGTTCGTAAGATACGAATGACTTTACGCACGACTGGTGATCCTTTCTTATGCTATGTGTTATCCCTATGTAATTGAGTTATAACCTAAGAACATGCTCCAGTCATGCGTAAAGTCGGTCGTAACTTTACGAACAGCTTTATGAAACACCCACCTGTTCATTAGTTTCTTCAAGGACAAGTCCACCCAAATGAAAAGTTTATTTTAATGAAAGGAGAAAATCCAACAAGCATATAAACACTGAAAACTTCATCAAAATCGGGTTTGAAATAAGAAAGTTGTGACATCTTAAAGTTATGCTTAATTTCACAAAACAGTTATATGCACATCCTGGTTGCCATGCAAATGAGGAGACTGATGACTTATCCATTCACTATTTCTTTTGTATTTTCTATATGAAATATTCTAATTTTTCCTCATTGCCAAGTACATGTATATTAACGATTAATTCCTCCCTGAATATGTGGAATTAGCATTGTTTACATCTACATATGGTTCAGTCAAGTTGGTCCTTATTGTCAAATCTGTAAAAAAAACTAAACATTGTATAATCCAAAGTTCCAAACAATGAGGGACATCATCTACTGTTTCGTTTGGGTGTCACTGAGTAGTGCATATCACTGTTTAGCAAAAAATAAGGGAAACTTTGAAATGTCATAACTTTCTCATTTTACATCCGATTTTGATGAAATTTTCAGCGTTAAGCTAGTCTGATTTTTCTCTATTTATTAAAGGGGATGAACTGTTTGTGGTCTCTTATTGACTGTGTGTTATAAATACATTGTCTGAAAACATACTTTTCAGATTAATACTACAGAGAATGAATTGACGTATAATTGTATTTGTGTAGAGAAACTAAAATGTTCTGATAGGAAAAGTAATTGTTTTGCTACTTGGTTAGATAATTATTGCGGTAAAAATGTATTGAGTAATTAATAAGCATGTTATCATTCAGGTGGATCTATATAACTAAAATATATACTAGCATTATGGGTCAGGAAACTGGCCAGGTATGAGTAGTTGAGGACTCAGATGGCGCTATTGGTTCATACATGTATCTACTTTAAAATCAACATTTTTCTGGATTGAACTTGACTTTAAAGGTCGAGTCCACCCCAAAAAAAGGTGATTTTAATAAATTGATAAAAAATCCAACTAGCAAAACACTATAAATTTCATCAAACTCGGATGTAAACTAAGAAATTTATGACATTTTAAAGTTTCGCATATTTTTCACAAAACAGTTTTATGCACATCTCAGTGACATCCAAATGAGACAGTCGATGATGTCCATCACTCACTGTTTCTTTTGTTGTTTTTTTCTTTGAATTATACAATATTTCCTTTTTTATAGATTTGACATTAAGGATCAACTTGACTGAACCATATAGTATTACAACAATGCTAATTCTACATGTCCAGGGAGGAATTAAGCTTTGTTTCACTTGAGAATGAGGAGAAAATTAGAATATTTCAAATAATGAAATACAAAAGAAATAGTGAGTGGATGACATCATCAGTCTCCTCATTTGCATACCGACCAGGATGTGCATATAACTGTTTTGTGAAATTAAAAATGTCATAACTTTCTTATTTTACATCCGATTTTGAGGACATTTTCAGCATTATGCTAGTTGGGTTTTTCTCTTTTTATTCAAATAAACTTTTTGTTGGGGTGGAAGCATCATCATGTGGCCTATCAAAATATGACATCTTAGGAGTGTCACATGAAACAAATACTCTGTGATTTTCAATGACTACCTGGATATACATGTAAATCTACTGGAGTCCTTGCTATGTCTGATGCAGCTCAGCTAAAAACAAACTTAGAACTCAAAAGTGCTTTGCAGTTTTTAAAGGGATTTTTATCATGCAAAAAAAATTAAAGAAATGCTCTACAAAAGAATAGCCATAGGCAGCTCATAGAATATATTCTACAAAACAAAAAGAAACAAAAGACAGATTTTGATTACCTGACAGGCCTGTCATCTGACACCTGGTTCTGATTTTGTTCAAGTCTCCTTTAAGGAGCATGTACTTTTAAGCTTTTTAACTTAGAACTGGTTGAAAAGATTGGCTGGTTCTAAAGCTCAAGCGCTACTGTCTGACGATATTATTTAGCCTCATCTTCACTTAATTACTTGTCTAAATCAGAATTTTCTTCACTTAATATAATTGTCTAAATCATAGTTGTCTATAATTATATGGCAGTGTTTAATGCCTATATTCTTTATTCTATATGTTTGCAAATTTCCATTTTATTTGGACAATAAATACTAGTATGCAACCATACCTTACCTTTATGTTCAGACCAAATTATAATCATATTGGACAGAGTAACAGCTGAATTGCTGAGTAGACATTTTTTTAACAAAGCATGACCTTATAAATTGAAGCTTTCTGTATAATCAGTACACGTATATACTACATTTCTATGTGAAGTAAGAATATCTACCATAAAGGCTTACATCATGAGGGGCTGGGGGGGGGGTCAAACCCAAACATTAGCCAGAAAAGTGAAAGTCTTGTTTACAATTTATACCAGCAGTTTTTCTGCAGCATTTTTATGATAATATCCTCACATGTGCAATTTCAATAAAAGTTTTTATCGTTAACATTCACAATTTGTGAAGACTGGGGTGGGTGAAGATCTTTGGAGAGTGATTCAATCTAAAAAGCTTTATGAAAAGTGCATTCAAGTCATTATTCCCAAGATTACTGATACCAGCATGTTTAAAATTGCCAGTATCCCAATGGCCGGTAAGGTCAATTGTATGAATTGTATAGTCATCAACTCACTGACTGCCAAAACAAAAAAAACAAAAACTGATATGCAGACAATGTACTATCTAATTCTTTCATTTAATATAAGGTGTCTCATTTTTTCCTCTTCTGCATTGTATGTTATTAAGGATTTTGTTCTAAATGCACAAAATTATAGGAGCAATAAAATAACAATGAAAATAATATACCAAGTGCAGGCATCAGCTTATACAAATACAAAAGTAAAACAGTGATTCACTGACAGGGGTTAATAAATTGAAAAATAAGAAAAAAAAATGTTCATTCATTCATTTCTAAAACAATAAACAATAGCGAAAAACCATGTCTGATAATCAATTACCAATAAATTTTACAAAATACAATAACAAAAGAGTACTGTAATTTATGTAAGTTAAAAACAATCAACTAATGTTAGTTTCAGTTAATGTATCAAAAACATAAAAAACTAAATTGAAGTTATATGGTAGTTGGTCCTAAAGCTGCGCGGGTCCTAAAGCTACGCACCACTCATCGCGCATGCAGTTTTTAATGGCAAATGCGCACTTTGTGTGGAATTGTGACTGCAGAGTGACGAACGATTCCTATTCAATTTTTTCTACAGAGGCTGCAGTAAATCTCTAAATGCAGAGAACACCCACAACTGTTTTGAATTTTTGAGCTATATTCTCTTTAATTTCATATTATCCTATAATAGTATGAACATATTTTAGAAATTGAGGCACAGAAAATTCTATTTTTCTGCATGATAAATCGAGTGCGTAGCTTTAGGACCCCTTCTAACATCGGGCGGCGAATTCAAGAGGTGTTCGGAAAACACGGCGGGATTTTCGTATTAGTGAGTTTTGTGATATTTTGTTCTTGCTTAATGATCTTTAGAATATTTGCCACAAGTTAGCGACAGATAATTTGTTCAAATATTAAAATTGGCATAGTTTCTATCGTTTGTAAACAAAGTGCGTAGCCTTAGGTCCCCCCATCATACACTTAAACGTTAGATTAAAAAGAAATCAAGTTCTGTTAGTGTTACTAGTGTTGACAAAGTCATGCATTTTATACTAGCTCTCCCATATTTGAGCACCTGTGCAATTCCAATAAATGCATCACAGAATTATGATGACCCCTATGTCTATGTCTGATATGACTATGTCAATTGTCATGTTTCTGCGTATTTAGCTTCCTATATTGTTGCATGCCATTGCCTAAGCATATCATTGGCTTCCACTTGCCATTGTTGACTTACCGATACATTTATGTTCGATGAAAGAAAGAACGGGAACCCTCCATATTGGACTTTGAAGAAATCCAATAACACCATCCATGATAAATTCTTGTTCTGCCATCTTTTCTAAGTGTTGAAGCAAAATCAATCCACCGAGTAAAAAGGTTTCTTCCCGAGCAATCTGTAACGATCTGACTGAATCTAAGGACGCTAGCTGCGTTGACATTAATTGTGGAATGTATGGAACGCGCCCCGCGTGTACGTGTGTGAGGCTATCGGCATGCACGAGATAAAACGGTTGTGGGAACTCATCATATACGGAAGCTTTTGTTTTAAATATAAAAAAGGGGGTACTACAGGCTTTGAATAATAAATGTGATTTAAATAGAAAAAGTAAATTCAGACAAACAAACCGCTAAAAATTTCATCAAAATCCGACAAAGAACAACAAAGTTGTGGCACTTTCCATATTTTGTTCATTTTTTCGGTGAAACAGAGCCTAGGCCCTGTATTGTTTTATTCATTTAGGCCTATTCCTCCTATTCATTTTCATTATTATCTTTTGGGGGGAGGGGGGGGGGGTAAAGCATTTTTCTATTGATTTTTCCAGTGTTGTTAAGATTAATTCACTAGCAGCAATAAAATACTTATACAGTATACAAACATCTAGGGGCGGATCCAAGATTGTCCAGGGGGGGGGGCATATTTTCCTAGGAAAAATTTAAAAAGTGAAAAATAAAAAGGGGGTCAAACATAAAACATTTCGTCCACGAAAATATTTGACCAGAAAAAAAAGAACAGTTTTTAAACAAAACATAATTATATTTCACAAGTACAGAAAAAAAGGTAAAGAAAGGCCACACATCCGATCGAATTTTCCTTCAGACCCCCCCCCCCCCTCCCGGTCTCTGACAGGATATCTTATAGCGCTGGAGCTACAACTTTTTGTATTTGACATGAAAAGGACTGATCGTTTTAAGCAAGTTGTTAATAGCAAAGATAGACCTACGTGTCTCACAGTGAATACAAGCTGAAATGCCAGTTTGATAACTTGAACCCGGGATATTTGAAGCACGATATGCAATGCCACCAGAGAAATATACAAGTCTAATAAAGGGGTAGAAATCCTTAAAAAAATAAACATCTCACTAAATTAATAATGCGAGTATGAGTGCTATTAGCGCCATATATCCTCATCTCAAACTCATATCCCATTTCTATATTTACTTTTCTTCATCTTTTTTCTGGTTGATGTCTTTATATCTTTGTCTTCTTCTTCTTCTGTAACAGAACCCGAAATAAAAAAAAAATGCGATCCACACTGATAGCGTTAAAATAATAGGTTCATTGTATTTGCTAAACATGAAATTAATTCTTCTTATCAACTTAGGTTAATCATTTCACAATACACATCAAAAATTGTGGTGTTAACCGGTGTACATAGAGGGCCACACCAGTTATTTTACACCGGTGATAAATTGATGGTGTTAGTTTTACACCTATAGGTGTTATTACAACACCTTTTGTTGTTACATTTACACTCTTTGGTGTTATGTTTAATCTCTAGGGTGTAATTTTTACACCTCAGGGTGTGGTCCTCTATTAACATCAATTGGTGTCAGTTTTAACACCGCAGTTTTTACAGTGTATAGTCATGTCTTGATATCCTCTTCCTTCTTTATTTACATTTTACGCATGGGGTTCCAGACCGCTGAAGGTCTTTCCTCCCCCATCTTTTTTTTTGTTTGGGGGGGAGGGGGGTGAGTAAAGGTGGTCCTGATATTTGGAACAACTTTCCAGACAATATTAAGTCATGCTCAACAATATACTCATTCAAAGCCACTATTAAAAGAAAAACCATTGAATCATATGCATCCCCCTCTTCAAGTTAATTATTCAACTGCCCTTTACTGCACCCGCACCTGCACCTGCATTGCACCCACTTGATCAATGAAGAAAGAAATTTATGTACCATTTTACGAGGCCGCCATCATTTTCAAGCTTAACCGCTCACGATGGCGGTCTCCTGCATTCATTTAAACTGTTTTTTTTTTGATTGAATATTGCTTCTTGTCGATATTTATTTTTCATTGCTTTATTATGACTATTGCTTTATTACTTTGTGAAACTGAATTGTATCACCTTATTGTTATGTTGCATATATTATCTTGAATGCAGAAATAAATAAAATCAAAATCAAATCAAAGCTGTAACACGCTATTTTTAAATAGTTTAAAGAAAATCTTGTACTTGTTTGATCATTACAAAGTTCCAGTTACATCCAAACTTTTCCAGGTAAAATGAAGTTCTTTATTTGCAAAAGGGGTTAGGGACGGCAAAAAATGATTAAAATATCTTGGATATAATTTGGAGGGCATAGCTAGCTGCATTGTCGTTCGGGAAGATGGAGGGGGAGGGGTGAGAGGGGGAAGGGAGGGGGGTAGTGGGGGACGACATAATGATTAACTACGGATCATACCGCATTGTGATTGTGTATAATCTTTTTTTTTTAACAAAGAAATGAAAAAGAGACCAGCAGCTGTATAATCCATAGATGTATTTGGTATAGCGCCATCTTGTGATGAAGTTGCTACTAGACTTGGCTCACAGAGATCTCCATGACTTACTAGTAGCTATCATGGCTATAGGTCCTACTTTATTTATATTTATTCTCGAATATTTATACAGAGTGGCCTGATCAGCATTAAAAGACATATAATGTACGAAAACATAGTAACAGGACATTATGAGATACAGAAAAAAGGGAACAAATACAAAGTAAAAATACGAAAATGTGTTACGAGTTACAGATGGCAAGATACATGATATAAATAAAACAAACAAAACTGGGACTGGTCCTTTTCAAGATGTTCTTGAAATGGATGATTTTTCTTATAGTTTCATTATAGGTCACCACTCAATGGAACCTTGTATAATTTTTTTCTACATTATAAGTGTAAATAAGTGAATGAACATATTCAGATGCAATTACTAACGCAGTAGGTCTACTGGATGACTTATAGAAAAAAATATCTTCTCAATACTTTGTATTTAAGATACGGATGGTAGTTTGTTTTTATTTTCTTCTATATCCATATTCAATGCAGAACCTTTCAGAACATAAAATATGTAATGACATTAAAATTTCAAC
Organism: Lytechinus variegatus; assembly: GCF_018143015.1. Taxonomy (NCBI): domain Eukaryota; kingdom Metazoa; phylum Echinodermata; class Echinoidea; order Temnopleuroida; family Toxopneustidae; genus Lytechinus; species Lytechinus variegatus. Next base: position 8,718,573 of record NC_054746.1, on the reverse strand, counting down.
AATAGCGTGAATTTTTAGATTTTGAATTTGAATTTTTGTTGGTTAGTTTCTTTATTCACTTTTTTTTAAAACATAAACATCAAAGAAACATAGATACAAATTAAGTTCCTTTTAAATCAATATACAATTTAATCAAGCTTACACTTTCAAATTGGTAATAACAATACAAACAATATACAATTAACAAATATCATTGATAAATCAAAACCTTTTTAAAAAGAAAATAAAGTATATAAATAGTTGTGTCTGTGTATGCCAAAAAGAAAGAAAATGAAATGGATAAAAGAGACCAGCTGAGAAACGAGGTTTGCATGCACATAGTAAGACAAATATTTTGTTTTTACATAAAGTTATCTATCTATCTATGAATCTACCTATCTCTCTAATCTATCTATCTATCTATCTTTTATTAGAATTATTTATTTGGCAAAATGAAGAGAACATAAAGAATCCATACAATTCAGATATCAAAGAATGAACAATAAGATAGAAATTAACCACTGGATTGCCAGGGGTAGAAATAGTTAACTGAATGACTGCAATACGCCTTCTGCCCCACTTCCAGTGGTTAAAAACATATACATACATTAATTTAAAAAAAAATTTATGTATTCATCTTTTCTCTATGGCAAGAGTTGACCTTTCATTCCCAAATTCCATTTAGGATCTCTCTAGGTCATGTTCTACCAAAAAAGCTCGGAGATCTGCACACAACGATGACAAATAATCTTATTTTAAAGTTATTGATTCGATGAAATAAAGAAAACATTCGAAGAAAGCAACCTGTTACGCACCCGGAACCACCTTTGACACACGTTAATGAATAACGAGCTCTGATTGGTCGACTGGCCTTTAATGAATTGATTGCTTTGAAATCGCGATAGCTGATCGGAATCTCGCCCAAAATGACTCATCCTCTGAACTTCTGACCAAGCAGTTTGCATTCCTCGTGGAAGTTGTAGACATCTAACAGCCACATGAGACAAACAGTGGAGAAGAGAATAGCTGTGGCGACCTATTAAGTCCGGGGCAAGAAGCAATCTGGAATTTTATTGGATTTACATTTACCCTCGGTGTCAGAAGTGCGAGAGTTTCGTTCGAGATCCGCGGCTTGCTTCTGCCAACGACAACTCACACTCACGGTGCCCACAACTGCCCCGACGCTTCGCCGATCCATGGTGGTTGCTATTCATTGTGTGTGCATGTGTTGTGCAGTGCAGTGCCAGTGGCACTGACTCTCTGGATTAGGAACGTGAGAGGGGATGAACATGTGCTGCATTTGTCTAATTTTTCAGGATTGTTCGTGTGGATTTATACTCTAAATGCGAGACTCTAGTTTGTGAACTGAACCTGTTTTAAAATTATGTTAGGGGCCTATATCTCTTAAAGTTTAATGCTCGGACTGTCAAATCTGATCATGTCAATTGTCATTTTTCAAGTTGTGAATGTGATTGGTGTGGAATTGATTTAATTTCCGCACAGCCACAGAGACAAATTTGTAATCAATTCATTGTTGAAGAGGTCTATCTGTGACTTAGTTGGATAGCTGATAGACCTATTACTTCTAATTCTTCTTGATGAGGACACATGTGGAAAGATGTCGACCATTGCATCTTTAGAGGAGTTTATGGGACACCCACTTGTTGTATGGGTAAGGTTCAATCAAAATGATGCAAGCGATCATTCATCGAGACCAGCAGTCTGTCCATCAGATCATTCTAATAATCTAAATTTATTCTAGATAAACGTAGGCTCTACGCTGTAGGTCTACTTAATGGAGAAAAACTTGTTAGCAATGTTTAGCAAATTTTAATGTTCTTCAAACGTTTAAAAGTAATTCTTTCTCTGATTTCAATTGAGGGTCATCTTATTTGATATAAATGGTATTGGTGATCAGGTAAATGTAAATTTACATGCAGTTAGCAACACAAGTATTTCAATTAATTTGGACAGAATACTTAATAAATCATTGACTTTTTCTGTTTTTTCCAAGTTTCAACTTCAGTCTGCATGAACTTTCATATGTAAACTTTGAATGATAGGCAACATACATTTTCTTTAGTTTACATAAATGTATTAGAGCTGTATCAATGCAAAATTCTACGTTGTAGAAATGCTGTAGGGAATAGATAATTTTGAAATATCAGACTGGGGCCCTTCAGCATGCAGAATATACATGTATATCAAGAAAAGTGAAAGTTAATTCAGATAATAGAAGAAGTAAAAACGAATGGGTGTAATGTATTTTCAGTGTGTATTTGTCTCTTTGAATTAACAGGTGCAGACTTTCAAAGATGGGAACCCATTGGATTATATGGAGCTGGTGGACGGAGTACTACTTAATGATGCCATGACTCAGATGTGAGTAAAATAAGAGGGTTAAATCAGGACCTTCACTATGTATAAGCAGTTTAATTGAAACGTCAGGGCTGTTAATTACAGTGAATCACATTACATTGGATTTTTGTTGTGATGTGTTTAAGGCATAAACTCTGTAGATGGTCCAGTAGGAAGGAAGCCTTCTATTTAGTTGCTCCTGATATCGCTCTACAGGTACATACAAACTGTTACAGTTTGATATATCAAGCAATTTTCTGCATTTATTTTATAACTAGTCACTAGGTATATTCCTCTAATTACTGTCTATGATTGGTTTCACAGCAGCGATTGCTTGTTAGCCTCAAGATACATGCCACTTCTTCCCAGTCCAATTTCCTGTTTACGCTCATGTATAGTACACATTACACAGTAAATGTAATTGAACTGCAAAAGGTTAAAATGCAGGAGTCTTGAGAAGAATATAAGTACATGTACATGTAGATAATGCATGATTTCACTGCTTATCCTTTATATTCTGAAGATTCTATGTTTTTTTTGGTTGGGGGTATAGGAATAGGCCTATCTTTGCATGCTGACTGTAACATCATGGAGCTATTAAACATACATGTAGTCCCCAGTATTTAAGTCCAGGTAAAATTGCAGTCACTAAAAAGTAATTGACAAGCAATTCTTCGAACCTTCATTGTACAGTACATGTGCATAAGTCCCAATTTGAATTACCCAAAGTCAAACAGATTTATGTGGGATATTACCAGTAGCTTTGATTACTAAGGCAAAGTCGCTGAAGTTTAAGAGTGTATCTACTGACTTCAAGAAATTGGAAGGAGATGGGCAAACAAGTTTTATACATTGTAAGTAAAACTAGTTTATGCCCACAACGAGGTATGTGACAACTTCACCAGCTTCAGATAACATCTTGTAGTTGAGAGAAGTTGAGATCAAAATTTGTTTCAGTGTTATATGAGGAAATACAATAAAAAAGGGTCAGTAATATTTGAATAATTAGATGTACATATTTTCTGTTTAAAAGGAAGCTTTGCTCTTTACAGGCTCATGTGAAGTTCAGTATAGCCACTGGTTGTCTTGAAGCTACATGTAATGATAATTACTTGATTTATGTAGCCAGATCTCCTACCAGAGGGTACAAAACCCAGTTATTATTTATTACCCTGGCTTTGTTTTGAGCTACTGTATAAATGTACATGTATACACATTCATGTACATACAATATGTGCAGGTACCACTTGCTCAGTGCTCAGTGCAGTCAAGCAATCAATCATGCTACATGTGTAGGTACCAATTCACCTCACCTGGGTAGAATGCAGCACAATTTCTTGCTGAAGCATGATAAGAAAGATGTAAATGTACTTATAAATTCGGCTTTTTAACCCATAACATATACATATGGCTAGTACACCTTTTAATGCAGTGGTCTTGGACATGTATCCAAATACAGACTAATTTGCAATGTATAGGGGAAGGCGGGGTAAGTTGTGACAGTTTTTGCTTTTTGCATGTTAGAATTGATATGATTAATAATCTTGACGAAATAAGTACCTTGCCTTGAAATTTCATTCTTCTGAAATATTTTCCACCTATATATAACTTTCTACCCCAACACTGAAAGTCATCGTGACCTTTGAAAAAACCGATGTCAAATGGCTCAACTTGCCCCATATATGGGGTAAGTTTGAGCCACCTTCTGGGGTAAGTTGAGCCACAAAAACTATGTACAAAATGTATGGGGGGAGAACCAGCATGTCAATTTTTTGTTTAAAGTCTTTCACTTGCTAATTCTCTATAAATACTAACATCCTGTAAAAGGAAAAGAGCAGTCATGTAAATTTGCTCCTTTCAGCCTGCATTTCAATCTATTTTTATGGTTTGTTTGTTTTTTAAGATACATTACCATAGGAATTACCATGGCTCAACTTGCCCCATGCTGTTTGGCTCAACTTACCCCAGTCTGAACTTAGTGCGATAATTTTGTATCCACACATTTATTATGCATTCATCATATAAAAGACTATGACAAGAATGAAGATCCATACCTGGACTAATAATATTGTTGTCATGTCTTTATTATATTTAAAGACGTGTGTGTTTATAAAGCACTTATCTATTTCACACTCTTTTTTACTTTTTTGGCTGAAATTCATATTTTTCCCTCTAAAAAACTACTTTTTGTTTCAAAGTTGGAAACAATGTGGTGGGGTTAGGGGTTATGCTATGGGTCATCAATACATGACACCACCACAATGTCTGACTCATTCATTATTGGCCTGGGGCTGGTGGCTCAACTTGCCCCTATGCTCAACTTACCCCGCCTTCCCCTACTGTATGTCAAGAATGCTGGCACAAGAACTGGCCTGATAATGCCATGTACATGTAAAATTGTAATGATCAATATTTAAAACTAGATACAATCTGTCACTAATCAATATTAACAACCAGGATGACTGGTTGTAGAATTCTCACTTGAATGACTTCTGGATGACAAAACCATTGTTTACAGATTGTCACAGCTGTGTTCAACAGTGCGCATACGTTGTAAATATTTATTGATTTGAATCAGTGAATATTAATTTAATGTGCCAATTACTATTTCAAAGCCCAGTCAGCATATATCTGAACAATCAAGTATTGTGGTGGATGATGCCTCTTGAAAATTCCACTGGAGTACTGATCACCTGAGCACTGACACTTTAAAGGAATTTTTTTACCTGCAATTTCATTAATAATAAAATGATTGAATGAAGAATGTTCATGAGATCAAAATGTAGTGTGTTTCACATTACCATTGTACACCCAAATTTTAAAGGAGAAAAAAAGACATACACCTGTAGGCCCACATGTACATGTTTCAGACATCAGTTGAAGATTCAATCTTCACATGTTGTACATGTAATGTATCACAGGTGTCAATTATTTTATTTTTGTATATGTACAGGAAATAATTTTCCTGGTATAGCATCGTACATTTGCTCCTCATAGTATATGACTGCTTTTGTATAACCAGAAAAGCTGATCAAACTTGAGAAGTTTAAAGATTATTCCATAATGTTCAATTAAACATCTATAGCCATTAAAAGGTGTACCTTACTACTCTATGTACATTTACACTTATTCACTGACCCGTACAATTATATATTGAGGAGATATCAAACACAGATACTGTACCTCTATGGTTGCAGACTTGCAATACTTTTAGTGCCATGTGCCAGATTAACAGGTGTGTGTATGAGTAAGTCTGATTAAAAGTAACCTGACATAGTTTGATTTCCTGTGAGAGGGGAAAATATTAATCATTGTCTGCATGAACTCAGATGCCTTGCGCAAGCTTTCCTGCTTCTTACATGTACATAAGTCAATTCTATTAAAAAAAAATCATTGTTAAGTATATTTACATGTAAGTAGTTAATTTATTTTTTCTCATTAAAAAAGCTTTATTCTTTTCACTTGAAACACAATATAATCATAGTGGATACAAAGTCATCAAATCTCATTTGTGACAGAAATGATACATTTGCAATGCAAAATAGTCAAAGGGCAGAAAACGTTCACTTAAATGCTTATGCAATGTTTACCTGTTGGTGTACATTTACAAGTATGCGATGAACAGCTTAATTATACATACTGTACGTATGAAGTTCCCTGCGTTCTCCATTAACAAGACCCTGGGCATTGGATGGTAATTAGTTTTCAGTAAAAATAGAACAAATTAGAATAACATCATCCCAGAAACCTGTTTAACTTGCACAGGATATCCAATGTAGGGTACATTACATGTACGTGTTGCTGCTGCAAAGTAAATGTAATTCAACATTAGAGGCTCTAATGGTGCAAACTCTATCCTGAAGATTATCTTCTTAGAAAGCATTTTTTATGTTGTTGATGATGATAGTGATGATACTTGAATTGAATAAAATATATTGAACTATATTATATCAAGATCTAGTTGAAATAACAAAAGGACAGTACTGTAACATAGTACATGATTTCCAACTGGACTTTCATTAAAAAGAAAAAAACAACAACAGATAAAACAAATGAAAAGATTTAATACAAACTGTATCAATCATAAACATGAAACACTATAAGGCCTTTGTATCATTCAAAGAATCATCAAATTTTGAGGAGTATGCATGTACATGTACGCTGTACAACTGATACCCCTTTCATAAACCCATCCTCCAATTATCCGCCTAAGAGTAATGCGGATAATTCAATAAAATTGCATTCACAAACTCAGAAAATAATCCACACTAGTTTTTACGAGCGCCTGACCTGAAAAAGGCGGATAATTGTCATGGCAACTGCACACGCCCCCTCTGATGGGGTTGCGTTGGAAAAGGGTGACCTTGTGACTGCACCATGACAATTATCCGCATTACTTTGGAAATGCGTTCATAAAGTCAAAATCTGGTCCCGATGCTGCTATTAATTATGCGGATAATTACAGCATCGAAATGCATGTAATGCGGATAACTCTGGTCCTGCTCCGATTTTACGACCAAATTATGCAGATATTATCCGCATAATTGAGTTTATGAAAGGGGTATTTAATGTATGATGGTATCTGGATGTACATGTACATGTAAACCAGCAGTGGTTGGAGTCAGATGAAAAAGACGAAGGCGGCAGTGGAGTAAGGGGCTCGGCGGCGGGGAGGTGTTAAAGCCATGATGAGCTCTGATTCCCCTTCATTTAATTTCTCATCCCTCAAAATGTCAGAGCCACTGCTGGGAGTTAAAGAAGCTCACTGGCTTCTCAAGCTGTGAGGGGAATTCCTTGGGCCTAGCTAGCTGGTGAAGGATATGGCTGATTGAACATCACTCACGCAAGAAAAGGCTTTCAAATTTAATTCAAGGTGGAGAGTCTGTTTTAGATCTACATGTACATTTATGTACATGTAGTACATACATGTACATGTACTGTTTAGGGAGAGGGGGTGGGGCTTCAATGAATGGTCAGTGGGGTGGGGTCATGGCTGTGGATATCGTTGACTGACCATCATGAGGGTGTGTATTTGAGTTTTGTCACAAGTGTATCAATCAGATTTAATTATTTATACCTGGAACCGACCTTTAACGTCACCATCTGAAAGAAGTGAACCAGGGCTTGAACCTCTGCATCAGTTTGTAACTTCCCCCACATACATGTAGATGTAGCTTGGATTGGCCTGGGATATTTGTTCTGCCCTTATGCATTTTTTATTCTTCATTTTTTTTAAATCTATAAAATGGGCCCTATAGAAAAGTGGCATTATCTTTAAAAAATATTGAAATTCAAGACCTGCCCCTATTTCTGCTACTGATAAAGAAGAAGAAACCAGGTGAATATTTTTAATTATGTGACAAATTTAGTATCATAGATATTGTAAATTGAATGCTGAAGGACAGTGGGTACATGTAGGCTAAATCAATATCAGTGTAGTATAGGCCTACATGTACATGTACATGTATGATAAACAGTGAATCACTCATTTTCCTTGGGTGGGTGTGTCCCCAAACTCCCCACAGTGAAGCTCAGAAATCAACAAGTACACAGTGTGGCGTCCTTGGCAATTACTCAGCGAGTCAAATTGTTTGCATTGTTGCCATGGTATTGTGACTACTTTAGTCAGAAGAATGACCACCACAAATATTGATAGATAAGTCAAGAATGCATGACTAGTGATTTGAAAACATTCTTAACTGGGTTCATTATTTCTATGCAGATTATTCATGTATAAAGCTTGATAATGTACATGTACTTGTATGGCTCTGCATATTAAAAGAGACATAATATATTTGTATGTACATGTATTACAATTACTAGTACATGCATTTTGCTCACAGCAAACCTCTTTGTTTACTCTGTAAGAAGCGTTTACTGTACAATTGTGGACTTGCTAATGGAAGAGCAAATACACAACTGATATGAAATCAACAACAAGAAATGAACTACATGTTGATTGGTTAGATGGTATTCCATGCAATTTGGCATTTTTATAAATGAAATCCCCCCCTCCACCACTTGGTCTTGTTAAGTTTTGCTCGTTAAATGCTTTATGTTTTTTGGTGTAGTACTACACTGTACCAATGGAAAACTACATGTATACTCCTGAATTCATCCAAAAGTAGGCCTACTCTCGACTGAGTGTAAGTGAATGGCAATAATGCATACAAGAATTCCAGGAGGGGGTTATTCTATAGCCCAAGTGAGAGATGCTTCACCATTCATTGGTATCAAATGTCTCTCATTCACTCTCTCCATCTCACTCCCATCCTCCTCTTCTCCCATCAGTCTCTATGCGTACTTATGCTCGTTCTCTCCCTCTGTATCTCCTTTTCTCTTTATTCTCCAAACCTTTTAGTGAAGCATTTCATTAAAACAAAATAGTGATTGTAGTAAGTAGTGATTGAATCAATGAATCAGTGATTTCTTTCACCACATACATGTAGGCCCTATTTGTTATAAGCTACTGAAATCATTGTATCTGAATGGCTCAGAGCAAAAAAAATATTAGTGAAAATCACTTGTTTTATTAAATGCCCCCTCCCCGATCGTGTGTACGTACATTATACATGCCTCTTATCCCCTCCCCTACTCCTCAATTTGATCTCTCTTTTTTCTGTCTGATACATTCATGTTCTAGCTGATGGATGCATGTATACATGTATGTATGATTTGGGGGTATTCCTGGTGTGTTGTAATGGTATGTAAAATCATTCGTGTGAGGAGTGACTCACTCACCTACATGTATTGCATTCACAGTACGCATTAGTCTGCTAGGTTTAAAGGGGAAACTCACACTGTGAGTCAATTAGGTTCTAATGATAATAGGAAAACAAAAAAGACATACCTGTAATACTATTAGCCTAATGGGGTTTAATGAAAATCTATCAAAGACAATAGATTAAAAAAATGAAGGCCCAAATGAAAATTCCTTACTATCAGTGTGACTGTCATTTTGTTAGAAATGGAAAAACTAATTGTATGCATGCATTCATTATCATGCACATTATTTCAAACAAGATCATGATTTATGAAGCATTGTGGATTATGATGTTGGCCTATAAAATGAGGGAGACCCACAGAATACATGTATTATATTTTTTTAAGTCATGAATGGATATTCACCAGATTTGATTCTCATCTTTTGTTATTCATATGATACATATGATTTTGTATGCCAATATGGACTTAGCGTGGACTTTCCCTTTTTAAAAATACAGGAAATATTATTCAAGTGAGCAAGAAATTTTCAATGGTACACAATAGTACTAGTATGTGTACATACATATATGCAGCAGAATCTAAAGATTATGAGCATATTAGAGATATGTACAGGTACATGTTATGTATTACAGAAATTTTGATTCAAGTGCAGGTACATTGTAGCCATGTACTGTAACTGGTCATGCGTGGTGTGTACACTTCACTATTTGTGAGTACTGTATGCATAAAGAGTGCGAACTTTAAATCAATATTTTCTAAAATGCCTCTTAAAAATCAATTTTGCTAGAGTATTTGATGCACTTTGATAAGGTGAATATCCTCAGGCAAATAAATTCCTGAATTCTCAGATTTTATGCCAGATGAATTACTGGTTTATTATAGTGCTGAAGTCAACTTTTCTCTAATTGGTATTAAACTACATGTGTATTATGCATGGCCTGGGAAATGGGCCTGGAATTAGAAGCAGTACGCAAAGGAGCAAAGATAAACATCTTTTACTCATTCTAATAATCTCACTATTTGCATACAAACACACCATGTACCTACACTGTACTGTAGTACTAACAGTGAAATGTATCTGCACAATGTATGTATACAATGTACTTCATGTACTGTACATTTTTCACACCTTTGTCATATCACACGCACAGAATATTGTTTTTATTTATAACGTTCCTTGTCTAAGTTGTCTTGTTTATTTTGATTTATAGTCTTCTTTGATAGTTGAAATGGTTGGTAAAGGTAAATCTAGATATATTTCAAGCTCGTATAGAATGAATGTGGCTCTAAATCAAGTTTAAAACATTTAATTCAATCCATTTATTATAGTAAATAAATTTTGCCAATGTTTTTTTTAGAGTACAGTAAAACAAGGAAGAGACAAAGTACATCTGTACTGTTTCAATTATGAATTTAGTATTGTGGTACATGGATATCAGATACAAATATACCTGTACATGTGAGTATAGTACATGTAGAACTTAATAATGAGTTGGAATTGGAATATGGACATACATGTACAAAATAAATGGACCAAACAAGAGAATCGTAGCTTTTTTGTATGTTAATAAAATGGAGCACTCCTTCCTCGTCCTACATGTAGATGTATACTTGTATCCTGTCATGTGGAAATTTACCAAGGCTATATCTGTAACAAAGAGTTTGAGAAACTTTGAAAAAAAATTAAATTAAAAATATGATGAAGGCTGAAGGACAACAATGCCACCTAATTTGTGGGCTAAAATCAATATCATTACGAAGTCCGGTCCTGCAATTTCATTATCTCAGGCATTTGACTGTTTGCGTGAGAGTCTTGTGTAAATATTGGGCCGTTGAAGTGTGGTGATGAGATGGGTCTGATGTGTGTAGTATGGGCCGTTCGCTATCCTGCTTCACATTCAAAACTAATTAGTTTCTAGGCTGGCCCAGTCTGCCAAGCAGCAGTTCAAACATGTGTGTTATCTGCTGCTGCTCTTGCACATTGGTATACATTTAGAATAGTGTATGGCCTACAAAGATAGACCAGTGTACATGTGGTAGTACCTAGCCACAGCATATGTTGTTGTAATGTCACTGTGTGGTTAAAGAATTTGTATTGAAATTGTGCTGGCTGCGGCATCATGTTTTTATGGTATACAATGCAATGTGACAAACTCTTGAATTGTATGCATCTATAGGCCTACATATACATGTAGTTCACTATTAAAATTAAAATGATGTACCTGTATAGGCCTACTGGTAAATGGAATCAGGTGACACTGAATTTGAATTACAGTGTACCTTATATGATTCTTCTACAATGAAATTGAATGAAGGCAAATTTTGATACATAGGCCTATAAATAAAAATTATATGTAGGCCTACTTATGTGCATACATGTAAATGTACAAACACCATGGTGATGAATTTATTTGCTTCTTTTTAATACATGAAATCTCAATTTTGTGTTTTGCCATGACTGTCTGCAGATATGTTGTATGATGGCTATTTGGGCAACCCCTACCAAATTTGCCTATTGCTGGTGCATACATGTGTGCACAAGCAATTTGCCCAGCTTACTCTTATAGTGCACTAGCCTCTGGTTAGACTGTAATAAGATATCATGTAGACATGCCTTCCTGATAAATAAGGCTTTTCAATCCCTTTCTGAAAGATAAACAAGATATTTCAAGCCATAGCTAATCTGGCAGATGTGATAAGAGATTTACATTCTTATACTAGCCTGGTTTCACTTCCACTCGTGCTTCAACACAAGATTTGTTTTGGTTTAGACATGTTCACAGCACTGCTTACTGGCTGATATCATGTACTGAAGCCCTCAACCTTCCCAGGGGATTTCCCCTGTCACACAAGTTGCTAAGTTGCTGTGAAATTAAAATCATACACTATGGATAAATAAAGCAATCCCTCCTTGCATGTTCATTTACAAGTATTGCACACAGCATAGATTTGATTTGTTTTATTTTATCGTATTCTTCTGCATTCATAACATTAGTATATTATCCATTTGTTATTTCATACAAAAATAATATTGGCAATTGATATTTGGCATGAATCATAAAGAAAAAATGACTAAATAAAGTCGTTCTAAACAAATATGATCTGCTACCAAATAAATTTAGCATTTACAGTTTTCAGGAGAATGATTGTCATCATGAGCAGTTGCTTGAAAAAAAAATGGGAAGGGGGTGAGAAAATGAAATGGCTATGTGTGAAATCGGGTTTCAGGTGATATGATTTGTACTTTTTATTTCTTTAGAAACTTGTGGTGTACACTTCTTACTGTAGTGTATATCCCAGATACCTATTTCATAATAAAATAGTTACAGTATGATAAACTTCTTGTTTTGATTCATCCAGGAAGAAAGACAAATTACAAAGAGAAAATAAATCTGTTCATCTGGACTTTTACTGTTATTGAAACAAAGAACAGTTTCACGTCTGATCCGGGGCACTTCTTCAGCTCGTCTGAACTGGTTATAAGTGATCAATTATGATAACTTTAAATACCATTATGGAAACTGCCATGATAACCTTGCCTTTTATTGGTTGATGAGCTCTATTACCATGGTAGTTAGCATTATAATGGCATATTTATGATATTCATAATTGTATTAATCTTTTATGAAATGGGCCCCTGGCTTACAAGAATTAGAATGAAACCTGACTCTTCAGAAAACCCTGTTCTGGGTATTTCCTAAATTCATATTATTTTCCATGAGGGAAAATTTATGGGATTAGTTTATTATTTGAACTAATTTCTTGCAGTTGACTCCTATTTTTTATTTTTTTTCCATTAAAGTTCAGTGACAATATTACCCCTCTGTAGTCAGTGCTTTTTCCATTGATTGATTTAGTTTTTAATAGCCAATTTGCCCCCCAATCCCCACCATGGTCTTAAACAATAAGAAAAAAAAATCGTTTTCTAATGCTATGACTTTAGGACCACATACTTATCTCCATGTCCATGTACAAATATTTGTAGGTTGGAGTTATATTAATGACAATTTCTTAATCTATGTCATATCATTGAATCTGTTACAGTGACACCAGACCATCATCATCCCTAAGGGTAAATGGGGAGGTCAACGGTGATATCAATCTACGCATACAGAATCTGGATACCCTCATGAAGAAAATCAAGTCATTCTATCTGGTAAGTCACACCCCTTTCTCTCTTTATCAAAATATTTGTCTCATTCACTTTTATATAAAAACTAAGTAATGTAGATTGAAGGAACTGATTATTTCCATTTCATCAGACTTTTATATTCCACGTATCGCTGAGAGTTGACCAAGAAAAATCCTGTTAATTTTTTTCCATCTTTCTTTGCTTGAGAAGTTTGAAACTCTGTAATGTATTCAGAGAAATAAACAAATTTTCGGGACTGAACAACACAAGAAATTTGCACTATTTTTCTTTAATATTTCTCATTGGTGCATTGGACCTACATGTACAGTGTAGGTAGGAAAAACAAGCTGTACGGCACTGGTCACAAAAATAACCAAGAAACCTCAGCCCAAATCTTATCCTTTCACTCAATCAGAAATTTCATGTCTGTTGCTGCGACGGAAACTTCATATTCATACAAAGATTGATTGGTCACCTCTGTGGATAGTGATCCAAGGCTTTGGGTCATATGTGCATTCCTGCATAGTTTGCATTTGGCAAAATAAATCTTCTGTAAAGGACAATGCTCAAGGCTATTTTGTAGACCTTGATCTTGGTAGGCCACCACTTGCTTGTTGACACTGGAATTCAGCTTGGTGGGGTGGGGATGGGGGGGGGGGGGGGGTGGTTGACAAATTGAGCAAAGTTTAATCTTCCATGGCTTTTATAAAGTTATGATGTATCATCTATGAAGTAATGAAATTTATGGAGCCAGTTTTATGTTTGTATTCACTGGGAGAAGCAATAAAAGAATACTTTTAAAAACTGCTATTTTTTTATGTTACTAGGAGAAAAACAAGTCTAATGTATAGGCCTACAAACACAATTTTGAATGTATGTCACAATATATGCCTGATAGTTTTGTTATTGTCAGGCCCTACAAATAAGCCTAGTGCATTTATTTTGAAAATCATGTGGTATTCATTTGTTTTCACTTTCCATATAAAAACCACAAAGAGTGATTTTATGCATGATTGAGAAACCACATCTAATCTGACTGCAATTTTTGGAAAATTCAAAGTTAAGGCATGGTCACACCGCCCAAGCGTTGTTGGAGCGGTGGTGGAGCGGTAGGGAAAGGGTCGAATTTCGCTCACAAAATTGGGGAAAAAAATCGAGAACAAGATAAAAACAATCGAAATCGAAAATGGTGAATGGTAGCGAGCGGTGATGATTTTTCCTCACCGCTCCACGACCGCTCCAACAACGCTTGGGTGGTGTGACCAGGCCTTTATGAAGAGATTGAAATAGTAGTAATTTATTGGCAGTGCGATTAGAAACTTGGTGGAAATTCCTAGTGAGTTCACCCATGAATATGCACTTAGAATTTATTTAGTTATAAGAAAGCAAATACCATACTGTATTGTAGGAGTAAGGACAACAGGGAATCAGTATATTTGAGGCAGTGAAAACACACCCAATTGTCAGGGCTCCATATAAATACTGTAGATTTCAGAGGCATGCAGTGTGAATGGGTAATTTGAGAGCAGCGTGAAGTCTCCCCTCCAGTCATCTGGCAGACTGACTGTCCATGAATGGTTTGGGTTTGGGTGGTTCATGGTATGGTGGGAGGTGGGATAAAACAGATGGAATACCCTTCATGGATAGTGTGACCCCAGGAGTAACTTCCATTGATCAGGAGATTATGGGCAATTGGAGAGTTCATCCGAGGTCACAGAGGAGTGTGTCCTCACCTGGCCCTTGCACTAGTCTGACTCCCACTTCCCTGCTTGTACAAAGTCCAAACACTTGCTTGGCATACATGGTGGTGTAAATATCTTTAATGAAAGACGCATATTTGGTGGCAGAAATGTTGCAGTCTCTGATATTTTAAAGTAGCCCTACCAATGTACATGTATGTACATGTACAGCGCTTGTTCATATTTTGATAAGCTAATAATGCATTGTACTACACTACAGTCTTAGTTTTTAGCTGTACTAAAGTACATAATTAGATGCATGTAAGGCTAGAGATCCCAGTTTTCCATTTTCTGGTATAACAATTATTTGATGATGTTTGATGACATACAAATCATGGGATAAATCAATTATGTAAAAATCTTTGAAAAAAATTCCACCAAAAGTAAGAGCTGTGTCTTTGTTTCAGTTTCATACGGGAATCATCCAGCTAACCCACAGGTGGAGACAGTCGATTTGGCTGAAGAAACTTTATTCACTATACCATTCTGACACGTACCATTAAAATGAGCTGAAACATGCTTTGCAGCCCAAGAACACATTTCACATTTCAATCTAATGCATGAATCCTTCTGGTTCAAGGGTTGGGCTTTCTTGAATCTTGAGATGATTATTAAAAATCACAAAAGTAATAGTCCTACACGTATTCAGACTGACTGAAGTACGCAAAAACCAGCTATTCTCTGATTTGGAAATTTACCCTGTTCTACCCTGTACAGGCAGTACCAGGTATTTCTGCTAATGTGAAAGCAAACTATTTGTACAAGTTATATTCAATTCCCAAATGAAAAAATAGGAGCAACTTGTTAGAATTACACGAAAATTTGTGGGGAGTCTTCCAAGGTTGCAGGTATTTCGTCAGTGGGTACGGGCACCATGGGCTGCTGACTGTAAATGATTTTGAATTCGGAATCATGTCTGCTATTTGCTAATCAGACCACACTGCATACTTTAAACTTACCCATAAAGATGCTACTTTTGGTCGGTATAAATGCAGAAAAAAAAATTATCAGGTATTTTGAGGTCTGTAATGTTCTTGTGAATTTCCGGGTATTCTGGTGATCAAGACGGTCTGAATACTAATTCATGTTCACAGGTGCTTAGAGCCCAGGGACAGGCACTGTTTATTTGGAGAGTTCTGGGTGCCGTTTCAAACATTCCATACATCATCACAAATCTCCCTTGTCATGTATGCAACCACTTGAAATTAGTATTGCCATTGAATGGAGGGCGGGGTCAAGTTCACTTGGGGAGGGTGAAATCTGAGCCAAGAACATTCTGCATTACTCAGCATGATGTACTTGATGCAACATCCATGAGATTTGCTTGGGAGGAGAGAAGAATATCTGAAGTAAGAAAGAAAGAAGAAACCTGTAGTTTGGGGAGTTATTTGTACTTTAGGATTAGATTATGGCTGCATTGAAAAAAAAAGAATACATAAATGTGTGGGAGAATGTTTTAATCCATTTCGAAAGAAGAACAACTCATTTGAAATTTTGAATTATGATTATTCCCCCCCCCCCTCCAACTGGTTAGGACTTCAAGAAAGAATGTTTTTCATGTTAAATCTCTTGCTTTGGACTTTATGAGGAAAGCTTATGGCAAAGAAAACTTCCATTCTCGGTTGCAAAGAATGGTAATTGTTCAGTTTGCCTTCGAATGATAAATGAATTTGTGATATGATGACTTACAAGTTACACTGTATTACTCCTCTGGGATTAAGTAGCAGAATGTAAGTAAGTTCTACATACTTTAGGAGATTGCAGTAAATGGGATTTATCCTCAATCCACCAACTGTGGGATTAGTAATGCAGGATTATGGAGTATAAACCTATCCTAAAGTACGACCAGATGCTTAATGCTTGTCAGTAGTGGGTTAAACAGCCTGGGTTTACCAATATTTTGATGGTGTAAAAATCTTTTGGCATTTTTAAACCATGGGAAGTTTACACAGTCAGTATTCAGTAAGATAATACTCTAAAATGAAGATGAATGGCTTAAAATAAATACATAGTGACTTAAATCGTGGACATGGCTAAAAAAAAACAGTCTCCAGTTTATCCGGCAAGTGTGCTTGTACATGAAATATTTATCAGTATCAAAACAGCTTGAAGGAGAGCAGAATTAAAGGAAAAAAAATAAGATGATTACATACATGTACAGTTATAGTGTATCATCCCCTCCCCAATCAAATCACTCCAGCAGCAAAAAGTTAAAGCCCAAGTATTTGGGAGGCCCTTCAAAATTAAGACACTTTCTGCTCGCTTTACAAGGTCTATCCAGAGGTATATAGACTTTTCTAATCAAGTGTGGGGGAGGTCTTCATTCAGTGACAATGAAATCTGAATGGCTTCTCTGTAGTGTGTTGTTTGCTAAACTTCTCGGAGATCCTGTGCCAAAAAACCCCCCTGCAAATTCCTATTGGATTGTAGAAAAGGGTCTAATACAATTGATTCCAGTTTTCGAGTGGCATGCATGGAGTGGGAAGTTTTTAGAGTACTTGTACATATGCTGTACTTGAATGGTTGACGAAGTGGAAAATTTGCTTGGATTATTATGATGTAGGCCTACAATGTACATAGGACTATGCATAGGGGAAGGCGGGGTAAGTTGAGCATAGGGGCAAGTTGAGCCACCAGCCCCAGGCCAATAATGAATGAGTCAGACATTGTGGTGGTGTCATGTATTGATGACCCATAGCATAACCCCTAACCCCACCACATTGTTTTCAACTTTGAAACAAAAAGTAGTTTTTTAGAGGGAAAAACATGAATTTCAGCCAAAAAAGTAAAAAAGAGTGTGAAATAGATAAGTGCTTTGAAAACACACACGTCTTTAAATATAATAAAGACATGATAACAACATTATTAGTCCAGGTATGGATCTTTATTCTTGTCATAGTCTTTTATATGATGGATGCATAATAAATGTGTGGATACAAAATTATCGCACTAAGTACGGACTGGGGTAAGTTGAGCCAAACAGCATGGGGCAAGTTGAGCCATGGTAATTCCTATGGTAATGTATCTTAAAAATTAAACAAACTAAGCCTGAGTCATATCGATTATTTTGAAAACCGGTGTTCGACAGCTCTAATTCGATCGAACATCGATGCATCGAATATTGAAGGCGGGGAAAATTTAGTCTTTTGTTCTTGCGTCGATGCGATGCGCTTTGCATATGCACTACGCACTGACGGTATGCGCTGGCGTTGGCCGGGTGAGCGTTGCACAAGCAGATGACAGAGCAAAGTTCGTTTGTATTTTCCATGATCACAAAACACACAAAAAAGGCCGGGGACCAAAGCAGAATTCTTCCCAAAATATCTTCAACAATGATATTTGCAGATGACAACATATAAGTTTAAAATGAAACGATAATAAAGACATGAATCACGCAGAGTCGATCCGAATGATTTTCGGTCAACTAGCATTCGCAGTCCATTCACTAGCCCCGTCCGCAGCTCCGTACACTCACTCTCCCGAAACGACAGGCGTGCTTGACGTCAGCGCCAGCAAACAATTGCAATCAACGGAGAGCGCTGTAACTTGCCTGAGATTGTGTAGTTGGATCCAAAATGAGCTCCAAATAAATTTATGGGAATAAATACGTAATTTTCTCTGGATGGTCATTTGAATTGCTATTCAATGCTGATATAACGATTGTGAGGAAAGATTGTGGAATATGAGTTATGACGATGTTCGATAATTAATCCTGATAATGACAATCCAGTTTTTTAGACGCAATTGAGCATGCGATCAAAATGAATACGAATGTGTCGAATCGAGCCCTAAATTCATCTAAATTATTACGATTTAACAAGATTTTATGGTCATACTAAGAATATTGACGATGTCAGCAAAGTATGTTATGTTCATATGGAAGAAATAATACTGGGATTATTTCTATTGTTCCATCTCTGGACGTCTCCTCCAAGCTCCGAGAAAATAAGCACAATGCGCATGCGTGTTTGATGACGTATGACATATTTTCCCATTCATGAAATCAGAGCCCAAAGTTGGGCACAAACTAGCTTCAAATTGATGGGAAAAAATATCAAACGCAATTTTCTCTGTTTTGTCATGTAAAATGATATTATATGGTGATATTACGAACTTGAACAGAGTTTTTGCATGTAGACAATGTTCGAGAATCAATCCTGACGTGATGATTATTTTTTTTAGACAAGTGCACTAGCTCGACTCAAGAAGTCAAGTCGATCGTCATGAGATGTCCGCCATTGAAAATTGAAACGAAATACAAACGTTTCACATCAAGCTCTAAATTCATATTAATGATTATCATATGCAAATTATTGTTAAATATTACGATTAAATAATGTTCTATGGTCATGATTTTAATATTGTTCATGAAAGCAAGATTTATTTTACGTTGATCGCGTCAATTTCCGGCCATTTTCTGGTTTGATTAAAGAACAGTACTGCGCATGCACGATCTGGGCGTTGTGGCGTGCGCCTGTAATCCAAGCTGTGGGGAAGTTACAAACTGATGCAGAGGTTCGAAGTTCGAGCCCTGGTCACGTCTTTCGGATGGTGACGTTAAAGGTCGGTCCCAGACGTAAATAATCATATCTGATTGGTACACGTCTGACAAAACTCAAATACACACACACACACGATCGATGGCCATGACTTCCATTCATGAATTCATCGTGCATAAATTATCTCGGCACGAGCAGACGAGTAAGACTCGAACTATGATCGAAATAAACTTCAAATTAATGGTGAATAGCATCATAATTACTCATTCGGTTTCATTTTGGGGGCAATAGAAATCAAGTAAGTAGTAGTAAAGTTGGACATTACTGATATTTCGATGATTGATTGTGTAAACCAAACGAATCGGCCGGCCGACGTATTTTTTTTTTTCGATGCACCGATTTTGCAAAATCTGCACCGGTGTTCGATGACATCGATCGAACACCGATTTTAAAATCGATTCGACTCAGGCTTAAAACAAACCATAAAAATCAATTGAAATGCTGGCTGAAAGGAGCAAATTCAAATGACTGCTCTTTTCCTTTTAAAGGATGTAAGTATTTATAGAGAATTAGCAAGTGAAAAGACTTTAAACAAAAAATTGACATGCTGGTTCTCCCCTCATACATTTTGTACATAGTTTTTGTGGCTCAACTTACCCCAGAAGGTGGCTCAAACTTACCCCATATATGGGGCAAGTTGAGCCATTTGACATCGTTTTTTTCAAAGGTCACGATGACTTTCAGTGTGGGGATAGAAAGTTATATATAGGTGGAAAATATTTCAGAAGAATTAAATTTCAAGGCAAGGTACTTATTTCGACAAGATTGTTAATCATATAAATTCTAACATGCAAAAAGCATGTCACAACTTACTGTCACAACTTACCCCGCCTTCCCCTAATGTTTTCTGCTTAACTTTATAGCATGACATGTATAAATAAAGATTCAGAATATTTTTCTTAATTCGTAGCACATTTCTTAACAGTAACGAGGCATTTTATGAAAATGCCCCTGCTGCCTGCATGGAACAAGTATCATCATTCGGGTCTGATTATGTTTCCATTAGATATGTGCCAATTTGATTTTGAATTGATTTCATTTTTGCTCAAACTAAATGGCATACACAAAGGGCGATGTGGAGCCCTATGAAATGTTTAGCATTGTGCAATAAAATGTGTTTTGTTTACTTCAAGTAGGTCTATAGGCTTAGTAATGGCTTACAATGTACATGTAGTCATTTACCACCTGTACATTTGCCAAGGACTTTGTTCTTTGTCAATTAATACATGTATTCATACTGTGGCATGTACATGAACTATGAAGAGTCTCAATTATGTAACAAGAATGAAAAAAATTGCCACACATACAGTGGTGCTGGAAAGTGAGTGAATTGAACCACAAAATGCACCCCTTCATGCTGAGTGTTGAATGTAGACACTAGACAGCAACACTAAAATTTCGGGCGAGCCCAGAGAAACACACTTTAAGTCTTTAATGAAGGTAAGATTTTATCACCTGATTTCACAATAGTATAACAATGGCAGAACTTGAACACTTTTTAATTATTCTGGTGGGATTTACTACATGTATTTTTTTAGCACCACTGTACATGTATGGACCCCTACAAAATTTGCTGATAAGATGTTCCATCTCACGAGTGGTAAATAAATAAATAAATAAAATTAAAATGTACTATACTAGGCCTATATGTCAGAAGTACATGTAGGCCTACCTATGGTTTAATTATTTTCAAGTGACAGTGTCCAAAGGGTTTAAATTGTAATAGAGGGGGAAATCAATAGAGTACAGGTAATTGAAAAGATAACATATACTCAGTGTTGTAAACTTCTGTGTGATATGATACAAAATCTTTCTTGCTGTAACATTCTATTCAATAATCATATGCTCCAGTCTTCAAATGACAACAATGCTGATGAGCCTTGTCATACATGTACATGTGTATTTTATCTCAAAGGAGCAGAAAGGAAGATGTACATTGTGTGCACGATTTGCAATCGAGCATTGCACTTGATGAAGAGCTAACTTTTCAAATTGTCTTTGTGGGGTTCACCGTGCATGTCTGCCATACCAAGTCAATCATGGATGGTTAGATATTGATTGGAAGCCACAATAGAAGGACATGTCTACAGATGTTAGCTTGTCTTCGGGCTTTGGATGATGGTGGTGGTGGTGAACAGTTGCTCAAGAACAAAGGGGTTTGGCATTGGACAGAAGAAGAAAGACCAGAGAAGAGTATACTTTTGCAGAATGGAAGTGAATGAAAAAGAGGGATTCCGTGAAGAGAGATGTAATGATTTACATATCAAGTCCAAGAAAATTTAGCAGGCATATGTATGTAATGAATGATACCTGAAATGTCTTAAATGTACTTCATTGATCTTAGATCAATATTAAGGATTCCAAACTTGTAGGAACATGTACAGCAGCGAACTACAAGCATGGAATTATGATTCCCTTCTAAATTTCTTGCTACAAGTACATTGTACATGTAGCCTAACACATCATTTCAGTGGTGGAAACAAGTAACAACATGCCATCCTGAAATATATCTACAATGTACTTCTACATATTTCATTGGAAATGTGGTGTGTGGATAATTTGTATAAAATATGTTAATCCGAAGACTCTATGAAAGATGTCAGCCATAGAAATGTAAAGGGAGGCATATCAGACAATGCAAAGTATGAATAAATTCACATAGTAAATCCCAGGTTAATTTCCACATGTTTTGTGGAGAAATATGAGAATGTAGCCCTGTATGATCTGATCTAGAGTATGAAATCCCTAGATTTAAATCTTAATCTTGAATTGGTTGATTGGTTCAGGATTTATCATCTAGGTCAGGGTGGACTCAAATTGGGCCAATCCATCTGTTCTCTTTGGAGTACTGTCCCTTCATTGCCAGCTGTTCAATGTTCGGTCAATTACAGGACCTCTCCACTCTGCAATATACATCTTCATTTTTATCTCAGGGCCCTGTGACACAAAACTTCATGATTGATTGTAGGGTTGATTTCTATGATTCATTGCATTGATTATTGTATATGAAACAATATGATCAATTTCACCTGGGATCAATCACTAGGCTTTATGTGACAGTCCCCAGGATATCTCCTATCAAGACTGATGGCTTCACCATTAAAATTGTCAGCCGAAGATGGTCGGAAAACTGTAAAAACCATTGAGTGTCGTTATCTGTCTTTGCCTGCACACCACCGCTTTCAATTGATCTGCATGGTAAGTCAGTAGGCCTGTGTTTTGATCCATTCGCCACCAATGTTTATGAGTTAGAATGAAATCCAGACTTCAATCCAACTAGACCTGTTTTAGGTACATGTATTTGCTTGAATTTATCTATTCAAGGCAGCTGCCATTTAGACAGGTATATTACAAAGTTTTGAATTTAATTGCTTGTAAAAAGAAATGATTTGAGTTTGGTGATATCTTGTAATATCACTTTTAATGCAGACAAATATTTTCAAAATCTAATTTCTAGGGCCTGGAAAAAGTAAGAAAAATAATCCGAACAGTCCTGAATGTAGGCTACTTTGTAATAGAGAGGGAAAGGCAGCAGAAGGCAGGTACTCAAAGAAAGCTAAATCCACCTCTTTAGCAAGCATTATCCATGGTTTAAGTTGTACCAGATCTATTTTCATACAATGAATGATGCCCCAGTTATATTTTGAAAGCAGATTCTATTCAATTTCTTGGGCTTGTAATGCCTGATTATGAGAGAGATTATCACTTGTCAATTGAGTGTTTATCAATAATTCTGAATAGGGAATACAGTATTCTTTCTCTGGTACAAAACAAGTCAGTAGCAATCACTTGCTGTGTATTTGTCAACCCAATTTTAAGAACCTTCGTTCCCAAGGCAAGATTTATAAATGCTATGAATGAAATGAATATAGAGTTCAAATACAGAAATGATGGTTCATCGCATCTATATGTATAGTTGTGGAATGCTAATTGTTGTTCAAGGTGAACTTCTAGTATAGGCAGTGTCGTGGGAAATGATGGCATATGATCATTATTTGATCTTTTATGGGGATGCAAAGCAATGCTGGTTGATGTAATCTATGTCTTCAATGCATACAGGATTGATTTGCAATCTGAAGCTGCAGTCACACTCCAGCGATATTGACTCCAGATAGATCAAAGCTATATTGTGTTCGATGGCATGTCATTGGTCAGTCTCAAATCATTTTCCGGCATGGTGTGACTGTGCATAGCATTATCCTACATGATGTCCTAATAATGAAAGAATGCTGTAGTAGGAAATGTCAACATGATTGTCGAAGAATCCTGCCCTCCTTTGTATAGAATGTCTCTATCTGTCTTAATTGTTTCTCCTGTATGCAAACAATATGGCTTATCACTATCGGTCATTAAGATAGTCATCCATTGACCCTCCACTTTGTTCTGTGAGAACCATCTTTATCACAAAGCTAAACCGTAGGCTACATGTACAGATTGTGGTGTGTAATTCCATTTACCTCCATGGTATTTCCATGAACTGTTAATCCTGTATAGTTCACTCTGTATACAATTAGGCCAACATGTACAGGATATCTACATGATGTACATGTATTCATTAACTGTAGAAGTTTTTGCATTTATTTGAGACAATCACAAATCTTTTGTAATTCCAGATGTAATTTGTACACAATCATATAAGAAAATTAATTTTAAATCGTTCATTAACATAGAGGTAGACGCAGAGGCCAGTTGGCATTCCTTCTCTGAAAAGGAAAGGGAATTTGATTGAGTGATGGAATCAACTGCTGATACATGATCGTTAATTCTTCACCAAGAATATTGTCATTGAAAGAACTTTTTGAAATTTCTTTTACACATTAGATTCTTCTATCAAAATCGCAAGCCTTTCCTTTTGATTTCACTATTTTACCTAATACTACATGTATTCAACGATGTTTGAACTGTTACTGTGCTACTTTGTGAAAACTTTGATGAGATGCGTCAGACAAGTGTTAGGGTAATTACAATAACCGCATGTACAAGGATTTGTGACGAGGCCTATCCAAAAGCCCCCCCCCCCTCCCCCTTGTTTCAAATAATCACATGGCCTGTAATTCAGTAGCACATGAGCTTGATGAGCCTGTCTCCTTCAGCCTCTGTTTCCTGCTGTTTGACCCGTCGGCCCAGTCGCTAAGCCCTGGTCTTGTTATAGACGATCTCGTCAGGTTTAGTCACTCACCGACCATGTGTGACAACAACAGTTGTTGCTTTCTCATGTCTCAGGGAACATCTTGCCATTCCCGTGATTCTATTGGTGCTGGTACATGTACATGTATAGTGTTTTCTGGCAGATCAGTGATTTAAAAAGAGCAAGAGCAATTCAGCAATAATTATTAAAAACAGAAAGGAATTAGTTTAAATTTGTAATATTTGCACCATTGGTTTGTTCATTAGTTTATCAAAACTTTGTTTTTTTAAAAAAATAAAGGTAATCTTTCATTTTTTATTTCTAACAGGTAAGTTTTACACTTCTGGGAATTTCTATGTGGTACAGTCCTACCTGTACATGTTCTGAGCCAAAGATTCATGGAAGAATGTCATGTACACTGTCAACCATCTCAACATTGTAATGAAGGAAAAAAAAATGTCCTTCACTTTTCAAACTCGTAACTCTTTAATACCAAGCATATCCATGAGTATACATTTTTTACTGGCTTCCCCAGTATGGCATTGACAGTTTTATGTATTTCAATCAGATCCTGGCATGCATATAATCCTCATCTTGTGTATTCAGACATCAAGAAGTCTAATACTTCCTCTGAAATACAATGGAGATTTATTTTATGAGGGATTTAAGGATTGCTTTATATTGTATAAATCTGTCCACAGACAAAGGGATTTACAAATATCTTGTGGATTATTTTGTTACTTTTACAGTATACATGCTAGTCTGAATTCGGAAAATATGCCAAACTCATTTGGAATTCTATACATTTACCTATTGTGTTTTATTTTAATACAGAGGAGGGCTAATTTTTGTATTGTATAATAAATGAGACTCATGAGAGTGATCAATGGTCTTATCAATAATTTGAACATATCAATGGCTTGAATGTACTGTAATAATGTTGCCTGGCTGGCTGAAGGCTGATAGGTTGGGCATGCAAACTTGCAAAGTGATTTTCAATTCCTGTGTGGCTTCCATAGTGTCAATGACTTGAGGCTTCACATTGTTCGCAACTTGAAATGTACAACATGCGCGAGATTCGCGGCCCTTCTACCTGACCAACAGTAATGTGAATTGACATGCGTAAATCCTAACACCCTTTTCAACAGCCAAGTGACGATAACCACGTTTTGAAGTACAGTCTCCCTGAAAAACATGATTCTGTGGGAAAATGGTTATTTGAATGCAGCACAACTTGTCATTCATTGTCAGTTTCATCACTATGAATACTTCTTGGCCCTGTTACATAAAGCTTAGCAATTGATCATGTAGCTGATATTTATGATTGATGGCATTGATTATTGTGTATGACATCAATTCCATTACTAATCACCAAGGTCTATGTCACAGGGCCCTATGTCCCTTCTAAGGAGGAGGGGGGGGGGGGGTAAATGCCAGTACCTGTAAATCACAATTTCCCATGAAATTTTCTTTTTATTCTGGTGGATTTTGAATGGCGGTATGCTTGAGCATTGATACAATTATTGACATTAGGATCAGTACATATTTCTGACCATTGTATTCCATGTCTGGGGCCATAGGCTATAAACCTGGATCCTTCTTGAAAATGAGGTACATGTAGTGGAATCAAAAGTGCACTATTATTACTACCTGTATTACTTCTGCTGTGATTGTTATTATTCAATTTATTGACATTAGGATCAGTGCATATTTCTGACCATTGTGTCCCATGTCTGATCCCAGAGGCCAACTTGGATTCTTGAAAATGGGAATAGAGGAACCAAAAGAGTACTTGTATTATTACATCTACTATTATCATCATTTCCCTCGTCTTTATAATTGAAGAATTGTATGTCAACACTCAACTCATATTATGCTCAATAGTAAAGGAATGTAGACCAAGAATACTGTAGTACTCTTTAGGTTCGTTTGGGGTGTGTTACAATTGGCTTTTGACCAAGATTTCAACAGTATTTGAAATGTACATTATAATAAAAGTATACATTCCATGGGGATTATATGAGTATGTGTATTCAAGCATGATTTCAAGTTTTATAGTTGCATGTTTGATGCAGGATGCATAGCAGTTAATGCATTTATTCATCAATATTCTGTATTCATACAACTGTACAGCACATGTAATCATTCTTGTTTCAGGAAATATTAGTTGGTATTTATTCCTGGTCAACATATTGAAATATACAGTATATATGCCAGGGCTCCACACTAACCCATTTTTTCTACTGGTCCAACCTATTCATGTCGGACCAGTAGATACCCAGTTTTTCAAATTTTTACTGGTCCGAACCTAAAATCTACTGGTCCCGAAAAATAAAGAAAACATTAAAAAAAGGCGCAAGTTTATTTGTCTAGCCTTTCGATACCCCCCCCCCCCATGAAATGAAGGAATGAAGGACAAAAAGAAAGCAAGACAGAAACGAAGAAGGAAAGAAAGAAAGGAAGGAAGGAAAAGAAAGAAAAAAATAAGAGAAAGGAAGTAAAAAAAAAAGGTAAAGAAAGGATAGATGTGAAAGAAGGAAAAAAGAAAGAACTAAAGAAGGAAAGGAAGGAAGGAATAAAGAAGGAACAAAAATAAGAAAGAAGAAAGGGAGAAAGAGAAAGAAAAGAAAAAACAAATGAAGGAAAGAAATGAAGCAAGCAATACAGAAAGAAAGAACAAATCCAGAAAGTAGTAAAGGAAAGAAAGAAGAAACAATAAAAAAGAAAGGGTTAAAGGAGAGATGGAAAGAAGGACAAAAGAAAGAGAGGAAGGAAGGATTGAAAGAAGGAAGAAAGGAATTAAGGAAGAAATAAAGGAAAGGTAAAATGATAGATAGATAGAAGGAAAGAAATAAAGAAAGGAAGGAAATATGCAAGCAATATAAAAAAAAAAGGTAACAGAATAGATGAAAGGAAGAAAAAAAGAAAGACTGAGAGACAGAGAAAAGAAGAAATAAAAAAGGTAAATAAATGATGGATGGAAGGAAGAAAGAAACAAAGAAAGTAATGAAGAATGAAGGAAAGAAAAGGGTAAAAAGGAAGGAAAGAAAGGAAGAAAAGAGATGAATATAGGATGGATGGACTCAAGAATTAAAGAAAGAAAAATATAAAAAAGAAAGAAAGGAAGAAAGGAAGGAAGGAAGGAAGGAAGGAAGAAAGGAAGAAAGGAAGGAAGGAAGGAATGATGAAAGGAAGAGAGAAAAAAAATAGAGAAAAATATGTTTAAAAGGATAGAAAGAATGAAAGAACGAATCAAAGAAAAAAGGGAAAATAAAAAAGAAAGATAGTAACAAAAAAATTAGGGAAGAAACAAAGAAAGATTGAAATGAGAGAAGGAAAGAAAGATAGGAAGAAAGAAAGAAAGGAAGGAAGGAAGGAAAGAAAAAAAGGATGAAAGGAAGAAAGAAAGAAAGAAAGAAAGAGAGAGAGAAAAAAATAGAGAAAAATATTTTTAAAAGGATAGAAAGAATGAAAGAAAGAATTAAAGAAAAAAGGGAAAATAAAAAAGAAAGATAGTAACAAAAAAATTAGGGAAGAAACAAAGAAAGATTGAAATGAAAGAAGGAAAGAAAGATAGGAAGAAAACAGAGGAAGAAAGCTAAAACTATCATCATAAATAATTTATCAATTTCTTTTTGGCTCAATTAAAATAGCTACGAAAGAAAGTCAGAAACCAAGTGTATCAACACACACATAAATGCATATGTGGGGCCAACTTGTATCCAGACGATGTCACCCGAAACTCGATCTGTTTGAACCAAACAGAAGTGAAAATTTATCCTTTTACTGCTTACAAATGACAGAGTTACTCCAATTTTTAGGAAATATGGACATTATAAGAGCCTTTCATGAGTATGAACCGCGAATTTTGACAGTTCTGTGAGAGATTTCTGCCAGAGTTTTATAGTTAAGCTTCATTCGCGCAGCCAATAAAGAATTTACCACGTGAGTTGTGTGGCTGGCTAGCTACATATGTACACTGTATCTGCTCTAGTAGCAATTACGTGCGATTCATTCCGTGTGTATTCTGTGTGTGAATGACAGAATTTATCGGGGGGAATGGTTCGCAGTGAATTTGATCATTTCTGGAAAAGTTATTGGCCCAACAATGGTTTTTATTACTGGTCATGTCGGACCCTTAAAATCTTGCTATTTTTGGAAAAATTACTGGCCCGACAATGATATTTTTTACTGGTCATGTCGGACCAGTAAATCTTCCTATTTCTGAAAATCTACCGGCCCGACAGTGATTTTTACCGGTCTGGGACCGTCGGACCGCCGCTAGTGTCGAGCCCTGTATATGCTTTCTCAACAATGTCTTGCTACAAACGTAAGTAAAATTAAGATAAACGTAGGCCTATGCCATGATGATTTCAAAACAAAAGCTGATGACTGCTGATATAAATCAATACCATAATATTTATATAATATTGGATGGCCTTGAGGTTAATACAAGGAAATATTGGACGAGCTTTGCATAAATATTGGACGAGTCGAAGACGAGTCCAATATTTTGCAAAGCGAGTCCTATATTTCCTTGTATTGACCGAAAAATGGGACATCCAGTATTATGATTATTATTCATACAGAGAATTTTAGCAAATAATTTTTAACTTACCCTCCCGCCCTGAGACTCTGATTCTGCTGTATGATGGGGGGGGGGACCTAAAGCTACGCACTTTGTTTTCAAACAATGAAAACTGTCCCAACTTTATATATTTCAAAAAATTATATTTCACTAATTTTTGGCAAACATTCTATAGATCATTAACCAAGTAGAAAATATCACAAACTCACTAGTAATACGAAAATCCCGTCGTGTTTTTCGAACACCTCTTGATTTCGCCGCCCGATATAGAAGGGGTCCTAAAGCTACGCACTCGATTTATCATGCAAAAAATAGTATTTCCTGTGCCTCAATTTCTAAAATATATTCAAATTATTATAGGATAAAATGAAATTAAAGCGAATATAACTCCAAACTTCCTAACAGTTGTTGGTTTTCTCTGCATTTAGAGATTTACTGCAGCCTCTGTAGAAAAAATTTAATAGGAATTGTTCATCACTCTGCAGTCACAGTTCCACACACAGTGCGCATTTGCCATTGAAAACTGCATGCGCGCGCGATGAGTGGTGCGTACATTTCGGGAATTCCCCTTCTAGTCGTCCAATATTTTCAATATTGTGTCACCTCGGAAAAAAATATTAGGCGAGTTCAACAAACTTTTTAAGTGGGTCGAGTGCACCAACAAAATAACACTTGTATTTGGGCTCTAAAATTGTCTGTATGAATAATAATCATATATATTGACCAATCAGAGGATTAGTGTTGTGTGCTGATTTTAGAAGTACTTTTTGACCTTCAATCATCTCCAATTCATCATTCTCTCTGCTGTCTAGTCGCCATCCAATGTAAATAAAGGTTCAAGCTGGTTCCAGTCTGCCATTTCTCATCTCTGTTGATATTTGCATAGTTGCTGGAGGGCTGATGTGGAGATGTTGAGGGATGTACACTGCCGCATAGGCATTCATACTAGTTGTAGAATATCACATCCTTTATTAAAAAAATTATTAAATCTAATCATTCATTTTACCTGGCTGCCAGAACATCAGGATTTATACATGAATTAATGTATAGGACCTATTCACATCCTTGTGTGGCTGACACAAGGGCATAACTCTCTTGTACCCTGTAGATTTCACACAGTTTGCGCTTGAGCTTCGCATTTGCAGCCAACAGTCCTTCTGCAGTTGATTCGTTTATGATTTCACCCTACAATGTACATGTAGTTACAAAATATGGGTTAAAACTTGTTTGCTCTGGCATTAGGGCTGAGTCATTATGCACATTGACATTTCTTTCCAACAGCAGCTTTTAAACCCTTGAATAAATGTATATACATTATTTTAATAACTGTTTGGAAAAAAAATGGAGGAAGATGACTGCATAAAAGATGTATTAAAAGACCCCACCTTCCCCAAAAGGGAAAAGTTGTTCTTGACTAATCTGTGCTTAGAGAAATAAATTGCTTTCAATTAGCAAAACTGATTGACACTTCGACATACTCAATGAGAGTTGTAATGAAATGCAGGAATTATCCTTGATTGTACAATAGGCATATTGCTCACATACAATTGCATATAGATAAACCAAATCCATGGTTTAATGAGTCTATGGAAGCATGTCATGAAACAAAAATCGATTGTCACTGACTATCTTAGCTTTGAGCCAATCAGATGCAACGATTATAACAAATACAACACAAATTTGTTTCGTGAAATGCTGCCCAGATCCATTCAATTGCTGCGGAGAACAGGAAACATTTATCATCCTCAAGATCAGTGTCAATAAAGGACACTGATGTGTGTGGCACCACCGTGGTAATTTGCCATCACTCACATGGAGTGTTTACATGAAAAGCAGTCTAGCAAACCGTAAAAGCCATCATAACCACCTCGAAAATAACCATTCCTAGACTTTATTTCCTTTTCTCCAGGTGTTTATATTGAAACATGCATTCTGAAAGAACCTCCATTTCCGTGCATCAATACATCAATACCATTTAGATTCCCATTTGACGATTCATATTAAAAACAAGCATGATTTTTGTGGCAATTTTCTCACTAAATATAAAAAATCATGCAAACAAATAAGTAGAACTAATGTTTAGAATTTGAGCTCTTTTGGGTAATATAAGAATTTATTCACTTTTGATAAAAGTGATTAATGATACATGTATATTATCCTGTGAATCTTTGAAAGCTATTACTTGAAAACTACAATGTAACCGACCGTGTTTTAGTTGTACATTCATCCATCACTTCGTGAAGGCAGGAATGATATGTTCAGTTATTGATGGGTAATCGAAAGTAGCTCTTCTCATAAATTGGCTTGTTTGCTTACAAATGTTTGAAGTTCCTGACAGCTAAATGTATACATGTCTGCTGTACATTACTTTCTAGCTTACGAAGCTTTCTGGGTTTGTGTCAATAATTCAAAATCAATAGACTTTTACGAATAGGACTAGACTGTACATGAGCACAAATTGATCACATTGATACTTGCAAATCACCTTTCCTGACTGTAAAATATTCAACATTAACTTTGTTATTGGGGAATGAAATAATAATCTGTTCGCATTCATCATTTTTTATTTGAGAAAATGTTGTTAAGGTATACATGTTGTTTTGAAACAAAACACTTCTCAATTTGTTTACTCTTTAAAACTTTCATCAGTATAAAAGTGATGAACTAATATGGTTACATTCAAATGAGTGGGCTGTAATGATATAGCGGTATTAGTAAAAGATATAAAGATTTTTTTTAACAGTGAATATATTATATCCCTGACCATGTTCAGGGCTTGACATTAGCAGTGGCCCATTGGCAAGGGGCAACCAAAAATGAGAGTCGGGCCACCAAAGTTCTGTAAAAGCCCACACTTGGTGGTCCAGTTGGGCTACCAAAGTTTTGACAAATTGTATTAATGTTGTCTATTGTTTTAGGGCCACCAAGAATATGAAATTGATGATCTTGGTGAACCTATTGGGCCACCAAGAAAAAAGAAGTAGTATGGAGCCTTGTCATGGTTGTGTTCAATTTCCTTTATGGTTGCCATGGTTACAGACATAAAAACATAATTTCTTTCAATGTTTGCTCATGAGGCTGGCTTGGAATGTTGGTTTTCTTGGGAAAAAATTATAATGAGATATGAATGGCATATGTCCCTTTACTCTGAGTCTAGAAGAGGACAGGGTATGGAGCCTGCAATATTGATCAAATACCGTCTCCAAGATTTTATGAGCCAGTCGGCAAACATTCATAGTAAGATGACAAAGATGAAGCTTGATTGCAAGAGATGGGAATTAAAATGATGATCTAAAAATAAACCACTTCAAGAGGGATGAAATTGCTTTGGAAATCATCATGATGCACAGCTTACATGTATATGTAGTGTACTAAAGAAACATGCCTAATGATTCTGAAAAAGTTAGAAATTGTATTGATCATTATCAGTTTTCCAAACTGTAATTTGCTCATTGATGAAATTTTGAGTACCGGTACTTAAGAAAATCGCAACTCATCAAGGGATGTAATGTCTGGTCAATCCTCCCTCTGAAGGCTCCCATTCCACACTTTGTCTGTAGTGAGTAAATGTTGGATAGTTCTGGGAGCCATAATTGACTTCCTATAGATTCCTAATTAGAAATGATGATTGATGCCAATTTTGCAATTGAATCACATCAGATATAGATTTATGAATAACTTGTATGATTTGTTACATGCTGTTGTACATATGTATATGTATTTAACTGTAATATTGCAGACGGTATTATTTTCTTGTCATCCTCTAAATTCATTGAAGACATGAGTTAAATCCCCCAGGGTACATGTTTAAGATAAGATGTAAAGCAAGTTGTCATGCTGATATGTCATGTGCTGAGTGACATTTCCAATTCGTGAGATATGTTATTGTAGAGGTTGTCTTCGGAGTGACTTCCAGCCATAACAAACTGTTCTTCATCAATCAGGCCCTGGGAGGAGGCGGTTAAAGAACATCCTACTATATGCTTTTCACACTGCATTTCCTTAACCCCATGCTATCCTTAACCCCGGACTATCTTTAACCCCATACTATCTCTTTTTCGATTCACACTGTCTTTCTTAACCCCATACTATCTGCCAAACTGTGGTTAATGCCTTAACCCCGGACTATCCCTCAGCTCATGAATATTGATGATTTTACCATACAGAGCGTGATTAACGTGCAATTCGACTTCTGTGATTGGCTAATGCTTAGCCCCACTTTCCTTAGCCCTGTTTCATTTTCACACTGCATCTCTTAGCACCGCAATTGTGGTGCTAGCACCACAATAAGCCGGCTAACCCTGCTTTTTTGCAGGGCCAGATAGTACCGTGCTAGCCCACTTTGCTAAAACGTGTGAAAACGAAATGGGCTAAGCTTAACCCCGGGAAATTGATGGGGCTAAGACCTCCCCTTAGCCCCACCAATTTCCGACAAAAAGTGCAGTGTGAAAAGCATACTAGTGTAAACCATGAAATGTTGGCTAACTTGTCATATTACAAAAGTCATCCAATAATAAGGTTATAATATCCAGCTTTTTAGTAAACACTATATGGCCCATATTCTTGAGTTCATTTGAACTTAGACTATGGTCTATTAAACTCAGCCAAAATTATGGGAAGCGGAAAGGGTAAAAATATTTTTTATTTTGTATGTATTGAGTTTACTGTATTCTTTCCTCATTTTTTAAGGGTGAAGAAAAATAATACATTTAAGTTGTTATTCCCTGACAGTTATGAATGACTTGAGCACCAAATGAACCGATCAATTGAAACTGTACAATGTGAAGAGATTAATTAGTGTCACAACTGGCTATCCATAGCTACACCTCGGCTGTAGACTGGAGTTTCACTACAGTTCAGAATACATCTCTACTTGACTTGTAGGAAAAAACAAAACAGAATGACTTCCAAAATCCCAACCCACCCTTTTGACCTGATGCAATGAGTGATTCAGCGAAGATTAGAAACATGATCTGATCCATGTACATTATCTGGGTATGCTCTGGTACTGTACTGGTATTTCCAATAAATCATGTGTGATGTTGATACGTTTTGACAGATAGCATTCTGCACAGATTCTTTCAAAGTGAACAGTAGCTGCTTGGCTATGTAATTTAATCTGTATGCCTCCCCCTCCAGCTCTTCATCTTTTGACCCTCTTGTACATGATCCAAATCCTTAAAATCCCTTGTTACTTATGAAAGCCAATTTCAGGGACTTTAGGATTATCACATTGCATATATGGGACATCATGAACATGCCAAGATAAAATAAAATAGGCACTTTATGGTGCATGGATCAGTTTGGTAATAATGCACTGAATTTGACCTACATAGGCTGAAATATACAATGCTTTACCATTAGGTCTATGAATAAAGTGCATTCTTTAGCATACTTCAATGCTTGCATTCTGGGTATGATATTATGAGAGATGACTGAAAGCCTTGCTTTATGACTAGCCGCTGAAAGATGGAGGAATGTACAATATGAGAAAACGCTCATGTGCTTGAAATGACTTGTGCTGACAATTATAATACACCCAAATCATAATGCACCCATTGAGCTACATGTATGTTGTTGAGAGATGTAAGGGATCAGGGACATTGATATTCTGCGGGACAAGTGACAATCTCTTGACCTGCTTTTATGATAATTAGTTGAGATGGCTGAATAATGTGCCTCGTGTCTCTGACTGATGGTCCCTGTCGGTCCCGGGATACAGCGGGCAGGAATCATCAGTGTTCGTAAATCTGCATCTTATTTTGTTCCTGAACTCTGGATTACCTTTTTCCACGCCCCTGGGCAAGGGCTTGTTTCCACTGCTACTTGTGTAAACACAAGTCTCGTCTGTTCCTGTGCTTAGGAAACATGAAATGTGATGATGAAACATGAGAGGCATCCTTAATATATCAAAATCCTGAACCAAATTGTAATTCAAATTATAATTGACCCTGAATGGTCAATTTCATTATTGTCTTGTCTAATACCTTACTCTGTAGAATTAGTAAACATAACGTACAGGCCTATATGGACGTGAATTCACAAACATGATTTTGAATCTGTACACGTGGTTTAAATCCATGTTTATGCAGATATCAGGCTTTAATTATGATTCATTCAGCATACCAGTAGTTATTGATTATATTTAATTGAGTTATTGATGATGTGTTTAATGTTATACAGTACAGTAGACCGAGAATGTAGGCTTACTTTTATAGTATGTTCCTGAGCTGAATGCGTATTCACACTGGATCACCATAACTGACGGTTTTGTATCGTTTAATAGGACAGTGAATTAAGAGTGACAGTTGGAATTGCTCTGTGATGATGAATTAAATGGTTAATCCGATAGATGAGTAGTTCCACATGGACCAATCATCCATTACTGTCTTTGCCTCGCTTTCACTTTTCCAGATTTTAATTGTAATTGTGAATGTTAAAATTGCTCATGCTACCGTTGCTCATTCCATTGAGGAAGCATTTGTTAAGACCTCTTGTTTTGAATATTATGAAGAAGGATTCGTTGCTTGGAAAATTTTTTAATAATGTTTTAATAATGTGGGGCATTTTGTCATCTCAAATGAGGTATATCTCTGGTAATATTTCTACATTTCATGAAGTGAATTCTATTGATTCCTAGGGAATGGTATTGATGGTGAATGAGATTTCCGTGATGAAATTTCTATTCTCCCCCTTTTTTAAGAGCATTTGAGGAAGCGATCTTGGTTTCATTGCATTTTCTACCCTCTCACATCGATTCCACATAATAGATTGAAATCAGAGGACTGAATGTTGTGATTACGAGTGAGAGAAGAAGGAGACGAAAGCTTGTCAAAGGGAAAATGTTCATTAGGAGATTGTCTAGGTTCATCTGGGTAGCAGTGATCTCTATCAGACTCCCCTCATCCTAACCTTTCTGCACCAACGCCTCTCCCTCTTTCGTGGCTGATGAGAGTTGATGAGAAGATGCGTGGAGTGGGGCATGGTGGAGGGAGATGTTTGAATCCATTTTATGCCCATTCTATGTTTGAGAGTTTGGATGTTGACAGCATACTACTTGGGAGTAATTCCATGAAACTTTATGTCATTGGTTTTCACTAATGAATTTGGTCTTGGCCAATCATTTGCAATTATTTTAGTGGCTTATAACAGTTGTCTGTTAAAAAAAAATCTCTGAAAAAAGCTTCATGAAATGCTCCAATATATTAGACAATCTATACATATACATGTAGGGAAAGATATTCTTGATTCATGTTTTGAAGAAGCTTTGAAAAACCACTACTTAGATTGTGATGTGATTCTTTAAAATTCTTTTGAACTGTAGCCCTCTGAAAAATAACCTTTTTTTGCCAGTCTCTGTAAAATATTCCCCTATTTTGACATTGTGTATGTACATGTAGGTCAGATACTCTGTGATTGAAAAGCGAGGCCTTCCTCACAGTAAACCAATGACTTAAAATGTTAATGGGGAGAGGCAATTGAGGGAAATGGTAGGGATATTGTTGGATGAATCCAGTCAGAAGTCATTGGGGAAGTGAATGAAGAAGGATGAGGTTTTAAGTTAGGTCCCCTTAGAGAGGGATAAGTAGTGATCATTGGTAAGAGATAAAGGAATTACCAAACATGCCACTATAATCAGAGGTTTTTTTTTTACTCTTTCAGTAGGTGGTTTCAGACGGGAAATTTACCCCGATCAGAAAATACCAGGTATTTTGGTAATGTGAAAGCAAACTACGCGTAATTTCCCCGAAAGAAAATACCCGCTAAATAGTAGGTACTTGGCGAAATTATGAGAACTTTCGCGGGGATTTTTCCAAGGTCGCAGGTATTTTGGCGATGTGAAAGCAATTTACAGGAACTTTTAGCCCAGCGTGTTGTTGGGCATCGTTGAGCGCGGGAGCTGTGGGTGGATACTGGGCTTGTGATTTTGAATCTCGCGCCTTGCCTGCTTATCAGACCATACTGCGCATGCTCGTAACTTCAGGAACTTACCCCGAAGGGTATGTTTCGGGGCGGTGTGAATGCAGGAATAATTAACGGATATTTTTTAGCATATAGATGTTCTCGTAATTTAACGGGGATTCTTGTGATCGAGGCGGTTTGAAACCACCTAGTGTGTCTTTGAATTCTTCATAGGTGGTTTCAGACCGCCTCGAAGTTCGTCAGTTCCAGGTATTCTCTGATTGGGAAATTTACCCCGATTAGAAAATACCAGGTATTTTGGTAATTTGATAGCAAACTACGCGTAATATCCCCGAAAGAAAATACCCGCTAAATAGTAGTTACTTGGCGAAATTACGAGAACTTTCGCGGGGATTTTTCCAAGGTCGCAGGTATTTTGGCGATGTGAAAGCAAATTACGGCAACATTTAGCCCAGCGTGTCGTTGGGCGCGGTGGCGTGGGTGGCTGCTGGGCTAGTGATTTTGAATCTCGCGCCTTGCCTGCTTATCAGACCATACTGCTCATACTCGTAACTTCGGGAACTTATCCCGAAAGGGTATGTTTCAGGGCGGTGTGAATGCAGGAATAATTAATGGGTATTTTTTAGCCCAAAAAAGTTCTTGTAATTTAACGGGGATTCTTGTGATCGAGGCGGTTTGAAACCACCTCATATCATGGGTAACCTCTGAAGTGTTGGCCCAGTATTGCCTTTCAACATAAAAAAAACACTCATGTATTACAAAGAAATATGTCTGTGTTAAACCAAAAACCCAAAAGGAATGGCTCTACTTTACTTACACCAGATGGAGATGATGATGATGATGATGAAGATTGTGATAGTAATGGTGGTGGTTATGATGATGATGTAATAATCAGGAAAAAATGATGATAATGAAAATGAAAAAATGAAAATAATGATGATGTATTTAGTATTTGTAATTAAAAGAATAATTATAGATTTAGAAAAGCCTACAAATCTGCCTATAATACCTCCTTCCAAAGACAGACTTTATGTTTCCTTTTGATGTGTTAAAGGTAAATGCTAATGGATTCTGTGATGGTTGAAAGATATTTTTTTCTTTGCAATAACAAGGTGGTACACTGCATTTAATCTCAAAGTCAAAACCCTCTGCCTTGATAAATAGTGGGGGTATATAGCATATGTGCAGATCCTATCTCTGAAACTATAGACCATTGGAATGCAACTTCATCTAAATACATCAAGTTCGGAGCTGAAAAAATATACAGAGATGTGATAACAAAAGTCCAATTTCAGATATTGATCTTGTCAGAAGGTGCATTCGTAAAGCCCCCTTGCATCCTTAGGTCAGGTCCTACATTTTCTTTTGGGACTCTGGAATGTCTTCCTACCACCCCCCCATGGCTTGTACCTCAAATTACAAAATGGACGTGTTTCAAAAATAGTGGGTAGGATAAACGAAATTATCTTGATGGGTGGTTGGTAAATCATAAAAAAATATCTTTTTAAGTAATAAAGCTTTTTTCATAATTCAGAATAATTATGATTAATTTTAGCAGCATAAGGAATAGGGGCCTATGCTTTGCATTCAGTGGGTTTACAACTTCTGAGTTTATGTTGCGGCAGTGTGTATGCAGTTCAATCTTTGTGTCAAAATTATGACGGTTGTAATTACTAGTACATGAAAACTTGCAGAGGTCGACCTTCAGGAATTGGAATATTTGCCTAAATTGAAGCAAATTCTTCAAAAACCAGATTATAAAAAACATGTGTTAAATACATGTACACTCTTAAAACAAATCAGTAAAATTGACTAGACCAGTAGTCAGCTGGGTGCAACTGATATGGCAATCACTGATAATCACATTTATGACATATATTCTAGTCAGAAATAACTCTGTTCTGGTAAAATACGACTAGAAAATAGTCAATTATGACGAGAATAACTGTTGCACCCAGCTGAACCTTTTAACTAGTCACTTTTGACTGATTTGTTTTTCGAGTGTATAGGCCTAACTCAATTGTATTTCTGTGGTCCCAAAAGACTTGACTTTGGCCAAGTTACTGTACATATGTAAACTTGTAGGTATAAAGGATTACAAAAAATTTAAAATTGAATAATGCAATGTTCAATAAAAGCAAAAACAAAACATGAAGTTACTATGATTGTCAATGACTGTGATTGATGCATCAGCAAAAGGTCAAGAGGAACTGGAACTACCTTGTTGAAGGTAGCAGAATTCCTCTCACAAATCTCGGCATCAATCATCGGATCTAGATCCAGCTAGACAGGTCCTGTCATATTTCCTGTTCATACTTCCATTCAATAACTAAATAATAACGTTGTCCTTCCCTTGTCATTCATGTCACTCTCCTGGAGTGAACCAGGCAGCTATTTTCAAACTGGAATGAATCTGAATATTGAAGTTACACTTTGTAAGATTAGGAAAACGAATGCTGATAGAAATGGAACATTGTTTGTGAATATTGAAATGAAGGGTTTTAGAAGCAATATTTTTTTCATTAAGGTCATCTATAAGGAAACAACAATTGGAAAGTCTCTATTCCATGTGTATGCTTCATGGAAATTTCATTGGTTTGGCAAAATATTGGATGGTATGAATATTTGACCCACCCACAATTTTTTATTCATCATTTGTCAGTTTTGATGAATTTTGTCAAATTATTCATGCAATTGTTAACCAGTGTGCAAAATATGCATTTTCTAATGCTTTGCTTTATAATCACTGACTTGTGTATCTCTTTTGTTGTAATATCAAAGCTTTAGATTTGTTGTACAATTATTGAAGATTTAGGCTACATGCTATTTACAAGCCTGGCTAGAATTATGCGCAAGGGGTGATGAGAAATGGAATAGATGTACACATGTAATCCTAGACTTGAATGCAGGATTATCTGACACAGTTTGTCTTTTATACTTGACATTGTGTCTTCAAAACAATGATGATCTGAATGGAAGGATCCCCAGGATTCTCCGAAACTGAAACTTTGAATTTGGATTCTTGCCTATTATGACTACTTACATTCACAGTTTTATATTACAGAAGGTTTCGCAATTCAAATCATTGGATGTAGAATTGTACTGTAGATACATATAGAACTAAGGCTAAAAATGAAACTGTGTTATTATGGAAATATGTCATTTATATAATGAAAAGTAGACTTTCACCTTTACATCCATTCTAATGTCTCTTTCTGTAAGAGATGGCATTGGCAAGCATGTACTTTATACATCGTATATAATGTATGTTCTTGAAGTATTTTTATTCATAGTAGCTTTGTTTTTCAGCCTTATATCTTAGTTTTCTTGCAGTTATTATTACTTGAGCTTTTTTACTATTTAACCTGCATTGGAATGTATGATCTATTCCAGGAGTCTATTTATATTTATATCGTACTCAAAAGAGTGCTCATTTCATATTATCAAATCCATATGTCATACCTCATTTGCCACCTGTTGGTTTTGTACAAAGGAACTTATTTACTGTGCCTACTGCTTCAGGTAAATGTACAGGTCATAGAAAATAGTGGAACCTTACCTTCAGTTTGTCATACTCCATTGGACCTTTTGATTCTTTGTTCCAATCAGTGACATTGTACCGTTTTTACCAACAATGCATTTTATTGGGCTGGTACAATTTTATGGAAGTTCTGGCAGCCAAAATGTTGCTATTTGTATCCCTAAAACTTGAACAGAAATGCCAGTTAAGTAACATTTTAGCAATCTATGCTGGTCTAGTAGATGAGGTCAAACATAATCCAATAGAATGACTACCCAATTGTTTTTATGTGAATAAGAGTATAGTCTAGTAATAAGTCTAGAAAAATAGGTTTATTGCTCAGAAATGGACACAATGAACATGTTAAAATATTTCATTCCAGTCAGGTATCAGTCTTTTTCAAAGCAATAAAAATACACTCTGCTTTGTGTAAGTGATCTTGAGAGCAATAATTTTCAGTTAGATTTATGACTCCACAAAGTTGCATGTAGGATCATACATCGGAATTTAACATTGATTTCAAAGACATTGTCATGAAATTATTGTAGACCTCTCACAAATAAGAATCCTTGAAACCTTTGATGTCATGCTTTCAGATGATTTCCATAAAAATGAAAATCTTGTCTAGGCATACTAGTGAACATATTAAGCAGGGATTCAGTGTTAGCCAATGTTAAAATGCTTTTAAGGAGTAGGACTACTTCCTGCGAACATGGAAAAGAACATAAATGTGAAGCACTTCATTGCAGGAATTCTGTTAAGTGGTTCTCTGCAATGTGAAACCATTTGGATTTAACAATATTTCACAAAATATATTAAGTGTGTATAAAGCTTTTATACAGGTTTCAACCCTTATCTTCATCTGTTCTATCCAGAATTTGCAAGGTTTGCCTGCAGCACAATTTATTACAAGAGGAGAGGGTGCATTTTAGTTCCTTTATGATCATTTCTGTATAGTACGTTTTTCTCAAAAGCCACACATCAATTAAATTATTAAAGATAAATTCCAGTATTGGTAACGATCTCAAAATGACTTTTTACAGAATCTAATATAATGACCACCCAAGTGTCTGGTTGTATGAATAAAAAATATGTGCCGAAGGATTCTGGAAGAAATTGTGTAATTGCTGAGAAATAAGCAAAATAAGCGCGGATTCGGTCACTTCCGTCGGGTCTTTATTCCAACAATAATGATACACTGTCCCACGTGTTCCTATCTGTGTTGGTGATCTTCAGTGTGAACATTTTTCAGCGTAGATCTCAAGATTTCACAAAGTTCAGTTTATGTAACTGTACCAGATCTAGATCCTCGATGATATACTGACAATTAAGCCTGGTTTTACAGACTTTCTCATGAAATCAGTGTTTACTGCAACTACTGGCATTTCTCTTTAAGATAAATCATTTTGACTGGATTTTTTTTTGGGGGGGTTGGGATAGTGGGTGTTTGCATTGAATCTATCAGTTTAATCATTTCCTGACTGTGACAGATATAATTAAGATTGTGAGAATGATTGTTATTTGTAGGAATGGGATTGGTTTAAGTTGTCATGACAAGAAGTACTTTGTCATCTCATTTATGCATGGATGTAAATACTCATGATGTTTAATATGAAGCCTCATCATTACTAATCAAGAAACTGTTTGCATCATCATGAGCAGTTGGGCACATAATAATTGAGCATAGTTTCCCGGGGTTGAGCTGTCACACACACTTTTAGATCGAGAACATGATGATAAAACATAAAGCTTGGTGATCAACAAGAACAACTATTCATTGCAAATATCTGCATGTCAATTTCTTCTCTGTCTCTTGTTATATTTTTTTCATGACAGTGTCTTCTCATTTTTTTATGAGGGAGGGGTCAAAATGAATTCATTATAAGGCCAGAATGAACATTGATACAACATTACTCATTTCTAATCATAATTTCAATAATCATGGAAGTTTAACCGGCTTATAGCACTTGAAAAATTAATCTTTCTCAATGATTGATTTAACTTCTCCAACACCTTAACCATGGATGTGCTACTACACTTGCAAAAACACTGGCTTTAACTCTCCATCGTCTCTTGCCTTGTATCACCTCAGGAAATGCTTGACCAGCTGATCGTGATGAAGCTTCCCAACATTCTGACCATCGCCAAGGAGCCGCTGACCGAAGAAGCTCTGAGGGAGGTCCAGAAGGTCCTGCTTCTCATGCTGGGGTGTGCCGTCCAGTGTGAACAGAAGGAACTCTTCATCGAAAGAATCAAGCTCCTTGATCTGGACGTGCAACAGGATATTGTCCTTCATATTCAAGAGGTAGGTGACCAAGAACCCCCCATGGGTTGCCTGACATGGCTCAACTGAAATAGGTCACCTGACGCGGGTCACATAACAAGTTCCATGCCATTTGCTCTGGCGATTATTACTACATTGGAAAATCTGCGTGTTTAATAGCCAAACATAAAACCTAACTTCCAAAACTAAGTAAACCCTAATTCAACATGCTTCTGACCCAAAAATTCTATTACAATCCTTACTCTTACCCAGTACCCTCTGAGATATTAAGACCGGAGCACATGTCATGTCACCACATTTGTTCACTTTCACACTTGTTTAATATCAACTATGAAATCACGAGTGATAAACCAGCTGATACCATCATTGGAACCGAACAAAGTACCCTTCCACTTTTGAAAAGTACTGTTGATCTATGCTGTGATGAACTTTTTTACTGTTAGTATTAGAAGATGGATACAAAAGAGTATAACCATATTATATTTTGACAATTTTGACGTTTACATGTACTTCACCCGTACCCTCTGTGAGGCATGTACAATAAAGCCAACCTCTGTATCGTCATTGCTGAGGGGCAGAGTTACAGCAGCTGTGTATGTATACCACAGTCACACTTGCGGACAGACTGTAGACCAACCAAATCTATAATACTATTCCCAATGATATCGGTTATCGGTCGGTTTAGAGTCAGTATTGTTAGTGCGACTGTAGCGTTAATATGTAGTTATACTGATGTCATGACTTTCCACAGTCACACTGGTGATACCGATTCTAGACCGACCAAATCTATTA
This sequence comes from Lytechinus variegatus, assembly GCF_018143015.1. NCBI lineage: Eukaryota > Metazoa > Echinodermata > Echinoidea > Temnopleuroida > Toxopneustidae > Lytechinus > Lytechinus variegatus. The sequence goes on along the minus strand of NC_054746.1, from coordinate 8,674,845 downwards.
CTTTATTACCAATTTGATTTGATTTGATTTATTTCTGCATTCACATCAGTATCAGAATTACAAAATACATATATACAATATTTACAAAGTTAATACATGATTATAACAAAATGATAAAAGTCGCATAGTATAAATATTGTAAATAAATATTAACAAAAAAGATGTGTTATATATTTTTTCAAAACAAGATTATAAATGAATGCAGGAGACCGCCATCGTGACATACCAATGACATACCATCGGTTGGTTTGGAATCAGTTTCATTAGTGAGACTGTCGCATAATATTGTAAAACTATCTCTGGAATATGGGGGCAAGGGCTGGAGAAACAGATGCTGCTTGGTAAAACCAAATTATTTGTCACTCAGGAGAGGAAATTGGCTCAAGCATGCTGCCGGAAAAAAGGGTGGAGGAAAGGACAGATTTTCAGTCAGAAGGGTTATGACAAACTTACATGATGTAGCTACATTTATCCCCTGATAGAAAATTAACCCTGAGCTGCTTTTTAGTATGTAGCTGAAACATTCATGTCAGTGTTTGCGTTGCCAAGCATTCGTCTATGTTTTATTTCTTTATTTGCTTTTGTCTGTTTGCTCCTTGAACTGGGTCAAGCGTTAGATTAGGTTCGCAGTAAGCGTCATTTCCATAAATATTGACTGATTTGAGCAAACTTGGTTTGCAAACAAATTGAGGGAAAATTCAACTCAGTAATGATATTGCTGTGGAAATATTTTTCTGCTGATACTACTAGGAAATTATTTTTGTCCTCTCTAATTGGCTTAACAAAACATTCATTTTACATTCAACTTAAGATGCATAACGAAATTTAAAATGACCTTATATATTTTTCATAATACTATGACCCTTAAAACCTCACTAAAAACACCGTTTCAGAAGTAGGGCATGAAATCTGTAATGTATCAAAGTTTATCACTCACAATAGTTGATTAACCTGTATCTGTCGCAAGATAAGGAAACAAGGCCGCTCCAAAAGAGAATGCAGAGGTAAATAGATACCATTTACATAAAATGAAAATGCAATGGGTGTGCTAATGTTTTCCATAATGGTTGAGAATAATAAGTAGTAATAACCAAACTCAATATCATTATACACTCAATTATTAAGAGAAGATATACATGTAATGGAGGTTAAGGGTCTGAAATGGTATGGAAGAGGACTCTTGGTTGATAGTTTATTCGTTCCTTTTAATAATTAGTCTAATTTACCTGCTGATTTGTGGTCATCAGAGCCCAAAACATGTCATCAGCATGCTTATCGAATAAAATTTGCCATCTGATGAGAAACCCTTCCCCTTGGAATCGTCGCCATGGCAATACCTTCCATCTTCTTAGGCCACACCTCTTAGCCTCCATCCATTAAGGTTGATGACTGATAATAGAGAGGGAGAGAGAGAAAGACAGAGAAGAGGCAGAAAGAAAGAAATAAAGAAAGAAAGAAGAGAGTCATTTATTCTCATGAATGAGGCTGGGTTTCATGCCTGTGATGTATTATGCATTACGTGACACTTTACGTTTCGTAATGGTTTGCTGAAAAGAACGTGATCTAGGGGGGATGATAAACAGGATTAGATATCAACACCTGCAAGTTAGGTAGAAGACAAATGATGAATAGCCTATGGTGATTAGTCAGTCAATATTAAGAAGTTCCGCAGTCCACTGTACATTGTCTCATGTTTAAGGTACCCATTTTATGAATATTCTTGATTTTAACTTTTAATTGTGAATGGCGATGAATGAAATATACTTTGGGACACTCTTTCAAGGTTTCTGAATGATCAATTTTCATTAATTCACACAAGAATTAGACACATTCATTTTGACTTTAAATATCATAACTCATTAGATTAAGGTTAAAAAAATGTAAAAAAAATATTCACTACTCACAGATTTAATATCTATATTCATTTATGTGTAAAAGATCTTTGAGATAACAAATATGGCCCCAAACTGTAAGCTAAGTGATTTTAATCCCAAGCCCACAAATAGATAAAACATGATCCAAGAACATGATCAACTACCCACAAAGACTCATCAAGAATTGTATTTTACTCTATTTCTTATAGGTGACGGACAATTCTGAGAATGTATTCAACCTGGAGCTGGGTGAGCTGAGTGATCTAGACCAGGCTCAGAAGGAGATCGTTTCTAAGAACATGATCAATCATCTACGAAGGCTGGCATCAGAGAGGGATGACTATTCAGAGGTAAACTCATGGTTAATTGCCACTTGGTCTACACACACTTGGTCTATTTTTCGTTTAGTCTCATCCAATATGGTCTATTTTTCGATAAGTCTCATCCAATATGGTCTAAACATAGGTCGACTTCAGTCAGTTCGGCTATTAACTATTTGGTCTCATTGACCAAATATCATATTTTCCCATTTATCTCATTTTCAGTTAGGCTGTTCCAGGAAAAAAATATTAAATGGGGGCTCCGGGCAATTTTATCTTGAAATGCTCAGAAGAGCTCTGGAATATGAAAATTAGCCGCGGAATATCGCCGTGTTCTTTGTAAAGGCTCTTAAAGTATTTTAGATTTGAAAACTGGGCTGTCTGGCCAAGGATTACATGTTGATAGATGTACCAGGGCCCAATGTATTTAAGTTACCATTAAACTTTGCCATCCAATAGTCTACCAGTGCTCCACAACCAATTGGATGGTAAAATAATGTTGTAGATTATATTCACTGTCTGTAACAGGGACAAACAGTCATGGAATTTCATACCAAGGAGTCGGGAGTAGCTCCCTGCTCAGATGAGAACCCAGAGCAAGTCAGGTCACCTTGCACACAGCATGTCTTCTCTCATTTAGGTGTAAATCTTCCATGTGAAGTAGGGATACATCGGATTCCCCATTTACCAACATGAATCAAAGTCGGCAAATAATGTCTTTCCTGGTGATAATCCCAACACACGCTCTATTTTGGGACGTTTGACTCTGCCGAGCCAGTAAGATGATACGCCTGCACGGGTGACTAAAGCTTCCTCTCGTGCCCCCTTCTCCAGAAACGATGAAGAGACATTAACTCCCCAAATCAAGTAGGCATTCCCACATTTAGAAATATTAAAAAACTGCATGTACCTCAACCTCTATTTTTTTGTGCATAAGTTTTGAGGGTTATTTCCTTTGTCAGTGTTTGAATGAGATCTGAATTGCAGACACAAATTGCTTTGACATGTTCTATACATGTATATGTATGATCGAAGCGCATAGATCTTTTTCCATGTGAGATGTTAAAGACTTTGATGAATTTATTTTCTTGTGAGATGACACAAGAGTCTGTATAGGCATCCTCTACTTCACCCAGATCTTTCATTTTGATTTGTTGGGTTGATTGGGTGTCGAGAAGGTACTGATGTTGTCTTAACTTCTCAAGTGTGAACATGGCCATGGAAGTCTTTAGTCCCATCTATGATTCATGGCGTCTGTATATGTCAGCTGGATCAGCAGAGAATTGTCTTTCCTGTGGGACAGGATCCGCAGAGCCACTGTGAAGCATCGTTTCCTAATTGGCGATGGCACAGTTCAAGGATGTGTCTCACAGAAGCCCTAGACCGTGGCTCAAGCTCTGCAAAGCTCCTGGCCGCCCTGATGGTCATTGATGCTTTTAATGAGGAAGAGCATTGAATGCTTGCTAATGAACACCCAGGTTTATGAGAGGGTGTCTCAAGAATATTTCCTCCCGAACTGCACTTATTGGACATCCAATACTTGTCTCTTTCCCTTGTCCTGTATACTTTGAAGGGATTCAGGAGGAATCGTTTCCATCATAATAGGGCTTGTTCCTAATATAGCTCTAGCTGAAATCTAGTGATCAGAATATTGTTTATGAATTGAGATAAGAATAAAGCTCCATGGTCTGTATTTGATGCAAGTGATTATATCATGAAAGTTTGATTTTTTATGTTGATTGATGAATTCAATTCATCAGTCATTTCATATTTTCATTTTTTAATCATATATTTGCCCATTCATTTAGGCCTACAACTTGTATAGATTATAAGCTAATACATAAGAATGTTTTCAATTAATTTTAATGAAAATGATTTATTCCTTTAAAAGCATTTTGATAATAATTTAAGTTGATCAAGATTTGAATCCTACATGTGTTTTACATAAAGGAAAATCTTTATTAATCTAATCCATGAACATAACACCATAAGAGGAAAAGGCATTTCTATTTTACACAAAAACATGAACAGTCATGAAAAATCTTTCTTATTATATAATTCACATAATTTGCATTAGCTGTAGACCTACATTGAAGGGCTTGCAAATACACAAATAGAAATTGGATGAATATGGCGTGCATTTAAAGTCTTGAGTTTGTTTAACTTTTATGCAGTAGAAACACCCTCAGTACCTCAATTCTTGTTTAATTCCAAACAATTCTATGCATCCTTTCTGCAATCGGGATGAGTCAGTGATTACATTCTGAATGTTGTCTGAAGTTTAAGCTCTGAATCTTCATCCAGGTTGGTTGCGCATGACCGCATCATATGGCTCGTCTCTCTCTCTCTTTCTCATCCAGGAAATATGTCACAGGAATAATCTAATATCCGTTCCAGTATCTTCTTTCATATCATGCACAAGTAGCCCAGTTGCTTCGGGAGGAACAGGCATAAAATACTTTTTTTTCCTATGCATAGGCATTAGCCTATTAATTGAAAACTGGACTTATAATTTTGAAGAAGTGTCTCCCAGTAAATATCAATTTACTTTTTTTTTATTACTTATAGTCAAACTTTTCTTGAACATAATAGAGAAAATGCAATTAAATTCAATCTTTTTCACAAAAATAATTGGTCAGTGGTCTATATTCTGGAAAACTCTAGCCTGTCATCTGTTGGATTATCTTTTCTAATTAATCCAAACATTTAAGATTAAAATGAAATGAAATGTAATATTTGGTGTTGCACTCTGTGTATCCTCATACTGTTGCATTTAATTGCAGACAGTTTGTGTATACAGGAAGGATACACCTGATACTTATTTGTCAGATATCTCCTAAATCTTTCCCAAGAAGGAAAAGTGCCTTGTAGATTACTATAAGTGCCTAGCTGTTGGATTTTTATCTTTTCGCGGTACATAGAGATAAGTGAACATTAGTGACAATTGCTTCCTTCTAGACAGAAGGCAAATAACAATAATTTAGGAGGGGTATGTTTTTTTTTGTCTCTGCTGCATGGCAGGAACAAAGCATATTTACTGTTTTCCAATATCTCCATCTATTGGAATGGATGCATACACACACTCTAAGTTGCAGGGATTTAAAATAAACCCAAGTGGACTGTAGTTAGGGACCATTCATATTCGAGATTTAATCCTAAAAGAAAACAGATGTCTTTAAATCTTAAAAGGATTAAACTTAAATTCCCTTGAGATTAAAAAAAAAAAGTTTAGGGTTCAAACTACATCCAGAACTTGATTGGTCCCTACACTTCACTACAGTCCATTTTGATTGTAATTCTCTGTAATTTAGAGAGGAGCAATTGACTAGAATTCTCCAGATACATATATTTGTACCCAAACTTTCGATATAAAGTTCAATGACAGGCAAGATGGGGATAAAAAAAAGAAAGGGATGGGTGTATAGCAGGAGATAAAAATTCTGGTTTACTCTTTCTGTATATTTACTTCAGATAAATGTATTATTTTCAATAAAGCTATTTCCAACATGTCTATGTGGATATACCTGGGCCTCCATAGCACAAAGCTAGGGGATCAATCTCATCTTGGAGCAGATTTTTTACAATTGATCATACACAATAATCGATGCATTCAATCAGAGAAATCAACCCCATGATCAATTAATAGGCTTTGTGTTAATGGCCCTTGCACGGTGCCTATGAAGTTTATACTCTCGATTTCCAGTGAATTTGTATCTTTGGATGAGGTATATTGCCCAAAAGTGCGTTGCCATAAAAGTCAGTTTTAAGTATCTGGAATACATCAGTTGTCAGGAATATACTTTGTAATGTGGCATTTCTCCCTGGCATGAGGGACCGTACCATGAATTTTGATGTCAATTCAGATTCTATTGACAAGGCCTATATCGAGTAATTTCTGTCCATAGGGGCCAAAATATGAATTTTGATGTCCATTTAAATTCCAATGAATCATCGTGATCATGCAGGTGGTCTGCCAGCTGAAAATGCTTTATTGCCCTACATGTACATGCATACATGTATATTTTGGCCTGCATTTTATTTTCCATCACTTCAAAATTGCTGTAAGATTTTTGTCAGCCTCATGTTTTGATTTGAAAGCTTTTGAATTCCATGACTGCAGAGGCATTTTTAGTCCCCACCATCCTTTGTCATTTGTTAACTGTTCGTATTTACTTGAGGGCAAAAAACAAATTAGGTCTACACAAAATAATATAGATCAAGGAAAATCTAATATGTACATGTAGTGTGCTATAATTTGAGATCTCTGCAACAGTTGAATCCCTATAAGGATTATGAACATTAAGATCAGAAATTTTCTTTGATATTTTTTTATTAAAAAAGTAAATGAGTCACATCATTCAATACTATTAAGGCCTTCTTTATCTGCTAGTAGTTCATGCTGCTTTTCATAATAAAGACCCCACTGATTGTGTAATTGGCATTTTGTTTTGGAGGAGATTGTTATTCATTCATTCATTCATTCATTCATTCAAAATAGTTATATAGCGCTGACTCATAAATAGGAGGGGACCTCTGTGTTATGTGTATGTATGTCGCCATGACAATCATAAGTCATCAATATTTTATTGGATTAGTCTACATCTGGGTATTCCCTCATCAAGTCTTACTTTGAATTTTGAAAAAGAAATAATCTTGCTGTCGTAATGAAACAATGAATTTATCCTACATGTATATTTTCCACTGCAACTATTAGTTCAAATAGTTTTATGCAAGTTTCACATTGTCTACAATTGATACAATCAAGTTATATCTTTTGCAGAGAAAGGGTGGAAGGGTGGGTGTCAATATTTCCATAATGGAAACAACCCAATGACTGAGCTTTGCTCTTTTGAATAACAATGTTCATTCAACTTTTTTTTTCTTGCTTGTCTATAGACTTAACCTTATCAATCACATACAACGTTTCCCATTCGGATCAATGACCGTAATGTTACTCAACTTCATGTAACATGTTACTGTTTACCTCTAGCTTTGGAAAGAATCATGAAAATATTTCATCCACCATGTGCAAACAATATCCAGCTGTACCACGAACTGCAAGTTTATCAACCGGAAATACTGACACCACGACACAATATCTGACTTTAACTGTTCACTCTTGGCAACATTTTTAACTCCTTAATGAAACACGGGAGATTGACGGGTGTCAAAGGTCGTGATACAAAGACTGATCATGTGGTCTAACCTTACATGATTCACAAATTTTTTCCTCTCTTGCAAGTCATAAGGTGCTTCCAGACCAGCTCAATCACCAGAATACCCATGAATATACCAGAAGTTGGACAGATCTCGAAATACCCGATAAGTAGTTTTCGTATTTCATACCCATCTGAACTCGACCCTTTTGGGGAAAGTTCTCAAAGTGGTGAGCATGCCCAGTTATGGTCTTAATCGTTGACGAGGTGCTCGATTCACAATCGAGAGCTCATAGCAAGCTAGCAACCAAAGTGCCATACGATGCATCCAAGCTTCCCGGACGCCCGAAGCTAGCTTGCGCAAGCCCGATATGAATCTAGCTAGACGCGTCCGCACGTTACTTTACGCAGTCGCTACCAGTTACGCCTATGATCTAATGAGTTCCGGTGACCCCCTTTTTTGTGTAATCAGTTCCAGAGCATTGTATTTTTAGCAATCATTGATCCAAGAGCAGTTCCTGAGTCCGCTGTGTCCCTTATTTTCGACTTTTGGCACGGCACATAGGTATAATTCGAGTACCCCCTTGGGCGGTGCCCAAACCCATTGTACTCACTAGGAAGTTCTAACTTAAAGACAAGTACCTACTATTGGTATTTTTTCAGAAATATTACAAATTACTTGCTTTCACAATGGCAAAAATACCTGGAGGGTGTTTCTTAAAGCTTTTCGCAAGTTAAGTGCGACTTTAAGAACGACTGGTGAACCTTTCTTACGTGCTAAGCTATCACCAATGAACATTGAATGGTGCATATTTACCACAAGAAAGGATTACCAGTCGTTCTTAAAGTCGCTCTTAACTTACAAACAGCTTTATGAAATACCCACCTGGTTTTCCGATTGGTCTAGATGGGGGACCCGTTTCATAAAGCACTTACAACTGTTGTAACTTTGTCATTATGGCAACTACCATGGTAGCAGGGCTCATCAGCCAATCAGAATCAATGTTTCTGTGGTAGTTGCCATAATAGCAAAGTTACAACAGTTGTAAGTCCTTTATGAAACGGGCCCCAGAAAAAATATTACACATCAGGGCCCTGATTCATAATTTGTTATAATAAATTTACAATTTTAAAAGCTACAGAAATCCTTCAATCTGATTGGCTGACAGTAAATTTTATATCGAAAGAGTTCAATATCACAACCAGTCTTTATGAAATGGGCGTCGGATAATACCTGGTATTCTTTGTTTTGAAGTCGGACTGAAAGCACCTTAATAGGTTTATGTGGTTTGGATTTCAAACTGAGAGGGTGACAATGACGCCTGTTGTTACTGCTAATATTCTGCAAATGTTCTTGCCAAGACCCCAGAGGGGTAGTAATTGGGTGCAGATTTTGGGTGCAAAGGGCCCCAAGAGTTTCGACTGATGTCTGGAGGAGTTTTATTAAGATTCAAAGTGGTCTTGTGTTTTATGAGTTTGGCATAACGTAACAGGAGTGCAACCAAAGGATGTGTCGCTGGTCAACAGCAAAGACATGTGGAATTGGCAATAGCAAGAACACCAAGAATAAACAACAAGGAAACTAGCATTTGTGTGTCAAAGTTTAAAAATAAAATGAAAAGTTAATTTGCAAAATGTCTCCTGTTATGTGAAAATAACTCTCATATCGATTATCCTTATCTGTCATTTTCTTGAATTCTGTCTTACTTGATTTATTCACATTTGCATGAAACATATAAAAGTAACATTGAAAATACTTTTCAGTCACATCTGTATAGGCTTCTGTAATATTTCATCAAGAGAGACTCCTTTGATTGAATTGATTAATTGAAAACATTTAGGATGAAACTAAAGCATCTTTATAGTCTGAATTACGTGCGAAATCTACATGCTCACATACAACACATACACGTCCCAAATGAAACTAAGCCATTTATCTCCTTGGATTTTATTAATGATATTTTTAATCAGCCACTTAATCTCCATCATGACATTTATAACATTTGGTAATGCAAATTGAATGCATAACAACTACTAATGGAAAGGTATGATACTTTGGTATATATTCTTTGAAAGATATAGTCAACTTCCTTGTATAAAACATAAACATTGCCTGGCTAATGTATTTGGCAGAAAAGTGGAAAAGGAAGTTGGTTGTTTACTTCAAAGCTTGTTATTTTAATTTTTAAGTAATTTAATGACAGGTGCTTAACTGTTTTTTTTTTTATGTATAACATAGAGGATCACTGAAGAGTTTAAATGCATTTGCGTGATGATATGGGAAAACATTCTGTTACTTGTTTTGATATGTGGTGTATGAAAAATAAAATATTTTCTGATTATTCAAGTCCTTTCTTTAATCACTTATCTAAGCACTGATCATTTAAAGACAATTTCAGGATTTTGTGGGTGTGTTTTGTGACACAGAAACTTACAAAAAAACTTGTTGATTTTTTTTATAGTAATTGTGATGTTTTTGGGTCAGAAATATGTTTTAAAAAATAAATAAATGAAGTTGAAAGAAATGAAAGCATTAGTTTTTGTGGGTTCATAATAAGTATTTGTAGGCATTTTTTAATTCAGAGAGAAAATACCTGCACTTACAGTTATCATGTATGCTCTATTGACATTTTGTTCCCATCAAAAAGATGTACATTAAATGATAATCATAAAACATCACAAACATAGTATTCACCCTTTTTTTTCAAAATGTAATTCAATAACAAATAATGCTGATAATTAAACAAATAGCTAACTATAGCAGCCTTTATGCTAACCTTATATCTTCAAAATATTAAGATGGGAGCAAATTATTGCAGAGGCATTTACTGGATCACTTTCCATTCATCATCCGTTCATCCTTTTAACCCATAGACTATCATGGAGCTTAGTCAAGAGAAGGAGTACCTCCAGTCTCAGGCAGACGGGCGTGTCCTCTCCCCTTCCCCCTCCCTGACGAGCCCCGGAACGGACAAACGTCATGTGACCGTTGAGCTAGCCGAGTCCAAAGCCAAGCTGAGGAGAATGAGGCAGGAGCTGGAGGAGAAGAACGAGATGGTTCTGGAGTACAAGGAGGAGGTGGAGAAGTATAATACCACCATGCAGAAGTTACGCCAAGAGGTTAGCCACAAAAGTTTCAAATATTCAATTCCAAGTTTTAAACTTATTTTGTTTACCCTGTTGCCCCAACAGATGTAAGATACATTTGGTTAACATTGATCTCAAAATTGAAAATTTGAACAAATATGATTTGCCAATTCAAGCATGGTGATTTGTCAATTCAGTTACACATGCATCTGTGCATTCTCTTTTGAAAGCACTGCTTACAGGTTCTGCATGTTGTAAGTGACCTGTATTGGTTTGCACTCAGTTATTATGTAATTCCTCTAATATTTGCCTTATAAGTTATTTTTACTCTTAAAGTGATTGGTTAACATTGGTTTGACTTTTAAAAAATCTGAACTAGAAGGTCACACTTGTCACCTGTGTCTGTGATATGTTGCAAAAATGAAGCCCAGAAAAAATTGCGTTCGAAAGTAATTATTTAGTGCTTCAAAAATTGAAATATAAAGTGACCGGAAACACCATCTTAATTTCATCCCATACACTTATGTGTACTATTTAGGCGTCTATAAGACACCTATTTACAAAATCGGGGTTTGCCTTGTAGTTTTAGCTTTTCATTCTCAATAATGGTTGTTTTCAGGGTTTATTAGTTCTAATACATGCACTTGTACACATGTTTCATCTTGGTTTGAGAATTTTTTAAATCGGCTGCTCACAAAGTTAAACAATACCTTTAATTTTCTACAACGGACCATTTTAACAGGGTAGCAAACCCCATGAGCCATGACAAAGAATATTGTGTATCTTACAGTTTCTGCATGTTGTAAGTGACCTTTATTGGTTTGCACTCAGTCATACTCAGAATATTGTGTATCTTTATCTCTTGAGTGTGTCAATATGTTTTGTTTATGTGGTGAAAGTGAAACTTATTCAAATTATTTGGTATTGTGTGTAAATGTAATTTGTTAATTTGAATTGATGTGGATGATATTAATGTCTGCTAAAGTGAAGAGATGAAGTATTAATTTCATTTCTGTATTCATTTATTTATTATTTATAGTGAAGAGATGAAGTATTAATTTCATTTGTTTATTTATTTCCAGTTTCATTTCAACAGGATTGCCTCTTGAGTTGACACACTGCAATCATGGTCCTGTACCATGTTTTTTTAATACTCATTCTTCTAATCAATTATTGACTTTACAATTGAGTTTTGAAAACTCAATTTGTCATTATAATCACTAATTCAACCTTATTTATTATTATTTTTGTTTTGCCAGAATCTTGAGTTGACGCAAGATGCGCGTTCAGCGAGAGCGTACAGGGATGAGCTAGACGTGTGGAAGGAGAAGGCCAGCAAAGCAGAGAAGTACGAGAACGAGATCGCCAAGTACAGGGAGAAGCTCAATGAGCTCGAGTATCTCAAGAAAAGAGTCGAGGTAAGAAGGCTGGTTTATGAATTTGTGTTTTCAGGGATGCCACTTTTCAGATTGAATTCTGAATTCGTACCTTTAATACATATTTTCAGCCATAGAAAACACCTTTTTCATGTAAGAAAGGGGTCATTCTAGATGATTTTCAGACTTTTTGTATCAATTTCCAGTGGCATCATGTTTTATGTTATTTTTTTCCTCATTGGATGATAATGGTTATGAAGGAGAAGAGTTAATTTAGAAAAATATAAAATGTATTTTGCTGTCATAATACGACTCTTTAGAAATGCTGTTGAAATTTCTTGTATCAAAGCTATTTCTTGTTGCATCACTTCGTAAAGCCATTCCGTAGAGTATGTACATCCCACCCCCTGTATTTGTCTTCTGTTTCTAGTTTATATGAAAGGATTAACTGCTCTCGATTATCATGGCTTGAGCAAATTATGAGTGAACAAAAAATGGAAAAATATTGGGGGTCGGACATACAAAAAGTTTGGATTATTTTATAGAATTATCCAGTTTGGGTTGTCTTTTTAAGACATCCACGTTTGCATAAAACCACCTTCACATTTCAGTTACCTCTTCTTTAATTATCGATATGGAAACCAAGTCCCTCTTTTAATGAGCAGGTCACCATTGCTAATGTCAGCTGGAACATGGCCACTTTGCTGAGGCAGAGGCCCGTATTCTGAAGTCGGGTTTAAATTAAACTCTGGTTTTAAGTTGTAGTTTATCTATGGAAAGCCAGTTGTTAAGTAAATCTATAACAGTTAAAGTTCAATGAATCAGATCATTTGACTCCCAAAACATTAGCAACTGCCTGGGAAGGATAAGTATGACAGTTGTCTTCACCATTAAAGAATTAGTGAAGAGCAGAGTAAACATGAGAAGCATTCACTGTAAACAAAATTTTGAAATGTTTGGCTTCCCACAATTTTAGCACAGAGTTAGACCATGGTCTAAGTTAATCCCGACTTCAGAATACGGGCCAGAGTTTCTAAGGTTAAAGGTCCAGATAGAGTCAATCCATATAGAAACTGTGCTTTATAAATTTATGTTTGTTACTGTTGTTATCCATCAGGAATTAAAAGAAGACAACACGGTTCTTCTGGAAACCAAGTCCTTGCTGGAGGAGCAGGTTACCACTGCTAATGACAAGCTTGAAAGGGGCCACCTGGCTGAGGCAGAGTGTCTGAGATTGAAAGCTCAGATAGAAACTCTAGAAGAGGAGAGGGACATGGATAGGGGTAGGATAGCAGAGCTAGCTGAGGAGGTGGCCAGGCTTAGTCTAGACCATAAACAGAGTCTCAATGAGTCGGCCAGTCTGGGTGTGGAGCTGGAGAAGGCTAAGCTGAACTCTTCAGGTTTGTTGGGTTCAAGGATTTCTTTTTGCCAGAAAATAAAAGTAAAGTTAAGATTTATTTAAGTTTATTCTTGTCATATATCATTCTAAAAAAAAAAGAAGCAAGGTCCATGTATTCTTTCGTTTATTTTTTTAGTTAACTTGGACAGTGTGTCTCCTGGTTCAGTCAGTTTTTTTCAAAAGATGCTGGATTAAAGAAAAAGTGAAATAATGGTCTTTTAAAGTTTATTCTAGTCATAAAGCAATGACGAAATGAGGTTCAATGCACTTTCAATTTATTCTTTTGGTTATCTTTTGCAATGCTTCTTCCAGTTCACCCCCTCTTTCAAAATTTGCTGGACTGGATCTGTGTTTTGTCTGATTTACAGTTAACCAATTGATATACTCTTATGAAAAGTATTTCATTCCTGTATCACTGAGGTTTTTTTTATGGAACTATGCTTGAATAACAATTTGTTTTAATGATTTTGTCCAAATTTAACAGCTGCTGCATCCTTATCAGCAGAGTGCAATGATAGTGCTTCAAGTAAAGTGCTCAAATTAGAAAAAGAATGTCAAAGACTCCAACGCGAGATGGAAACAATGCGAGAATCTGCCGGGTTAGAAGCGCAGACTCGGCTCCTTGAGGTCGAGAAGGAAAATCAAAGACTCAGCCGGAAGCTTGAAAAAGTGCAAGAGGCCAGCTCCAAGGAGATGTCTGGTCATCTTGAGATTGAACAGGAGAACAGTGTCCTGAAGCGAGAAAAGAAGGCTCTGGACGACACCATCTTGACCATCAAGGAGAATTCAGAGAGGTATCAGAAAGAATGGGACGCGGAGAAAGAGCAGTTGGAAAGGACGATAGAAACCCTGAGGGAAAGAAATAAAAAGGATGTCGACCAGAGGATACAGGATGTTGAAAAGGAGAACAGGAAGTTGTTGGAAGACATGATGGATAATCAGAGTAAACTGTCCAAAGCGGAACACGAGACAAAGCAATTGCAGAAATCCTTGGAGAGATTGAAAGAGCGGACAGACAGGATTGAGGACTTAGAAAAGAGCAATGAGGCTCTGGAACTGGAGAAGGAAAAACTGTCGAGGAACGTTGAAATGCTGAAGTTGATGTGTGAAAAGTTTGACGAGGTGGAGAAGAAGAACACAGAGCTGGAGGTGGAGACAAGCAAGGTGACGCGGGCGCTGGAGTCCGCCAAGGTCCGCATCCAGCGTCTGGAACACTTGGAGAATGAGAATGTGAGGTTGAAAGCGGACACCCAGACCCTGCAGAGGTCGCTGGATGCCATGAAGGGCATGGCAACGCGGATCACGGAGATGGAGCACGATAAGGAGGAGTGCGAGAGGGAGAACAGACAGCTCCAGAACATGGTGGAGGGGATCAAGACGGTGCAGGACAAGGTGGGACAGCTGGAGGTGGATAATATGAAGCTAGGCAACGAGAAGAGGAGGGTGGAGAAGGTAGTGGAGCTCAACAAGGAGACCATACACAAGCTGGAGAGGGAGAATGAGAACCTGGAGGCAGAGGTGGAGAGGTTGAAGAAACAAATTGAAGCTCTCAGGTAAGTAATCCCTATCTTTTATATTATTAGATAATGTTCCAGCTGATGGTTAGTCGTTACTAATTGAAATTATAATATCAGTGGTGGGGGGAGGGGGGTGTTTCATAAAGATTTTAGTTTGGCTTTTAATTTCATAGTTGTTTGCTGTATAAAAGGCACCATTGCATTGGTCAAATGATGCTCAAAGGACACGGTGCTACTGCATATTAAATCACTGAGGTCGCGTGGTAAATACCATGTGCATGTCGGCACTGAGCATGACTGTAAGTCAAATTTAAGTTTTTGTGAAACACCCCCAAGGTTTTTTTTATAGTTTGTCAGTTATTCATATTTAGAGCAGTGATTGCTGCTTTCAAACAAAGTTGTTGACCCTAGAATCTCCTCTTTTCAAATAATTTCTGTTTTAACCCTAAAAAAAATCCGCCCCCTCTATATTTTTTGTGATTAATCCGCAGCGCGGAATTTTTGACCACGCCGCTCGCTGACTTTTTACTTTCAAGTATTGGGCAACTTTTGAGACCAAATTTGCGATGCCCGGGTACGCGGTTACGAAATTACGGAACAAAATTGCTCAAAAACGTGAATTGATGTACAAATCCAATGTTTATGGTCAAAATTAAGTCTGCAACAATTTCCATCAAAAAGTAATAATAAACAAAAAGTAAAATAAAAAATGGAGAAATACATAAGAAAAAAAAAAACAGTAGATACATTAAAAATTTACGATACCAATTTTGTTTAATGTACATTCGATCAGAATCCCACAAAGAGTCTGTGAATAAAAAAAGTAGCAATTTTGGGGCTTAATAATTTAATTAGAGCAAATGTTTTATTTCATGCATAAATTAGCATAATTCATTCATTAAAAAAATTTTTTTTTTACAGAAAAATTAATCATACAGCCTTGTAGATTTACTGTGCAAATTTTCGCGGCGCACGTACGATCGATGGCCGGGATCTCGGGGGGGGGGGGGGGCAGATTCCGCTGACTTGGCTGTGAGATGGGTCCAAATAACCCGGCTCTTTTAGGGTGACAAAATGTATAAAAACCTTGTAAATTTAATATTCACTTGAGTTAACTACTTCAGGCCTAAGAGATAGGCAGGTTTGCTGTAGTAAATTAATTTTATTATTAGGGAAGTTCATCCTTTTCAGTATGATCATGCATTTCTTTTCCTTCCACTACAGTGTATGTCATGATACATTCCATGTCTTAGTATGCTATATTGTACATTTGAATTTGATAACATTTTATGTCGCATGGAGTTCAATTCTATCATTTCCACTGCCCCTCATTCACAGTCTGAGTGAGAAGCGATTGGAGGAGCTGGAGAAAGACAACAAGACCCTGGAGCTGGAGCAGCAGAACCTCACCAAGGAGAAGCAGAACCTGGAGAAGGAGATCAAGCGTCTGCGGGGTCTGATGGAGTCCAGGGACCAGCAATTGGACAAGGCCCATGCCAGGATCGGAAGCCTGGAGCAGGATAACAAGCTCCTGCAGAAGACGGTCGGCAAGAACAAGGGATCCGGGGACAGGGCCAAGGAACTGGAAAGGGAGAACAAGGAGCTACTTAAACACTCTACTATCGATAAAAAGACTCTTGCCACACTCAGGGAGGTAGGTGTAGGCTCAGTGCTAGAGTCGCACCAAAAATATGACTCCAGACCAATCCTAGCTGTTATGTTATTACCAATGACATACCGTTGATAAGTTTTCAGTTAGAATTTTTGAGATGACTGTAGCATTTATATGAGGTTCAGGAGTGGGATAGTTGGTGCTGTTGTTATATATTTACACTTTTTTTTTCAGCAAGAATAGGACAACAATACTTATGTCAAATTATCAGTTTCAAACATAGGTGGCATTAGTTTTAAGAAAGTCGGCTCTAATTGGTTCAAATTATCATTGAAATAAAAGAAAAATCATTTTGTGTGGAACCAATGGGATAATGATTTATCTAGATATACTGCTAATCAATATAACTGAGATTATAAAAAGGCACATGTTCCTATTGCTTTTAAAAATCTTTGATAGTGCTGAATGAGAGTTAGTCACTGTCTTAGGTTTTATTTTAACAGTTATCATCATTTTGAAAGGATCGTTTAGAAATTTTCCTCCGTTTAACCTGACAGATTTTGACACTCAATTCAAAGATTTTTTTTTTAAGGTTGAAATCTTCCATAGACAGACTAAGGCCGGTTGATATTATACCCTTTATTCAATATGAGTTTCATATACATTTTGGAAATTTTCCTCCATTTAACCTGACAGATTTTGACACTCGATTCAATAATTTTTTTAAAGGTTGAAATCTTCCATAGACAGAGTAAGGCCGGTTGATATTATACCTTTATTCAATATGCGTTTCATATACATTTTGGAAATTTTCCTCCATTTAACCTGACAGATTTTGACACTCAATTCAATTATTTTTTTTTAAGGTTGAAATCTTCCATAGACAGACAAAGGCCGGTTGATATTATACCCTTTATTCAATATGAGTTTCATATACATTTAAATGCATTTTCTCTGTATCTCGCTTTCATGTGCATTGTCTCTCTCTTGCTTTCAGGAACTTGTGAATGAAAAGATCAAAACTCAGCAACTGAGCAATGACCTGGAGAAGCTCACCTCAGAACTGGATCGCATTGGATTAGATAAAGAGAAGTTACTCCAAAGAGAGCTCACTGCAGATGAAAGGTATCTTAGAAAACTTGCTTCTTTGCACTTCAGACAATCATCCGAAATCTTTGTTTTTTATTAGTCTGTACATATTATTTGTCATTTACCATTTAACAAAGAAATGTAATAACATGAAATTTGAGAAAGCTATTAAAAAGTATATATTGTAAAACATAGGTTTCCATGAACAAAAAAAGAAGAAATTGATTAAAGCTCCTTACCCAATGAAGACAGACGAATCAAATGAAGAAAAAAAATATGAAGATGATGAACAAAAGAAAAGATGATAAAAAGGTATATTATAGATGATATGTTTACTGATTATCTTGCAGCATGAAAAGTTTTTATGCCTCATTCTTTTTGTTACATACATACATGTATGCATGTATATGCTACTTATTTTTCAAATACAGTCGGTATAAGGACTTGGAAAGCCGAATGGAAGACACATTGAAGAAAAGCATGGACATCAAGGATGATAAAATCAACACTTTAGAAACAAAGTAAGTTCATTTCAACAAAAAAAAAAGGCAATAACAAATATATTTTTCAATTCAATTTAGATATCAGTTGTTATAATTCAAAGCGATTAATGAATAATGGAATTTCAGCTAAGTTTCTGATCTCGAATATACATGTAAATGAGATTCCTTGTTTGCTCATACAAATTTGGAGTCCATGGCCTGTATTCTGAAGTCGAGTTTAACTTAAACTCAGGTTTAAAGTTGTGGTTTTAAGTATGGATAGCCAATTGTTACATAGAGATATCATATTTCAGCTCATTTGGCTCTCAAATCATTCTAGGAAGCATAAATAGATGATTGTCTTCACTATTGAAGAATCCGGAAAGAGCACAGTAAATTATAAGAAACATACAACTTAATACAATTTTAGCACAGATTTAGACCATCTCTGTGTACACTAAACCCACTTCATACTGGATATCAGTTATATCATTGCTAGTTGATGCCGTGCTTTATTATTACTGCAAGGAAATGGCATTTTATCAGATATTGGATAGAATTACTGGTATATTGGATTAGTTTCTATCAGTGGATTGGGTGGTTTGGCTTTAATCCCTGGCCAACTCATACCATAGAGAAAAGGGATCTTCTGCTATCAAACTACACACTCTGCATATAATTATGAGGGGTAATAATAACGTGTTAAGCTGGGCCTTCTGGAAGACCATCTCATAGAGCTGAAGTGGCTACCCTCGGTAAATACACGATATTATATTGTGTATATTAAATACAAACTAAGGCAAATACTTGATACTCATTCTTCAGGAAACCTCAAGTGGTATATCCTTCCTTTGATCCTCAAGTGGTATATCCTTCCTTTGATCCTATTCTCTCTCACCAGGCTCCAATCAGCGGTGAGTAAGAATCAGCAATTGACTGATGAGCTGAAGAAGATCAAAATAGATAATGAAATAGTCAAAGAACAACTGGTGCAAGAGACTAGCAGTGCCAAATCTCCATCTTCCAATACTACACAAGAAGCCAAAGTCAAGTGAGTGATTGAAGATATTAAAAAAATAATAAAGAGGGCTGTGTTTTCTCTATTTCTCTATCTCTCTTTCCTCTTAAAAACTACCAACTGAAATACAGAGGGTTGTGTCTCTCTTCTCTCTTTCTCTTTTAATCTTTCTGCAGTCCTCTTTATAACCTAATAAAAAAGAAGTAGAGCTTGTATGAATTGCCATATATGATTTCATCACCATTGATTGCTAAGATGAGAATGAGAGTTTTTGAGTAAAAAAAACTGAGTAAAAGGTAAAAGCCTTTCCAAGAGGCAGTATGACTATGAAAACGAAAAATGGAATATCAACTTGAACAATTTGATGAGAATAGTTAACAGGATGAAAAATGAAATATTCTGTCTATGGAGCTTCCCACTCTTAATTGCATTTTTTAAGAATTTATAAAAGAGATATGGTATTTTGCTGTTCATGCTTTGCTTACTTTCCACTCACACAGCTTTGATCATGAAATTACATTAGAAATCCCCACAACACATTTCTGTGTTTAGATTAGTATGTTCATCATATTTTGCATTCATAAAAATCCTAAGTGATTAATCAAATAATACATATATATTTTTTTCCATTTTCAGACGATCTGACAGTGACAGAGTTCAAGCAAAACAGATCATGCAGATGAAAGATCACTTAGTAGAGCTTGAAAGAAAGGTAATGTGGTATTATTCATCATGTCTAGAAGAGCCCCTTCTAGAATCGTCATCTGAACTCGTTTGTCATTACTAGTACATCAGCTTTGCCTACAGCAGCCGCTCTCAAAGAAATTTGAACGTTTGTGGGATGGTGTGGGGGGGGGGTCTTAAAATCGTGAAAAAAATCTTCTTTTTAATACATTTCCCATGCATATGAGTCAAAGAAATAGTACATTCATCTGATATTCCTGACAATTTGATTACCAGATAGTGTTCAGATACAATATACATTGTTTTGAATCAGTTCAACTTAGTTATTGCAGTTTGCATTATTTTTAAGTATTTCAGGCCATGAAAAAATCTAATTTTGTTATAAATAAATATTGTCACCTATTGGATTTTCACGAAAGTCTTTTCTTCAGATACTGCAATATATTCCTGCATATAAATTCTTTTGTCACCTTACGATGTGTATGTTCGGTACTGTAAATTCTTACCTGTAATTTCTTTCTCCCATAGAATGCCACCTTCCTTGCCGAGAACACCAACATGCAGACTCAGGTTCAGAATCTTGAGAAGCAATCAGAGACATTGAGGTCAGACTGTAGGTCATTCCAGAACAAGGTTGAATCCCTGCAGGATCAGAACATGTCTCTGCAAGCACAGAATGCCAAGTTACAGGTATGCTACAAGTGAATGAACGAATGAACTTTATTGATCCTCCTTGAAAAAGTAACATATAACAAGATACATGTAGAATTATATGCTAGCGCATATGTCAAAAACGTTTAAAAGCAACAAATATCAATAATTAAAGGAAAGTAATATAAAGACAAGGAAGACGAGGAGACCTTTGGAAGCCAGGCTTGTTATACAGTCCCTCAGTATTGAGTATTGAAACAATACGTTATTTGTTTGTTTAAAGCAAAACTTGATTCTAGCTGAACTGGTTGTACTAAGGTTATACAAGGATACATATGTGGTTAAAAACTAATTACAGAAGAATAATGGATATATTGAAAAAAAAATAGATAGATAGACAGACAAATAGATAGATAGAAAAACGGGGGGAGCACGAAGTTGCAAGATAGAAAATGGCAAGAGATAAGAGATTTGTAACAAAAACTACAATTGAAATGACTACTAGTACTTAGTGATAGGAGTACATGTACATGTACAAGTTTGTCCCGCAGGGTTGAGGTTTATATCTATATGTAGAAACACACATGACAGCCTTGGTAACAAGCTAACAATCTTGAGTTGGAAAAGAATCCAATTAGATAACCACCGAAGTGATTGTATGTATAGACGAAATTATGTTAGCCAAATAATTCTGGTAGAAACGTTTAAAATCACAATTTGCCGAGAATGTGACAAATTTTTTTAAGTTTTTTTTTTTATAATACACTGTCCCACATAGGCTTATCTGTGTCGTTGATCTTCAGTGTGATCATTTTCAGCTTAAGATTTCATGATTATTTCAGAGCTAGGGTTAATGTAAATTAGCCAGATCCATCTAAAGCTCCGAATTATTCAGTGTGAGAAAACTTTAATAAGCCTGTTCACAGTTGTATACTGCGTATGAGCATTGAAATGTCATTTCATTTGTATACCATGCCTTTGAAGGCTTTACTGTGAAAGCTTATGCAATATCTGTATTTGAAAGTGTTAATGCTCATCCTAATGAAACATGGGAAAGGTTATTGGGAAAAGTTAATCATGAGCTGACTGTGCATTGGCTTATTTCAAATGTCATCATTTTCTTCATCCACACAGGTGGAGCATTCCACCATCTCAGCCCAGATGTCGTCGCTGCGCTCCAAGCTCAACACCCAGGAGACGGACTACGACAAGCTCAAAGATCGCTTTGAGGAGCTGAGTGCCAACCACGAAGCCCTGCTCAACGACCATGAGAACCTGGTGCAGCTGCACGAGACACTGTCCACAGAGTACGAGTCTCTGGATTCGGAACATGGCACCCTGAAATCACACTACAGGCATCTGAAGGGAGAGCTGCAGGATGTACAACAGAAGTGCCAGGTAAGACCTGGGGCCCTTCTTACAAAGAGTTACGATCGATCCGATCATCGCAACTATGGAAAGCCAGCCACATCATCAAAAATGCATGTTTAATTCAAATGTTTTCTAGCTATGATGTATATCCATGCATTCATTGCTTTTTTGAAACTTCACTGCACTTTTCTTTGCAGACAAAGGACATGGTGAAATTTTTTTTGTAGGAAAATTATGACACTGATGGATTTCCATAGGGTTACGATTGATCGGATCAATCGTAACTCTTTGTAAGACAGGGCCCTGAAGTTATGTATTGTGAATCTTCCTGATACCAACAGCACTTTCTGGCTTCTGCCTATTCCCTACTCGTTACAATACAATTTCATTCCTTCTCTTGTTTTGCAGAATGATGTCCTGTAATTTTTATGTTTGAATACTTTGCTTTGTATAAAGTACTAAACTGGATGACTCGACTCTGAAATTCAGTATTCTAGCACTCAATTATGCCATAGGACTTTGGTAAGAGTTCCATATGCACCCCCCATTAAAATTGAAAATAAAAACATGCAGAAGGTTCAGAATGATATATCTAGCCCTAATATAGAACATATATGATGGGGAAGTGGAAACACATACCATAATATGGCTTTATTCCGTCAAATTTCGAGCAGGATCTAATGCATGTAAATGCCCATAGACATCGGTTTATTTAGTCAGTAAAGGGTCTGTGAGTCAAGACTAGTCAAACTATTGGCTGATAATCGTTAAAATACCCTTTCCAGTATCAGCGCTTCTCGCTAGCATAGCGGGAAAGGTCTTGACTGCAGATAAATCGAGGTGAGTTTGAGTCCCAAGCAAGGTAACCAATAGTAAAGAAGTGATAAAAAAATCTGAAGTGAACGAACCAGAAGTCTGAACAATCTTTTGTTATTTTTAGTGGGGGATGCATATGGAACTCTTTCCAGGACTTGTAGTGTCAGATGTGAGGATCATAACCCTCTTTGATATTGTGTGATCCAATTGAATTGACAGGAGACCGAGAAGAGATACAAGGACCTGGAGACACTGAAGAGCTCCCTCAAGGAGGAGGAGGCCAAGTTCCGTCGGCTGAAGTCCGAGTCCCAGAGCGTGGAGTCCCTGCAGAAGGAGTACAACATCCTCCAGGAGAAGCACACCCGCATGGACAAGGAGTATCAGAGGGTGGAGGGGGAACTCAAATCCTTGAAGGGTTCACAGAGGTAAGTGAACCCTTGAAGAACTTAAGAGGGGGGGGGGGTGGCAGATGTTGAGTCACTTTTAGCACATGTGTTTAGAATCTGTGATTGATTTGCTCGAACTATAAATCCAGTGCACTCCTTCAGTGACATACTACAGTAGCTTTTGAATTGCCATAGATACGCCAGCCCGTATTCTGAAGTCAGGTTTAACTTAGACCAGGGTCTAATTCTGTGCTAAAATTATGGGAAGCCAAAAGTGTCAAAATATTAAGTTGTATGTTTCTTATAATTTACTGTGCTCTTTCGTGATTCTTCAATAGTAAAGACAATCATATATTCATGCTTCCTAGACAATTATGAATGAATTGAGAGCCAAATGAGCTGAAATATGATATCTCTACTGTTAGTGATTTATGTAACAACTGGCTATCCATACTTAAACTACAACTTTAAAGCAGAGTTTAAGTTAAACCCGACTTCAGAATATGGGCCACTGGTTTCATATGGGGAACAGAAGGAAGATATGACTGTTGTGAGCATGGTAATCAGTCCCTCGGCCACAGTTCATGTAGACATTAGCATCACAAATATATTTCTTATTACGTTTACCACGTATATATTTTCTATCACTTTTATCACATATATATTTATTATCATTAATATTAACACAGAGTTTTGAAAGAAGTTTCAAGCTATTTTTTTTTTTTTGGTTTTTGGGGGGGGGGAATAATCTAGTTCTGACATTGATATATTGAGTAAAGCTATTTTCCTGATGAATGAAATAATAATGATGAATTTAGAATAAATATCATGATGGTATAAAGACTGATTATTATGGTACAATATTGTTATAGGCACCCAATAATTTGATCCTGTCTGGTGATTGTACCATACTACATGGGTATATGGGAGCGGTGATGAGTAAAAGTATTAAAACATTTGACCTTTTCACTGTTATTTGATAAAAACAAAAATATGTTGTGTTCTTCAGGACGCACCAGTTGAACCATACCAACATGCAAGGTCAGCTGTCTGAATCCAAAGATCAATGCCAATCATTAGAGATGGAGAGAGCTAAACTAGAACATAGATGCGAGGTAAGAAGGCTGTCATTTCAGGCACTGAGCAGGACAACAACTTGACTGAAAGAAATTTATTAATTGCTTTTTTTTTTTTTTTTTGGGGGGGGGCCCTAATCATGAGATAAGTCAACCCTTCTTCCATGCGTGCAGTCTTACACAGTACAAAGTGAATGGAAGTTGAATAATGTCTCCGCCACTGACGAAATGAACAAAAGTGAATGTACTGGTGATATGAATCAGGATAATGCCAAATTTGGTCTTTGTTATTTCTCATTTGTTTCTTTTGACCGAAAAAAAATGAAGATGTATTTGGTAGGTCAAGTCTACTCTACAACCATGAAACACCAATAAGTTAAATTTTATTTTGGATTTATCATCAATGTTATGAGCAATTTCTATAGATGGAACTCCATGTATGTCTCAATTTTCGGTAACGACAATAACCAAACTTTCCCGCATGTCGCTGCATGTTTACTTGTGTGACTCAGTAATTACCAGTTGCTTGAAGGTAAGAATAGTATGCAGCAAGAAGGATAGCACAAATAGCAAGTTTTGTGTTGATTCCTCCTTGGAATGTAAAACAACAAGATTGATAAATGCAATAGATAAGCGGATGCGACTAGGCTAGCGCTAGCTACAGTCTTATTAGTTGTTAGATCACACTTCACTGGACAAGAAGTAATATTCCTAGTTCAGTGCACAAAGTGAATGGCAAATTCATGCCGTGCGCTTCACGCTGGAAGTTTTGGATATTGTCGATATCGAGTATGCACCCGTACAGTTAGACTGCTGGTCTACATTACTTACATGGATGTGTCTCCATTTAGATGCTGTATCAGTTGAATGCCAACCTGGAGGAGGAGAACCGTAAGCTGATGGAGCAGTTGAGTCAGCTGATGGCTCAGAACTCGGAGCTCCTGGTTAACACCCTGGAGACCAAGGAGCTCCACCATGAGGAGCAAAGACAACTAGAGTAAGATGTACTCTTTATTTTGTTGGTTGGTTTTGATTGTATTCTTTTGATTTCCTCACTGATATCCAGGCGGGCAACTTGCTTATTATCAGAGGGATGTTTCGCAAATATTTAACACACCCAGGATACTTCCTGTGCAATCTCATTGCTTATTGTATATTACTTTTCACTTATTTTGTTGTAACCGTCAATCCATTTTAATGGCACTTCATGATATGACGTTGCCCATCAAAACTTGCTTCCCTCTTTCTTGGCATCAGTGTATGATGTCAATGGGCTGTATTCCAGACGCATCACTAAGCCAGGAGAGGATTGTCAAGCGCTGGCATTCACATGCTCTCTTTCCTTCTATAGCACCAGTAAGGGCCACTGTCTCTAAATCATTCTAATGAATAGTGTTGCCAAAGAAGCATATTTGAATTGCTATAATATGTGGTAGAGAATGGGATGATTTATTATTTTCAATGACACCTACATTGCTGACATGATCAGTCCATGAAATTTTAATTCTGTGAAAACAAAAATTAAAAACACATTTCAAAACCTTCCAAATGCTGTTGCAGTGCTTGTTGCAGCATCGCCACAATAAGAATATTTTGACATGAGATACAGCATTAATTATCGTATTGATGTTTTCTTAATTGCAGGGATCAGCTACATAACATGAGACGGCAGAAAGAGAAGCTAGAAAACAAGATCATGGAGCAGTACAAGAGTTACACATCCCCGTCAAAGAAGTATGTTCTTGACTCAGTTAAAGGGAAATGTTACCCTTTGATGGACTATAAAATACCCCAAAAATGTATCTTTTTGCTTATTCTTATGGTGATCCAAAACTCTGTATCTATGATGTATTCTTTAAAAATTTGTATTACATGCCCTCCTATAGAAAGAACACATGATCTACTGGTAGATGTGATAAAAGAGGCAGTGTATTTACTCAAGTAATGGGGAGAGTTGTTCACAAGAAACATCACAAATCTTTGTCGCGTTGCCAATATGAGGATCTCCATAGCATTAGTGATTGCAATATTTAAATGCTCATAACTTTCTCATTATTTGTCTAATTTTTCTTAAACTTTTGTTGATCTGTTTCTTTGATTTTTCTGTTTTCACTCAAGCTTTCTTGTTCTAAAGGTTTCATTCTCCTTTAATGAAATATCATGTGAAAAATAATCTCAAGAAGCTAACAAAATGAAATCCTTTAACCATAAAGCTGTGCACCGCAGGCTATATGGTATTTCAAACTATGTGTATACATAGTTTGGAATCGATTGCCATTATGATAAGATGCCTTCTTGATCTCTGTATTTTGATATGTATGTTTTCAAGAGAATGAGTGTTTGGTAGAAAAGGTAGGCCACATCTGTGTATTGTTGACGACTGTTGTGCATAACGCAGTATTATGATAGACATTGATATATTGAAAGAATATGAAAGCTTTATGATTACTGATTTTGTTTTTGGTTATTTCTTCCTTGTGTATCATAGGACCAGAGGCGGACTGAATTTCAAATTCATGAAGAGAATATACAAGGTAAGTGACTTCATCGTTTTGTTTTTTTCTGTAATTGCTATCCTGCCCAACTTTGGCAAAAGGAAGCAAGTGACACATCTGTCAAATTTGAGTTATTGTTATTTCTAAAAGCACCCTTTGTATGTTGCATGGTTCATGCAAAATTTGGGGAAGAAATGATCGTTCTAATGAAAGATATGGAAGAAAATATGCTGTTAAATTGCATTGACACCTATGTAAATGACAAACTGACATTGCTATTTTACAACAAATTATACATTTGTGACTTGCTTCCTTTTGCCAAATTATGGCAGTATAGTTTGGAAGCTTTTTCATTGAGTGAATTACACAAGTTGATTTGATAAAACGTGCCATGTTTCTTTTCAAAGCCGACGTGCTTCATTTTGAAAACATCAATTTATTTTCAGATTCATGTGTTTATATATTCATGCAATACATACAAATTATATCATTTGTATATATGCAATTGCTTAATAGACCGGTTTACTAATGTTGTCAAATTTATGGATGTTTCTTCCCTCCGGGCCTAGTAACTAGATATTCCATTAACCTGTATCTAACAATCGTATTTCAATACTTGGAATCCACTTTGCATGCATTAGTTGTTGCTATGTTGGGCAAACCTCGGGCAAGCTTTCCGGTTGTTAGAGGCAGCCTTTGCTATGCATAAAATTGGAATATGTTAGTAAACCGGTCTATTGAGTCAATCATTTTGGCTATTACTTGGTTTTTTCCACTCTGATAAACTACATGTCTACCTTAAACTCTGGATGATATTTACCATGCGAATCATATTACCCATCTTGAGCTGGGCTGATCTCCAAATGCAGAAAGAAAGAAAGTTTGTATCATTTTAATAAATAGCCTTTGTTTCATGTATTGTGACCTTGACAGAGTAAATCACGAGACAAGGACAGGGAGAGAGAGAAGAGGAGAACGTTAGATGGAGACAACCATCTCGACGTAGCCCAGGATAGCCTCGGTGAGGCGTCATCCATTGGATCCGGTATCGATTCGCTCGATGGATCAATCGTCATGGAAACCAACAAGAAATTAGGTAAGACATTGAAAGAGTGGAGAGGATTTTTGTTTGGCGAGGTGATTATCTTTCAACCTCATGAGATGAACATGTCTGAAAAAAAAAGACTAGTAACAGATGTAATATGGCATTCATTGAAGTTATTTTCTTATTTGTTCTGATGTGATATGAATATCATTTTATAAATGGTGATAATTATTTACATATGTATACATACCCATTGTAACTTCTACTTTGCACTTTGGAACATCTCATCTACCCTTTGTGTATTGAATGTGATCATATATGTACAATGTCTGAGGCATCTATTTTAAAACTATATGTATCTCTTCATTTGCATATAAGTGTTTGAACAACTTATACCCTCAATTTTCTATAGTTGTATAATACCAGTGCATGCATGCTGAGACTTCTTTAAACAAGTTCAAACAAGAAGAAACATGTAAGGGGCTTATGACACCTACATAGCTTATTTGGAAGTCATTTTATGTCTGTGCATGTTATGAATCTATTGACCCTTATTGTTAAATTTGTAAGAAACTCAAATCAAACCATGGTTTTAATCCTAATTATAGGTAGCAAATCTGTAACAGATGATAAAGTAATCAGGATTTGGCGGTGTTCAACCTACTGAAACATCTTGTCAGTGATATTTGCAATCATTTTCTTTTTATCATTATCGCGCGAGACTAGAAGTCCATTATATAATTAAGCTACCCTACCCATATGAAAATAATGTTTTTACATAAAGCACATTTATGTAGACCAGTAATTCTTTGAGTGAGATGCTTTAGAACGAGAATGCTAATATTAAACACTCCCATTGTAAACAGACGATAGGAGAGCAAGCTTGGATAGCAACAACTCAGTGGTTAGGAGAAAGAGAGACAGCTTTACTTCATCGGCAGCCAATCGACAATCCATGCCTTCACATGTATTAGATGGAAATTCGGATTCCAAAGGTACTTATCAAACCATCTCAATAAAAAAAATAGCACTAATTCGGTTATTTAGCTTTCATTTATTTCACAAATTTTGTTGCAGATATTGGGCCAATGTAGTATATTTTATTTTGCTTTGCTATTATCGTTTTGCAACTACATACCTCAAAAGGGCATATTCTTTTTTTTTAGCAGGGCATGGGGATATGGTGGGTCATTTGGTCGTGTAATACCAACTTTAGAGGAGGAAAAATGTCCATTCTGTAATCATCTTTTATTTTAGACTTTCAAAATGTCATTTTGCATAAAGGCAATATGGGATAGGCACTATGGGCTACACAACATGTGGAAATTTCCAGAAGTGATTTTTTTCCCAATTTTGTTTTTGGTATATGAAAAGCTGTCATGCTCTCACATTCTCATGGCTTGAAGAGTTTATGAAGTGAGGTAAAATGGACAAAATGGGAGTCTGACTGTTAAACAGGTTGATTATTTTATGGAATTGGCCTTGTTAAAGTTTCCTTTGGTCTGGTCTAGATCCGATTATAAGTTGATTTTTAGGGGATGCATGAGCGCTGAAAGGCAGCTTAAGCTAAAGCCGGGTTAATGATTATAATAACATCACACCTCGGAATAGAATATTTCTAGATAGATGGCGCTATATAAATGTATATTATTAATATTATTATTGTTATTATTGTTATTATGCGGGGAGTTGAGGTCGGTACATGGAAATAATAAATGAATTGAGCAACCACAATAACAAGCACAAAAAAGGGTGGAATTGAATGAATTGGCTCAATTTAATTCTCTCAGTGCATTCTAATTTTCAAGTTGGTATCTCATTGCATTTCATGATATAATTGATTAAACTGTAAAACAACAAACGTATATGTGTCACGTGGAAATTGCATGCATTTCAATATATATTATTGATGGTGATTTCATGTTCCATATGATGGTTTGAATTATTAATATTATGCTTACATTTTCGTTACACTCATGTTTATTTATTTTCTTTGACTTATTATTGCCAAATGTTTTGTTTGAAAATGAAATAAATCCTGACACAGTTTGCTACTTATTATATCTATGGAAATGCTTGCTGGGCACCATACCCACATATTTGCATCAATGTTTATTGTTCATTTTTTTTGTTATTTTTTTAACCCTGCTTTTGAACATTTTTGTACACTTATCATTTTCACTCAATCCCCATGTCATGTTTCATTAATGTCAACTTCTTCACAATTCAATTATCATTTTCAAACCCACCCTCTTGTCCAATTTCTGTTCATGGTTATGGTCCCCCCCTATAATTACACCTTCCTATTGTTTGTGCCATTTATTCTTCTTGTGAAATGAAATCCTCTTGATTTGACAAATTTATTATTTTTCAACTAACATGTATTCAATTTTAAAATGCAATCATTGCATTGACGATCTATTCCTGATTGGCCTATTTGATTCTGATGCATATTCACCCACTATGTCACCCTTTCTCCTGTTGAAAATAATAATTTTCTATTAATGTTTACTGCTTATCCTCCTATATATATATATATATATATATATATATAAAAAATCCTAATCCATATTTACCATCCCCTCAATAATACTACCTGTTCATGCCCTCTTCTTGTCGACATACCCTGTACTTCTACACACGTCACATCCTCGCACTTGCCAAACTAACTGCTGGTCCTTTTTATGCCATCCCTATCATGCCTTGGTTTTTTTTACACACCTTGTACTTTATAACTACACCCAACCCCACCCTGATCCAAATTACTACTGTTCTTTCTTTTTTTTTTGTCCTTTGACTACACTCCTGTTCCTGATCTTATCCTACACCTCTGCACCTGTTTATACTCTCTTTGTAATGCTTCATGTTCTCTTCCCTAATATTTCTCTATTTTTTTTACACACCCTATATTTTCTGAAACACTTCCAACCCCTCCCTGACCCAACTAACCACCTTTCTCTCGATGTTCCTTTATTAACCATTCACATTCATTTCCTCGATTTTACTTTTTTTTACACACCCTGTACTCAAACACTGACCCAACATGCTATTGGCCTGATTAATCATTCTATTCCATCCCTTGCATAATTCAACCATCCATTTTTTTGTATTGATCAACCATTGCCCCCAACCTGCCACATGTCCTTTAAATTATCTTCCATTTCCATTCCATCACATCCGTCTTGTCCTCTGTCTGTCCGTCCGTCTGTCCCTCCATCCATCCGTCATCCTCCATTCCATTGATGGTACAGGAGCCTTCAGCATGTCTAGCGAGGACCTGCGTATGTCCCGTGACTCCCTGGACAAAGGTATGATGCCCAGTGTCAGTACCCCCATGCTGCACGACACACAATCACAGGACAGCCAATCAGACAGAGGTAATAATACACACACACAACACAGCCCTTACCCAGCATGCATTGCACTAATGCTTTACCCCTGCTCATTCTTTAAAACGGTGCTTTTGTTATGTTTTGTTGATGTGCTTGAGTTTGTTGTGATGAGGACTTGTTTGGCAGTGGGTGTAACATAGTTTCAAGTTTTATATAAGTTCTTTGAATATGCATTTGTGTGTCTAAAATAAAAGATAGTTTTGGAGTAATCAAAGGGGTTTCTAAACAGAAACACTCAAATCTTTTAAAAAAAAATCCTATTGCTTATTTGGCTCTCCAAGAAAGACCTCTGTTTCGAAATCTCTCCTTGTTTTGCCTACTATGAAAACCTAGCAATTCATGGAATCTAAAAAGATGAATTTTGAGCTTAAAAGCCAAGAATGCCCTAATTGTGGAGAAAATGTTTTTGCAGATAGACAAATATAGTTTTGAAATGTTGAGATGTGTGGGTATATGATGCTTACTAACTTTTACTAATTGTGCATTTGCTGCTTTTAGCTTACATGTAACATGACGATCCTTGGCAAGATTTTAGCATGCTCTTAACACCCTACCCGTTCATGCTTTCCTTTAGCTGTATTCAAATTACTTTTCTCTAAAAGTAAAACACACTCCCCAGAATTAGGTTTCTTCATTTCCTAAATTCTTACCAAACAGGTCTTTGATTGTAGTCTTGGGAGCATTTCATAGAACAAAAAAGCGATTTTCACTGACTTGTTATAAGCTAGTAGATCATTGGTCCGAATTCACGAAGGTGGTATTAAAACCATCAGTTAAACCCATGGTTTGTGCAGATTTCCTGAATGAATTATGCTTATTTAATGCGTATATTAAACTGTTTTGTTACAGTGCACCAAATTGACACCTGTTGCCGTGGTTATCCACAAAATTTTATTCATGAGTCCACTGTTTTGAATTAATGAGTCCACTCTCCAAACAGCGGACTCATGAATAAAATAGCATTTATAACTATGGCAACAGACGTTGTTTTGGCGCACTGTGACAAAAGCGTGCATCATCATTGGACACTTTTTTAACATACACCGTAAATATGCATTATTTATACAGGAAATCTGAAAAAAAAATGATTTCAACCAATGGTTTTGAAAACCATCTTTGTGAATTTGGGCCCTTGTGTTTGATTGGCTCAGAGGGAAAATTTGTCATTGAAAATCACTGGACATACTCTTCATGAAATGCTCCCCTGCAAAATATTCAAATAGAATGTGATGTAAACGGGTGATTCTTTAAAAGACTCCTTTCCGTTTCCCTTCTTCCATGATTGCTTAGTTGGACCAAAAAGAATGGAAAGTACCTTTAATGCCAATCAAGGCTAAAATGCATTTATCTCAGCTTTGGAGAAACCATTGGGTGATTTCAAGTTCAGTGTTGACCTTATGGTGTTGGTGTTAGGTCAATTTTTACATGATTATAACGCCAAACATGAAATGAAGATGTTCCTGAAAAGTCACTCACTAGTTGTTTAGATGTCAATAATGTGATGTGGATCAGTTTTACAAACTATGAATAAGTGTAGGAGCTAGGGGAAGCAATCCAAATTTCAACACCAACACCAAGGCCAACACCGGACGTGAAATCACCCATTGTACATCATACGTGGATGACTTAGTTTGCATTAATATACAGTTATATCTGCTTCTAATGTCAGATTATTTGCCCCCGGATAAGTTTGATACAAATAACTGTCAGAGTTATTTGCTTTAAAAAGGGAGCACTGTAATTCATGATTCAATAAAACCTTTGAAGGCAGAAACTACTCTTAAAAGGTCAGAATTAACACAAATAAATTAGAATGAGAGAGAAAAAAAATGATTGCAGTAGTGAATGATAAACCCCTGAGCTGATATTCTTTGATAACATAACTTTTGCCTCCGAAGAAGATTCTGCTAGGATCGAAAGCCCCTTTTGACTCTCTTATAACATTATAAAGGAATAAAGCACCCAGTGCAATAATCTAACTATACAGCATAATGCTTCTAGTACTATAAAATAATTTCACATTTCATGCCAAATGCTGTCATCATTATATATTTTAACAGTCGTAGTTATTACATCATGCAATTTTGAACTCATTGCCAATCAGTAGTCCCATGCTTAATAGTCATTCCAGCCCACCATATTACTTACACTGCATTTATCAAAAATAATATGCCATTATGAATTTTAACTTTTATCTTGAAATTTTCTCAATTTATTCTTTATCTGTTTCCCATTGAATGTAGAATATTTTTTTATCAAGCAATGTCTTATCATTATTAGATTTTCAGCATAGATATTTATTCACTCGAAATATTTTCAAAAAATGTTTTCATGAAATTGAAGTTGAATGATAAATGTCAGAATATTTGACTTGTATGTTTAGCCTAGCATTAGTGCCTGTATCCAGAATTATGTCTTAATTTTTAAAAATATTCATAACATGACAAAAGCTCTAATAGGACTGTAAGGGTTGGGGGATGAACGCAGAGAAAAGGCAAAATAGCAAATAAAACTCTTCTCTTGAGTGCTAAAAATTTTCCACCCATGATTAGTAATTCATTATGTTGATGACTCAAGCAGTAAATTCTAGCTGTTGATAATATATCACAGTCATTTTCCTTACTCTTTTCATACACTGGGAGGGAGGGGAACATTATGTTACATACATTGAGTTCTTGTGTACATTTGAACATTGTTTATGCTACATTCACATCAATTAAACTGACACCAAACTGATCGACGGTATGCCATTGGAAATGATATAACCTGGTTTGGCGGTCTGGAGTCAGTTTCGCTGGTGTAACTGTATCATCAAGTATACTTGTACATGTTGTGTACATTTTGTAAGTTAGCCTCTTGTTTCTTGATTGTGTAGAAGTTAACCTGATGGATGATACGTTGGGCAAAGATCCTCATAATTTTAGTCCCTGCAAGTATCAAAATCATAGCATACTTCGAGATAAAGTTGTAAAATTTGCGCAAACACAACTATTGAAGGCCATGAGATGGTATTGATAACCAATTTTTCTGTCTGTTTTGAAAAAAATATCATTTTGTTGATTGTTTAAGAAAGTAACATTGGCAACCTAATTTACAGCAATTAAACTCCTTTTTTTGATGTCCATCACATCTTAAAATTGAGATTTAGGGTGTAAAGTGCTTTAATTCGGAAGATTTCATTCAAATTATTATCTCATTCCAAATTATTAGGTAAACAAGCTAGAATGTCTTCCACAGAGGGAAGAGCAAGGGAGTATTAGCCTATGAATTTATAATACCCCTTTCTGAATTCAATAACTTTGTTTAACTTGATGAATTTTCAAATTTGAAACTTTCTCTCTCCACGTGCTATGATATAACATGTTAAACTCTCTACACCATACCCAATTATCAAGAGGTTAACTTTACCAAAGCCCATCCTCATTGATGATGTGTATCCCTTGTGTACCCCCCCCTCCACTCCCAAACTTCAATGTCTCTGATCGGAACAGCTCATCGTCGGAGCAGTAACCTGTACTCCGTGGAGGAGAGCCCGCCCTCTAGTGTCTCTCCTTCATCTGTCTCCAACAGTTTCAACTATACTGGTATGCACACTATTTCCCTATGTATTTCCTCTATCAAGACGCACCGCTTTTCTTTCCTTCTCCTCTGTCAAGGGCATCTTCCCTCTATCACTTCTGGGGCCCCGTTTCATGAAGTGCTACAATTATTGTAAGTATGCCAATATGGCTACTACCAAGGTAACAGGGCTCAATCAGCAGCCAATTACAATCAAGGTTACCATGGTAGTTGCCGTCAATGGCACAGTTACCATAGTTGTGACTGTTTATGAAACAGGGCCCCAGTGTTCTATTCTTATGCTACTTTTTTTTAGATTCTTTTTTTTTTTACGCTAGTCCCCATCAGTTTCAGAACTTATTTCTTTTTATTATTTTCTTCTGAAACCCTGCTTGCTTTCAATTTTATCCATCATATTCTACGTTCTTTTCATATTGCTTAAATTCAGGATTTTGTTTGGGGTGCCCCCCCCCACCCCTTGTCAGAGAATTTGGTTGTCTCGGTTTATGCCTCCTTTCACTCTTTCCCCATTATCCCTTTCCTTTATCTCTAACCCCTTTCCTTTATCTCTAACCCCTTTCCTTTATCTCTAACCCCTTTCTTCCTACTATGCCTTCACCTCTGTCTCTGCCATTAGTCGCTTTCTATCCTATATTCAATTTTATTTTCTTCTTTTGAAATCCCAATCTTTATTCATTTTTATTTCGGTTACACCTTTCAGTTCCTGTAGCTCAGTGGATGTATGAATATTCTTTCCTTCACATTCACCCATAGTATTTCAATATCCTTCTTGTATTACAGGCACATGCAAAATGTCCCTGATTGATCATGTTCCCCCACCTAGTGTGCATGTTTGAATTTTGTGCATCATGTGATCTTGCATTGCATCTTGGGATATGTTTGATTATATATATGTACACACGGAAATCCTTTTATTCATCAATGATTATTTATTTGCTTCATGATGCTCTGATATTATTGCTTTTTTAACTTATCAATTAATCTGTCTGTCGGTTATCATATTATCTACAAGTACAAATTAATACTTTCCATATCACTTTTTTTTCTGTTGCGCCAAACGTTCTTTGTCACCAGTGGTACTTGAAATGTATTTCTTATGTAATTGGCAAATAGAAGTGATTAATTTTGTATTGTTTTCATTTCTTTCCGTTGATTCTTTTAAGTATTGGTGTGTTTTTTTCTCATGGATTATATTACTATTTGGTGATTATTCTACTCTAAAGTTGTATAATGATTGTGCTGAAAGCTTTTCCTGATGATAAATATTGACAACTAAAGTAATAAAAAAAAGTTTCATATTCTAACCATGACTGATTAGCTTTGTCACTGATTTTCACTGACTTTGATGCTGTCAGCCAATCAGATGCAAGCATTTCCAGTAGCTTATAACATCTGTCAGTGAAAGCACTGACAAAAATCTTTATGAAACCTTCCCCTGTTCTTGATTTAATGTGAGCTACATTTCGTAGTGATCTGCTCCATGAAGCATTATTTCTCTGGCCCCCTAAACACTGATTATATTATGATAAGAAAATAAAGTCAGAAAAGCTCATTATTTTCAACTGATTTATGTGACTTAATAATGATTTGCTCCTATTGCCATCTTAACAATCTCAAACTCTTTTGAGAGGCAGCATTTTAAATTTAAATATTATGTTTGATTATTTAAATGTGTATTTTTTCTGCTGCGATGTTAGCAGGCAGAGTAAGAATGTAGCATCCCCAAATAGTTTCTTTTTATCCTTGCTGAAGCCATTCATGCTTCTATTGATTTAACATGCTCTTTCTTGTATACAGCTATTGACATTTCTATCTAACCATTTAATTTTTTTGTTGTCAGTATTGATTTTATTTCAAATTTCATTTAACTCTGGGGAAAGTGGATCTTCTCCATTTAAATGGTTTTCAAACTGTTATAGTTGGCTTATGTATGGATACTTAATTTAGATGCCTGTTGTAGCAAAATAGTGAATGATAATTCAAAGTTAATAACCAAATATAGAATCATGTTTCCTCTTATTTTTCTTTCTTCTGGTTATTTTCAAATTTTTGTTTCTTGGTGATTTTTAAATAACTTTTCAAATCTACATGAGAAAAAATATTTACCAAATTGATATCAACATAATATTTTGATACTCCGCAATTATAATGTGTATCCATGCATAAGTCATTTTCTATTAACAAACCGGTTCTTGCCTTTCTCACTGCTAACACTTCATCTTTCTCTTATCCCTCACCATTATTAACAATCTGACATCTAACATTGATTCCATTCCCCTGACTTGATCACACCCCCCCAAAAAAAATATATATTTTCCAACATACAATTTGAACTGCTTTCTGGTTTTATTTTGCATTTATTTTGGTTTCATGAAATTTTCTATGATACATTTTGGTTATAATGACATAACTTTGGCTTAAATCTGAAAAACATAAACCAACAAACATCATTTTTTTTCTTTGGTTGGCATGCATTCCAAACATTGATAAAATCAACATTCAAATTCTGCCTCGTAAAATTCTGCATGCCCTTTTACATCCCCTCCAAACACCAAACCTAAACACTCATCACTAAACACTGTACACCCAACACCCACATTATCATGACTGCTACACCAATAGAATCTGAAATAAGAAGAGGTACACTGCGGACGTCTCAGAGCAGTGGTGCTCTCAACACCAGCTGCAACCAATCCCCGTCCACGTCGGCCATCCCAACAGCCACCAACGGGAGGCCCCAACACACCTCGACGCCAAACTCTTCTTCCCAGAATACATCTCCACCGTCCAAGCCCCCTCGATCGCCGACAGGTGGAAGCGGTAATCACATTAACCCCCATTTATTCTTCCTTTATATACTTCGCCCCCTTTGAGTAGATTTTGCCCTCTTAAAATAGAATCCAATCTCAGTAGATATTGGTGTTTGGTGCTTAATAATTAACCTTCAGTGGTTGAGTTGACCACTTGCCTCTCGTATTATCTTTCTGATTCCTCTTATTACTGGAGGCCGTTTCATAAAGCTGTTCGTAAGTTAAGAGCGACTTAAAAAGAACGATTGGTGAACCTTTCTTACGCTCTAAACCATCGCCTATGGTGTATAGCATTTATCAAAAGAAAGGATCACCAGTCGTCCTTAAAGTCGTTCTTATCTTACAAACAGTTTTATGAAACACCCACCTGGTATATGTTTATTAACAAATGTGGTTTTGTTGACCATCATATTTTCTCTGTGATCCCTCCTCTTAGTGGTTTTATGTTCATTAACAAATTATCTGCCGTATGCTCTCAATCTGATTTCCATTGATGTTTTCTTTTTACCAATACTAACATGAATACTTAAATGGAGATTGTAATTATGATTATGTTTTTGTTGTCCTTTTCTTGTTCGTGAATTTGAGTTTTGAATGGAGCTGTACTCTAATGCATGATTGTTTTTTTTTGTCTTTATTGATTTTTACCATATTGTTGGTTTGAAAACGAAACTATGAATTCACTCTTGAGAATGATGCATGGATAGCATGTATGTTTCTATGACAACCAAATCAACTAGAAAGTGGTGGAGAAATCGAAATATAATCCAAATCAAAGAAGGAATGAAATCTGATAGCATTTATTATTTACTCCATACAGAAGGAGTTTTACTAAGCCTTCCATAAAGACAAGAGTGAACATTTTGTTTGTTTATTTACTCTATATATTTGCAGTCATTTTGATAATGAGAAGAATCAGTACCTACTGCTACTTTTTTTTTATTCCTCAAGTATACTAGTAACAAAATTCCTTGTGGAAAACAAAAATCATAGAAGGTCTCAGGAGCCCTTTTACCAAATTATTCTTCATGGAGTTATTAGCAAACTTCATGTAGAACTTCAATAAGATTTTTTTTTCGTATTGCAGCAGTATTTCAAAATACTTAAGGATTTATATCATTTTGTAGTCTAAACTGGACTCCTGAATTTATTGGAAGGGGGAATAAAATTGCTAGTTTCTAAAGTGGGAGATCTTGCTGTTCCCATCCTCAATTGTAGAAATGCTCGACGATGACGGCAGCGGACACTACGTGAAGAACCCCCAGAGGGGAGAGAAGATGAGACAGCGATCGGGCGCCGTCGGGATGCTCTCAAGGATAAAGAGCCGCTCTAGGGAGATCCTGACAGACCTTCGGGCGGGGTCACTGGAAAACCTCAACGACATCTCGCGGGACGGCGACGGAAACACCAAAGTAGGTACCAGGCACTTGTTTGCAAAAAGAAAATAAGCTATTGACTTAAAGAGACATCTTTGTTGGGGTCTGTCTTGTATAGACATGAAATGCAAGACATGCTTACAAAATGTTTTAGCATTTCAAACTTGATTCTTTCTACGCTTTGTGTTTGATGGAACTGTGGGTAGGAGGAATGACATTCTTGAAATAGGATTTGATATAATATCAGTACTGGAAGTAATTCATGGGAGCTCATGTGAGACAAAAACATCAGTTATAAATTTGGCTACTTTCTGTGAAGAATGGAAAGAAATGTAATAGATGGTAAGTGGTAGTAAAAATGGAGGAATCAGAAACAGAATGTAAAACATCATGGCCTGAATTTGAAAAGGAAGTTTTAAGCTAAGGACAAAGTTAAAATCCCTGTAAATTTACTTAAAAAAGAGATGATATTTATTATTTAGTGCATTTTTCCTGTCATAATCAAAGAGAAACATATATTTGTAACAAACCATGAGTGTTTGTATCATAAAAAAAAGATCTACAGGGGTTTTAATCACCCCAAAGTTTCAAGCTTCTTTTTGAAGGCCTGGTTTAATGATCAAATTTGCTTTTTGGGGGTTTGGTAGGTATAATGTATGTCAACAATGATATCTGATTATTGATTAAGATCCATTCATTCACTGAATTTCAAATTCAATATAAGTAATAAAAAGCTTGGGAAGGTCTCATGAAAACCTTTGCAAAATACTGGATCTCGCATAAAAATGACAATACATTTATTGAGCAATGAATTTTGCTTAAAAAATGTCATTCTGTGGTTCAAATGATTGTCCTTTGAAAAATGTCTGATATAAAATACATGAAAAGTGTGTGGAATTACAAAAGATGGTGCTACGTTTTTAATTTTTATATTTTATTATTTTATTTTTTCAGTCAGTTTTTATCTTCTGGAAGTAAATTGATATTTTAATACGTTGAGTTGAATTGATGAGATATAGCAAGGTTTTATTAGATCTTCCAAGTTTTTTTTTTAAATTGTCGATGAATTGGCAAAAAATGGCATGATTCATACTCGTATGAATCAGTCATATGAATCAGTCTCAAAGGGGTTTGCTTCCAAATTAGCAGAAAAATGCACTTTCCAAAGTTGGAAATTTACATTCTTCAGAAACTCAGCATACACTATGGAGAAATGAGAATTAATAGTCATTACATTCAATATATACAGTATATTACAAAATACTTTTGTTTGAGAACACCAAAAGTTTCTGCTTGTTCTACAAACTCTGTTCAATAGCATTGTTTTGTATTTTATTGTATCATTGACAGATATTTCCATCTTAAATTATGTTAACTGCAAATTTGGGAACTGTCCTTATAATATTTTTATCCATTTTAAGCCAGAATTGTTTTGACTCAAACTTAGGTGCTGGGTTAAAGCCATTTTGGTTTGAAATGGATAATAATATTTCATGTTTATATTTTTGTTCCAAGCCCTGTTTCTTGAAACTTGTCATCAATTGCAAATGCTAGAATTGGATGACAAATTAGTTTTTAGCCAATACAAACAGCATTCTATGACCATGTTATCGGTCACAAGTTTTGTGAAACAGGTCCCAGAAATATATGTGTGTGCATGCTGTGGATTTTAGCTATTCTCCTTTGTCTTTTCCTCTCTTTGCTTTTAATACCTTATCAATTTGGTGAAGAGTACTACTATTTTACAGTTTCTGTGCACCATAAATAGTCCACTAAACCTAAACATTTCTCATTAAAAAAAAAATCTTGTTAGAATATCTACTGTTTATCAATAACAATCCTTAATCTAAATATGGTCGGGTGTCTATCTTCTCAAAGCTTTCATAGGTGTTTTATAGATATTCCATGAAATTACATTTCTAATTCTATGTCTTTGAATGCAAATGGCTATATATTTTTGTTGGAAGTGAAGCTGGGAATAGCTTTATGGATTGAACACTCTCTGTCAAAAACATCATTTACTGTCATGAAACATTGCTTCAACTGTGACGGAATTCACTTTTGAAAATAGCATTATCTAAAAAAATAGTGTTAGAATACAGTTTTAATAGTGAAGTGAAACTATATTGTCACCATGTGCTTCTGGCCAAGTGATATCAAGTTTTCATGCTTCAATGTCACTACAAATACTCAAACTCAGAGGTTAATGTAATATGGGAATTTTTTTGAAAGGAATATCTAAGACTTAATAGTCTTACGACAGTTATGAGAAGTGGCCCCCAAGATATATGAAAGTTAGGTGTGTCGTCAGAAGAAAGGAATTTTACTTGGAATTCAACAAATTTTTAAGGTGCTGGATGGAACTATGCAAACCTTTTTTTTACTCAACTTTCTTATAGAAAAAAAACATTGAAAGAATTTCATATAAATTGTTAGGTTACTGTCTTTCTTACAGTGCAAAATTGACAGTGCTATGCGTA
Organism: Lytechinus variegatus; assembly: GCF_018143015.1. Taxonomy (NCBI): domain Eukaryota; kingdom Metazoa; phylum Echinodermata; class Echinoidea; order Temnopleuroida; family Toxopneustidae; genus Lytechinus; species Lytechinus variegatus. The sequence continues at coordinate 8,633,754 of NC_054746.1, read as the reverse complement.
GGATGCATGTGTGACTTACATGCACAAGAAAATGTCTGCATGTAGTAAAATATTGTGAAAATTGGGGTATTTGGGCATTTTGAGCAAATATGTGCATTGTTCCCTTCTGCATGCTGCATGTTGCCTATTGTTCTCGGTTTCTGTCGCATTTTTGAAGTTTCTCGTCCGGCACCAGTCATTTAACGATAGAATAGGCCTCAGGTATTCTTGCTGGGACTACTATAGTGTAAGTTGAGCATGATTTGTTGCGTTTGTGGAAGTGTTATTATTTTTTTATCATCATTCTTAATATGTGAAGATGTCAAATTGTCCTTAACTTTGTGAAAGTTGATCTTGCAATAAAGGAAATTTTGCCAAATAAAAATTTTGATCGAATTTTTATCATTAATCAAATTTAGTCCATTCAATCATTAGATCGTACATGAATAACAATGGTAATTTGAAATTTACTATTGAAAATGGAACATGCCTTGCATTTAGGAAAAAGAGAGAAAATTTTGATTTCTTGAAGAGTAAATAAAATTTTCATAAAATTAAAGAAAAGATGAAATTGTCACTTGATAATCATCAAAACTGCATATATAATTATGAACATTTAGATTCGTAGCAATTTTCATATGCACTCCACCTTCTTTTTATGCGTATGACATGGTTGCTGTTTTTCATAGTTCATTGTCATTCAGTTTCTAATTACTAGTACATTTTGAGATTTTGAGATTTGATTTATTCATCATTTTTATTTCCAAGTGTGGCATTTTATACCCATCTACATGCATTTTAAACCTTCAATTTGAAAACATTTCTAAAATGTGAGAGTCACTGATATTTTTTATATACTGTTTCATCATTAAGATATAAAAGACCAACATTATTTGTGAATAAGCATTTTTTAATTCTAATTTGCCAAATTAATCTCTGCCATGAATTATTTGTTTTAGTGTACATTTCAGGAATTGCAGAAAAATTGTGTGTTGTAAATTTGAGAATGTAATATATGTAAATGTAAATATTTTCTTAGAGAATATATCTTTGAACTTAGAATGAAAACATATATCAGTGAAAGACAAATTTTGATTATGTAGTATTCTTATTGTAAATAAGTTAACTTAGATAACATCTTTGTGATGTGGGAAGCTGTCCTTTTTATCTTATTATATTTAAAAATACATTTTCAACTTCCTATGAGCAGTCTTGAGATAAAAAAAGAAATGTGAAGGTTTTAACTTGGCTGAAATTCAGGAAAATGCCCCTTTTTATATTTTAGTATTGATTTTAAAAAATTCTTATTGTCAATCATTTTTCATTAAAAAGGAGTTCTATATAAAATTTTAATATTGAAACCCTTCCATCACATATGAAGCAAAACTGTTTGAGTGTGAGCTAAATATTTGTAAGAGCTGTTTAAAATTTCTATCCAGCCATTTAAAAAAATGATTAGTTATGATTTTTTTTAGACCCACAGTTATTTTATTAGAGATATGTTTTATCTCTTAAAATAAGTAGGGGGTAAGGAATTTTCAGAATTCATTTCATTATGATTGTATCAATACAAAGATAATAGAGAATTTTCCTTAGAATGCCCATTGCAATAGACAGCTACATTGTAAGATATTCATCCCATTTTAATAGCAATGAATGCTCCCTTTTATGTGTGTGTACTAACAGACTTATCAACATCTTCACATGTTGACCAATAAACTTGCACCAAATTAAAGTCAAACATTGCATCGTTTTGTCGTGTTTGATGTCTTGTGTACCGTGTGACTTTCAGTTCCTTTTTTTTACCCCAATAATACCCAAATATCCTGCTTATTCTAGCTCAGTGTGCATTTCATTTGCTCTTGAATTGAAAAGTACAGTTTACCATGTGTTTACCTCTCAAAATTTGTGTATAAATCAGAAATGTTTTGTCTGATAGATAAATGCTTAAAGTGCATAAAGTTACTGATTATTATGCACTATAGAAAATACAAGTATTATAAATTCTGTACTTTTGAATAAAGAGAATTTTCTGTCTATCTTCTTGGTGTGTGTGATTTTGATTTTTAGATGTAAATTGCACGATTTCTTTTTAAGGTATCTCAGTACATGTCTTCTTCATGCACGTTTCTGCTTGCACCCTAATTAAAATGCTTAATACAGTAATAACATCAACATTCGCAATGCATGAACCACAACCATCAACACATGATAATACAATGTTAATTGAACAAAGAAGATTATTATAAATGATCTTCAGAATGATATGATTAATTAAAATAAATTGGTGATAATTCTCACAAAGTATTAACTTATCCTGTACTTTTTACTCCTAAGGACATGTAACGTTAAAGGGACACGGGACAAAAGTCTTAACTTGATTGTAGGAAAGTTTGACAATCATAGATAGTCTTAATGGGAGATATTATTGTGATAGAAATAGTTATAATGAAATGATACCTACTCAATGTAAAACAAAGTTGTACTAGTACCGGTAATCAAAATTTATCATGAATTTTATGATAAATTTTGTATTCTTATTCCAAGGTATTTTACAGTAAATCCTGATGTCTAAGATGTGTTTGATAATTAATATGTAAAAACAATAAGTAATACAGGGTTTTAAGTCAAGATAAAAATGAGTAAAACACCATAATGGACAGACCTGTACATTGCAGTCTTAAGCATAGTCATGTAAATGAAGCTCAGAAATATATTTTTCATATTTTATAACAACTTGTTTTCTTGTATTGCTTTGGTATTTCCTTATTTTTTTTTCCTAATGGAATTAAAGACGTGTCATTCCAAGCGTAATTTTTATTTTTGCACCTTTGGTGGCGTCTGTGCTTATCTTGCATGGCTCCTGTGTTGTTTAACTTGTTGCATGTGCCAAGTCTACTTGTGTCTCTGTGTTTTGTAGTGATAGCAGTAGTTTCATAGATTCACCTAACCTGTGTTATACCTCGGTCTCTCCGGTGAAACAAACTCCAGACCGACTAAAGATATTATGGAATGTTTTATCCATTGACAAGCTATTGGTCAGTTTCGAGTCGGTTTCATTGGTGTTACTGCAGCTTAAATGTGTCTTCTTTTTGAAGTGTCCCAAACCACGCAAAAGCATTGAAATGGTCCTGTGTTACAATGGTTCAGTGCTAACAAGTGATGGGTCATTGAAGGACAATTACACATCGCCGGTTTAGTTAGATGGCCCCTGAAGTTGGATGAATTCTGAGTCCTTCATTCAGAGTTTAGCCAATTCACTTGCAGTTGATTACAAGGTTTTGTAATTTTTATTTTTAAATTATACTTGCCTAACATAGCAATACGCTCCTTGGCGTTTCCCATTGAAAAAAGATTTGGCCGAAGAATTATGTAATAAATGGCTTTGATTGCATCAAACTTTGGGGGGGGGGGCAAACTGCAGTGAATCACCATATACGAGCAACTGGCAATTTGTGATCGCTCTTTTAGGGATCAGTCACTTTCAGCAGAATATCTCACCTCTTAGTCTAGTAGAAACAAATTATTCTTCATTAGGCCAGGACCATTTTGCATAAGACCATTTGAATGTTTTCAGCTATGATGAACTCCAGTGAACCTTAAATGAAAGTTATCTATGTGTGATCCAGTGAACCATTTCTTTAGATTTGTGTCCTTCACATTGTCTTTTCTTTTAGAATGCTCATTTATGATGTATCACTTTTCTCTTTTTGTTTTTGCAAGGTTATTGATGTCAGTGAGTAGTCATTTGCCATGACAAGTACAGGAAGCTGGTTACTGTAGTGTAGTTAGCATAGATGTCAGATTAGATCACAAGACTCCTATAGAATAGCATTTATGCTTTATCCATGACATACTTAGTAGGGTCAACTTGGGCTCGTTGCTCACAGAGTTGCATTCAAACGCAACTCGAAATATCAAACAATTTTATTTTTAAAGAATAAAAAAAAAAGTGCGTATTAGGGACTTGTGTTTTGATGTTTTTTAGTTGTGCCCAAATGCAACTCCTTATGCAATGGTCCCAAGATCAGATTAGGATTAAGAAGGTACTTGGAATGCTAGGTAGCTTTAGGTGCATTTGTTGAGGGGAAAGGTTCTTGCTGATTTTGTTGCACTTTCGGATGCATCTTGCATGTCAGCATGACAGAAAATGATTCTCTTTGACAAGTCTTGCTTGTTTCACTTGTTGCAACAACAACAAGGACCACACCCACCTATAGCACCTCCTCCATTTTATATTCCTTCCCTGCAGCACCCTCAAGCAACTGAGGTGGATGGCCCTGTCGCAACGGCACCCCACAAGACGTACGGATCGGAGGATTCCATCGAGGCGTCCGTGACACGAGATCTTCATTCGGTCAATGACAGCAGCAAGCGAACTGTCAAGGATGTGGAGTTTGAAGTTCTGGATGATGAGGAGGAGGAGATCGTCACCGTCCGATCACCGAAGCGGGAGAAACAGCCTGTCCCGAGTAGTAAGGGTGCTTTGGGTTCATCTGCGTACACGGCACGGCCGTACGCCAAGCAGAATTCCCGGGAGGACAACAAATCTCAGTCGTCTGCTTCATATGCCTTACCTTCCCAAGGGAGTACAAAGGTGATAAAGCCAAAGCAGAACTATCCTGACAATGTGCCCATCAAAGCCAAGTCAATCCCCATTGAAAATGCGGCAAGGGAAATGAGCAAGTCCAGTGAACAATTGAGCCCTCGAGGAAAAGACATGTTGACCAAAGAGAACCTGGCAAACCTTGAGGCTAGGTTACGTCTTGTCAACATAGCCGGTTCTCCAGATTCAAGCCCTTCTAACGTAAGAAGGTCACCTGCTAAAACGGCTGGCAATGCAGAGACCAAGGCCCCCAGTGGAAAACCCCCTGTACCCCTTCCGAAGTCTCGCCCCGTCTCTGCCACAGAGAAAACTCTTAGACCTAAACCAACACCAGCAACTTCTAAAGAGGATAAGGAAAAGGATCCTCCTAAAAAGAACTCGGTGTGGTATGAATATGGATGTGTCTGAGTGTATTCTACCAAATAGATATATAAATTAGCTTTATAGGTTATAGATGGCCTGAAGACTTATGCATCTGTCTTGGTTTGTGCAAGTTTACATGTCAGTGTGAGATGTTGTATATAGACAAAGACTAATAGAAAAAAAAAACTATTCAAAGTATTGTTATTGTGAAATGTGCAAAAACAACTCCTTTTACAGTAAAGTAAATTTGATGATGATTCCATGTGATTTGCACAACTTTGGACATGTACCATTTAATAGATCATGGTATTCAGATTTTCTAAAATTCACATAAGTTTGGTATTACAGTTTTCTAGAGTGAAATATATCTCGTGAGACAGTAAGTGTTGTGTTATTTTTCATTGTACACTCAAGGGCATGTTATGATAATGTCTGCCCTTCAATACGGCACTTGCTTTTATGGCTTATATTCACTTGGTAAGCTAGCAGTTTATCTACTTCTCAGAATATTTTATTCAACATGGGCCAAACCAATTTAGTCTAACAATTTGGTCTAACTGCTGTGTGGTCTACACCACTTTTAGTCTAATATCCACTTAGTCTGTTTATCATTTAGTCTAAGTGTCATTAGACCAAGTGGATATTAGATGAAATAAGTATCAAGCCTAAACAGAAATTAGACAAATGGTAACAGGGCCAAATGGCAATTAGACCAAATGAATAGTAGATGAAGTAGTTGTTGACAAGTTCGGATTGGATTAATTTAGGTGAGACCAAACACCGAAACAGAAAGTAGAAATGACAGTTGTGGACCAATCAGTAATTTATTGTATCAATCAACGTATATGGTATCAATGATGGAACAAAATGAATTAATCAGCATATATGGTATCCATGATGGAACAAAATACAGTTCACCTTGTAATTATATACATTTCTACACCAGAGAGTTATTATTTATACCATGTAGTATATAAACAAGGAAGAACCAATGTCTTCAAATAGATAGATCCATTCATTTGGATGGACCTGATTTACCAATTACGATATGTGTAGCTATTTTACTTTCATGACCTGTTGTTTTGCTTAAATCCTAAATTATGCTTTCCAAGTATGCTACCTACCTAGGTCCTGTAACACAAGGCTTAGCAATTGATTGTATCCTTGATTTTGACGATTGATGATGTATTGTAGTCTGTGTGATCAACTGTGAAAACTTGTGCTACGATCATTGCTTACCTTTGTGTTACCAGCGTCTTCAAAACTTCTTCTTTCATTCTTCTATTCATGTGGAGTCATGAGGATACACATGCATTCTGTCTTGGAAATTGGTAGATATATTTCACACGCACATCAAAACCATCATATTCGGTTCAATGGTAATTTACATTTACAACCATTGTCAGTCTTTTTGTCAACATTATGGAATGTTGGTACATGGTGTATGTGTAAAAGCTTGCTCCTCTATTCTGAGTCGGTCATACTGAGATTGCACATGATGAATGCTTTATTTAGAAATTATTGATTTATATTATATTTCAGATTTCATACTTGTGGGGAAAAGATCCATTATTTCACACCTTCCCTACCCACGTTGTTTTGCCATTGCAGAAAGGGCAAGAAAGACAGAGAATATGATGAGCAGGATTTTTGGAAAAACCTGAGAAATTTATTTTATTTGTTGAGCGCTGTGGCCCAGTTGATTAGTCTTCTGACTTTGAAACAGAGGGTCGTGGGTTCAAATCCCAGCCATGGCGTAATTTCCTTCAGCAAGAAATTTATCCACACTGTGCTGCACTCAACCCAGGTGAGGTGAATGGGTACCCGGTAGGAAGAAATTCCTTGAATGCTTTGAGCGCCTAGGCAGCCCAGCTTAAGCTGGGGTAATAATAATAGCAGGGCCCGCTGGGAGAACAGTTTTTGGAACTGAAGTGGCTTCCCTGGGTAAACATACCTATATTATTATATTATTATTATTAATGTACCAAAGTATAAGATGCATTATATATTGTGTCCTTAATGCACTTTCACTGTGACACAGTGTGGTTCATACTTCATCTTTCTCTCCATTCCAAGTTCATCACAACATGGTAAATAGATACAAGTGCTTTCAAGATACAAAGTTTAAAATCACAAATTATATTATTTCTTCGCTTTGAAATCAATGCACAATCAAGAAGATTCATTATAAAATTCTATGGAAATTAAAAGAAAAAATGACTTTTGACTGTATAATGAACTACACAAGACATTTAAGGTGCTAACCGTGCTAATTTTTTATCCTCCAGATACTTTTGGGGGATACTTCCTTATTCAAAAAAATATTTTTGTCTTTGTTTCATCTTTAAAGATACCTTAAACTAAATTGCTTGCATTGCTTTGTCGCATGTCATGTTAAGAAACATCTTTGTCGGATCGCTGAGTTTGGATGGTCCTTTTCAGGATCAAAAACATGCCCAGGAGCATGTATACGGTGAAACTTTGGCACTTGGTCTTTCTTCACCATGGAAACCTTCAGAAGTTACTTTCATATGTTTAAAATTATAATGAATGCTCATATCCTTCCTTTTGACCAATCAATCAAAATACTTTGACAATCCACTACTATTATTCGGGTCTTAAAATGATTTTGTTGACGATATTGCTAATTTGTTGCCCACGTATACCTCTTCTGTATTTTTGTTTTCCAGTGTTTTTAGTTTGACATTTTAGATATTTCAATTTGCATTATTATTTATATTATGATTGACTTTGTTATTTATGTGCCGCAATTCTTGTCAGCCCACGATGGGTTTTGCTGTATTTGCATTTTAAAAAATTTCTTTGCCCTGGTTTAAGTCTAGGAATTTTACCGAGTATTAGTTTAAAGCGTGCCATGTGTACTACTATCAAATCTCCAATGAATTTAAATATTTTTCTCATCAAATAAGACAAGGCAAACCATGATTTATGATCCTTAAATTACCCATTTGAAATCCAATAATATGTGTATTTAAAAGCCCAAATCATGAAAATCAAGTAATATTGAAGAGTTTTTGTCATATAAGTTGCCATCAACCTGATACAATGCTTTCATTTTTATCAGAAAAAAAATAGATTCTGAATCATGAATGATTTTTTTCAGGGCAGCATTATTTTTGTATTTGTCATTTTTATGTGTTTTGAAATATTTTATTATGTACATCCTGTGAAATTCCACTTTTGTTTTCTATCAATATTGTGTTGTGTAAATATTTGTTCTTTCTGTATGTGCTTTAGCAGAATATTATGAAATTATTGCGAGAGAAATGTACATATTTTTTTCAAAATATCTATAAGATAGAAAGCTTTTTTGAGTATATGAGTTGGAGTGGTGACAGAACTTGTGTATTGTTTAAAGAAAGTCTTCAGAAACTATAGTTTGATTTTATTCTTTTCTTTTCCTTAATTTGAAGAGCAATATTAAAAAATCATTGCATTTGTATAAAAATTTCAGAGAATTTATGACAGTATTTGCTCCCATGGAATGGCATACCAAGGAACAATTTATGAAATCTTCCACTTTGTAGTTCATAATATGGTGTGATGCAGACCAAAATCCCCAAACATTTACATGTATTTTCTTTTTTTTTCTTACTTGCCAGGTCATTAATATTGAAAAATGGATTCTCATACTGCCATAATAAAATAAGTTCATTTACACCATGACCAATAAGCAATGATAAGTGAGTTTTTATTTACCCTGAGCCAATCAGATGCAAACATTTGGGGGTGAGAATCACTGAATGTTCTATGAAATGTTCCACGGATTGTATGTATTCATAATAAGAAGCACAGTGTCAAATTGGTTATCGGATATTTTCTATATGATTTCTATCAATTTTCTGTCTGATATCTCAACCATTTTGTAGACAACAGTGCCTACTTCTCATAACCGTCTTCGATTGGTATAACTTAATGTAAAAAAAAAACTACAAATTTTAACATATAAAACACAATTTATTCAATTTTTCATGGGCCCATCCCCAATTTGACAAACGAAATATCAGCTGTGTATAACATGAAGTTGTAATTGACTGCAATTGATAAGGCATATTTGTAAGAAAAGCCGAGATCTTGTCTTACAAAGAGTTATAATTGATTCAATCAAGCTCAACTGTATGGAAATCCATCATCGTCTTAGTTTTCTTACAGGAAATATCCGCACAGTGTCCTCTGTAAACAAGGAGGGGCACACTGAATTGTAAAACATTGAATGAGAAAGCAATTTGAATACGGTTTTCGATTTTGGCATTGCTGGCTTTCCATAGTTGTAGTTGATGGGATCAGTCTCAACTCTTGGTAAAATAGGGACCTAGGACCCGCCTTTCAAAGGGTTGTGATTGATCGGATCAATCGCAACTATGGAAAGCCAGGAAAGTCACTTAAAACATGCATGTTTGCTAACCAAAAATTCTCTACATATGAATGTATAACCATAAATTCATTGATTTTTTGACAATTGGTGTGTTCTCGTTTGTTTACAAAGAGTATTTTGCAAATTTCCTGTAGAAAAAATTATGACACTGATGGGTTTCCATAGTTATGATTGATTAGATCAGTCGTAGCTCTATGTAAAACAGGGCCTTGATCTCCTTTCACCCTCTTTCTGTAATCTTTCATTCCCATTTTGCCTAACGGCTGAACCATTATGATGTAGTTAAACTATGTGTGATTTGTAGATCAAATTGTCTGAAAACCATCTCCAAATGTGAGAAAAGAAATAAAGAAAAGATTTATGGAAAAAATATGAAAATCATGATTTATGGTTATGTGAAATCACAAGTGATTTATCTGTTACTTAAAGTGCATGTGTATGCTGAATATGAAAGAAATGAATAAATGAAATGCTGAAATGAAATGAATTTTTTTTAATGGTATTTATTTGTAATGCTTACAATGTTTGGTGATCATCTTTATGAACTCAAGATTTTATTTTCATTTAAAACACACTCATGATTTCCCCCTAAAGTCAAATTTTGTTGTCAAGAATATCATGCCATACTTAAAGGTTTTAAAGCAGAAGATTTAAGTATATTACTTTTGTTATTCAGGGCTTGTTTATACCTGTAATTTTGTCAGCATTAGGTAATAAATATAAAGCTAAAAGTGTAAGGCTTTTAAGCTCATGGTCCTTAGTTTTATATACGCTTCAGAACCTTATACATACAGACATCTTATATTTAAAAAACTTCTATTTAAACCACCTTGAAAAACTTAAAAACTTACACTAAAATTAAATCATGTCAATTAAACAAACATTAAATGAAATTAGTTCCTCAATTCCTCAATAAACTTCATGCTAAACATCATTACGATTTAAATGCAGTATACTACCTACAGTTAAAAACACTTTAAATATTATACAGTGCGTCCCAGACAAAACGAAACCGAGATGTAGAGATGATTTATCATAACTTAATCAATAGACAAATGACCTACCATTATAAAGCTGAGAATCTCCTCTTTCATCTGGTATTTCTTAGATTATTCCTCATTCATGCATGAGTGAGCAAAAACAATTTGAAGAAAGGATGCCAAAATCTCATTTGGCGGGGGTATCTGAATTTCAAAAAGAAAATCACATGACTAAAAAGGTTCAATATCCGCTCTTTTGTTTGATACCTTAATCACAGAAAATGGTCAAGAAGTAAAGAAGTTATGATCCCTCGAATCGATGCTTGTATTTCCATAATTTCATTAAATAAACGTGTTTTCACCGGTTTCCCACAGAAGCTATCGCACTGTTAACAAAAGACTTAATGCATGGCTGATCGTCAACAAAACGGAGTGTAGAGTGAGTTTGAACGCTAGCCTGTAAAAACTTTTCATTTTATGGAATTATTGAAATTCAAGCCTTATTTCAAATAACCAGAACTTTGTTGACCATTTTCTGTAATTGAGGTATGAAATGAAAGAGCAGATATTGAACTTTTTAAAAATGTGGTTTTCTTTTTAAAACCCAAATACGGCCCGCCAAGTGACTTTTTGGTATCCCCTTTTCAAATTGCTTTTGCTCACTCATGCTTGAATGAGAAATAATCTAAGTGATTACAGATGAAAGAAGAGATTCTAAGCTTTAAACTGGTTGGTCATTTGTCTATTGTATTTGTGATTAAGTTATGATGAATCATTGATAAATCTTGGTTTTGTTTTTTATGGAATGCACTGTATATAGCAAAATCCTTATTACTTAAAACAAGCCTAAAGTTAAATGCTTTAAATGCAGTATACTACCTACAGTTAAAAAAAACTTTAAATACTATATAAATATAACAAAATCCTTATTACTTAAATTAAGCCTAAATTAAAAATGAAAAAACTCAGAAAAATGCTATACTGAATATAGAGGGATATCAGAAATCATCTGTGTGAAATGGAAAAAAAAACCACAAATGTATTTTACTAGAAATTGTTGCAAAAACACCTTATACAAAATTAGGAAGTATTGTGTCTCATATGAACCTATGTGTAAAATCCTTATAGAGATTTTTCATTTTATAACTAAAATTAAATTGGTTATTTCTATTCTAAATGAATTGGCAGATCCATATAAAAACCTTCATCTGACATTAGAAGCCCACTTAAGGGGACATTCACCCTAACAAATTGTTTTCATAAAATCAGAAAAAAATGGAGATGAATATTTTGAAAGATTTTATGTTACGAATCTTTGAACTCTTGATTTTGTGAAAATTTGTGATGTCATAGACAACTCCTAACGTCATGTGATATAATTTTTTTGAATGTCACATAAAAAATAAAGTGATTTCATATTTTGTGGAATGGATATATCACTAGACCAAGAAGATATCACCTCTTAGAGGTGATATCTTCTTGATTAGACACATCATTTGTTGCCCCCTTACTGAAGAAAAATATTTCTATTCACTATGTTTCATTAAAGTATATCACTTGATACATGTGGAAGCTGCTCGCAAATGACTTTACAAAACTAATTTCATAAATCTCTTATTCATCAACAGATTTTAATCAAACATTCACTAATAGTTTTTGCAATCTTATCTATTTTCATCAAAACCAACTAATTTTCAAGGTAAACTTCGCCTTTAAAGGACAAGTCCACCCCCCCCCAAAAAAAGTTTTTTTTTATAAAAAGAGAAAAATCCAACAAGCATAGCACTGAACATTTCATCAAAATCAGACGTAACAAAGTTATGACATTTTGAAGCTTCGCATAATTTCACAAAACAGTTATATGCACATCCTGGTCGGTATGCAAATGAGGGGACTGATGACATCACTATTCCTTTTGTATTTTATTAAATGAAATATTCTAATTTGCTCCTCACTGTCCTGTGAAAGTTTTCTCACCACGGAACATGTGGAATTATTATTTTAACATTTCATGGTTCAGTCAAGTTGGTCCTTATTGTCAAATAATAAAAAAAAGAAATATAGTGCAATTCAAACAAAAACAAAAATAGTGAGTGAGGGACATATCATCAACTCTTGTTTGCATATCATTGAGTTGTGCATATTACTGTTTTGAGAAAAATAAGCAAAACCTTGAAATGTCCTAACTTATTTTACATCTGATTTTGATGAAATCTTCATCACTATGCTTGTTTGATTTTTCTTTATTGATTCAAATCAACAATTTTATGTAGTGGACTTGGCCCTTTAATACAGAAGCCTTTGAGAAAAAACAAAACCTTCCTCTATCATTTTTACCTGGTACAAATTTTCATTTTTTACATAATTAATTTTTCTACCATAGTTGTACCTCCTTTCTGGATTAATCAAAACGTACATCTGTTTATTATTTTTATATGATATTTTTACAACTGAAATCTTTAACTCTTGACTTAAATTTCAGCTAACTCCTCTTGAACACCATCTCGACATTTTAACCAGTAGAATTACATCTGACAATTCATGAATTTGGAGCATGCTGGTCTGACTGCCTTGCTTGTTTGTTGCTGGAATTTTTTTTGTGGGGGGGCAAAATATAATTTTGCCCCCAATTTTCAGAGGTTTAAAAACAAAAGGGGGATAAAGGAAAGGGCAAAACAAAATATGAGGAAGAAAAGAAATGGAAGTAGATAAGGAGGCAAGAATTGGCAACTTGCAGATCAATATTTCAACACCCCCCCAAAAAAAAAAATGTCCAGCTCATGCTTCATTGTTTTATAATTGAAGACGTTTTATTTATACATAAAAATAATGATTGGTTGTAAAATACCATTATAAACACACAGAATAAAACAGATCATAGCTCTATAAAAATAGAAAGGCAAAGTCACACTCTTTTGTCAGTGCACATCTGGTCCCGCTTCTCTTCATCCTCTTCCAGTCCCGTTTATTTTCTCTTCCCTCTTCTTCACTCTTTCTCTTCTCAATTATTCTTCTGTTCATCATCTTCACCCGTTTATTTGATTTTGTTTTCTTCTTCCTCTTCCCCCTTTTCATTATCTTCTCCTCTCCGACCTTACTCCTTTTATTTTTCTTCTTTCTCCTTGTCCCATTCCTCCTTTAATTCTATTTCCTTCTGTTATGCCTCTTTTCTTCTCCCCTTCTCTTCTTCCCTTTCTCCTCCCATTCTCTTTCTCCTTATATTCCTCCTTCTCTTTTTCCTCCTATTATTCTCTTCTTATTCTCCTTCCTTTCCCCCTTTAGCTCCCTTTTCCTTCTTCCTCCTCCTCCTCTTCTTCTTCCTCCACTTCTCCTACTCCTCTTTTTCTTCTTATCTTTCTCCTAGCGCCTGCTTCATCTCCTCTTTCTCTGTTCTTATTCTCCTCTTTCTCCTCATACATTCTACTCATCCTTTTTATTTCTTCTTCTTATCTTTCTCCTTCTTTCTCTTATCATTCCTTCTTTCCTCTTTCTCCTTCCTCTTCTTTTTATGATGGGGAAGGCAAACTTCATCGCAAAAATAAACAAATGTCACCTGATGAAATGCGTAACTGGTCATGTGACTTTGTCCTGTCACATGACCAGTAAACTCTGTCGAGCTCGAGGCGAGTGGAAACAATTCACGGAGAAGGGGCGGAGACAACTCGAGAGGACATTCTTAAATACCGGGTCTAAAAGTTGAAAAAAAGCTAATTGCCCGGCTCATATCAGGGACCATCATTCATCTGATAAAGGCCTACACATTTTCCGAACCAACGAACAGCACAAGTTCGAATTAAGCCCAACCTCACGTCACAGCGCTCCGCTCGGCGGCCTCCGCCCCGAGCTCTGGGCCTCCGCTCACCAAAGACAGTCAAGAGTAAAGAACTCATTGGGGGAGTGACTCGACTACCACTACGTTCTGAGCCTTAGAAACGATTATTGAAGGATGGCGTCAACAGGAGTACCTGATATGCAGAAGAATTTCCTGGAGATGATGAGAGGCAAAACTCCAAAGGATGTTAGACTGCAGTTCCGCAAAGGGAAATATTTCATGGCAGCCACTTCTGGCATCTGTTCAGGTAGTATAAATGTTATAGTACTGCTATCATGAGCAGTAATACACGTTAAGCAAATCAATAGACAGCAAGATGGATGAACGAGTGTTTAGTTCCGAATAATTTTATATTGCCATTTTATAATTATATGGCATTTCTTTATACTAGAACTATAAAAATGCTAAATTTATGCTTAGGCTTGTTCATTGAATGAGTCAGTGGTTAGTAAAGACAAGATACTCGGATAGTGGAAGAAAAAGTTAGTTGTGCATTGGGACAATGGATGATATGCATTTTTTTCTTTCTTTTTTTTTTGGGGGGGGGTATCCATTTGACTTTGAAACCATGTCAATACACAAAGAAAAAAAAGTGAAATAATTCACTTTCCATTAAATTACAAACTTGTTAAATTTGAATGTATTATAAACTGATCAATTCATTTTGGAGAAACAATCCAGGATTGGGATATGAAAAAAAATGTGTGCACCATACTTCCTGGGCAACATAATGATTAGAATTTCCATTAAAAAAAAAGAAAATGTCGTCCTCTAATCTTGTTGATGCCTACAATCAGGAAATATTATTATAGCAAGTGAGATGTTTGTAATTTCTATGAAAATTCATCATGTAGATATCCATGATAACAATACCTCAAATCTCAATAGGTTTCATTGCAAAAAAGGAGAATGACAATCATCATAGTTCATACCTTTATACTGCATCTACCAGAAAACACAGTTATTTCTGCAGTCAAATTTCCAGGTACATGTCTTGTATGTTATCTACCTAGCTTGGATAAATTCCATCAATACCTTTGACTTTTCTCAATATCAGGATACAAACAAGCGAATCTTATGGCTGTTCACAAAGATGTAGCAGCGGATCTGAGGGAGTATTGTCGTTTGAACTATGGACCCATGGCCTGTATCTTTAGCTCGGAACCAGGCCAGTTTGATGCTCCTCAACTCTCTCAGGATTCGGATGTAAGGTATGGAATGAAATTAAAGGCATTTTCATGTGACCTCTATACTGTTTTCAGAGCTTAGCAGCTGCAGAAATATCGAAGCCCAAGGCTCTGAAATGTAATTATGATTCTGAATTACTGATTTCTTTCGAAGGGGTAGGAACATAATGCAATATAAAAGATTGTATGAATTGTTCAGTTCTTCCTGCCATTCTTTGTGATATGGCAAGTGTTTAGGCACATATGTATCATGTTTTAATTAATTTTTGTTAATGAATTCCCAAAAATGTAGTGACCAAAATTTTACCATAATTTATAGTTTATTCCCACCTTGATTTAGAATTGACTTGTGAATTGTAATGATTACAATTTATTTTTTTAAATCAAGATAGGCCTATAGCTAATGTTAGTATAGAAAAAGAAAATCAGTTCTCATTTACTCTGGCATATAATGGTAACATTAACAAGTCATTTTCAATTTTCATGCTTTGATTCATAGAACTGACCTGTCTACTTATTGCATATTCAATGACGGGAAATTAAAAGAGGAGGTTCCTGATCTTCTTAAATTTGGGGATCAGTTGAATGATTTCTGTTTCTTCTACCTGGGATGCAGTTTTTCCTTTGACGAGGCCCTCTTGTCAGGAGGAGTGCCTCTTCGAAATTTGGAAAAGGGAGATGTTCCCTCTTTTAAGGTATTTTGGATATTTACATTTTAGCTCACCGGGGTTCTTTGTGCTGATATGAAGTTGATCTGAATAATTGGAGTGAGATGTATTCATAAGAAGAAAAAAAATACGACAAATTCATTAAAATTAGAATTTAAATGACAAAATGGCATTTTACATATTGCAATGCAACATAGGAGGATATGAATAGCTGTATGTTAATTGGTACAAAATGGCTCCTCTCTTTTTCATTTTGACATAAATTTACACCTGCTGAGGCAAGAATACACTCTATGAAATATAATGATATGATCTCATCGAAAAAAATATGGACAAAATAATAAAAAACTCAAAATATCAGTGTCTGACAAATTTTATCCAAAAATAAAAAATATTTCTTCTGCAAAATAATGAACAAAGGTTATTCAGATCATCTTAATATGAGGATTTAAGAACTCAATCAGTGAGTTTTGCCATGATTTGGTGGAGGGTTATTATGGATGGCTACAGGAACAAGAAGGTCCATGATTAAGTATAGGACAAAGAAAATGCAGGATTCAGCAAGTTAATTACAAGTATCTTCTTTTTTTTAAAATTTTGATTATAGGACTGATTTGGGAGCCTTAAATGTATTTGTCGATGGAGAGTTTGCCGAAACAGTTCCAGACCTTCTGAAATTTGGGGAGCAATTAAACGATTTCTGCTTCTTCTACTTTGGGTGCAGCTTTTCGTTTGACGAGGCCCTCCTCGCTGGGGGTGTGCCTCTCAGAAATCTGGAGCAGAAAAACACAAATGTCTCTATGTACAAGGTAGCTGCTTCTATTCTACACATACTATCAATATATGAAGAATAACTTACACTCTAAATCATTTTTATTTCATTTCATTTTCATTTCATTTATTCCACTATTGTGTTAAAAACATCAAAAGATCTATACAATGTTTCACAAATAATTACACATGACAAGGGGGGGGATCTTACCAAGCCATATGGGCTTGTCAATGATGATTCCCTACAAAAAATACAATTTACCATTGAAAACATTTAAACATAAAAGATACCAAATATTAACTTAAACTTAATTCAAAAGGAAAACATTCATGGTACAGTTTCATGAATTTACCTAATTCAGCAGTAAATTCATTTATAAAATCAGGTGCAGATTGTCCAGTTGGACGATAAACAACACCAATCACCATTTTCTTGCATGTATTATGTTTGCTATATACAACTCAATAAATAGACTTTCCATGGATTCTGATATAAATGTCAATTCCTTAATCACCATTTTTAATGACTTATTGATGTATAAACCAATTCTACCACCTCTTTTTTTTCATGCAAAAAAGTATTATAATTATCTCGGTTATACATGTTTACCGACAAAGTGTCACATAACCCAGTTTCAGTGATACCAATTATTTTAAATTTGTGCGATATGTTATTTGATAATATTTCAAAGTCTTCAAAGATTTTAGGAAAGCTTCTGCAGTTAAAATGAGCTATGGATAAATGTTTGTTTGTATCATTTTCATATCGTGCATTGAATATATCCATATCAAAATAATCGTTTACAAATTTATTTTCATTCAAAACATTCCATATGGTGTTGTCATTATTTGGAGTATACACGTTTCATCCAATGTATCATCCATCATAAAATTGTACTGGAAGAATAAAAAAGCATAATATATGGCATGGTTTCCTGTAAAACAAACAGAAAAGAAATGGAAATAACTTGAAGAAAGAAGAGAATAGACATGATAATACATAAAAATCCACAAAAATGCACAAAATACATTAAATTACATTACAAGGTTCAATGTAGTATCAGTATGGAGCAGATTGGGTTGCATCAGAATATTATCTTAGCAATTACAAGCATGTTTATATGGCAAATTCTCGGCAGATAATTTAGATTAAAGTCTATAAGCATGTATGCAAGTTAAATATGTTGATGGTCACTTTCACAACTTATGAGCTTCTTGACACTTTTCCCACCGCTGGCAGGAATCAAGGCAATTATTCGACCATCTGAAGACCAAGTTGAAAGTACTCCATCTGTTCCCTGAATCATTGCAAGCAACTTTTGATTTCTTGACATTGGGTCTTCTGCAATGGATATTCCAAAATTGTTGAGCTCTTTCCTATTCTCCAAGATCTCTTTCCTCTTTCTGTAGCTGGTTAACATTCCAATTATTGATCTTGGTTGTAGTTTTTTCTTACGTTTGCTAGATGTTTCCCTTGGCTCAGATGATGATGACGATTCTGACAGTTCAGCTTGGGTCGTCAAAGATGATTGTGTATCCTTCATTCTCCCGACATGATGCGAACGATCTATATCACGAACCACATCAAGAGAAAGACACCAAGCCGTTTTGTCAAAATGTCAACTACGGTGATATCCGTATTCTCACCACTGGTCTCATCTATAACAAAGATTCGTATGCAATGCTCACCTAGATTGCTCCATGTTATTTGCAGCACTTTCAAGTATTTCAACCCACATAATTTAGACATTTGACAAAGTTAAAAAATGTAGGCAAAATGGAAATTAGACAAATTAAATATTAGAGTAACAGATAATCTTACTAATTTGACATTAGACAAAGTGCAGAGTAGACCATAATGTAATTATATATTAAGGCAGCTTATAAATAAGATGCTTATTTGCCAATACTTTACACAAACAAGTCAATCTACCATATAACTAAAACTACAACAAAAACTACTAAAAACTTCTTTTTTTTTACCTCCCAGGAACTTGCCTGTTGACCTGTTCCTGCACCTGCCATGCTCCTCTTTGCACCTCCAATTGAAACTGCACCCCTCCTCTCTCCCTTCATTTGCCTCTCTGTTTCTCCCTCATTATCACAATTATTGTAACCATATTATATTTTAATGTTTTTTTGTTATTATCACTATTATCATTTATTCTAATTTGTGTCACTCTTTAGTTGTTACCTTCAATATTTTGTATAGCATCCTTTTAAACTATCTTCCGTCTCTCTTTTATACTATAGTTTTATAATGTTGCCTCTACGTATTGAAACTAAGTTACAGGGGCTTGCCTCCCATCCTGGTAAGCCCCTCTGTTCTGTTTCTTATAGTTATTAGCCAAAGTTACTTTAGTTGCATTAGTTCTCATTGTTTATACCTTCTAATTCTTATGCATTGTTCCGATTGATATTGTAACTGTATTGTTACTTTGATTTTGTTGTGCTTTGTGAACGGAAAATTAATAAAATCTAAATCTAAATAGTTGTTTCTGTTCAGGATCCAGTAATTAATGGGTTGAAAATGTTGGTACAGTATTTAAATTATTTTGTACAGTAATTAAGACCAATTTATACATTCTTCCTTGAAAATTACAGTATCCTCGAGTGATATTCATTCACGGTTTCAAATGTTTTCAGAACACTAAATGTCTGTCATTTTCTCCTATCCCTTTCAGAGCAATGTTCAGTGTCATGGGTGTGGCTGTTTCTATGGTAACCAGGTGGTATCCATGAAGCCCATACCTAAGGAATTGGTTGAGAAGAGTTATCAAATTACTCATCCGCTGGGAGACGTCCATGGAGCCCCGATGCACATAGGAGATCCAGGTTAGTTTGTCCATGGAGCTATTAATAGCTCTATGGTTTGTCTATATTAGTGAACCATGTGGTAGAAAAAAGGACAAAAATTGCTGTTTGTAGCTATTTGATATACAAGTGTTTTACAGTTCAGCTTTTTTAGCTCAGGTCAGCTAATTTTTTTTTCTCAGCTTTTTGTGAACTTGCAATTTCAGTTGTGTTCACTCACACCCAAAAGGTACTAAGTATTGTAAAGAACTCGCAATGTCTCCCTTTTACTGCTATAATTCTTGTTTCGTTGGATTTGATATATTGCCTTTGCATTATTATCGATAATAGAGCATTATTTTCTCGTGCAATATCATGCCGTATTGCACAGTCTAATGAATAGTGATTGTTAAAGATGTTGATAATTTTATTGGATGGCTTTTATGGGATACCAGAATTATGCAACTCATTAGTGTCAATGCTGCAGTCATCTAATTATTGATCTTACTATAGCACTAATTGTGGGATATTTGTGATATTCCATTCTGTACCATCCAATATACCTGTAATTACAGTACCAATAAATGTAAATAAAAAAAATGAGATGTAAATAATTTTATTGTCCCTTTATCATTTAGCTGTCATCGGCATTGATGTTGAAAAGATTGACTATGGGATAGCCACTCGATTTCATGAGGGAGATGTTGCAGTATTCTGGCCTTGCGGTGTCACTGGGTTAGAAACTGTCAAAGCTGCCAGTAAGTGGTAATAATTTGAACAATTTACCCTTGTTCTGCCATTGTGGGGTCTATTTACGTCGAGTTACACCAGGCCAAAAATGATTATATTCAAATAAGTAAGGTAAAATTTTTAAAAGAGTTTAGTAATAATTTGTAAAAATGGTTTATATGAATGGAGATATCCACAAAAGTAAGCAGATGATGCCATATTCCCTCTTTCTCTTTTTTAAAAATTGTATGAATTGCATTAATTATATATTAATTATATATGATATGTATATGATATGTATCCTTTGTAACAAAATGAATTGCAGCCATTATGATCTTATTCATTGAATCAGTAGTCAATCCATTTTTTACCTTCTTAGAGAAATTTGAATGAATATAATTTCATATGATAAAATATAAACGAAAAATTCTGAATATGACATCAACTTGCTCGTTGCATTTTTATGAAGACAGGCATAAAGCTCTTCCACCAAAATAATGCAAAACCTCAAAATGTGATGAATTCGTTGTCCGATTTTGATAAATTTCTCAGTGGTATGTTTGATTTTATTCCATCTGTCAAGTGATTTCCAGCCTGGAGTACACCGTCAATTAGTTATAGTTGAATATTAAATCCATTAGCTTCCAAATATTTTGATCAAATGATTACTTTGATATTTCTCCTCCTTAAACTCATTTGGTGCATTAATGGGCAAACAGTACAGTTACCAATCCAGCCTGGTAAGACACAGTACCATTTCATGGCTATACTGGCTGTACACAACAATGGGGCTGTTTAAAATATTGTGTGATGGTAAAGTAGTCCTTTTTCCTCTTCTCAATTGGTTAGATTTTATAAAGATAAATGTTGCATTTCTTTTTTTCACCCTGTTTTCTAGAACTACCATTGGCTTTCACACACAGACCTGGTAGCATGCTTCTGACGGATTCCCCCTGCACGAAACCCAACCCCAACCCACCCCCAGAGGACCTCCCTAGGGTAGTCTGGCTTGCCGATACCCCACCCCTAGGGAGCGCCCTATCTCAGGCCACTATGGATATGATAAAGAAACTTGAAATTGCAGCAATAGAGGATATAGGTAAGATCAACTTTAAAAAAACATCATCCTACAATTACATTGCAACTTAAAATGGCAGATCATTACGTGAATCCTGTGTTTAAAAAATACCCCACCAGCTTATAACACAGGAACCCCATTGCCCTGCGTGTTATGTCAATGGGAGGTCAGGTGGGGAATCTGAAACCCCAATTTCAGATTTTGGGAGAGCTTCAATTCTCTCGTTTAAACTGGGGTGGGGTTCATTTGACTGCTGATAAGGCCTTGCGTGTAAGTCAATGGGAACTCAAGTGGGGTATCGACACCCCATTTTCAGTTTTTGGGGAAAGTTAAGTTTTTCTCGTTTAAACTGGGGTGGGGTCGACTGCAGCTGCTGATAAGAGCTGAACAAACACCGCGCTGGAAACCGCAACATCTCTCTCTCTCCCTCTCTCTCTCCCTCTGCCTGGCCGTATGAAGGTCACTTCTCCTTGGGGGGAAGGTGGATTATCTGGGAGAGTGTGTGGTTGTTTACTTAAGGATTACCATTCCTGCTGATATCGGGGATGGGGGGGGGGCAGTGAGAGAAGCTTGGAATTTGAAATTGGGGTGTCAGAGGAGATCTGTTTTTAAACACAAATTTTCGTAATGAAATATCATTACTTTGCCGGGATGCATACAACATGTGTGTAAGTATGATATAATTTTCAAAATGTGTTGCATAAGTTAATCAATATATGCGATCTGAAGTTATTTACTTTTTTTTAAACTTCCAATCTTTTCTTGAAAAATATATTCTACCACGCAAACATTCATATTTTACGCATTGTGACCTAAGTAAAAGGATATTATGCCATCTATTTTGTATTCCATCAATTATGTGAAGTAAGTAAGTTTTCTTATTTACATTGATTTAGCAAAGATAGCTAGAGTCCTGAAGACAGGTAAACTTACATCTAATTTGCTACTTTCAAATCGAAATGTACAGGAAAGCGGCAAATTGGCCATCTCCTTGTAGAAGACGATCTCCTGAAGGCTGCCTTGTCACTCTCCCATGCAAAATCAGTTGCCATTACCACCGGTTTCCCGGTGAAGCTTGAGGGAGACAACCTCTTTGAGACCGATGGACCTCCAGGAGCTATTGTCATGGCAACCATGCTACAGGTCCTTGGCAAAGAGGTGGTGCTAGTGATAGATGATGTTGGAGGACTTCTTGGATGGATGATCAAATTGGTAGACATTTTAGTAGAAAGAGGTGGGTATATGGAAGTGCATCATCTTTGTGACCTAGCATTCATCTTTTAGACGGTTACACTTATTTTAATACAGTTACCGTATGTCTGAAGACCTTGCATGGTGTATTGATCCTAGATGGGTGTTACATAAAGCTATTTGAAGGTACAAGTGACTTAACAAACGACTGATGACCCTTTCTTGTGGTTAATACCTCAGTCACATTTGCTCTAGGGTGGCCATACGACAAGTCGCAAAAGAGCTGTTTTATCATTGTTTGTAATAGCTACATTTAGGTGGTTTGAATTAAAATAAGCTACATATAGGTGGTTTGAATAAAAATGAACAAAACCGCCCGTTTTGAATCGCTGTACGGGCACCGTACAGCAAATGTGACTGAGGTATGATACACCAGATTTGCATAGGTGTTGATTTAGTTTGTAAGAAGGGATCACCAGTTGTTCGTAAGGTTGCTTGTAATTTGTGAACAGCTTTCTGAAGCACCCTATTGGTCAAACTCCAGACTAAAAGATTTTAGTCTTCACCTCTGTTGAATGCTGTATTTCATCTTACTTCAATATTTATGACAAATCTATCATTCCAAACAATTCACCGATATCTTTTATAGCATATTAGCATATTCTCATTTCATGTTAAATAAATCGATTTTTATTAAAATTGATTTATTTTTCTTGATAAATGAGTGCCATCCACTTCCAAATCCCTTGCTCTTGAAATGATCAGTTTTGTTGAAGGTTAAATGTGGTGTTCTAATTAAGTCCAGTTCTAACTCCATACTAAAGAATTTTAGTCTTCACTTCTATCCAATGCTGTTTTTCATCTTTTTCGATATTCATGACAAAGACGATGTACTGAATAATTCATTGAAATTTATGGTTTAAGATCTGATCTTCAGAATGGTCATATGTTTCAATCCACCAGGTGTCCTGTCCAAGACCATTCCTGTAGAATGCTACCCTCCTACTGGTCAGTCAGCCTCCAAAGAGAATGCTGTTTCCTTCCTGACTTCCCAAGGTGGCCAGACTCCAAGGTTCGATCACCTGGTGGCGATAGAGCGAGCCGGAGTGGGGCAAGATGGACTTTACCATTCAGCCTCTGGGAGAGTCAATAATGCGAAGGTTGGAGGGATCGATGCTCTGTTTAATGCAGCGAGAGATATGGGACATGTATTTACCACCGGTGAGTGACTTATCAGTAGTTGTTGATTTGACCATTTGATTGCCACCATGCATTGCGAAAACTATCCTCTTTAATTAGCATCCTCTATCTTCTATCTTGCAGAAATATGGAGTAAAAGTAAGAAATTGAGACAAATTGGGTTACACTATGACATACAAAAAGGTTGCTTATTTACTCGAATTGCCCATAAGCTGAAATTATAGCACTATTTGAAACCCTCTTTGGTCTGTGAAAGCAGTGATTATTTACTACATTGTAAACTTTTGAAATTACAGCAATTATTTCATTGGTTCTGGAAAATTTGACTTCAGTATTTTTGAATTATTTTTTGGGCAGGGATTGGAGATGGTGGTAACGAGATAGGAATGGGCAAGGTCAAAGAAAAAGTGGTGAGCCATATTCCAAAGGGCGACATCATTGCTACAGTCACCTCAACGGATTACCTCATCTGTGCTGGAGTCAGTAACTGGGGCGGTTATGCCGTAGCTACGGCTCTCGCTCTCCTGAGGTTGTGCCCGATACATGACCGCTATCGTCGACGGGCCATCGGACTGCCCCCTACTGAAGAAGAAATTCAGAGCATCAAGACCGCTCTACCAACAGTGGAAAAGGTTTGCTATAAATCAAGTATAATATTGTTAAAATTACAAAAGAAATCCACTTGGCTCATTGTGCTTAATACATTTCTCAAGAGAAAACTATGAATGATTTGTCATAGTGTGCTATTTTTAAGCAAATTTTTGGTATTTCAAATTTCTTTAAAATTTTACTATGAAAAATTGAATTATTGAATATACATATGACATAACTAATAGCCAAATAAATTGTCCACATAAATTCATCTTATTGATCAGGTAACATAAATCAAATATCAGTTTGTATATCTGTATAGATTTATGTCATGCAGTCTTTGCATGACATTTTTTGCAGATGTTTCTAAATTTTCTAAATTTACCTGTATCAGAACATTAGATTGCATATAGTTACAATTGAGTGTCATTGGTACATTTTTTCAGTAGGAGGGTAAGATTCTGGTACATTGACAAAATTATTTTTGTTCCTTTTCCATAGGAGGAGAAAGCTCTTGAGGCTATGGTGGAGCTAGGGTTCATGGATGCGTCAGGAGAGGTCAAAATGGCCGTCGATTGGTTGCCTATTCATGATGTCCATGCTAACAAGATCAAGGAAATATCCAGTGTCTGCTCTTAGAGATGAAGAAGATTTAGCTGAATAAATTGAACTCATGAAAAAAGATAACCCATGAGTAATTTAACCTTTGTGAGAATTTAAACTATTATTCTGTGGTGTTTGGAGGGTGTTATGTATATGCCATGATATACATGTAAGTCATACCCTTCTCGTTCTTTGGTTATAATAATATTCAACATTTGTGTAGTACTTAGCACAATGTTTCAAAGTGCTTCATGCTACGTCTGCCAGCTTTAGCACAGCTGCCCTGATCAGGCGCTCAAGCAATCAAGGAATCCCTTCCTACTGGGTATCCATTTCCTACACCTGGGTGGAGAGTGGCAGATGTAGATAAATGCCTTGTCAAAGGACGTGGGTACTGCAGTGGGATTTGAACCTTGGACCTGTGGTTCAAAGTCTGGAGACTTTCTCTCACATGATTAAATAAAGATAATAGCACTATTGTCTTGATAATGTAAGAGAGTGATTCCAAAACAGCAGACGAACAAAATCCTAGGGATAACATGATTTTCATTGTTGTAGTAAGTGAGAGAATGTCATCACATACAGTTTATAGTCATTATATATCAGATGTATTTTTATCCAGATTGCCTAAAAATTGCTAAAGTAAATCCTGTTTTTAAGAAAGACGACCCTCATGAAATAAGTAAGTATAGACCTATGTCAATTCTTTCTAGTATATCTAAAATCATTGAAAATATTATTTACAAGAGGCTATACAAGGTTTTGGATACACATGATTTATTAAATTCAAATCAGTATGGTTTCAGAAAAAGTCATTCAACTGACCTTGCTCTAATTTGATTACATGGTAAAATAACAGATTTTATAGCCAATAAAGAACATGTAATAGGGATAGTTATGGATCTATCAAAGGCCTTTGATACACTTGACCACTAAATTTTACTTCAAAAAC
This sequence comes from Lytechinus variegatus, assembly GCF_018143015.1. Lineage (NCBI taxonomy): Eukaryota > Metazoa > Echinodermata > Echinoidea > Temnopleuroida > Toxopneustidae > Lytechinus > Lytechinus variegatus. The sequence continues at coordinate 8,607,835 of NC_054746.1, read as the reverse complement.
TTTACTCTTATGGAGTTTGTAGTGTTGCTCTTTCCTGGTTTCAAAGCTATTTAACCAATAGAAAACAGAATGTTGTATATAATGATGTTTCTTCAAGTTTTCTACCAATCCGATGCAGTGTCCCACAAGGATCGATATTAGGTCCATTACTTTTTTTATAATATATCAATTACTTAATTAATACAACTTCTGTTCTATCGTTTATTTTATTTGCAGATGACACTAACATATTTTACTCACATCATAACCTTAACACCCTAGTTGATACACTAAATAATGAGTTACTGAAATTATCTTTATGGTTTAAATTTGATAAATTGTCTCTCACCATCAGCAAAACTAATGATTCTGGAAGAAATTGTGTAATTGCTGAGAAATAAGCAAAGTAAGCGCGGATTCGGTCACTTCCGTCAGGTCTTTATTCCAGCAATAATAATACTCTGTCCCACGTGTGCATATCCGTGTTGGTGCTCTTCAGTGTGAACATTCTTCAGCATAGATTTCAAGATTTCACAAAGTTCAATTTATGTAACTGTACCAGATCTAGATCCTCGATGATATACTGACAATCAAGCCTGGTTTTACAGACTTTCTCATGAAATCAATGTTTACTGCAACTACTGGCATTTCTCTTTAATACACTACAAATTTCATTGTTCATATTCAAGTATTTAAATGTGATGCTACCAACATAATTTCAATTTTTTTATACTTTGAATAAACCTATTCATGATTACCCCACCTTAATTCTTCTAATTTACATTAAGTCAATCCAAATTACTCATTGCCCAGAGATCTGTAAGACATCATGGTCCTAACCTTTGGAATCCTCTCCCAGACTCAATTAAATCCTCTTGCTCCCTACACTCATTCAAAGCTAAAGTTAAGGTCATGTTACTATCGGAATATGTAAGGTAACATTTCTTGTGTCATAATCATGTTCTATTCCTTTTCCACCATCATTATCATTTCTACCATCACCACCACCACCACCACCATCATCATCATCATCGTTATCATCCATGACGAAAACCTCCATTTGAGAGCACTATACCCCAGTTTCCCTCAATCAATTCTCTTCTCCAAGTACGACAAACCCTAACTGCCCCAAGCAAGCAATTTAAGTATCAAAACACCTGTTTCTTGACCTCGGTCCGAAGATAACACAACAGCCCGAGCGCGGTCCCTGCAAAGCATGCCGTCATTTTTATTCCCATACTTTCCTTTTTTCGAGGCCGATTTTCTTCGTTCGAAATTGCAAATGGACTAACATTGGATTTCTGAATACAATATGCCTTGGAAGACCTGATTAAATATCGAATACAATAATTTCATTCCGAAGGTCCTACTACAGGCAGAGAAGTCTTACGTAATAGCACAGCTGTTGTTTATCACTTCGTCCTTGGCTCAACGCTCATTATCTGGCTGGTGGAGGTGAAATTGAGACAGCGGAGATTACCTGGCCAAGGGGGGGTGATCGGGGCTTGGAAATGATTTTTTTGATTTACAAACGCAATTTGGGGTATAAAACCGCAGTTTGCAATCTGAACTGCGGTCTTTCTCCAAACAGGGGTTTGACGTAATGATCATCGTTATCAACGTCATCATTTTCATCGTCTTCATTTTTCATTATTGTTTTTCTTCTTGATTATATATTATAGCAAGTGCTGGCTTGTTTGATATTTTTTTATACAAATACTTAATTGATATTGTGATAATTCATATTCATCTATTCTGCTCATAATACGATTATATAATTAATATATGTTTCGGTTTGTCATATTTTCAAGCTTTTTTTTTGCTTACAATGGCAATCCATCTTCTACTATTGATTTTATGCTAGATGATAAATACCTGATTTATTGTCAATATATATTTGTTATATTTATGTTATATTGTTACGTAGAAGAAAAATAATCAAATCAAGTCAAATCTGCTTTTAATTGAATTGAATGATAAATTTACTTTAAAAGAATTATGGGTATATCTTTTGATGGACATGTTGCTATATGGAGTGCAATTATACTATGCAGTATATATATATCAACTGATGTGTTTAATTTTGGACAACCATTCCTTGCCTAATGCTTGTGGCAGTTATTCTAGATTTTGGGTATTGCTATTTTATATTTTACTGTTGATTTTTATATGTTCATAGTATGGCTACTCATGATTTCAACACCTAGTCTTAGACCATAGTTTTAGTTGAACCAGAGTCCACAGTATGACCCTTTGTATTTACATTTTACATTTTTTGTGACTGCTTACAGGACTGTCCTATATGATATGAAAAGTATATATTTTGTGTGTGGGGGGTGGAGGGGGGCAAATCAAGAAGCATTTTTACCCAAGACAGCCCTGTGTTGTTGTTTTTTTAAATCTTGTCAGTTATTAAATACCTTTTGTTTTCAAATTTATGATCATTAGATAAAATATCATGATGTTGTGGTGTTACCCGCTTTATGACGTTCTACATATCTCCTACACATTTTATTAATGTATACAATAATCACATGAACAGTATTCTTAAATGCTTGTGAAGTAGACTGTATCTTGCCTTTCACAGAATATTTGTTAATTTTATCTGACACTGTGTTATTCAAAATGTGACAGATTGTGATCTTTAAAATATGGACTGTAGTGATTTTTTTCTCCTTTGCTAATGTCTATCATAGTCACTGAATGATATTTTTGTGATATATATTTGGGTTATTCAAGTATTCTTTCATGATATTTTTCTTCTTTTTTTCAAACTGAAATGGTAAAACTTCATAATACATGTAATGTGTGTGTTTGTATAAAAGTCAACCTCAGTTAATTTTTTCCAAAGCAATTAAATGAAATGACAATGTTTGTCCTATATGCAAAATCAAGCAACATTTTCCAAAGAATTCATGACAAATATGTAAAAGGTATTACTCTATTTTACTAATAAATGCCATTTTGATGCTCTACTTTCAAAGTTTTTATTGCTTATAAGAATGTATTTTTTGTGTGTTCCATCTACTGATTTAGTTAACATCCAAATGCAGTATGAATGAGAATACATTATTTTCAACATTACAGAATTAAATTTATGACTAAAATTGCAATATAAAAATAGATATCTATAATCAGCAATGTGTAATTATGTACATGAATTGAAGTTTTCATACAGATCTGATGCTTGCACAGAATGGATTTAAAATCTAAGTCATTGCAAAATATAAAGGTCTACATGTGTATGGGTAATGGGTGACTGTATATTTACTAAAAATGAATCTTGATCCCTACCCCCACCCCCCAAAAATAAATCAAAATAAATAAATAAATGACAGATAAATAAATAAGTAAATGAATAGATAAGTAATAATAAATACATAAATGAATAAATTAATTAATTCATAAATTAATAATTTAATTGATTAGTCAATAACTAAATAAAATAGAATTAAGAATTACAACCATGAGACCTGGGCCTTGAGAATTGTCACCCAGAGAGAAATTTCAACATGGCTATTGGAGGAGTAGATTGATATATAATTTGATATGCTGTTGGATGTCATATCCAAATATTGGCTGCAATTTTCATTATGAAAAATACTTCCCATGATTATTTTGAGACAAACCAATCCTATTTCAAAATATAATTGTTTTCATCTATATGAAGTTCTAGTACATTTTTGATAATATCAAGCAAGGTAGTCAAAATGACTATCAAAGAAACAAAAAGAAACACATAACGAAAACCTCCATTTGAGAACACTATACCCTAATTTCCCCCGGAATTTCCCTCAATCAATTCTCTTCTCCAAGTACGACAAACCCACTCCCCAAGCAAGCAATAATATTTAAGTATCAAAACACCTGTTTCTTGACCTCGGTCCGAAGATAACACAACAGCCCGAGCGCGGTCCCTGCCAAAGCATGCTGTCATTTTATTTACTTACTTCCCTTATTTCAAGGTTGATTTTCTTCGTTCGAAATTGAAAATGGACTAACATCGGATTTCTGAATACAATATGCCTTCGAAAACGAGATTAAATATCGAATAGAATCATTTCATTCCGAAGGTCCTACTACAGGCAGAGAAGTCTTACGTAATAGCACAGCTGTTGTTTATCATTTCGTCCTTGGCTCAACGCTCATTTACTGGCCTGTGGAGGTAACACTGAGTCAACAGGATTACCTGGCCAAGAAGGGTTTATAAGGCTTGGAAATTTTATTGAGGTTTTCAAATGAAAATTGGGGTCTGGACTCTGGAACCGCAGTTTGCAACATGAACTGCAGTCTTTCTCCAAACGGGGGTTTGACGTAATGAAATAAAAAATTATAATTTCAAATATTCAATATACATTCAGTTGATGATATAGTATAAGAATTTCAGACATTAACGTATAAATTGTCTACAACTCACATATTTATCCCATTGTCAGCTATCAGGATGAGCTTTTACTTTCTATAAAGTTGGACTTTATCATATGGTATATGCATTAATTTTTATAACAGCAGCAGGGATAATATAGCTGCAGTTTACATCTAGGTAATAAGGGGTTGGTAAAAAGTTAGCTGCTGATTGGGATAGGATGAGTGGTCACCTAAATCAGACATTGCTTAAAGAATACACAGTTAGAAAATGCAAAAGAGAATGATATAGAGATAGATGAATAAAAAAAGAGTTTTGTCAAGCAGACGACGCTTTTTTATCACCTGATCATGACGATCACGTGATAGCTTGAGCGACTGACTCGCTTCACGCGAGAGAGGTCCGCTGATATCTGATCTGAGAGGTAGAGATCAGTGGAGAGGTCCTGCATGCATACCACGCACCCGGCGAATTCCCGGCCGACGTGATCCCGGTATACGGTGCGCCCGGCTGATGATTCTCATCTCTCGCGAGGCCGAAAAATCAGTGAGAATGATGGATGAAAAGAAGAGGAAAGGTTCTTCTCGTCGTGCTCACAAAAGTAACACAGATAACAATACAGTTACACTTACAGGTAAGCAAAAAAAAAAGAAAAAAAAGCAAGTGGGCAATTCCATATATAGGAATTCTTTTTATGTTAGAATACGTAACGCATGGAACAGCCTAAATAATGATGTTGTCACTGCCCCAAGTGTGCACAGTTTTGAAGCTGCCCTGGATAGATGCTGGAAAAATGAGCCAATAAAATATGACTACGAAAGCCCTGTTCCCGGAAGTGAGCCAGCCATCTTGAGGAGGAAAAACCTAGAACTGAATACAGAGGCATAACATGCCTACATTCAGAAACTTCCCTAGGTATCCCTAGGTATGGAAAATGTTCACTTTAGTTTAGTTTGAAGTTTCACTTTCATTTCAGATTTCTCTTTATAAGCAGTCAAATTTTCTTAAAAAGTAATCTAAAAAGTAACAATTTCTAATAGAATAATCGAATTATTGATAAAATTTTGTAGTTTTTTCCATCATCAAAAAAATAGAATAGTAAATTGCAAAATGTAAAAAATGAGGCTATTTTTAAACAATTCATCTTTCCTGTCTCTACTAATTCAAACAATGACTGTCCCACTAGACTAGTAGACAGCTGGCAGCCGTCTGTTTCGAGGAGTTTTTTAATATATTTTTTTTAAATTTTCTCCTCGTACACAGACGGTTCGCTATCGTGCTTCCACCATTACGGGACTTGCAATGCAAACTCCCCCCGTCGGGGCTCTTCAATTTTTGTCTTTAATGAATAAAAATTTTGAAAATTAACGCGACCAAAATGCAAATTAATATTCACTCTTGGCATTAATTGCCAAAAAACGGAGAAAAATCAAGTTAAAAGGAACAAAAACAGTGACTTACCTCGGCTGTCGCGCAAATTCACTTCCCCGTTGCCGTTTTATCCAATCTTAAGTACATAAACATATGGCCATTGAGTCCCCTGTACAGATCGTGCTAGAACTTAGGTCTCTGTATATTTGGTGAGTGAAACCAACGGAGTTCAGCTGAACAACCAACATAACAGAGACCGAAGCTTTTGGTCTATCCCACTTGGCACTAGAGGTAGACAGGAATAACCATTGTTTCTGGGGATTTATTCAACAATTTCTGACATTTTACTGTAATCCCCATTCACTGACGGTAAAGTGTCCGTGTGGGCTCGCATTTGTTATAACACCCGCACTTTTGTCAATCCAGAGTCCAAACGTTGGTGTAATATTACACATCGAAGTTACACTCTAAGGATAAACAAACTATGTTGGGGTGTCCAAACTTCGCGCACTTTTCAAGAATATTCATCAGGCTTAATTTTGTCCACAAATTATTCATAATTTATACAAAATCAATTCAAGAAACAGTTACCACATTGACGGCAAGATCGTAAACTATAAAATCATGGACAAAAATGTAAAGTAGGTCAAGGGGTTTCGCCTGTATCGCGATCTCAAAATTCTATTCCGATCGGCGAATGCGGGCTGTGCTGGAAAACCGTTCAGAAAAAGTGTGACCTAACTTCGCGCACCAAAGCTTTTGTGGAGATTTAAACAAAAACTCAAGCTCAAAAAGTGAAATATTTATATCAGATTGATGGCAATATGCTATGGAATCGGTAAGTACCACATTTAACTCACATTTTTGTCTCACCTGCGAAGCAAAGTGAGACTATAGGCGCCGCTTTTCCGACGGCGGCGGCGGCGGCGTCAACATCAAATCTTAACCTGAGGTTAAGTTTTAGGTTAATCAAGTATTACTGAACATCCTATTAGAGTTTCATGTCACATGACCAAGGTCAAAGGTCATTTAGGGTCAATGAACTTAGACCATGTTGGAGGAATCAACATCGAAATCTTAACCTGAGGTTAAGTTTTTGAAATGTCATCATAACTTAGAAAATATATGGACCTAGTTCATGAAACTTGGACATAAGGCTAATCAAGTATCAATGAACATCCTGCATGAGTTTCACGTCACATGACCAAGGTCAAAGGTCATTTAGGGTCAATGAACTTTGGACGAATTGGGGATATCTGTTGAATTCCCATCATAACTTTGAAAGTTTATGGATCTGATTCATGAAACTTGGACATGATAGTAATCAAGCATCACTGAACATTTTGTGCAAGTTTCAGGTCACATGATCAAGGTCAAAGGTCATTTAGGGTCAATGAACTTTGGCCGAATTGGGGATATCTGTTGAATTCCCATCATAACTTTGAAAGTTTATGGATCTGATTCATGAAACTTGGACATAATAGTAATCAAGCATCACTGAACATTTTGTGCAAGTTTCAGGTCTCATGATTAAGGTCAAAGGTCATTTAGGGTCAATGAACTTTGGCCGAATCGGGGGTATCTGTTGAATTACCATCATAACTTTGAAAGTTTATTGGTCTAGTTCGTTAAACTTGGACATTAGAGTAATCAAGTATCACTGAACATCCTGTGCGTGTTTCAGGTCACATGTCCAAGGTCAAAGGTCAATGAACTTTAGCCGAATTGGGTGTATCTGTTGAATTACCATCCTAACTTTGAAAGTTTATGGATCTGATTCATGAAACTTGTACATAAGAGTAATCAAGTATCACTGAACATCCTGTTCCAGTTTCAGGTCACATGATCAAGGTCAAAGGTCATGTAAGGTCAATGAACTTTGGCCATGTTGGGGTTTTTCGTTGAATAACCATCATATCTCTGTAAGTTTATTGGTCTAGTTCATAAAAAGAGGACATAAGAGTAACCATGTATCACTGAACATCTTGTGCGAGTTAGAGTAGTATGCAAAGTCAGCACTGCTGCTATATTGAACCGCGTGATGCAGGTGAGACGGCCAGAGGCATTCCACTTGTTGATGATTTCTGCTTGAAAAATGGTGATATCGTGATGCTTGTTGCTTTCTTCAAAACGGGCGCTAACGGTGACAAATTTGCCGATCTTTTGCCAATATTTTCATGAATACTGAACTCATCCTAAAGAAATTCACACCAAAGGGTAATTTTAGTTCACTTTTCACGTTGATGATGTCAGGTTTAAGGATATTGGCTAGTTTTTTAGATAATGACCGTCCACAAAGTACGGACATGGGCAAAGTTTGGACTCACTGCCATACAAACTAGAAATATTCAATTATTCAATTTTAAAATACTTTAAACGATATAGATGAAAATGCATGAAAATTATACTTAACCGATGTTTAGTTGGGAAGAACACAGCAAAAACGATAAAAATGGCAGCCAAACTATGAAATATTTACAAACGAACGGAGAGGGCGTCAACAATTTACGAATGTGATATCGATATATCATATTGCATTCCACCAGCACACCTACAAGGCAATATACGAATACAATAATACGATACGATACACTACACGAAGACAAACGATACTATTATAATCGCGATATATCAAGACATTAAGTTAGTAACGATAATGACGTCATTCAAGATGGCAACGTGCAAGAAAAACTGTCAGGTCAGGAGAAAATGTCTTAGATGACAGATTTCTCAATCATCCAGTGGATTTTTTTTCAATAACTCCGGTCCAAGGTATGCAATTACTTAAGTTATTTATATTTCCCTGATAATGGAAACCATGAAACTGTTTCAATTTCGCTCAAAAAAACAGTTTTAAATCGCGATCTATAAAACGCTAGTTCACTATGCGTTGTCTGTAGCCACTGGCCCCTAAGGTCTTCAGTCTATGTATGGTGAGTGGAGCCAACGTAGTTCAGCGGAACAACCAAAATACAGAGACTGAAGCTTTTGGTCTACACTAGAGGTCTCTTAACTTTTGAATAGTTGATTAATGTTTAAATCAACAGAAAATCGTTAAATTTTATGCCATTCATCAATTTTAGAGAAATCTGTCTTCAGATACCAGTCAATGGTATATAAAACCGCAAAATTTTCTGTTGAAGAGGTAAAACTTTTTTTCAATGATATTTTTGGGAAAGTGAAACAGGTTTTGAGGTTAGAATATTCCAAGATATCTGAAAATCTGTAGTGTGGCAGTCATTTCTATTCAAATTTGACATTTTCGCTAAAAATAGATCTGCTCTTTGCCATCCCCCTCATTTTTCCGTACTTTACACTTTGTTACACTTTTTTTAGAAGCTGTAAAATTATCACCACCATCATGCATGTGTGAACTCCAAATCTTCATATTGTTTTTCAAAAGTTGAATTATGAATATTTGATTTGTGTTTATTATGAGTATTAAGCATTATGAAATCTTTTGAAGAACATATTTTTTTAACGTTTTTTTTTTGTAACTTTTTTCAGATGAAACAAAAGTAGACAATGACGATTGTCTCTCAGCTTAGCCAGCATCTCAATTTATATAGTGACACAACCACATCTCTCAAATCTTTCAACTAGTAGTTAGTTCACGTGTATTTGGACATTTATTTGAAAAAAAAAATATAAATTGAATTTGAATATCAAATAATTCACACTTTGATTTTTTTAATAAACATGACATATAACAATTGTCTGCTTAGCCACAAATATCCATCAATGATTGAAAGTTTTCAATACCACTCTTTTATTTTGAGTAAAAACATTGCAAACGTAACAATTACATAAACCAAAGTTAACACGCACAAAAAATAATAAATAAATCACAAAACAAGATTCAAGGGGAAGATGATCACCAAAGGAAGATGATATATGATATTTGATGACAAGTTAAAGGATGAAAGATGATTGATCATGAACAAGTATTGTTGCCATGGAGATGCAGATTCAAAAAGTTGAATTACATAAGAGGAAATTTTTCTATTGTAATTTTGCAGGAAAATATGCACTGGGCAGGAAACTATCAGGAATGAAAATCCACCCTAATTAGCCAAAGACACTAAAGTAAAAAAAAAAACATGCTTATCATGCCAGAACTACTTTCAGGTGGGGATTTGGGGAGGAAGCCTCAAAATGTCTTGGCACTTTGCAGTTTCATGTGTCATTTTTTTTTCACCTATGTTGACTAATTTAAAGGGGTACTCATGGCTGAAAATAATTATACTTGAATTAAAAAAAGTAAAATTCACTATCAAAATGCTGCAGATTTCATTGAAATGTGATATAGCAAAGCTATGAATGTTAAAATCAAGCAATATTTTGTGAAGACAGTAAACAGTATGTACATCATTCAGTAGGTGATCTGGTGGTCAGTGTATCACAAAGATTTAAGTATGACTTAGAGTCGCACTTAAATGTCTAGTTGCGCGCAGTATAAAAGGCATGACAGCATTGGTCAGATCATGCCAAGAGGACGCGCACTTCTGCGTATTGATCAATAAGATTGCGCGTTGCATATCATACGCGCGTCAACATTTAAGTGGGACCTAAGTCATACTTAAATCTTTGTGAAACACCCCCCTGGTGATCAGTGTCATCCTCACTTTCCTTTTTCTTATGTTATTACATGAAATCATGATTATTTCAATTTTTCATACAAGTATGTGTAAATGATATGTCTCCCTTTATTTTGCATCGATGAATACTAGTAACTTATTCATGAAATGAATTGTCAATCCACTTGTTTTTTAGTTCTTGAAGGAAAAATTTGAAAGAACATAATTTCATATCATAAAAATACAAAAGAACAAGTGGGCATATTACATCAGCAGTTTGCTCATTGAATATTCATGAAGACATGTTTTTAGAACTGTGTCACCAAAATCATCTATAAAAATTCAAGACTTTGTTATTCATTGTCTGTTTTTGATCAAATTTTTGTCATTTTGTTTGTCTGATTTTTCTTTATCTGTTCATATCATATTTAGCCTGGAGTACCCCTTTAAGATTCCAGCCCTACATGCAATAGACGCTAGTTACAAAAATTATGCAAAATTGCCTGCACTATGGAAAGTTCACTAGTTATTATGGAAGGTTCATGAGAAATCTGTGCTAACCACGTTCCACCTAACCCCTTTTGTAGACCAAAACATTTTAGTCTCTGTACCATCAGTAGTTCAGCTGAATGACTCCACTGATGGGGATGATGGAAATAAATGCCAGAAATTGTTTAATAAATCCCCAGTAAGAAACTGATATCTGTCAAGCTAGCTGCTTTAGGGGAGACCGGGGTTAGTTGGAACATGGGGTAAGTTGAAACATTGTAATTTTCTTTAAAGCCTGTAAAATAGACTTATGCAATAATGTCCACAATTCATTGCTATTAATGAAACAACAGTGTTGAATTATTATTGAAATAAATCGAGGGCAGTATTGCATAAATTTATTTTACAGGTGTTAAAGAAAACTACAGTGTTTCAACTTACCCCATGTTCCAACTAACCCCGGTCTCCCCTACTGCCTGAGTGATATGAAAAAAAACATGATATATAGTGGGGGGGGGGGGTTTAGAGAGAAAAAAATGAAGGAAAAATAAAGAAAAAAAAATAACCCCCCCAAAAATGTGAAAGAAGCTTTTAAATTCTTTCTTAAAAAGCTGTGGCATTATAGTCAATTTTGACTGGTTGTCATCAAAACCAAAGAAGGAAGAAACGGATAAACTGAAGATTGCAATCTTATTCCTTTCAGGTGCTAGTCCATCTGGTCATCAGCAGAAGCTTCAAGGGAGTGCTAGGGTCATCAAGGACCACTGCGCTGATTGGCACAATCATATTGAGAAATGGAATGGAATGAATGATGCAGGCTTCGACATCATCAACAAGATTATCAATCTTAAACTTCAATATAAGTAAGTGGGTGTACAATCTTGATTTCTAATGGTGAAACCTGTTTGTAAAAATTACTCAAGACAAGAAAAGGTTTCATGAGGATAAATGCTCTGTTGAAACATAAAGTAGATTTACTGCAGATTTTAAATTTTTATTGACAGGTTTAAAATATAAATCAGATTTTAGACTGCATCTCTTGTATTTATTCAATATATATGACAATGAATTCAACTTATAATAAAATAAGTGCTATTTAGATCTATCAAAACTGACTGTGACTCGGCATTTGATAACATGATAGCAAACTGAAAACGTCTCACTTGTGACCACTCCTTTTGTCATTTGCCAAATCACCCAGAGTACTAATACTTCTTCAAGTTCTTGTTGTCAATGCATTAAAACAAACAGATCAATTGCTGCTTGTCTGTTTTCATTCAGGAGTGATAGGGAAAGCAAGCTTGATGTTCAGACGAGGACCAAGAGTGAAGTAGAGTTCTTGAGTGAGCTGAATGATGGAATGCCAGAAGGCCTCGAGGCACTGTGTGAACAGCTGACTGCCATACATACATCTATGGTAACGCTTTATTGTTTGCGTGTTAGTTTTACAGGTCAACCTTATGCATTGACTTCATCTCGCCGCCATCTTAGAGGCTGAAACCAATGCTTAGCATGTGTTTGGTGATCTGCAGTTTTGCACATCTATGATAACTCTGCAAGTGTATTTCTATATCCTCTGAGGGAGGGCGCTATGAGATAATGTAATCATATGCTTACGGTCTATTCACAGTCATGAACAAAAACGAAGGCCCACTTTCATAACACTAACGAATACTGTAGATGTATATCTGTGACAGGTGAACTTTGGTCAAATATAATTTCAGAAACTTATTGCAAATGACCTGTCATCAGTTAAGCCTTGTGAACCAAGTTGATGTTTCATAAAGCTGTTCTTAAATTATTAGCAGCTTTATGAACAACGTGTGATTCTTTCTTGTAAGTGATACACACCATGTCGGTGTTTCATAAAGCTGTTCGTAAGTTAAGAGTGACTTTAAGAACAACTGGTAATCCTTTCTTGTGGAAAATGGTATATTCATTGGCGATGGTTAAGCGCGTGAGAAAGGTTCATCTATTGTTCTTTAAGTCACTCTTAACTTACGAACAGCTTTATGAAACGGCCCCCAGATTTCCAGTGGCATAGATTTAGTTCCAAAGAAAGGGTCAACAGTCATTCATAAGGTCAATCGTAACTTGCAAACAGCTTTATGAAACACCCACCAGTTTTCATGAGAGCCTCTGCAATGAAATTTGTATCGATATGACTTGCCGTATATGACAGGTTGTTAATAGTTAATAAACCTAATATTACTTCCTTAACATTTTCTAAGAATTTTTTCTTTGGATTTAGATCTAGAGTAGATAATAATAATAATGATAATCCGCTTTTATATAGCGCTTAATACATCGGAACGACGTGTCTAAGCGCTGTACAGATATATTATTACCCCAGTCATCGGATTCAATCAGTCATTCCCGCACACAATGTGTGCACATCCTCCACACCCTGGGGAGTATTCCAGTCAGTCGCCTGTGAGGCGCACGCAGTACTGGACAAGCTACAATGACTCAAATCCTACCGAATACCCATTTAGCACTGGGGTTGAGAGTGGCAAAGTGTGGATTAACGCCTTGCCAAAGGAGGCCGGACCGCGGTGGGATTCGAACACACTATCCTCTGTTCACAAGGCGAGAGTCTTTGTCTTGTTTTCTTGAAATTTTCCCCGTGAACAATACTTTCATATTGGACCCTGTCATAATCATAATTGTTTCCAATGACTTTTGATAAATTGTGGGCGCGCCTTGGTCTAATGATTCTGACTCTTGCCTTTCAAACAGAGTGTCGTGGGTTCGAATCCTAGCCATAGCGTGTTTTCCTTCAGCAAGAAACTTATCCACAGTGTGCTGCACTCGACTCAGGTGAGGTGAATGGTTACCAGGCAAAATTATTTCCTTGAATGCACTGAGCGCCGGTGATGGTAGCTTGAGCTAAAGCCAGGGTAATAATAGCAGCGCTTTGTATCCTCAGGCAAAAAGCACTTTACAAATCCAGCTATTATTGTTATTATTATTAAATCGTTGTGACAAACTATCTCTTTATATGGTCAAATTGAATCATTTCAAATATCTTAAAATGGTACCTTTAAGTGTTTATGAAGCTTGCCATATTTATCACAATTTTTTTTTTCACACATGTGCAAAAATTTCTTTAAAAAAATTTCCAGGGCTACTTTTTTATCTCAGAAGTGAAAATTTGCATAGATTACAGTTTACATTGGACCCTTTGATAATTTCAGGTGCCCTTTTGAAAGTTTATGTACATGTAGGCTCTATTAAAGGGGCATTTTATTGTGTGGATTACCATGAGGCCCATGTAACTTTTACCTGAATTGAAATGAGGAGTTAGAATCTTATACTTATTTCTAAAAAAAAAAAATTCTGATTGCATTTTAGACTACACTGATGAGCAAGATGGCATCTATCACTAAGCACTTCCAAGGTGTGGAGAAATTGGAGCAGAAAAAGAAATCTGACCAGGATGCCAGTCCATTGTTTACAAGCTGGTCAGTGGACAAGTTTGGTGAGTACTGGTCAATAATGATCCCTATAACCAACATTTCACCATTAAATGCTTTGTACAAGTTTAAATAGTATAATTGGAATTTGGATATGACATCATTACGTGTCTCATTCCTTTACTGTATTGAATTCATATGAACACGTATGGTCACTCATGCTGGGTTAAGTATCAACCTTAACTGATTTTCCACTGGAATTTTAAAACTCCTTTGGGTACATAAGTGCAGAATCTTTACTATAAGAACTCTTTGAAAATCAGATTCATCATGTAATATGTGAAGCAGGCTCATGATTGAAAATACTATATTGTGTCTGTGTTAAGCTTTAGGTTCACCTTAGAGAAAGTTGATGGAATGAAATGAAATGAAAAATGAAATGAAATGAAATAAAAATGAATAAAAGGAAAATAAAATGGAATGAAATAAATGTGATTGCTCTCTCTCCTTCATCTAATGCATCTTTTCTTCTGCTCTTCCTCGTTGCAGTTCAAGCCTCTCAGCATCTTCAAGACATGTACCAGAAGGAACTTGAGGTCAAGGAGGTGATCGTCGAGGATGTAGCTCACCATGACAACCGTGACATCATGATGATGTATGCCTCCTCCTGGCTACACCAGCCATATATAGAAGATGATGCTATCGTCACATTGGAGAGTATGCTTATAGAGACAGGATTTAGGTGACAGTACGACTTGCTACTTAAGGACAAGTCCACCCCAACAAAAGTTGATTTAAATAAAAAAAAAAGAAAAATCAAACAAGCACAGCACTGAAAATTTCATCAAAATCGGATGTAAAATAAGAAAGTTATGATATTTATAAGTTTTGCTTAATTTCACAAAGTAGTTATATGCACATCCTGGTCATTATGCAAATGAGGGAATTGATGACATCACTCACTCACTATTTCTTCTGTATTTTATTAAATGAAATATGAAATATTCTAATTTTCTCCTCTATGTTCTGAGTAACCAAGTTTTATTTCTCCCAGAACGTGTGAAATTACCATTTTTTTAATATTATATGGTTCAGTCAAGTTGGTCCTCATTGTCAAATCTGTAAAAATTGAAATATTGTATAATTCAAACAATAAAAAACAAAAGAAATAGTGAGTGAGTGACGGACATCATTCATTCTCTCATTTGCATGTGGCTAAATTGTGCATATAACTACTTTGTGAAAAATAAGCAAAACTTTGAAGTGTCATAACTTTCTTATTTCATATCCGATTTTGATGAAATTTTCAGCATTATGCTTCTCTGATTTTTCTCTATTGATTCAAATCAACATTTTTCTGAGGTGGACTTGACCTTTAACCAAGTCACCATATGATGATGTATGCTTCCACATGGCTACATCAGCCATTCATTGAAGATGATGCAACTTGCTCTCTTAACCATAACATCATGTTATTGTATTCTTTCACCCGGTTCCTTCAAGTATAGTTTGAAGATGATGATTCAGTAATGACGTTAAGAGTGTATGCTTTACAGAGATAGGATTTGGGTGATGGCGTGACTAGCTCTCTTACCCGTGACATCATGATAGTGTATAACTTCTTGTCTACATCAGCCATGAATTGAAGGTGATGCAGTAGTTGCAGAGTATGCTAACAGAAACAGGATTTGGGTGACAAGATATCACATTGGCTAACCCATTTGGTCTAGTCTTGATTTGGTCAAATTTCTGTTTTGTCTACATCACACTTGCTCTTTATCCTTTCACTTTAGTCTCTTTGTTATTTAGTCTAATGCCCAAATGGTCTAATTGCCACTTTATCTGCTTGTCATTTTGCGCTTTGTCAAATGAAAATATAGATTCTTATACATGTGTATAAAAAATGTTACATTTTATTTTGAAAAGCTGTCAAAATTTTGTGTATGAATATGAAGTAGACATTTTGATATTGGTAGATGCTCGAATGTCACTCTTCTCTATCATCTGATAACAAATATGCACATTTTTTGTTCCAGATTAACCGAATACTGACTAATGGCAGGGGCGGACCCAGCTTTTTATAAAGGGGGGGGTGGTTGGGGTGGTATGCGAGGGAGCGTAGCAACCGAGTCGAAGCGAGCGGAGCGAGCGAGGGGGGAGGGTGTGGGAGGGGGATGTCCCCCTCCCAGAGTAGGGAAAAATTGTGAAAATCTGTGTGTGTGAAAATGGCGTTTTCTTGCATCTAAAACACCACTATTTTTGGTATAGAGGTCGTTGCCAAATTAACCCCCATGAAAATTTGTAAAATTAAGTTGCATTTTCCTGCAATGTAAGGCCAGTTAACAACACAGATACAAAGAATTGGGGACCTTGGAATAAGCTGGCCTAGCTTGTCACTTCGTCGCTTGCCCGTGTCCTCAAAAAAGCTGATGGGGGGGGCAAGGGAGTCTGTGTCATTTGTTCGCCCACCCCCCCCCCAAAAAAAAAAAGAAATAATAATAAATGAAATAAATACATATCAATAGAATAAAATAAAATTACAAGTTTTAAAAAAAAGATAAGATTTAAAAAAGTGGTCCCCGGATTTTTTTTGGGGGGTTGCAACCCCCCCACCCACCCCCCCCCCCTAGATCTGCTTCTGAATGGAGGTAGGCTCTGACTATCCTACTGATGATAAACTATCAGACAAGGGGCCCGTAACACAAAACTTAGCAATGATCGTATAACATTTTTCTACAATTGATTCCTTTGACTACAATGCACAATCAATCGTAAAAGTCAAGCTTACAATCAATCACTAACCTTTGTGTTACGGGACCAAGGAGCATGTTGTATTGGTCCAGAGAAGGCTACGCTGACAATTCAATTCATTCTTCATTGTCCATAATAGCACAAGAAATGCGTCATGGTCACTTATAAGATAACATGATATAACAAGTACATATATACATATCATTATAGTTAAGCATCCAACCAATGAATTATTTACATGTATACTCAGCTCCTACACAGTCGAGCACTATTAGATATTGCAGTATATCACTACTTACTTGCTTGCCTACATATCATTAAACATGCTGAAATTATACACTTTGAAGGGCACTGCTTAGTTAAGGGGGCCAGTCTGGTAAGATAGGGTGAAACACATCCCATTGAAGAATTGGGAATATATCTGCAGAAGTAAACCCATGCAAACTATATATATTTAGAAAGACGAGACATTGGAGAATCTTTATCTGCTTGAGATTTTCAATTATCTCATTGAATATGCACATGCAAATTCACAAAATATTGAAGTGCATGGTCTTTACACTACTCTGTTGATCCTTCAGCTGTATATTTGCCCACACCCAAGTGCAGTCTTTCCATGATTTGAAGTCCACCAGTCCGTCCTGAATTCCAGTTCACAGCAGCAGATGACACTGCCTGTTTGACTGCTCGTGCACCACAGTATTGTTCTTTGGGGCATCGTTTCCAGACAGGTCTGTTGACACTTTCATTTTGGTTTTGAGTCAGGCCAGGAATGCATCTTTCAAGCAATTCCGAAGTACTCAGTCTCTCATACAGAGGTTTCAGGTACGCATATGGCAACTTTCTCCCTGTTTTGTATTTTTTTGTCCCATCGCGAGCATCCTGCAGCCATTTGCACCAATCTGTATTGCAGTGTTGGTGCTGTTCAGCTTCCTTGCCACTTGGGTGCTCTATGCTGTGGTAGAACGAGGCCATGATTGTTGTCTTCATTATTGATTTTGCACTGTTCATTTCCTCATTGTCCCTTGAGTCAGCAGTATGGGTTGTGATGGCTGCTCTATAATAATCCCCCAAATTGTTGATCATTACATTGGTCAGGCATCCACTCCCCCCCCCCCCTTTACAACCTTACTCTTTGATCTCAGGATCCTCAATCCCTTGCCCATTCGTTTCTGGTCCAGTCCAGTTTTTCAATAATCATGTCATAAGGCTGGTGTTCTGCGTTCAGATCATTTAGGGACTTTGAGTCTCCATCACATAACATTTGCACGAACCGCATATTGTGAAGCTCCAGGGATCTCTCTCACATAATACGAGCAGCATCCTGCTCCATGCCAGAGCTCTTTTTTTCACAACTGCCCCCCCCCCTCAAAATGATCATACTCCCAGATCATGTAATTGTCTGAGTCTGGGTCTGGGTCTACATTTTTCATCCGATACACTCCACAGAATCTTTCGACAGTACAACAGCATCCAATACCTCGCCAGTGTCCACTGACATGACAACACCGACTCCATGGGTAGCACTATATCCTCTATGCTGCCAAGTTCCGTCATATGATACTGGGATATCTATAACTTGATTGTCATTGGCTTCATCGTCCTCTTTGGTGAGTGCCTGATGTAGTCGCTTGCCTGCGACAACACATTCTTGTTTTAGAATGTCTTCTGAAGTTTTTCTGATGGCGTGGTTGTGCAAGCTCCAATTTACACTTGTTACTGGCGGAGGCATGTTGAAACCTGTACAAAAGTCTGACATGGCTTCTCGACCAAGACCAAGTTCTCCCATAACGAAAGTAGCTTGCTTATTTACATTATATGATTGTCCTCTTTCCTCAATTCTCCTGGATGTTCTCCCTTCACACTTGTGACCACATTTTGTGCACCTGATGTTTAGCGTTGAGCACAGTTCTAGTCGTTTGGAGGGGTCTTCTTCTAGGATGATTCCCGCTAAAATGAAAGAAAAAAACCGTTGAATTTGTGACAGGCTGGATAATTATAAATCATAGATAAACTGCTATAATCTACATGCACAAAACAATCAATAATCCACTCTCTTGCCAACTGGTCTACAAAAACGGAGGATTGGCAGGCCCAGACCATCACGACCAAAGGCAAAAAGCTAAAGTAACAGTGTACGAGTTCAAGTTGATGGTTTTGTACTACTAGATCACTATAATAGTACTAACATAAGAGCCTGCATAATGTATTGTAGTAAAGTAATATTTAAGTATCAAATTATGTTATATTTTAACAGTTATAGGACCAGAAATTTCACAGATATAAAATAGTACTGGGCCTATGATTACCTCCTTTGCATCTGTGGGCAACTTTCAGCGCCTCATTCAGAACATCCAAGTCAACCAATCGGTAGCGACTGCTATGCCTATGCCTAATGCTCTTTTTATGAAATGTAAACTCATCATCAGTACTGGAGGATGCAATGTTTTGTTGCAAAATTCACCTGAAGCCTTCAATTTTCTGTCAGAAACAGTTGGGAATGGGATGTGAGGTTTCTTCTCTTTGAGGTCTCCGCAGTGCTTTCCGAGAATCTGTAGAGTACTGGGCTTGCTTCTTGCGACAAAATATGCTGACGGAACCGCAGCTGTGCTTTGAGTGCATCCAGCCTCTCAGATTTCGACTTGATAGAAAGCATGGATTGCTCAACTTGATCTCTGCTCTGCCACAGGCCGTAGAAGATTATATCCTGAGTCATCAACTCTTTTTCTCTCACTTGCTTTTCCTTCCTCGCTTCTTCTTTTTTTAATTTCTCCTTGAGCAGATCATTTCGTTTTTTGACGATTGTTTCTCTCCGTTCTTGATAGACCTTCATTTTCCTGGCATCTTTTCGAGCTTCCTTGATTAGCCTTTGACGGTCACTTTCCTCCTTCATATTGATCCATTGACCAGTTTTGTTCAATGCAAACATAATCATCGCCTCCTTACTCAGGTGATTCGAGTTCGGCCTTGATCTCAGAAGATGGTCGACATATGCCAGGACACGTTCGGCATGAGCCGCATTGAAAAAGATAATATTGAACCTATTACCTCTAAATGGACACAGAGGAACTGATCTCATACCATGTTCATCGAGATAGGGCTTCACGAAGAGTCTGAAATCTCCATAACATCCTGATTTTTGATCGCCTGTTCTAGCAAATGCCTTTGATGCTGTACGGATGAGTCTTACTGTTCCTGATTCATTTTGTTGCTTGAGTACAAAGAGTGGTGTGTTTACCTGTTCTTCTTTTGTAGACTGTTCAACTTCCATAATTGATGAACCAGCTACTTCGGCAAGTTGAACAAAGCTGTGTAAACCACAGAAAAAGTTAGAGATTCTACAGGTGCTCTGTCCTCTGGTGTAAGATCACCCCAGTTCTGTACTACTTCTGGTAGTATGTCCTTACGAAATGACTCAAGAAGTTCATGCAATTTCTTCTCGGTCGAAGCCCTGTCTGACATAATACTCCTGATGTGTCCCAAGATAAGCTTCCCTGGTTCAGAATCTGTAGAACACGATCTATCGTCTATATCTTCCAACACCTCCTTGAATGTTTCAAGCGTATCATCGGCCGACTTTGTAGCCAGATCTCTCAACCCCAAGACCCAGTATCTTCCCTCAGCATCGGTGGTGTGATAGCCCATATACTTCTCTGAGTACTTACTGGTTTCGTCACTGTACAGGCAGGTGTTCCCTTTGTTTGAAAATTCTTCTCCTAACTGCTTTTGGGCCAGAGATAATCTCATTATATTCATGTTACTTATTGTAGACTTTGATGGGAGTTTTGATGGTTTCACACCGACAAATTCTAGTCTCTAATGACCGGACCAATATGGTTAAAGCCCACATGGTGTTCCAAGAGCTTGTGCACAAGGCAGGTAAACTCTGTTGTATACTGATTTTCATCAAAGGTTGTTACTGTTGTGTTCTCAAGACTTTTGTTTTCACCCTCAAGTTTCTTTATTTTTTCAGACATGGCAACTTGCTCACTTTTCATCTCTTGTAGAGTCTCAACTAATGTTTGCATTTCATCTTCCAGAGCTGTTATGTGGTCACTTTGTGAATCATATTTCATCTTAAATTTTTCAACTTTCCCCTTATGGTATTTAGTCATAGTTCAACTTCTCTTTAATTCTGCATTTTTTTCACTTTGCTGGGAGGAGAGATGTTCAAGTTTATTCCTTGCAGCATCAAGCTCATCTGTCTTCTCTTCAAGAGATGTACCGGTATGTAATTGACCTATTTTATTATCCTTTTCTTCCATTGATGTACATGCAGAACTGATGCCACTGTTGGACCAGCTTCAACATCCATATCGTGGTCAACATGTTTACGTTTTCTTGTCACAGCTGGTTTCCCAGGAAACTCGTAAGGAGATGAGAGGAAGCTTTCGTGCCCATCTGTTTCTTTTTGGAATGCACGAAAGAGGGCTTTAACACTTTCTTTGAAGGCTGACAATGTTGCACAAGATTCAACCCCCCATTTGCTCAAATAAGTTGATTGCAACCATTTTGCACACTCATCATTGCCATTTTCCCTTCTATACTCAAGTACTTTACCTTTAGATAACTGTAACTGTTGGATATTGGATTTATTTGATTCCTGGGGGGCTTCCACTGGTTACATGTATTAAAATATGGAGGGATGATAATTGAGCAAGATGTGATGTGCATTTGTAAGCATGCCAAGGATCCATAAAGGATTTAAATTTAGCAAGATGAAATGAGTATGTGGTGCAAGATATGAAAAAGGATGATTTCAAAGCATGCCAAGGAAAGTGATAGTGCAGGAATCAAGATATCATGCATTGCCAAGGATGAAGTGAGAATGAGGAATGCGAATGATTTGCCAGTGGTTGAGAGAGAAAGAACATGAAGAAAAGAATTATTGAGCATTAGCATTAGCCTTAGGTGGTGTTAAAAAATGGAAAAAAAAGTAAAAGAAAGTGTATGTGATGTTATAAATATAATGGCCATAAGTAAAAACAAAGGTATTTAGATCTATAATAAGAATATAAAAGAATGTTCAGTTTTTGGAAAATTATCATTCGGTACCAAATAGTATTGTTTTAATCATAAACTACTAAAACTACAATTCCACAACAAATATACTTTTATCCTCTTATCAATATCACCTCAATTTGTTAGAGAAAAAGAATGGCCTGCATGTAGATCTAGTCCTATTCAGGCGATTTAGACTCTAGAGAAATCTATCCATTAAATATCTTAAATGAATACTGGACTTGGTATTTCTTATTGTACTTGTTCCTGTAATGACTCACAAGAAAAAAAAAAATTCTGGACATTATTTCTGGAAGCTCCCCAAATGGTTTAATAAAGTACAAAACAAATTTATTGATATTACCACTACCTCTGCTTTAACTTGAAATCTCCCCCCTATTACCTTACTCCCCCCATACCATTAAAATATAGGTAACATAATTTAAAACAACAAAATATATTTTTTGCAAAAAATTTTTTTTTCCTAAATTCAATATTTAGATAAATTTCTGTTTGCTAGAAATGTCTCATAATTATCAAAATAAGTTTGCATTTCAATGGTAATGACTACAAAAACAGGAAAAGAGCCCTCGAATGCAGGGCCAATTCTATTTTTGTCGATCGTTTTCCTATAAATAGGCTTATGTGATACCCTTACAAAATTGTTTGCGCAGGAAGGCGCACGGCCGTGATCTGGCAAAACTATGTAAGTCATTTTCTGGCGTTTTTCAGTTTTTTAGTGTTTCTTGTAATATTGAATACGCTCTTTCATCTGTCAAAATTTCAAATTCTGGATGGTTTCTATTGCCTTCCTCTTTCTTGCTTGGATGGTACTTGCTTTTGTTTTTCCTCCTGTGGAGGTTGTTGCTCTTTGCTCTGTAGTTGTACTTGGTACATGTACATTTACAGCCTGTCTCTTTTTAATAACACATGATTTGAGCTGCTTTGCTTTCATGTGCACTGGGGTTTCTTCTGATTTCTGTTGAACTTTCTTTGCCTCTGCCTTTTCCTGGTCTGATTTCTTCTTCCTTGCTGAAGCTGTTTTGATGTGAAAACAGATACCATGGTCAACTGGTGAGTACAGGTAATCATCTCTGTGGAACATCTTGAGGCTTGTTGTGCTACTGGATCTGATATGATATTTGACTGTTTGAAGTGCACTAAATGTCTCAATATGCATACGGTTTGAGTTGGCATCAATGAGATTGTTCATGACTGAGAAATTCTGCTCTACAATTGGAGATGTTATGATGGACAGGCAAGCTTTAATGAGTTTCCCAAGAACTGGATATGAATTGATGACTTGTGCCCACCAATGATCAAGACGGGCAGGAGCTCCATCTACACTTGCTGGGGGAAGAGTGGGATCACATACAATCCTGAGAACTTCTTGATCAAATTCATCATGCTCATCTTCCTTGAGAATATTTGGGAAGTGATCAGGCAGTCTCTTTAGAAGAGATGCAGTGGCACTGTGTTGTAAGGGCTACAGGGTCTATAGCTCCAAGTCTCCTGAGTAATGGGTTGGTAATTGGGAGCTTCTTTAGCAAGTACTTGGCAGTATCAACATAGGCCTTCAAAGTTGGGAGAAATTGGTCCATAAGAGGATTTGGAACACTGCGCTTCTTTTGGAGAATCTTCCTTGCCTTCAACCCCAAGAAGATTTCTAGCAGTTCCTGATGGTTCTCTTTCTTATCAAGATCTACATTTGCTAGATCTTTTGCAGTAATGTCTTTCATCTTTTCCTGCTTGATGAATGTGCTAAGGAAGGATGTCAGTAAGGACAGCTGCTCATCATGGATGCGATGTGCCATTGGTGCTTTCTGCTCAAATGTCAAGATAAATGACTTCAGGAGGGGAAGAACTGAGAGATAAGTGTGGATGTACAACAGAGTGATATCTCTTGTGTGAAACAGTTTCTTAACCACACGCTGCTTCCTTGCTTTCCCTTGTTCAGTAAGGTTCTTGTCTCTGCAGGCCTGGACAATTGCTGCAATTCTCTTCAAATTCTTCTGAGACAGTCCTAGTATATCATTCAGAATGTTCTGGTACATTGATTTGTCATTTTTTGGAAGCCATGCCCAATACAAGACAGTGAGTGGGTCTATCATCTCATCCAGAACATCATGCACTGAAAGCCACCTGTGAGGAACCCTTTTCCTTGGCATGTGAAATGGAACCTCCAGAATTTCACATATTTCCCTCAGGTACTCCCTCAAGTCTGTCGAAAATTTGGCGTCTGTATGCCAGTCATCGGTGAGACCTTCAATGATACCATCAAAATATTTGCAAAATAATTTACTGGCATTGTGAATATGATGGCATGTATCACCATCAATGTCAAGTAAGTGGCTTGCTTCATTACGAACAAGAGTTTCAAAGCCACCCTTCTTCCCACGCATGTAGTTAGTTGAATCACAAAGTATTGATACAAGATTGTGTAGAGGTATGTTGTCAGACTTGAGCAATGACATGAGTGTTTCTTTCAGGATCTTGGCATTGACGGTTGTCAAACTGATTGAATTGTAATGATGAACAACAGTCTCCCCTTTCTCAGGAGAGAAATAAGCTACCATAATGCTGAACACTTTTTGGTTGTTGTTGCTGAAGCATTCATCGACATTCAAAGAAAATGGGTACAGTTGCATGTCAAGGACTAGACGTTTTTTAGCAACATAACCAAGTCCATGGGTCAATTTATAACTGGCTGAAGTGCGCCCCATATTAATCTTGTCCAAAGCCTTTGGATCTCTAGACATTTCCTTTGCATACTCAATAATATCTGGCCTTGAGGGAGATACCAAATATATTTCCCAAACTAGTCTCATATTGCCCCGAGTCGAAGACGAGGGCAATATGGGTCTAGTGAGGGAAATATTTTTGGTATCTCCCGAAAGTAACGCCAGTCAATATTATTATTATTACCTGTTACCTCTTTCTGGGGTACATTAAATTAACATATTGATAGATTATATAACTAAATTGTTGGACTTACCTTGGTCAAGCCTCTAGTGTCAATTCTGCACTTTACCATTATGACGTACTTACAAGCGCTCGGATCCAGCGTTGTCTTTATTATGACGTATATTGTTGGTGCGCGGATCCTTATGAAGCGTATCTCTTTATACGCATCCACAAATGAGCTGGGGATTGATGAGCTCGGAATATGGATATTATGGACCGCTAATTATTGTATGTAGGTGCAGTAGGAAAATTACTCTTTTCGGGGAGGAGGGGTGTACGAATATTATGGTCACTCGTCATTCAGCTGATCGCTGACCGAGCCATTGTGACGTAGTTTATGTTGAGTTAATCAGTTAGACAGACAAAATACGCATTTATATCATGTCTCCAAAATGCCTCATTCAGGTAATAATTGTATAATATTGGATGGCCTTGAGGTTAATACAAGGAATATTTTGCAAAGCGAGTCCTATATTTCCTTGTATTGACCGAAAAATGGGACATCCAGTATTATGATTATTATTCATACAGAGAATTTTAGCAAATTATTTATTTTGGGATATTGTCGTGTTGGGGAATGGGATCGGTGATTATTGAAGCGTAATGAAGAAACTTTGCAGAAAGTTATACAGTTCAAATCACAAAGTATTTAATCATCAGTTGCAGTTGACAGTTCACAATTTGAAGTACATGAAGATTCAGATATAACAGGAGACGATGAATATAATAGTTTCGAAGTATAAGATTAAGATTCGGAGTGAAGTTAATATAATATTCGATGGACGTCTAAGTCTTGAAGTCAGTCAGTCTATCTGGATGAGTGTGGGTCTAGTATTCTATCGTTGGTGTTCTCCCTTCTTAATAATCAAGAAGTCTTATTTATATCATTTGTTTTGGGGTGTAACTATTAAAGGTGGGAGTGATCTAAACTTATTCTGATTGGTCTACAGGTCACTGTCTATCAAACTTTCTCTGGTATAAGGGGTGTGGTGATGCTCTGTGCAAGTGACTGGGGCTGGAGTGTGAGTCATACTTCTTCCATGAAGTTAGTTGACGTCACTGAGGGTTGGTCTTTTATGGTCAAGGCTTAGCAGTTAAATGGTATTGGGGGTTTTGGGATTCTTAGATGACATTGGGGGAGTTTGTAAACAAGTGAGGGTGAATGACTGAAAGGATAACAGGAAGTTATATTCATACTACATAACATCCCCTTTCTTTGGAAAATGAGGCTCCTCTCCTCATTTGGGAAAATGTATACAAATAGATAACAAAGGATATTTTGAAAAGTGAGTGAAACCAGAAAAGTGTGTCTCAATTGTCCACTGTACTTTCACTCTCTCTCACACGTACTATTTATACTAAGAGGATTAAATTCATACTACTAAATTCAACTTAAACTAAAGGTATAACTAACACATCGAATACATTCACTAAATAATATTGAAATAAAGTAACACACAAGTAAATTAATCAACTGATCAACCAATAATGATGCTATATACATTAACTCGTGCAGACTTATAAATGCACTTTGAAACAATCAGCAATTATTATTAAATCAATATTCATTAATTACATAGTACAAACTCCTTCAATCTAATGAAGAATAAAGATCAATTTCACTCTAACTATAACACTAAATTAGTTCAAGCAATAACAGTAATAACAAGAAAAAAATTGTATGCTATATAAATCTTAGCATCTGATCAACATGATAATTAGCGGAAAGTTAACAGGTGCGCTCTAGAATTGACAGTTCTCTATGTTAGGAAGGCCCATTATGTACTTCATTCAAATGAAGCAATCAACATAGAATTCAATCATTACCATCATTCCTATCCTGTTGGAGAATATCTTTCCTTATTCATATTATAAAAGAACAAAATAAACAAGTACTTTCAAACTTGATAGATATCATCATATGACAAGTATAAATTCAAACTTATCTTGGTAATCAACCTTGCGATGATAAATATTTGTTCAATAAAATATATACCGTTCTAAACTTATAAATTAAACACGAAGTCAACAATATTATTTAATCACATACAACATTAAACATTAAGCAATTACTATTTACATTAAATACAATTGTCTGAAAAATCTCTGTGGAGTACCTGTCACAGGAATAATTCTTTCAGTAAGTATCTGTTTGATCAATGTCTCAGTGTCTTTGTACATTCCAACGTTCCACCAAAACCTAATTTCTGTGGGTTTATCGTCACATACTTTATCATATGACGTCAGGATCTGTAATTGTCCGTCCTTGAATCGTCCTCTGTGTATTTTCATGTGTCCATTATTGGGGGAAGTCATAAGGAGGTCAAGTTGCCTATCTAGGTCTGGTTTTGTTAGAGGGGTGGGTGAAGCTAATCCATTATTTTCTGTCATGGCATGCAAATAGTCTGATGTATCAACTGAGTTAGTCATCTGGGAACATTCTACTGGTGTAACATGGAATTCGGGCAATTTTTCATCATTTTCATCGATGAAGTTTAATGTGTTTATGCACCCTTGTTCCTTGTCAGTAGTATTTCTTCCTAATGCCTCTCTCAGTTTCTGAATATGTGTGATATTTTTCTTATTATTGGAAGCTCTCATGAAGCAGGGTTTGAGTCTGTTGTAATTGAAGATGTCCCGGACGATTTCTCCTTTCATTGTGGCAAGAATATAATGGGTTCTATCAATTACATCATGAACTACTAAAGGTCCTACCCATTCTGCTGCAATTTTCTTTGAATTTGCAGTCAAAGAAGATGATGTCGGTTTGTAAAGATAAACAAGCTGACCAGTGGAGTAGATTGGGGTCTTATCCAATTTATTTGAGATCTTTGTGTTTTGTTTCTCTTGCTGTTTTCTCTGTAATGACAGCATTGTGTTGGACAATTGATCAAATTTCTTTTTGAGATGCTCTGCATACTCATCATAAGAAGATGAAAGACCAGACATTGGGTTGAAAGATAGATTAGATAGGTTGGGAGGCTCTCGGCAAAACACTAGCTCGTATGGGCTGTGGTTTCCAAGATGAGGGGAAGAAAATGAGTTGTATGCATAACATGTTGTAGAAATGAATCTCACCCAATCGGTGCCAAATTGATTGAGGTTAACTTTCAGAAAGTTCGAAAGGGTCTGAATGTGTCTCTCTGTGTGTAGACTCCCATGATTTTCTACACTTATCACCTTGCGGTCAATGTTCAGAGTTGTACATAATGCAGTAAGTAGCTTACCTGTAAGGGAAGCCGCTGCATCAGTCACAAGACATGATGGTGGTCCAAAAATACAAATGACTTTTTGGATGAGTGCCTCGCAAATTGTCTCAGCATCAAGCGATTTTAGAGGCGCGCAAATTACAAACCTTGTAATTTCATCGCAGATAACCATCAAATGTCTAAATCCAGTACATGAGGTCGGCATTGTCTTAAAGTCGAGACTAATGCGGCCAAATGGTCTGTAAGAGTCCGGTACCCTAGTATGAAATGGTCTAGTCTTATCAGGCTTGCCACGGAATTGTTGGCAACGTAAGCAAGCTTTAACGTAATTGTTAATTCGTTCAAACATATTTGGCATGAAGAAGTTGCGTCTTATTGTCAAATATGTACGCTGGGTCCCTTGGTGATTACTAAGCAGGTTGTCATGGTATTGGGATATGATAGTGTCAGTCAGAGTCTCAGGTATAGCAAGTTGCAGTCTGAAGTCATCATCTTTCGTAAAGAAAAGTCTGAATAGTACACCATCACAAAGGATGTACTCTTCTGCCTTTAATTTGACTGTCTTTGCCGCCTT
The DNA here is from genome assembly GCF_018143015.1 of Lytechinus variegatus. Lineage (NCBI taxonomy): Eukaryota > Metazoa > Echinodermata > Echinoidea > Temnopleuroida > Toxopneustidae > Lytechinus > Lytechinus variegatus. The sequence goes on along the minus strand of NC_054746.1, from coordinate 8,579,138 downwards.
CTTATCACTTGGTAATATGTCATGGGCAAGATAGTCATAGACAGGTTTAAAGAATGGTGAGGTTTCTTGTTCTGTTTTCAGTTTTCTCAAATCAACAGGTAGATTGTAGTCCCTAATTATCTTTCTCTTTATCAACTCAGTGATCTTGTCTAGTTCTTGCTGCTTTGGAATGTGTTTAGCCTTAATGTTGTTTACCTCTGAGGTCAGCGGTCTCGAGGGGGTATACAGTTCACTGGGTACTTCACGATAATGGTCATTAACTGTGTCGTTACATCTGTCAACAAGTCTGGGCTCTGTGTTGGGAACAGGTGGGGTGTGTCTGGGATGAGGAAAAGTTTGGTCATGATTCTGTGAATGGGAAGGCTGGTAATCATGTTGTGGGCGTACAGGAGGTGTGTCCTGTCTTGGGGGTCTGTGAGTGGTAGATGGTCTGGGATGTAGAGATGGGGTTTTGTTTTGGTTTGGTTTGTCGGCTCGCCTTTGTGTCGGGAGGTTGGCACTTGGAGGGGTTTGTTCACACTTGTCAGGTTTCTTGGGATGAATTTCAGGAATGGGGATACCCATTTTCTTTGCATAGGCTCGAGTAACTACATGATCGGTTTGTTGGGTTGGGTTTAAGGTGTTCATGTTAATCAAATCGGTCTCATCAAACAAACAATAAGCAATTGGGATTACTCTATCTATTTCTGACTCACCAGTGGTTGGTGCTCTAGAAAGAAAGTCTGCTAATACTAAATCAGTACCTTTCTTATATCCTATCTTGAATGAGTATTGGGATAATTTCAGGATCAATTTCTCTAATCTGTTTGTACATGGGGCTTCCTTAGACTTGAGAATTTGAACTATCGAACTGTGGTCAACGAATGCATCAAATTCACATCCTTTTAGCAAATGCTTAAAGGCTGTGACGTTGATCAACAATCCAAACAATTCCAATTCTGTCACACTATAACGTTTACATGCGTCTGGGAGTACTTTGGAATAATATCCGATTATTTGTTCTTTTCCGTTGATAACCTGGGTTAGGTATGAACCTGTCGCAGTTCGCGATGTATCACTGTAAATCGAAAATCGTCCAGTTGAATGGGGCATGTGTAAGATGGGTGGATTAGTCATTAGTTGTTTAATCTTATTAAAGGCATTCTCATGTTCATCGGTCCAATGGAATTTATTCTTCTTTCTAGTTAGTTGATGAAGGGGCTTTAGGATAGTCTGTGTGTTGGGGAAAAATCCTGCTACATAATTAACTGCTCCAACAAATCGTCTGACTTGTCTTGGAGTTTTGGGCCTAGCTAAATTTGCAATCGCTTTGCATCTATCTGTCATTGGTTTGAAACATGCTTCTCCCTGAGGAGTAATCATGATTCTGTGTCCCATGTATTCTACGTCATTCCTAAAAATTTTACACTTCTTGGGGCTTACTTTAAGACCATTGCTTGATAGGGCTTCTAATACACTGGTCAAATGGGTCTTGTGGGATTCTTTGTCAGGGCTGAAAAGGATGATGTCGTCATGATGGGCAATACAAAAGTTCCTAGAATTGGGTATAGTGGCCAATATTTCATCAATTCTTGCCTGGAAAATGGCAGGGGATACGTTTAGTCCTTGGGCTAGTCGTTTGTAGTAGTAATGCTTTCCTCCATGATAGGAAGCAATGCCTGTGTACTTTTGAGCGGATTTTGAGAGGGGGATGCAATGAAATGCAGATTTCAAATCTATTACACTTAGTACTTTTGTGTTAGCATTGCCGATTCTTTTGAGAGTTTCCGAAAATAGTGGGAAAGGGTGATTTCTTCTTTTGATGCGTGAATTCAGGAATCTAAAGTCTGTAACAACTCTCTTTTCAGATGTGTTCTTCTTCGATAGGAGAAGAACTGGAGAGGTGTATGGTTGATGGCCTATTTCTAATATTCCTAGTTTGACAAGTTTGCTCAATTCCTTTTCGATGGTAGTCTTGCCATCTTCAGTAGCGAAGTATGGTCTTATGAAGAAGGGGTCATCATTATTCAGTTCAATGTCAACTTCAAAATCAGGACAGCTAGAAATTTCACCATACAAGGAGAAAGCATCTCTGTTTTCCTTTAGTATGTTTCTTATTTCTTGTTGTTCGGGAGGAGTGAGAACGCTACTATTAAGGTCAATTTGTTTACGGATAATTTCATCTTCTGTCATGTTAGCAATGGGGTCATTAGGGTCAAGATGGGGGTATTTCCTAAGATTATTCTGTTTGACTGAGTCATCATGATCATGTTGTCTAGTGTACAGATTGTTTTCCGAATTCATTGTCATGTTCAAGCAGTCCGTTGGGAGGTCTTGGGTGGCATTAATTAGTCTTGTAGTGTCTAGGAAAGCTATAGGTCTGCCTTTAGAGAAGGTTACAGGTCTGTCAGCCAAGTTAGTTACGAGGACTTGAGCTCGTCCTCTATGCAGGGAAACGATGCTTGTCGTGGGGCAATAGCGGGATAGATATTTATTAGACTTTAACACAATGTCAGAGTTTCGGATGTGGGGTGGGGTCTTGCCTTGCAAAGTCAGGAATGTTGACTCACCTGGGGAAACTATCACTGTATTCGGTGGGGCAAAGGAAATGTGTTTTGACTTGATCCTAAACCTGTTCTTTCTGAAGTGGAGTGTTCCATCTAAATCAGAAAGCGTGTTAGTGCCTAATATTAGGTCTACGCCTACAAGATTGGTGGCGATTAGTGCTGTGATTTCAAATTTGTGTCCCTGAATTTCTAGTCGAAATTTTACCGCCTTGTCTGATGTCAGAAATTGTCCATTGCCTAATTTGAATCTAACTGGGGATACTTTGGTTGGTGTCAATTTAGAGAGATAGGGAGAGGATTTCAATAGTCGTCCGGATATAATGGATTTGGATGCACCACTGTCAAAAAGAATTAATGCAGTTGTCCTATCAGGTAGTCGTCCCTTAGTAAAGTTGCGTTCCGTTAATTGTAACTCAACTTCGTCAATCCCTAAATGAGTAGAAGTCATGTTATTGTCAGGCCTATTCTTAGTCGGGGAGAAAGAACAATGAGCGCTATTGGCTCTCTCCCGTCTTAAAAATCCTGTGGGCGTGGTTGATTTTGGGGTTGTTGGTAGCGGGGCTGGTGATATTGGGGCTGCTGTTGGTGTGGTGGGTAGTATTGGTTGTTGGCATAGCTACCGTATGCAGGGGCATAGTAGTCATTATAGTCAGGGAAGGGGGGTGGTGGGGTCGTCATGTCCCTAAGTCTTTTTCGACATTCTCGCCAAATATGGCCAGGAATGCCACAGTAGTTGCATGTAAGTCTGCGTGTTGGCGGTCGGTTTGTCCGTCCGTCCGATCGATAGGGGCTCCTACCTCGTCTGTTTTGTATGTCATTGCGCCGCTCGTCTCGTCTATCGTGACTGATGTCACGTCGTCTTTCGCGGCTTACGCTGCGACTAGCACTACGACTAGCACTGCGTTGTCGTGGGGTTGGGGGTCGTTGGGTGGGGGATTTTGGCCTTTTATCATTGTCTCTGTCTGTCTTGAGGTTTAAGTAATGTATTTGCTCCTTCAATTGATCTATTTCCTCTTGAGCAGAGAAAGATAACTCCTTGGTCGGCTTAGTCTGTCTATGGTTGAGGTCTAGAAAAAGTTGGGCTTTCGCCGCTATTTCTTCTGAGGTCAGGTCGGGGGCGGTCATAAGTATGGTCGCGCGGCAGTCTGACGGCAAAGAATCCAACAACTTATGCCTAATCTGGGTTTCCCCATAGTCGATGTAGGCTGCTGTTGTTCTCAACCTTTGCAAGTACGCGTCTGCGCTCTCGTTATTTGTCATAGTCATATTTTTAAAGTCCGTCACATGGCTATATGACGATTTAGCGGGACTAAACCGTCTTATGAACCCATCCTTCAGGTCGCTATATGTATTGAATTGAAGTCCGTCAATCCAAAGTCGCGCCTGCCCTTGTAAAGTCCGTCTAAACGTTCGCAGTATTGTCTGGAATTGGTCGGGGTCAGCTTTGTCAATGTCATGCGCATCTAGATAGTCGTCGAAAGTCAAGAAGTGCGCAGTCGAGTTGTCCCTATCAAGTTTATCACCCGAGAAACGGGATGGTAGAAAGTCAGTCTGTCGCAGGGTTTGTCGGGAGTTGTTGGTTGAAGTCATGATTATATAGGGTAATTAATAAAAGTGATAAAATCAAATTCGGTAATCAGAATACTGTAAAATATAAAATATTGATAAACTACTAATTAACAGTAATCCTGACAGTTAAATTACTATTTAATCACGATTCGGCAAAACGAACAGAAAACGTTTCAAAAATTACTTGTTGCTGGGCAAATAAACAATCTGAAAACTCAATCTCTCACTCACTCTCTTTCACCAGTGGAACAATAAGAGAAATGGTTTCACTTACCGAAATGTGTCTTCCAAAATTAATTAAACAATGCACAATTCAGCGAAAGAGTCAGAGTCATTTAAGGGTTAAGTTGATAGTCACTCGATGCGATGGCAATCGTCGGTGTAGGTGTCTTCGTTTTAGGCTTGAAATCGTCGTTGTCTTTGTAGTATGCTCTTTAATTTCCTTCCGTCTGTATCCTCCGTCTGAGTCTTCCGTCTGCTCTATCCGTCTGTTCTGTCCGTCTGATCTATCCGTCTGTATGCTTAAATTTCTTCTGTTCTTCCTTTTTTTTTTTTTGACTCGAGTTTCTGTTGGGTTTATGTTGCTGTAGTTTGAAGTACTCTGCTCACAGATTCAATTTCAAAATATGATGTTTCGAGTTCGTTTGCAAATATTGAAGTATTGTATTAAAGCCGGTTCTCCACCATGTCGTGTTGGGGAATGGGATCGGTGATTATTGAAGCGTAATGAAGAAACTTTGCAGAAAGTTATACAGTTCAAATCACAAAGTATTTAATCATCAGTTGCAGTTGACAGTTCACAATTTGAAGTACATGAAGATTCAGATATAACAGGAGACGATGAATATAATAGTTTCGAAGTATAAGATTAAGATTCGGAGTGAAGTTAATATAATATTCGATGGACGTCTAAGTCTTGAAGTCAGTCAGTCTATCTGGATGAGTGTGGGTCTAGTATTCTATCGTTGGTGTTCTCCCTTCTTAATAATCAAGAAGTCTTATTTATATCATTTGTTTTGGGGTGTAACTATTAAAGGTGGGAGTGATCTAAACTTATTCTGATTGGTCTACAGGTCACTGTCTATCAAACTTTCTCTGGTATAAGGGGTGTGGTGATGCTCTGTGCAAGTGACTGGGGCTGTAGTGTGAGTCATACTTCTTCCATGAAGTTAGTTGACGTCACTGAGGGTTGGTCTTTTATGGTCAAGGCTTAGCAGTTAAATGGTATTGGGGGTTTTGGGATTCTTAGATGACATTTGATTTGATTTGATTTTATTTATTTCTGCATTCAAGATAATATATGCAACATAATAAGGTGGTACAATTCAGTTTCACAACGTAATAAAGCAATAGTCATAATAAAGCAATGAAAAATAAATATCGACTAGAAGCAATATTCAATCGAAAAAAAAAAAATTGGGGGAGTTTGTAAACAAGTGAGGGTGAATGACTGAAAGGATAACAGGAAGTTATATTCATACTACATAACAATATCTCTGTTTCCTTAACCAATCACAGTGCAGTTTACAAACTTCGGGGTTTCCCCTTCTAGTCGTCCAATATTTTCAATATTGTGTCACCTCGGAAAAAATATTAGGCGAGTTCAACAAACTTTTTAAGTGGGTCGAGTGCATCAACAAAATAACACTTGTATTTGGGCTCTAAAATTGTCTGTATGAATAATAATTATATAATATTGGATGGCCTTGAGGTTAATACAAGGAAATATTGGACGAGCTTTGCATAAATATATTTGCAAAGCGAGTCCTGTATTTCCTTGTATTGACCGAAAAATGGGACATCCAGTATTATGATTATTATTCATACAGAGAATTTGAGCAAATAATTTTTAACTTACCCTCCCGCCCTGAGACTCTGCTGTATGATGGGGGGACCTAAAGCTACGCACTTTGTTTTCAAACAATAAAAACTGTCCCAATTTTAATATTTCAACAAATAATATTCATTAATTTGTGGCAAACATTCTAAAGATCATTAACCAAGTAGAAAATATCACAAAACTCACTAATACGAAAAGCCTGTCGTGTTTTTTGAATCCCTCTTGATTTCGCCGCCCGATGTAGAAGGGGTCCTAAAGCTACGCACTCGATTTATCATGCAAAAAAATAGTATTTCCTGTGCCTCAATTTCTAAAATATATTCAAATTATTATAGGATAAAATGAAATTAAAGCGAATATAACTCCAAACTTCCTAACAGTTGTTGGTTTTCTCTGCATTTAGAGATTTACTGCAGCCTCTGTAGAAAAAATTTAATAGGAATTGTTCATCACTCTGCAGTCACAGTTCGACACACAGAGTGCGCATTTGCCATTGAAAACTGCATGCGCGCGCGATGAGTGGTGCGTAGCTTTAGGACCCGCGCAGCTTTAGGACCCCCTACCATACAAACTTCGGGGATTCCCCTTCTAGTCGTCCAATATTTTCAATATTGTGTCACCTCGGAAAAAAATATTAGGCGAGTTCAACAAACTTTTTAAGTGGGTCGAGTGCATCAACAAAATAACACTTGTATTTGGGCTCTGTATGAATAATAATTATATCTGGCACCTTTGAAAGAGGAATATTATGCTCTGCAGCAAATGCTAAAGTTCTGGCTTCACCATGTGCCTGGCGGTCTGCAATGTGAATAGCTGGTTTGGGGGCTTCTGAACTACAAGAAAGACATTGAAAAGGAAAAGGTATATCTATTTTTAGTTTTACTTTGCATCATTTATGTATTCACATTAGTTATAAGAAGGCAAGATATGTAAAGTGATAACAAAGACTGAATGGCTTTTCAGTTTATTAAAGCATATATTCACAATAGCCTCTTGTGTTAACATTATAAACTTATTTGATGGATATCTGATATACCAGCAATAATCATGATTAATCAAGACTGACAATCAAAAACTAAGTTAAAATGCCCATGGCTAATTAATTTCAAATTTGATAATTGATACATGTACATAGAATATAAAAATTCAAACATAAAAAGATAAATCAAGAACTGATAAAACTATTTGCCAAAGAGTGTAATATAAAATCAACAAATATTCCACTAAAGATCAATAATTTATTCCATAGCCAAATTAAAATGAATGGAATTTAAAAAGTTTTAAAATAACAGACAAAAAGCAAATAATTAATAAGAGAAAAATGATGCAATAACTGAAAATTTTTAAGTTACCAAGCTATCATTGTATTATAACAATCTTTCAAAAATACTAGCAAAGCTAACAGGAAATAGTAATGGAATTAGTTATCATCTCACTGTAGAACACAATCATACAAAAAAAATATAATAACCTTTAATAGAATCAATGTGAACTGATCATGCATTCAAAACTATGTAAACTGATACAGTAATGAACTCTAAAAACAATGTGATCAGATTATGTAATTCAATTGTAATAACGATGAACTGATCATGTAATGAACTCTAATAACAATGTGAATACATAATGCAGTTAACTCTAATAATATGAATGCATTATGAAATTAACTGTACAAATAACAATGAACTGATCATGTAATACACTCTAATAACAATGTGAACGCATCATGTAATTAAATCTGAATATGAACACATCATGAAATTTACTGTTAGAACAATGAACTGATCATGTGATTAATTTCACAAATTTAATGATTCATGTATCTGTTATTAATGACAATCTGAACATATTATGTAATCAACAAGTAATAAAACTGGATTTAGTACAACTTGCAAAAATAGAAATGTTGAGAAGTTAGGTTGCAGTTGGTCACGTTACAAATAATTTTTAACTTGCATGCATACTTTAATAGGTGAACTTACACTGATGCAGCTGCAGTGCTTTTGATATTCAAGGGGGCACCATAGGGCAATTTGAACTTATTTGGATCTGAACTGCTAGTACTGGCACTAGTTGATGCACTTTAAAATTTTCAAGAATTAGAAATAGAGAAAAAGATGCGAAATTCATTCACAAAAAAACCTAAGTACGTACATAAAAACAAATTAAGTCTACAACACCTTAATCATTGGCATTATCACTTTTTAACCCATTGCTTTAATGCATCTAGACTAATCTGTATCAATCGGTCCATCATACCAGTGTCGCCGTAGAGTCTGCACATGAACCTGATCCTAGGAAAATTATTTTTCATGCAGTTTTTTAATAATGGACAACATATTTCAAAATACATCTTAAATTAAGCAGCAAGCAATAAAGTAACAGTTGCTTGAAAAGAAAGAGACGATTAAATCCACTGTAAAAGCAGCAGATATTGTTTGCTTGAGTGTCATGAGTGAGTGGTTTTTCCAAGTAGCTTACGTAGGTCCTACCTTGTTGTGATTGAGGACTTGGAAGTCAAGGTTTGAAACACTGACATGAGCTGTTGCGTGTTGCTCCTAGCCCGCCTGCTCTTCTGATGTATCTCTTTCGCGGCATGGACACGAAAACACTTTTTGCCGATTGAGGCATACTTAAGTTGTTTGTTACACCAAATACACAGAGCAACACCAGGTTGATTAATCTTGCGAATTCATGTATTCGGACATGAAATCTCCATCGTTGTTTTATCCTCCATCCATGACCAATTCCATTTGTTTTTAACGTTCGCTTCCAATGCCTTGATATCGTCCGTGCTCTCAATCACTTTCGAACTCATCTTGGCTGCGTAATATCCAGTGCAGTGGCAGGGAATCACAATCCAAAGAATCTGGTGATGATGATCAATATATTCTTCAAATTCGATGGAAAAGTCAGATGATAAATCACAAAATCCCACAAAATATATCCAGTTTGGTTACGAACATGCGGCTGGCTTTGCTCTCGCGACCTACCAAATGAATTCGCACATGGCCGAAGTTAGCGCGATGCCCCACACAATCTACAACGATGCTCCCGGCGGGGAAGGCAGGCGGTGACCGGTAGGCACATGTAATGGAATAGAGCATGGTATCGTGCGTACATCCGTTGTTCAGCGCGCGAGTTTATAAATTATATACACGTACTGTAATGGCAAATATCTCACTTGGTCGATTGAGAGAGAGGAGGGAAATAAGGAGAACGTTCTGGGGTTCCGGGGAAAAAGCCGGAATTCCGTAAAAAGACGGAAAAGTGGCATCCCTGACAGTGCATCTTGGGATTTTTTTTGAAAACCTGTCTCTTTCCTTTTCTCGGCATCTTAGCTACTCCAAACCCAGTTTCCAACAATAAATGTGACCCAGAATGAGGCAAAATGCAGTTGCAATTGCAGGTTAAGTTATGCAAGATTAGGCTATGAGAATTAAGGTATTAGATTTGCATCTGAAAATTTTTCAAATGACATGAGGCTTTTTTTCATTATTCGTTATTTACATCTAGTACCTACTTTTGACAATATTCTTGCTATCTACTTGCATACAGTGTATGTAAACACAAATCAGTCAATGCTGAGACAAAAGAGGTGGCTCTTTTCCCATTATTTTGGGGAAACTTGCAATCCTTCCCTTCAAAGTATCTCAGCAATTCATTTGTCAGTCTTTCTTTACTGTTTTTTGGATCACTGCAAATAGCTGGCATATGTCTTTGTCTGCACTCTCTCTAGCTGATGTCATTAAAACATCAAAAGCATTAACTGGCTTTTGCTGTGATGATTCTTGATTGGGAAAACAAACAAGGCATGATGTCAAGTGCGTCAAAGTTATAGTGAAAAAAAGCATCCCAATTCCTTCAACCACTTGTACAATATCAGTGTCCAATCATCCCTGGTGCCTATGTCCATAGCAATTTTCAGCAGCCTACTGCTCTTACTTTTACAGGTACCACGGGAAGCGCACTCTTTCTGCTGGCCCTTGTGGAACTGCAAGAGGCTTCTGATTCTACACTGTTCTGTGTGTTGCCCTCAGACTTCTGGTCACCAACTGCTTCTGAGATATGCTTCTGAAATATGCAAAACCTTGTTGTGTTTTTTCAAGCAACCTTCTACAGAACAAGTCCTCTTGCTCTTGCGTGCTCCTGTCATGTGACCTTGTCTCAAGTACTATCCCTTCCATGCAAGCCACAGACGATCTCTAGGTGTAAGTTCTTTAAACCCCACGGCTTATGGTCACCCCTTCACTTAAAACGCCCTGGTTCAGCAGGCTTAGAACTGGATGAAGAAGAGAAGGAGCTTCTGGGTTGTTTGTCTGCTTTGCTCATTCTTAGATGACATCTTTCTTGAGCAACTTTCTGCACAATGTACATCATGTCTTCAAAGCCAAGGATATTTTCTTAACTAATATTGCCTTCTTAACTAGTCCAGTCATAACCCTAACCCTATGGTTTGACCCACCACTAATAGCAACACAAGAATTTCTACTGCAATGCATTTCAGTAAGGTCCTCTTAAAACCATTCTAAAAGTCCCAAGAAATCCAAGTAGTGGAAATTCATCAAATTTGCATATTATCCTTCGTTACAGGAGAAAATTTCATATTTCATAAAAAAATGGAAATAACTATCCATTTCAAATGATTTAAGTTTTTAAATTGATAGCTTGAAGGTTAGAGATTAAAGTAGACATAATTAGGAAATGTTTGTCTAGATGAAATTTGCATAATTTGCATAATATTCTGCAAAATAGTAGTTATCATTCTGAAAAATAAAATATAGTCCATATCTTTTTGAAAAAAAATAGATATCTGAACCAAAGTGATTTGAATGATCATGTTGGTGGAACATTATAATTCTGTTATAAATTGAATCTTGTGACCACATTTATCTAATTTGCATAATATGCACATAAGCATCCATCATATTGGAAAATGTAAGTAATATGAGATTTCCACATAAGCATTTGTGTTAGACTCTCATGAAAGAGAAAACAATATGATGGGATTACTAAGAAAGTATGACAGATACATGCATATTCAACTTTTATGTCTGAAAAATCATTTGCGTATGATACAAGTAATTATTGTTGCTAATCATTATAATATGGAAATGGAAGTCAGCACAAATGGTTCCAATGACATTATAAAAAACAGGAAAAAAAATGATGTGCAAAAAGGTCATATGGAGAAATGTAGAAACAATTTTTTTTCTTCTGAAAACCTTTTAGTTATTCATTTGTTCCAAGAAATATATTGTTTAGAATTATGACATTATTGCAATAGAATATGATAAATTACTACCTTTGTTAAGTGGAAAATCAGGATCGGAAGTGTTAATATCCATAAACAAAACAAACTAGACCTTATGAGTCTTGTTATGTTCACTTGAAGGATATTATTAGCCAAAACCATTCAGTAGCCAGTGGTAGCATTGCTGTTTTGAGAGAGAAAAACTTGGGAGCAATATAGAAATTTTCACAGATACATGTACATCTACTTCTTCTGTAGCAGGCCATCAATGGCAACCTATAAAACAATGAAAGTACACATTTTCAAATCATGTTCGTATTTGTAATGATGATATCTCTTTTATATTTTAAGACATGGAATATGAGATGTTGTAAAATGCATGATAGGTTTCCAGAGTTAAGAGGAAATTGGGTAATTTTATTTTATTAAAAGTCAACATTAATGTGGTGGTTTATCTACTCTCGGATGAAGTGTTATGGTACCTATAATGAGTATAGCAGACTTACTCAGAAGATTACTCAGACACATCATCTTCTATCTCAAGCCGAGACAAATTAGCACAGCTTTCACCTTTATACACCTTTATTTTTTTTGGCCATCTTCCTAGTGGCCACACTTCCTGAACCATTACCTTTTAGACAGCCAAGATTGTAGAGCGATCCGGGAGTCATTTATGAGCAGATCGCTACCACTATCAGATAAGTGTACCCCGTCTCGATAGTACTGCCCATGATCCTGTATGCTTATGTTGGGATGCAGATAAGATGCTCTAAACATTCTCCTCACTTTCCCCGGGCATGTTTGTTGATAGTCTTGTTGCTTGTTTGAGAGTGCGGACCATCTGATCTGCCGTAGTAAAATAGCCTTGGTACGATTTCAGAAAAGCAGATGTGGCCGTTCGGAGCTGCTGTCTGATAGATGGGAGAGTCTCTTCGACCGCCTGCCTGCAGTTCTTCACTGGGTGTATACCAATGTTATTGGTGCCCGCGTGAAGAATCACCGCGTCCGGGGTAGCATGATGCTTGAGCAGAGACTGTACAGACCTGGCCAGGTCATGCATTTCAAGGCCGCCCCTTCCGAACCACCGGACCTGGCTCCCTGGCTGAACCTCAAGGTTTTGAAGAACTGTAGCCTTAGCTGTGGCCGGGTGGACATCTCCAACTAGCCCATTTAGATCTATACAGTGCATATAAAAAAAGTTTACACTTTGAAAAAGACCTGGGAATTAAAAAATATATAACATGTTGGTAATTTTTTCACATATAATCTTGGGTTTGGGTCTCATCTATCCAATGAAAGTAAAAGTTTTGACAGAATCACAGAATGTTAAACTTGAGTGAGCACTGTCCATTTTTGTAAAGCTCACAGAAATCTGTTTGCTCGTTTTCACGCTGTCAAGGGGAAAAGGCGAAATCAAACTTACCCTGCGAAACATTTCCCTTGCACTTTTAATTGAAATAAAACGGATACATTCAAGCATTTTGTAACAATTTTGCCACCCAAACTGAAATTTCAACACTTAGTAAGCACAACCTTTACCCTTTTTTGCCAGCTGGATCTAAGGACATAATTGAATCTGAACAAAAGTTTATGTCAGACATCTCCACCTTTTCTTTAATAAGTTTTTATAATTTAAAGTGGGTTTACATTTCATTTTTCATTTAATACTTGTTTTTCCACAATTTTCCCAAGCTTGACAATGATTAACAAAATGAAAATCAAGCCTTAGCAATTTCATGTAAAGTACCACTCTGTGTAAAGCAAATATCGTCAGGATGGCCTCGGTGTTTGGGGAGTGGGGTGTGGCGCAATGCACTCTTCGAAGTGTGTTGGGCAAGGAAACAAGTTAAAAAAAGGTAAAAGATATTTTCAAATCAATTTTACTAGCTAAATTCCTTGTGTTCTTCATGATGAAGGTCTACTTTTATTCGCATAACTATTTATAAGTTCTGCTCAAATAATTTTTCACTAACTTTACGAAGGTAAGTGGTTCTCACTCAAGCGGAAATATTTTTTCTGCAGTTATATCGTAATTTGCTTAAATGGATCTGTACCAATGTTAAAATGTGGACAAATCTTCAGGATATTACAAATGTACAATTCTACAGGAGTTTTTCAAAGTGTAAACTTTTTTTGTATACGAACTGTATATTCACCTCTCCATATTTTTTCTTTGATGTTCTTGGGATTCGCAGCCCCTAATGCTTCCCCGTGAATTTGGGTACTTGCCCATCCCGTCTCAAATTCCCCAATCGTAGAGAGGGTGCCACCATTAGTTCGCCAGTACCTGACCCTGTTGTCTTAGATGGCCCATCATTTAGTGCTGATGCTTGGACCTGGTCCAGATCTAGGCCTTCATTCCGAGTCGAACTAGAGCTAGATCTAACGTTAGAATTGCTGCTGCAACCTTCCTCGGAAAGAACACGACCTACAGGAGGGACCTAGGTCACTAGGCCTAGTGTATGATGGTGCACAATACTCGGAAATTACCCCCATGGGAATGGGTGACACCACACCACTCTCATCCCTAACAGTCACGGCATTATCTGTATCTGCACTAGTAATGACGTTAGTTGTAATAACAGCATCAGCAACCTCACCTTGCACGGGTATTTGTGGTTGATTTGGCTGAGACGTAGAGCTCATCTCCAGCCGCCCCGGTCCCGAGAGCGTCCGTTGGACTGCGCCTCCCTTGGCCTGTGCTGACGCTGCTCCACCTTGCCCGGTATTTTCACTATTTCTCCTCCTTGATCTCGTAATAACTCTATTTGCCGTTCCCCCAGCAGTGTCAGTCTCTTGTTTGTGTGGTCTACCACGGCCACGTCCAGCTTTCCGTTTGCCCATGTTTTAAAGCTAATCGGGGAAAATTCACGTAGTGCACAAATTACAACAATACTAACCAGTGACATTTCCAAAGTTGTATTTCCTGTGATGCCACTCTGGGAAATGGTAGATGTGGCCCGTAGAAATCGATCAGTCTGTCTTGCATGTTTCCAGTAAGTTTGTGTATCATCCTAGGCATCAGCAGCATCCCTTGAAGTGCATGAGCAGACAATCTTTCAAATCTTTATGCCAGTTGTTGCAACAGACTGTCAAGGAATGGTAGGAATATAGTACGTCTGTAGAAAGTTCAAGCCCCTTTCCCGGAAGTGATACTTTGAAGGGTCTGTCTCTGACATGTACGAGGAACTGACATGACTTTACCTGCTGTCATGGACAAGGACTCAGCTTTTTTCCAGACACCTCTGAAAGATATCTTGGCTTTGGTTCTGACTTCCACCAGTTCTTCTTTGACTTGACTGATTCGGTCGTAGGCTGCAACGACATCCACATAAGTTCCTTGTAAGTTCCTGCTCAGACCAAATGTGAATCCGAATAGGTACAGAACTGTTTGGAATGCAACAATGAAGGTCGAACTCTTCATAACTTAACTCCCAATCGCTGTCCAAGACAATGAAGATATTATGCACTAATAAAACGATAACACCTACCCTCATCTTGTGGCCCAAAACCACTATTTCGGCACAATTGGAGAATCACAAAAATGCAAAAATAAAGTGAATGAAATAGGATTAATTTTATTAACATTCAAAGTGACATATATTCAAGGTTTATAGTTGAAAAATATGAGCACATAATGTTACTTCGTTAATTTCTTTCACGGGATGTAAATTTCCCTCTGTAACATACATTACCACTATCATTAAATCCCAAATGCTTTTATATCGGTCACTACAGTCAAGAATTGAGAACATAATAAACCAGAAGTGCAGTAACCATCGGCTGTAATATTTGTAAGCATTTCGGCCAGATTATACCATGGCCAATGACCTACCTGAGATATGAAACATAAGCGTGTCATATTTTGTTAAACATACTTAATTTTAGGTTTATGAGTTTTCTTTCTATTTGACATCTGAATCTACGACAGACTATTTTCATCATTTAGGAGTACCAACGTGCCGGACAATACATCAAGGACGCAAGTGATACTGTGTACTTAGAATTATATTCAATGGTTTCCATGTAACGTAAGTTACATATTATAAGTAACGTAAGTTACATGGGTAATATTATTATATGTGATTTTGTTTTGGTATATATTCATACATTAATTTGTCATAAATTGTATGTGAACGTATAAAACACCCCATGTTCCAATGAATTGGAGATAAAAATTATCAAACACTACACTTCGAATATCTATAAAACTAAAACTTTCTGACTTGTCAGTGTATATACTCTACACAAGAACAATAATCCATAAACCTGTGAGATGTTAAGACAATGTGAGACACCATACATTATGCTAATATACATTATGCCAATAAAATCACGAGAGTTGGGAAAATGCTATTTCGTTATTCAAGGGATAAGTATGCCATGTTTTGCGTTTGATTTCAATTGAGAAATTGGTAACATAGATTTCACATTGATTTGATCAGCATGAAAGTATACGTATCAATCATCTCTTTAATGTTCTGAATCCATTAGTATACCAGTCGCTTTAATAGGCTGTTTAAACGATTGAATAAAACGACCATAAACTTAATGCAGGAACACTCTAGAGAACAGCGATTGCAATATTGTACAAAGAAGTAAAAAATTCCAAACCCTTGCATGGAACAACAAGAAATGGCAACAAATGAGATACTTGGTTATATGTGCTCTCAAACATAAACAATAACGCCCTATGCACAATATAATGTCTATCATGAACTTGCTGAAGAAGAACTATACAGGAAAAGGTAAACAATAAACAAATTTTGTCACTTTTTAATCAATAACACCTCAGTTGGATGTCAATAGCCTAAGAAATAACATCACATTTCTAAGTTTCACAAAATCTAGTAGGATGGAGGAAATCCTTATGTGTATACTTAGTAGACGTCTTTATTTACATACAAGTAGGCCTAAAAATATTTTAAACATGTATCTTAACCCATATTACGAAATTGATGGCAAATATGTGAGAAAAAATATCGGTCGTTAATGCCACATGAATCTGTCTCCTGGATTAATGTTTTGCCTTTGTTATAAATTAAGTGAAAATCTAATTGCTACATTACAAGTTATACAATGTATTAATAACAATGATAGGGAATGAAAACTTCAGTCTTCAATGCAATTGAATCTATAACACCAGATATTCGGCGAACTCGTCCCCTGTGCCTTTTTACTCTTGCGTTTGTGAATTCCTTGACTTTGCTTCTTTCTTTGTTAACCAACAGATTGGTATAGAATACAATCTGTTGGCGCTTACGTGCCCTATAAGCGGCCTGTATCTCAGCTCTGCTTCTACCCATTGCAACTGTATAAAAATTAAGAGAAGAATGAAAAAAAATAATTAGTTTTATGAACAATATCACTTACTGAAACTTACATCACTATAGGGTTTATATTATGAGTTCATTAGTTTGGTCAATGATGAGCAAGGATAATTGTTGAAACATGTATTTTCATAGCATTTGTTGTATTTTCTTCATTCAAAATAGTTTCTTCTTCACTATGAGATAACAATTGATATTCCCAACACTAATTCCAGTGATATTTTTGTTTACAAGTGGTCATTAAGAAATTCCCTAATTAGTATTTGATCATAGAAGATATATATTATTTGATATTTTATTTTCTCATAAAATCTGACTAATTAAACAAATAGGCCTAAAACCTTAAATTTGTTTCAAGGCATTAGAGGTCGCATCAAACTTTAGTCTTTACAATTTTCATTCGATCTCATTTATAGTCAATAATAAAGTGGTTCATTATAAACAAAAAAATGCTTAGCACCAAAAAATGTGCAACTATGATACCAAATTTAGACCCTATTTTGAAATGTCAATGGGATCACATTTTAAACACAAACCGAAAATTTGTAGGCCTAGACCTCTAGGCCTAGTCTAGATTAAATATATTGGGCCTACTACAGGCCTACTATTTATGATGGGTTGTCCAAACTTTGCGCACTTTTAAAAATTATTCATTAGGCTCAATTTTTTTCACAAAATATTCATAATTTATACAAAACCAAATCAAAAAATAGTTACCACATTGACGGCAAGATCATACACTATAAAATCATGGACGAAAATGTAAAGTAGGTCAAGGGGTTTCGCCGTTATCGCGATCTAAAAATTCTATTCCGATCGGCGAATGCGGGCTGTGCTGGAAAACCGTTCGGAAAGTGTGACCTAACTTCGCGCACCAAAGCTTTTGTGGAGATATAAACAAAAACTGAAGCTCAAAAAGTGAAATATTTATATCAGATTGATGGCAAAATGCTATAGAATCGGTTAGTACCAAATTTAATTCAAATTTTTGATGATTTCTGCTTGCAAAATGGTGATATCGTGATGCTTGTTGATTTCTTCAAAACGGGCGCTAGCGGTGACAAATTTGCCGATCTTTTGCCAATATTTTCATGAATACTGAAGTCATCCTGAGAAACTTTCACTTAAGGGTAATTTTAGGTCGCTTTTCACGTTGGTGATGTCAGATTTTAAGGATATTACTATATTGGGCCCTAGCTAGTTTTTTAGATAATGACCGTCCGCGAAGTATGGACACGCGCGAAGTATGGACACGCGCGAAGTTTGGACTCACTGCCATATAAATTCTTCTGCATTCGGCCTTAAAAATTGGTATTTTGAACGCCAAATATTTTGTAAATAATAATAATAAAGGCCCTAGAAATCTATGTCATCCCTGACCTAACTAAGTCTGGTTAGGCCTACGAGTCATTTCCGTGCTAGCTGTCACACTCACTGTACTGACTAGCGCTAGCGCCCATAACACGCTAATATACAGTGCAGTTAAAATCAAGCCAGGGGCAGGGCCATGCAGACTCGACCATGCGATCAATCGGAATCCGCATATATATCAATGCAATGCCAATTTCATATAAATATTAAAAAACATAATACGGTGCGTATAATAGGCCTACTTATCAAATTATAAACTTCAAGTTTAAGATCTTATTATTACCTTTGAACTTTAAAATGTACTCTTCCCAGCCCCATTTGGTCAACCGTGCTTCCATGGCCATTGCCAACGTGCAAATTCCAGCAAACTCGTGTGTGCGCATATAGCAGCAAGCCGGCCGCAGCTACAGCTGCATGTAGCTAGCAGCAGCATGCAGCCATATAGCACACTACCGTACTAGCAAGCTATTAAATTGGCGGTAAACGCGGCTACGCGTACGCGCGTATACTAATTACATAAAAACTCGAGCGCGCCGATGTAGAAAATGTAGTTACTTGATTTGTTTTGTTTTAATTTATATTTTTCATCATCTCACATCTGGTCATAATTTTTTTGAAATATGCGATTACAATATCCAAATTTTCTTTTAATTGTTAACCATCTATATCTACCTTATCGATTTGTGCATACTATAATACCCGTTGTTAGTTTTATGCCACGGTATCAATCTGAGACGCGAGCTAGGCGATCAACGCGCCCCCGCCCCTGCTATATGCAGGCTAGTATAGGGAAATTGGAACAACTGGAACCAATTGCCAACTGGTTTTCAATTGGAACCAGTTGTTCCAATTTCCCTATTGAAACCAGTTGGCCAACTGGTTTCAATTGGTTTTGCTCTAATTGGTTTTAACTGGATTTTGGTCCTGGGTACGTGGATCAAATTCAGCCCATCTGATGACCATGCGTTCGTGGTCGGAATATGACAAAACATAAACGAAGCCGCTGCTGATGTGATCAATCAACCTCTAATAACAGTATCGTAGATCAAACAATATGAAACATGGTCAAACACTTTAAATAATAATGAAAAATGCGGGGTCATAAAAAAATGACCCAAACGGGGTACCCGCCGCATATGCGGGGTCAATATGCATGCACAAACCCCATGTAAGTGCGGAATGTGAAACAACCACATGGTGTGGTTACAATTTGACCACGTTTGGGTCAAATATGTAACCACGTACGCTAGGTGGTCTTTTAGTCTAAACCCACTGTGCGGGGTCACCAAAAATGACCACTAAAGCGTTGTTAAACTTTGACCACGACTGGGTTAAATATATAACCACACAATTATGGTCATTTTGGCTAACCCTATACGGTGTGGGGTTATTATCTTTTAAGAACTGAACAGGCCTACCCTGCAGTATAAAATAAATGAAAACAAAATAAATATGTATAATGTTATATCGAGGTTATTACCTGACTTAAGCACGAATTCCTGTGAGCAAGCAACTGCAGGGGACCGACGGCTTGAGGTCCTCTCCGAGGGACCTGCAATGAGGATAAATGCCTTATTCCAAAGGGCACTAGCGCACCACTTGGGAATCGAACCCACTGAGGTCACCGGAGTTCGTAACCCTCGCTCATCCAAAATGACCACAAAGTGTGGTTACAATTTGATCACGTTCAGGCAGTATATTGTAGGCCTATAACGTTATAGGCCTACAATATACTGCCTGAACGCTACGTGGTCATTTTGGCCACTGTGCGGGGTCACCCAAAATGACCAGTAAGCGTGAATGATTATTTTCCATTTGAAACATTCTGCGTGCACGTGGTCGCAATCATCGTGGTTAGTTCTACTTGATGCTGACAAAAAATGACCCAATTTTTATGACTAGTATAATTATCGTTGATTAAACCGTGACCACGAAATGTGGTCGAATTAGTCTCTTTCATCTGGCCACATTGTGCGTGGTCATAGTATAACTAATTATCGTGGTTAATTCTGATAGTGGTTCTGACCAAAGAAACTGTTTCGTCGATCATACAACCACGAAACGTGGTTAAATCATTTTGACCACGTAAAACCACGCAAAATCCGACCACACATTTTTAAGATAATTATCGTCGATCAAACCGTGACCACGAAACGTGGTCAAATTATGCTCTTTCATCTGACCACGTTCTGCGTGGTCAGTATAACTAATCATCGTGGTTAATTCTAGTAGTGGTTCTGACCAAAAAAACTGTTTCGTCGATCATACAACCACGAAACGTGGTTAAATCATTTTGACCACGTAAAACCACGCAAATTCCGACCACGCATTTTTAAGAGTGTAGGGGCCCCTTGGATCCGCCCATGCTTTGTAGAATAGCTGGTACGTTTTGAAAATCAGACCTGAACGCGATATAGAATACACAAAGAAAATAGGTCTCCGTGACAAATTCTCCAAGTCTTCACTCATCTTCTCATTTTTTTCTCTCTTCCCCTTTTTGATTTTTTTTTTCTTCCTTTCCCCTTTTTTTGCCCAGCCAATAGGGGAGGGGGGGGGCGGTCCCCCACCCCCTGGATCTGCCTATGGTTAACCTGCATCACTCGGTCGCATTTTTGTTTTTTACTGATTAAGAGAAGTCTTTAGAACATCTACCTATATAAAAAAATTGTAACATGACTTGACATGACAGCTTTTCCAAAAAAAAAGATTTTTTTATGCAAACACACTGTATAGTTCATCTTAATATCATATAGAGTAAGTGATATGTCCAGTCTGGAAGTTGACAAATTATCAGTGAATAAACTAGGATAAGACCTTACTGTCTGAAGACATGTTGAGGTCTGAGGTCCCAGGGGCAAGGAAAAGACCATCCAGTAGCTTACTCAGGATTTTTGAAAGGGGGGGGGGTTCAAGCTGAATGAAATGTACTTTTCATTCAGCTTGAACCCCTCCCTTTAAAAAATCCTGTGTACATTACTGATCAGTTTAACACAAATGTTCTATTGCTGTAAGTAATGACTGATGTTGCAATTACACTTTATCACATGATTAACTTTTTACCAATCATAGAGCAAGATTCTTAGTATGATAGAGCAAGTATCTTAGTATGTGGAATGTGAAGTATGAATAAACAGTTTAGTGATTTAACCCGACATTGACAATTTTTACATTTTGTACAAGTAAATGTAATAACTATCTGCAGAGATTTGACCATGTATCATTTATTTAAATAAAGAAAAGGTTGATTTTTATGATGTACATTACTCAGCTTAATTGTCTTATTTTACGTGTTTGTTTTTTTCATTTCATAAATATGTTTTTACATTCATAATGTATGACTTTCTTCTTATAACCATTCCTTTGAAATAATTTTTTTGTGCCATATTCAGCATTACGTCAAACTTCCCTTTGAAACAATACCGCAGTTCGGATTGCGAACTGCGGTGTTGTACCCCATTTTCCATTTGGATCTCCTAAAAATCATTTCCAAGCCCTTATCAACCGCGCTTGGCCAAGTAATCCAGGGGTAATCCCCGCTGTCTCAATTTCACCCCCACAGGCCAGTATATGAGCGTTGAGCAAAGGACGAAAAGATAAACAACAGCTGCGCTATTACGTAAGACTTCTCTGCCTGTAGTAGGACCTTCGGAATGAAATTATTGTATTCCATATTTAATCACGTTTTCAAAGGCATATTGTATTCAGTAACCCAATGTTAGTCCATTTTCAATTTCGAACAAAGAAAATCGACCTCGGAATAAGGAAAGTAAGCGAATAAAAATGACGGCATGCTTACAGGGACCGCACTCAGCGCTGCGCATGCATCCCATCGTGTGTGGCCCCCTGCTGTGACTGTATATGCCGGACCAATGTCAAGAAACAGGTGTTTTGATACTTAAATTGCTTTCTTGAGGCAGTTACGGCTGGAGAAGAGAATTGATGAGAAGGGGAACTGGGGTATAGTGTTCTCAAATGGAAGTTTTTCGTCATGAGTATTGAGAGGTTGAGAAGCTCATATAAATATCCAAATGAATTTTCAAATTCTTCGGGAGGAAAAATATTTATTCAATTGTACTTTTGATATTTCTATTTACCAAATACATTAATATTCACTTATTCTGAGAAGTTTACACAACCTGAATTCCATTGTTATGATTATTGAACTTTTTAACCACAGGTGTTTAAACCTACAGGTAAACTTGTTTGAGTCAACCTTCTGCAGCCAAATATTCACCAGTCGAAGCAATTTTTAGACCACTGTATGCAAAACATACATGAAACATAATGAAAATTCAACTAATTTGTACTAAAGTAAAAAAAAAAAAAAAAAGAACAGTGAACACATACATTCAAAATAGACAAGACACCAATTATTTTTTCATACTCATTTAATGGAATATTTCACATGAAATGTGTATATACAAGGGCAACGCTATGAATACTTCAAAAATATTTCACATTGCTTGTTTTTATTCACATAAATGTTATGAAGGTTTTGAATTAGAAATGTCACTAAATTTCATTCAATTACTAGGCATGGCTGAATATTTGTTCTCTTCAGACTATGAATTATGATTTTAAAGGTCAAGTCCACCTCAGAAAAATATTGATTTGAATCAATAGAGAAAAATCAGACAAGCACAATGCTGAAAATTTCATCAAAATCGGATGTAAAATAAGAATGTTAAGACATTTCAAAGTTTCGCTTATTTTTAACAAAATAGTTATATGAACAAGCCAGTTACATCCAAATGAGAGACGATGATGTCACTCACTATTTCTTTTGTTTTTTATTGTTTGAATTATACAATATTTCAATTTTTACGAATTTGATGATTAGGACCTTCTTGCCTGAAGCACAAAATGTTAAAATAATGGAATTACTCGTGTTCAGGGAGGAATGAAACTTCATTTCACATGACAATGACGAGAAAATCAAAATATTTCATATTTCATATAATAAAATACAAAAGAAATAGTGAGTGATGTCATCAGTTCCCTCATTTGCTTACCGACCAAGATGTGCATATAACTGTTTTGTGAAATGAAGCAAAACTTTAAAATTTCATAACTTTCTTATTTTACATCCGATTTTGATGAAATTTTCAGTGTTATGCTTGTTGAATTTTTCTCTTTTTATTCATAACAAGTTTTTGTTGGGGTGGACTTGTCCTTTAATGATGGACAGATTGCCTATCAACAGGAAAGACCAATAATTGGGTTATGTAAAAGAATCATTTCTATAATTTTCTTTTTGATCATTTTCTTCTCATTCTTTATATAAAATTGTAATTTATTTCAATAATAAATAATTTTTCACAAATGCAATAATAAAAGAAAAAATATTTATACTGTACAATTAAAAAAAAGGAAAACATTGTTATCTTCCTCCCCAGGCAAAAGAAATGTATCTCGATTTTTACAAATTTAAAGATTTTAGGGAAAATATCACATTTGATGAAAAAATGTTTCGTTTTATGTAAAATAAATTACGACATGCATTGCCCACAGAGTTTTAATCAACCATTTGAACCAGAAAAAAAGATATCTTTTGCACTTTTCAATTAATAGGTAATATAGGGAGCAAACCTGTTTGATAGGTAGAGTGTTATGTTATGTAACTTGATCGCCATATTTATAACATAAAATATATTATGGATGTCTAAACCGACATGTTTACACGCAAAGCCAACAATATTACTTGAGAGGGGAGGGGATTGACTTTTCTGTTTTGTAAGCAAATCTTATACTTCAAGGTGACATTACTTTTTAAGTAAATATATTAACCAAATAATACTGGATCCTATGTACAAGATCAGGGGAACATTTCACAAAATGTTTCATCAATGATTTTCACTGACTTATTTGCTCTTAGCCAATCAGATTGAAGGATTTGCAGTAGCTTGTAACATCTGCAAGAGAAAATCCTTTTCATGAAATACTCCCCTGTTGAAACTTGGAGCAGTCCAAGAGAAAAAAACTTTCGAAATGTTTCTCATTTTCAAAACTTCATAAATTCAGAATACATGTAGGTAGGTCTTTCTCTTTAGTTATTTCTTTAAACTTAATTGTTATGGCTAACAGAAACTGGCCTTGTGACATATTGGATGTTTTTAGTTGGATTTCAATAAAAAATGTCATTACAATTGTCATACACTTTGATGAAATTCTATTTTGAAGTGTAGAAAATGGTTCTTTTTATAAAGACATAAAACAAAGTTACAAGCCTAGACAGATATATTCAACATCTTTTCTACCTCATAGCTACTTGTGCATCAACATATTTCCTACAGGAAACTACCTTACATATCCTACCTACCAAATTTGATAACGATGTACTAGAATGGAATTGATTAATCAAGTAATATTTTCAAAGTATTTCCAGTAGTGATGGAGATACAAGTATGGGGACTACTTTAAATAAATGATGAAACTATCAATCTGTACTGACTGCACAGAAACATTGTTACCTCTAAACAGAGGTCTCGTTTCAACTGGTAATGTGGCAGCGATGCCCAATGTTACAATGCATGACACATTGAATAAACTGTTGATAAAAACCACTTGAACATCATATTTGATCATATCAACATGCACAGTTTCTCCAAACCCCTTTATTAGATGATTCTTAACACAGTGTTCCATATTCTGTAGTCAAGGTAAATTAGGCCAAGTTCGAACTCTGTGTTATTATGGGAAGCTGAAATTTCAAACTTTATATTGTATATTCTTTATGGTTTCTGTCATCATTCCCCATATTTCAATGGTGATGAAAATTTACTTCAGTTATCATTCCCAGACATTTATGAATGTAAGTGCCAAATGCGCTGAGAATTTGAAGCTATGCTGCTGGAGATTGGTGACATGTGGCTTTCCATAGTTAAAAAATATTTAAAGGACAAGTCCATCCCAACAAAAACTCTTAGTGTGAGTGCATCAGATGTAGATGTTCTTAGGTTTTAGATGGGAATTTAGGGAGTTTGGCACCCGTTACTTTGCATTTTCTGTTTTACCATTCAAAAGGTCTCAATATACAGCTAGTCATTGTTTCACGAAAATGCTTATGCTTAAAAAGAGAAAAATTCAACAAGCATACATCAAAATCGGATGTAAAATATGAAAGTTATGGCATTTTAAAGTTTTGCTTATTTCCAACAAAATATTTATATGAACGAGCCAGTTACATCCAACTGAGAGAGTTGATGACATCACTCACTCGCTATTTCTTTTGTAATTTATTATATGAAATATTTTCATTTTCTCGTCATTGTCACGTGGAATGAAGTTTCATTCCTCCCTGAACACATGGAATTCCATTATTTTAACATTTTGTGCTTCAGGCAAGGAGGTCCTCATCGTCAAATTCGTAAAAATTGAAATATTGTATAATTCAAACAATAAAAAACAAAAGAAATAGTGAGTGACATCATCGACTCTCTCATTTCGTTGCAACTGGCTCGTTTAAATAAAAATTTTGATGAAAATAAGCGAAAATAAGCGAAACTTTGAAATGTCATAACTTTGTTATTTTACATCCGATTTTGATGAAATTTTCAGCATTGTGCTTGTCTGATTTTTCTCTATTGATTTAAATCAACATTTTTCTGGGGTGGACTTGACCTTTAAGACTGGAGTTTAAATTAGACCCGAATTCAAACAGGCCTATGTTGAGTTCACAACTGTATCCAATCAAGTTTCAACAGTAGGAATTAATATCACAGAATGCAAACCAAAAGCCAAAAGAAACATAGGATCCACAGTCAACTATGATATTTATTCCCAACTACCTACTTGAAGCTTTGCTTTTTGCCTATCGTTCATTATTATCAAAGCAAACTATTATTGTATTCAATATATTTCATTCCTATTACAAGTAGAAAGTCCACTATTACTGTTTGCTACTGTTAAAAAAAATATTCTTTTCCTACTTCAAATTCAAAAGGCAAATTTACTATATTATCTCATTATCTAATATGATTACATGACTTGCTTTGAATTTCTAATAACACTGCAAAAAGCCAATATATTTTTATAATTCCAATTGATGTTATAAAAATTACTTTTTATGTTGGATCAAGGAATTGAATAACTAGTTCATTTAAACAGATATGTGTCTAGGTACATCTACATTTTTAACTTTGATAATTTAAAAAGACAAATTCATAAAAAATGAAACATTAAAAACCTGTTGGTCTAGATCTACACTTTGTTGTATAAAACCTGTGTATCCACTGATAAGAGCACAATACAAACTGTGTAGGATTTCAACAGTCAGTAAGTCATATTCTGAAATGTACAGGGGTAGACACTGGTGCCAATCTGTAACTGGTAAAAATTACTGCAGGTCAAGTAAATTTCAAGGACTGGTAAAACTCATTGGTCAGATATGTCCAGTAAAAAAAAAGAGAATAAGATTCAGATTAAGTCTGCTTTAAAGTTGTCACGAAAAACAATGTAGACAGATAATTTGAAAAACACCCATCTGATGAATAAACACAGTGGCCCGAATTCACAAAGGTGGTTTTTAAAACCATCGGGTAAACCCATGCTTTATGCAGATTTCCTGTATAAATTATGAGTATTTACCAGGTATATAAAAAAATTCCAATGCTGATGAGTGGTTTTGTCACGAGAGCGCCAAGTTGACGCCTGTTGCCGTGGTTACCCTCTCTATTTTATTCACGAGTCCACTGTTTACAATGAATGAGTCCACTCTTCAAACAGGCATCCGTTTGGCGCACTGTGACAAAAGCGCGCATGAGCACTGGAATTCTTTAATATGCGCGGTAAATAATCGTAATTTATACAGGAAATCTGCACAAACCATGGGTTCAACTGATAGTTCTAAACACCACCTTTGTGAATTCGGGCAAATAAATCTCTGGTTGCACCAGATTAAAATAAAGAAAATACATGTGTTCACAGACAACTACACCAAGCATTTGATGCCTACATTATTAGTGGTGACGGTGGTGGAGGACTCTAGGATAGCAATTATTGGCACCTCAAAAACGGGATAATTAGCTATATATATCAAACTACTAAACTATTTACATATGTGCATATATAGCAATCATCATCAGAAAAGACGTGTTGCAAGACATTTCAGACCAGACATGCAATGTACAGAGCACACTCCAATACGCGACCTAATTATAGTAGCTGAATACACATATCAAATTCATGCAAGTATAAAGTAGACCAAGCAATATCTAAAAAAAAAACATATGTTTTCGTTTTCAAAAATATACACAAACATATATTACATTATTTACAATGCATGATATATTTTGCAGTTCTAGGAGAAACTGACAAAATAAGCTGGCTGTCTACTTCATTGTTTTTAAGTCATACCTACATGTACATGCACAATCTATTTCATACTGATGTACACTATTGACGAATCCAACTTCAGAGTTTGGCAGCCAAAATAAAATCACTTTCTTCACTGGGTTATGAAAACCCATTTGGAATTCTAACTAAGTGCATGCATTATCTTTTGTTAGGAATAATACAAGCCCCCCCCTCCCCTCTCTGATAGATATTTTTCTAAAAATCAGCATCCAAACCAAATATGGAGACAAATCTATCAAAACATTGACACAAATTAATACTTTTGCTACTTGAACATATTACTGACCACGAATGAAGTGCATACATATTAAGCTGAAATAACTTGATGATATGTAATTTAAAAGAAAATGATATTTTGATTGCTGTATAGGGTATACACAATCTAAGACAAAGTAAAGGAGAGATAAAGAGTAGAAAATGAAATGAGACAAAGGCAAGTTATCCTGACACACTACAATGACTGTTGGTGAAGAACATGTGATGCATGATACTGGCAAGTTGGGCAAAGTGGCAGTTTGTATATACAGACAGCAGGCTCATCCACCTGACCATGGTTTTGGAGTTCTCAATCTGAAGACTGATTGATCAAACCCATCTCAACGGCCATATCCAGGGACATCCCCGCAGGTAGCTGGACGCAACTGCCGTCGTCCAGGATGTACTGCGGGCTGGGCTCCTCGACCGTCTCGATGGCACCACCCTCCATGGACAGTAGAGCTTGGACAGTCTCGATGGTCATGCCTTCGGGTGTCTGGATCTGCATGGCGGTGCCGTCGGGTTTCTGGAGGAGGAAGGTGCCGTCCTCCAGCTGCATGATGGTGGTGCCCTCGGGTAGGACGGTGGTCTGCTCCACCAGGTCTTCTGAGGGGGATTCTCCCGACTCCATGAGGGATGGACCGGACTCGTTGGCTGCCTCCGCCTCTTGGGCTTTGGCAGGGTTGTTCTGAAGAAGGAAAATCATGATAGAATTGGTCAAATCTACCTAGCACAGCAGAACATCAGAAGTTGAATCTTTGTCAAGCATGATAAAATTTGAAGACTGCTCTCCTTTGTTTTAAGGGCCCAAATCATATTGGATTTGTGTGTGTGTGTTATGATGCCATCTTATCAGTTTGATTGCAATAGATGTATGTCACTTACCTTCGTCAGGACACTGAAATGATGTTACTGGTACCTGATCACATTAGTCAAAGACATATAATCTGGTATGACAGAATCTGCCCTATTTCTTTTTTTTATAATGTCATTTTGGTATTAATAATCATGATGAATTATCAAACTTGCACTGCAATATAACTGGTATGCCACTTGAAAAGGTTAAAGGAGAATGAAACCTTTGGAAGAAGATATGTGAAAACAAAACAGAAAAATCAAAGAAACAGATCAACGAAAGTTAGAAAAAAACGGACAAATAATGAGAAAGTTATGAGCATTTGAATATTGCGATTACTAATGCTATGGAGATCCTCACATTGGCAATGCGACAAATAAATGTGATGTCACTTGTAAACAACATATGTACGTCCTCATTTAGTATATCTTTCACTTAAACTGCCTCTTTTATCACATCTATCGGTAGATCATGTGTTCTTTCTATAGGAGGGCATGTAATACAGATTTTCAAAGAATACATCATGGATAAAGAGTCTGTATCACCATAAGAAAGAAGCAAAAAAAGACATTTTTTGGTATTTTATAGTCCATCAAAGGAAAAGTTGTTCACATGTGACATCACACATCCTTGTCACATTGCCAATAGGAAGATCTCCACAGCATTAGTGATTGCAATATTCAAAGGCTCATAACTTTCTCATTATTTGTCCGATTTTTCTCAAACTTTCTTGATCTGTTTCTTTGATTTTTCTGTTTTCACATAAGCTATCTTCCAAAGGTTTCATTCTCCTTTAATTACATGTACATCATATCTAATCAAATCTACCATTTACTTCAAACATATACCTCAAGTCAGAATAATCAGTATGGCTAAAAATGAATGGCGGTCACTAATGGAAATTCTTACCACATCAGTGGAATCTTGGGTGGATGTGAGGAGCTGTGAGTCTGAGGATAAGCTAGAGCTTTCCTTGGCTGTATCATCCTCAATGGCAGTGATGCTTTGTTCTGATGATGGTGTAGTGGTAGTAGTAGTTGCAGAGCTGGTGGTGGTCTTGCTCTCTTGTGACGACGTTGACTGGGTATTGGTAGGTTTCTTTTTTTAATGAAATTAAATTAAGGGAAAAAAATTGGGAATAAGAATTATTTTTAGTATGTCCACTCCATTGTGAATAATGTTCGTCAAGTTTATAATAATTGTGATGTACATGGTAAGATTAATTACTTGATGTACAATCAATAGTTACATTTATTTTTTGGGGGGAAGAGGGGTAACAAAGAGAGAGAGGGGAATACACAGATCAAGACAGAGAAGAGACAAGAAAGAAAGACAGAGAAGAGACAAGAAAGAAAGAGAGAGAGAGAGGGAGCAGAGAATAGGGGGAGAGAGAGAGAATGGGTGATTTCAAGCATGGTGTTGAAATCTGGTGTTGGTGTTGTGACAACACCAGCCACAACACCGTACTTGAAATCAGGCTGGTGTTGGGATTGACCTCGGAAAATATGACGTATGCAGTTCGTGTCGAGAATTTCTTGCGTAAAGTTGAGATGATCAGCAGCGCAGAGGCGTGATGTCATAGGCTATCGATGATGCAATCGGTATCGCCCCTCTGAACTCAGCTCGATGTTGGAGCTCGGTTCAGTAGCCTTTTCACGCTCTTAACACCAAAGCAACACTGTACTTGAAATCACCCAATGAAACCTCAATGCATATGCAAGTATACCAGTAGTTGTCAACTTTAGGCACCAATGTAATTAGTTAATGACTACCTTAAGGTATCATGAATAAAGCTTAAGTTATCATTTCTGAATAAGAAAAAAAGACACATTCACACAACTGACTCAATGAAATAGGCACTCACTGTTCTGATAGGCTTGAGTGGTGGCAACGCCGTCGTCACACTGGTTGTCTTGGCCGTCGGGCTGGATTCAAAAGCTTTGGTATTCGACTCCAAGCCTTTGGAGGCCGATGATATCGGACCAAGAGGAGGAATGGGTCTCTTTTCAGCAGCAGGTTTGGCCGTGGTGTTGGCGTTGGGGACGTCGGCAATGGATGCTATGGTTCCAATGGTATGGACCCTCTTGGCAGGAAACGAGGAAGGGGTGGTGAGCCGGGAGTAGCTTGACCGAGGAGAAAGGATGCTGATTGTGCCGGGTGTTTTCTTGCTCGGGGGCTGGTAAAATGAATTTTGAAAATTGCCAAGAAACTTAAATTTAAACTTTAATTCATAAATTGACTAGCATATAACATTTTACCCAATGAAAATTGAACATAGCGATCCATGCATTTCAACCAAGTGGAAATTAGACCCCAGAATCGATAGTTAACATGTTCAGAATACTTGTAATGCTTTCATAACATATGAAATCATAGGTCTTTTGAATAAAGATTTAATCTCTATTTTAAAAAAAAAAATTCAGGGGGTGTAATTGTATTTATCAAATCATTCAATTATAATCATACAACAGATGCAAACAGGTCATTGAATAATTTAGCATAGATAAAATATTAAATGATTAAAGCTTTGGGTCACAATAGTATGACAGCTTTGTCCTTATCAAATGTTGAGAAATACAGAAGAAATAATAACTAGGACTGGGTAAAATGCGGTCCAAATAATTTACCTCACTCTTTGGTGAACTTGCCATTCTGCGCTTCCTCTGAAGTGCTTCACCTACACTCTTTGCAACCTTTGGTTGTTTTTGTTCTTTATCTTTGGATAGTGCTTCTTGCTTCTTCAGAAGTCTTACAGTCTTTGGCAGAGCATCGTCTGAAGGACCTTTGAAGCGGTATCGTCCAGTCTCCACACCAAGAACTTTCGCCATAGCATCATCCTCGATTAGAATCTCTTGTGATGCGTTTCCTGTGCAGAAAGGGAGGGGAAATAGAGAAGAAATAAAATTAGTAAAAGATGCAACTTACATGTATGCTTAAATTTTATTATATCTTCAACCCTTTAATTCCCAATATTTGGTATTGAGTGAAATGTAATCAACTTGATAATTGCTGAAACTGGATTGGCCCTAAATTAAATTCAAACGGACTAATTAAGTTACAGATAATCCCATGGACTCTATGAACCTACAAAGAGTTGATAAATGTATTTATTTTCATTCAGATATAATACAAATGGACTGAACTGATATCTACAGTGTATGTTTTCCAGTGACCTCACTAAATCTTTTACTCCAGTTTACAGATTTTTTATTGGTTCTTCTTTCGGATGAAAGATATTCACATACTAATTGGAAAATTCCAGGGCCTGAATGTGAGCCCAAAAAGTCCTCCATACAATCAACATACATGTACTATGTTCAGTTTTTATGATTATTTCACATACATTTGGCAAGAAATACTTTATATAATAAGGTACATTAACAGTAAATAATAAACTCTAACGTTCAGCTTGGCATACTCGTTTGACTTGTCATGGGCAACTAAACATCTTAATATAACGACCCAAGAATTTTTTTAAAAGGGAAAATGAAGAAAGAATGTGTATTGACCTTTGACAGAATGATCCTTGACAGGAAAAACTGGAACACGCTCCAGACACGACGCAGCCATCTTCCTGGCTTCAAGATGCATTTCTTTGAGTGATTTCAGGATGGTGGGGAAGATTGCATCTTTGGTGGTGGTCTGCTGGGCTCTGGCGACTATGTACTCCCAGGGAGTGATGACCTTGGACAGCATAGGTAGCGTGACCTTGATCAGATCATCGTCAAGAGGGGTCTTGGGGTCAAAGAACTGTAATATGAAGTAATCGTGAATATTCATAAAAAGAAGATTGATGCATGGTTCAGTGAATACCATATGAGATTTTGAGAAAAGAAGAAGTTCATTTCCTGATTCTGAGATAGAAGGTCAAATCTATCAATCAGTTCTTTTACAACAGAATAATCAAAGGAAAAAATGAGTAGAGTAAATGATGTTTACACCAGATCCGCAGACCATTTACTTCTGGGCCCATGTTTTTTAATGAAACTAATGTTTAGTAAATGATGCTATGATTCAATGAAAAAATTGATATCGACCAATAAATGGCACATTCAGTAACATTAAGCAGTGACTAACTTTATCATTCAAGCAGGATTCTCATTTCATCTTTAATGATGAAGGGGATAGTTTTGCAAAGTGCTAAACAGACATCTAGATGTATTATGATTTTGTTCCCATTGAACTTTTTTCTAACATTAAATATAAAGGGCATTTGAATATCATGCACACTTTCCTAATCAATTCTCATTGAAAACTTAAAAGACAAAGCAACAAATATTTAAAATCAATTTGCAACAAAAAGTAGAATAAAATTTCAAAACAGATTTAACAATCATATTTCCTGCATTTCACAAATTTTAAAAAAATACTTTGAGCCCTATTTGGATACCATCATCACGCCTTACGGAATCTAAAGTGACTTAGTTTAACATCCTGTATCAAAATGGTACCGTAATTAGAATAGAAACAGTCCCTATAATTTCTAGTCACCTTTGAAGTTGATGCTTCTGCCTTTGGAGGAACATCTTTGCTGTTTGAGGTTATCACTGGTGCATCGCCACTCGGATCAACGACTTTACGACCCGACCCTGGGGGTCTTCCCCTACCCCGCCCCCTTGGTTTATAAGGATAGTGGTAGGTAATTATAGCTGGTTTCGGCCGTTCTGGTTCTGCTTGTGTGTTTTCTTTGGATGTCTGTTCAGAAGAACTTGGCTCATCATCTTCGGCCTTAGGACTGGGAGATTGATTCCCATTAGATTTCTCGGCTGCCTCACTCGGGGTTTCAGCTGCCTCATTTGGTGTCTCCTCCTTTGGCATCTCCTCCTTTGGCGTCTCCTCCTTTGTTCTGCAAGAAAATATAAAACAAATTAAAAATATAGAGAAAAATGCAGCTTTGTTTTCATTATTTTTTATCAACTGAACTCTTGCTTTGAGAACTATAGAGGTAATATAGTAAAAGTTGAAAAATAGAGGCGTTTTTTAATACAAAATTGGAAAAGTGAAATCAAGATAAATTTCATTATTCATCCCCCCTCCCCCTCTCTCTCTTTCTCTTTTCCTAGAACTGATGATTTAAACTAAGATATGGTGTACAATGTACAGAGACAAATAAAAAAAAACTCCTACTCTTTGTCACTTTGTTTCTCATCAGTCTCCATCTCCATCTGTCGGTCTTCATCTTCTGTCTTTGCAAACACAGAATCAGGATCTCCATGTGTCCGGTTGTCTCTGTAGTGTCTGGCCAGGCCTCCTCTTCCAATGTACCGCTTCTCACAATTCTGGCATTTATACCTCCTCTTCTGATCATAGAAGCTAAGTGCCGAGGCAGCATTTTCACCATCATCATAATCGGAGTATTCTCCATCAGAGGAACCTGGCTGATCTCCCATCTCTTCATTGGACATGGTTTTGTACTCCTTGATTCTATACAGTGGAGGCCTGGACACTCGTCCAGATCGAGTCTTGCAGTTGGCGGGTCTCTTCTGTCTCATAAGATGCAAGTCCTGCGAGGACGGCACTGCTGGAGCCATTCCCTTGGCCGCTGCTTTTCCACCACCTCGACCCACTTTTTTCTTTACTCCTAAGACTATGGTTGGCTTAGGACTCGGAGAGGATTTGACCAATGTTGAAGTGGGTGAAACAGTCGTTTTTGTGCTTGTTGGAGTGCTATTACTGGGGAGCCTGTTGGACAGGATGGTACCGGGTGGGAAAGTTCTGACGGGTGTTTGCTGCTTGTTAGTTGCATTGGTTACAACTTTCATCATTGGAATAGTGCTTCCCTGTTTCGGACTTGGAGACAAGATGGGAGCAGAAACTGGAGCCGTGGTTGAAGCTGGAACTGTAATAAGAGATGGAGCCTTAGCTGGTGATGAAGATGAAGCAGGTGGAGGTGCTGGAGCTGGTTTTGATGACTGGGTGGTCACAGTGGCTGGAGCATCCGGAACACGAACAATAGTGATTGGTTGACCAGGATTCTTTGCCAAGAGGGCCTGCACTTCTGGGGTATTCACAATATTCGATAT
Organism: Lytechinus variegatus; assembly: GCF_018143015.1. Classification (NCBI taxonomy): domain Eukaryota; kingdom Metazoa; phylum Echinodermata; class Echinoidea; order Temnopleuroida; family Toxopneustidae; genus Lytechinus; species Lytechinus variegatus. Next base: position 8,544,740 of record NC_054746.1, on the reverse strand, counting down.
AAGCGTTTGGCTGAGAGCCCCTGTCCCTGGAGGGGTTCGGACAGTGATTGTTACTGGTGAAGGGGTTGAAGGTGCTACTCTCAGAGTTGGAACGCTTGTGATTGGAGCCGTCTGTTGCTGTGAGATGGCTTGAATCAGGCCTGGGGTATTCAGCAGAGATGTTCCAAGGCCAATATTACTAGTAGCAGAACCTGTCAATAAACTATTTCCATTTACAAGTAATGATGTATTTTGAGCTGATCTTGCCAAATTCAAAGATATTGGATTGGCCGCTGGTGCAGCTACTGCGGATGATGCTGTGGTAAGCGCAATTCCAGAAGTGGGAGTGGTTCCAACAGCTGATGCAGAAGCAGTTTCCAGGATGTTTAATGCATCTTTATTTTTTGAGTTTTCGGTGAGAGAGCAATCGCTGCCTGAATCAATCATGGTTGCAATGGACCCAAGTAAAGAACTTGCTGCAATATCTGATAAGACGTTATTCGATGATGAAGACATGGCTGAATCATGATCACCAGAAAGAGCAGAAGAGTCCGTGTCAATTTTGGAAGATTCAGAATCAATTTGGCCAGTTAAACAATCAGCTTGCGATTCAATTGATCCATCAATCAGCCCATTGTCATTGGATGACGTGCTGTCAGCAATCAACATTTGATTCTGATCTCCAACGACGGGGAATCCATCTCCTGGTTCGGCTTCAGGAATGGCAGTTTCAGAAACTTGTTTATCATCATGATCATCTTCTAACAAGCCGCTACCCGCGGCTCCATCGGTGTTTGCGTCTGTCTCTCCTGCCGCGGCAGAGAAATTTATTTCATCTTCCTGTCCAGGTTCATCCATCTTCGAGAGAGCCTCGGACAAAAGATCGGGTGCTTTTCCTTCCTTTGTTCCTGGAGTGCTTTTACCGATAAAGCCTTGCTGTTTTACATTATCCTGTGTGTCGGAATCGGGATCAGAATGGGCTATTTCTCCAATAATTGCATCCTCCGGCTCCGCGTCCGCCATGTCAAAGCTGCACTCAACAAAAGTAAACCCTGCGAAATATATAAAGGGGACCCTGCGCAGTCGTTCTCAGCTAATTAAGAAGTTGTTGTACAAAGAAGTAACGTAGCTTTTGAAATAGAATAGTATAAAACGACTGGTAATAGTCTAGGCCCTTGATTGAGGTCACCTGATTGTGAATTGTGTTGGTTGTGTTCATTAACGTTGTGAAAAGTTACGGATCGGGGCCGGAGTCGGAGAGTTACACTTGGACTGAGCAGAAACAAGAAAGGATCATACTCTTCTGAATCTGTGTTAACTTAAATTAAGACGTCCAAAATGTCATCGGAGCAATTTGAAAGGATTGAAGATGACTACAGAACTCTCTGCGACACAGTCAAGTACAAACTTGAAGCAAGAATTCCGAATTCATCTGGTGGTAAGTCACACACCCATTCATTTTGAATTTTGATTGACTGAAAATGTGAAATGAATGATTTTGAATGACTGACTTTTTTGTGAGTTAGAAGTTAGCACTGTTCGTAACAGACACTGCACTGGTGACTGAAGTCTATCTAAACGTTAGACTAATCTAGCGTTAAAGAATTATACTGATCGACGTCGACTTAAAGTTGAACTTGAAATTGAAATTTTATTTCATCTTTGCATGGTGTAGGCCTAGACCTTATGAATGGTGGGCCCCAACTTGTCTGCGCACCTAACAATTTGAGTTAAGATCTAACATGAATTTCTTATTTCACAAAATCTTTCAGTTGATAAGGTTCCTTACAAGTTACATAATAATGAGTTAGTGTGCCAAATATCTCATAAAAATTTGAAAGAAATATGATTTTCTTGGAAAAAACCTCGGGCTGTTATTTTTAGATTATTATTTTTCCACCATTTTGTGTCGGATTTTTTTATGAATACCTGTCTATGCATTTAATGTGCAAAGTTCGTGCTCGTTGCGTATATTCTTTTACTAGAATCGCGCAGATACGCGGGTGCGCAGACTTGGGAGACCGCGCAGACATGGGGGAACTGACCATACTAAAAATAAACCAATTCATTAAGGAGTTGGATTTCTAAAGTAATATTAATGTTTTCTCTTAAAGAACCTATAATGGGGTGAACATAATTTGCAGACTTTGCACACATTTCAGAAGTGATCATGAAGTTGATTTTCAATCAAAAATATCTCACAGTTCACCCAAAATTAATCAAAATACTAAGCAGAAGCCAATATCCCAAAATCAAATTCACTTTGGTCAAGGGTTTTGCTGGTAGATCTAAAAATTCCATGGCGATTGACTAGTGCTCTCGGCTGAAAAGTTTCATAAAAAAGTGTGACCTTAATTTTGCACAGGATCGTTTTGCAAAGCTTTAGAAAAGAAATCAAGCAGACATAGGTAAGATAATTGTATCAGATGGAGGATAAAATGCGATACATTAGGTTGGTATCACATTTTACTTCCATATCTGGAGACCTTGGCTTTGCTCACAAAGTGGCGATTTCTTGAAACTTGTCGAGAAGTTCAGATTTTCTTGGAGCGGACGCAAAAGGTAACAAAATATGACAATGTTTTGGCAATATTTTCACAAATTGAGAAGCTTACCTTCAAGAAAATTACAATAGGCCTACTATTAAGAAGACACTAATTTGGGTCGGTTTTTCTTTTGGTAATATCAGTTTTTCATGATATTAATTATATTTGAGATATTCGACGATGCGCAAAATTAGGTAACGTGCAAAAATAAGGTCACACCACCATACCTGTTCTATGTAACTAGAATGTTTCTCTGTAATACCTGTTAAGCAGAGGCAAAACATAGATGCCAAATTGAAGTAGGATGTTGTGTCATCAACAAACACTGACAGAGTTTCATTAATTGATAAAGATGGACATTAATCTAGACTCTAACGGAAGTAAAGGGCTGAGGGGAGATTTTTCTTTTCATTAAAATTTTAGAGGTACTAGAATAAGCCCCAGAAAAGTCCTTTTAACTTGATAGGAACGCTGAAAAAACAGAAAGAAAAGTATGAACGAGGTATTATACCCATGTTTTATTTACGACCGGCCCGATCCCAGACCTTTTTACCTTGGAAGTAGGCTTAATTTTATACACAACTTATTTGCCCCTCTGTATTCAAACGTTGGTACTGTACCTAAAACTTGTTTGACGTTGATCGGCATGGGTAGAGCATGAACATAGAAAATTTTCATCTGGATTGTACATGTTCAGGGACCTTTTCCATACCTTTTCCAAACGTGATTTGAACATGTTGACAGTTTGACTGTTCTCTGTAATACTTTTTAAGCAGAGGCAAAACATAGATGCCAAATTCGAAGGAGGAGGTTGTGTCATCAATAACATTGACAGAGTTTCATTAATTAATAAAGATGGACATTAGTCTAGACTCTAACGTATGTGAAGGGCCGGAGGGGAGATTTTTCTTTCTTTTTTATATTATTCATACTTTATGCTGTTTAGCTTGTTTCTACCTAAATTTTTGCTTTTCTCTCTTAGTCTTGTGTCACTATTTGAAAAACCAATGTATATGAGCATTTGGGGTAAATGAGCTTTAATCATTTTGCATGTTTTTATAAATATCAACATAAAAATTCAACCGTTTGTTCAGATTTTGAATTTTCAAGATGATTCTTAAAGTATAAGTGCCTCTTCCATGAAACTATTGGCAAATGGATAAATATGATTTCAGGTCACTTGGCAATATCATTTAGAGTAGTGCTATCAACTTTAAAAAATTAACAAAAAGGGTTTAAGTCTGTATGATATTGATAATTCTAAAATTTTGATATAGGGGAAGTTCACCCTGATGATAACTTAATTGAAGCAGACAAACTAGAGAAAATTGAAGGTTTAATGAAATTCTGCCCAAGAATAACAGAGAATTTTTTAATGAATTAGTAATTTTCCTTTTTGACACAGTAGTTCCTTTATAAAATGTCGTCTTTTGAATTTTTAAAAATATAATTATCTATTAAAAAGATGAAAGTGAGTGTATTTGTGGTGTGAGGCATCAGACTTATCATATCATACTCCTTTCAATGAAAATAATATGTTTCATTATATACATGTACAGTAGTTTATGGAATGTATATTACTATTTCTGATGTGTGCAATTGTATCTCAAAGGAAACAAAGTTTTATGATATAATGTTTGAATTGCCAATTAAGTATAGAACCTCCCCAGTTTTTAGTGCAATGCTAGACTAAATTCCCCGTAATGATAAGTTGGTTTTAATGAAATCAGGGGAAAAAGGGGAAAATAATTTAACAGTTTGGTAAAAATCCATCTATGAAAAACAGAGTGTTGTGTAACAGGTATGTATTGTAATAATACATTGTAAAGGTCAAGTCCACCCCAGAAAAATGTTGATTTGAATCAATAGAGAAAAATACAACAAATATAGTGCTATCACCAAAAATTCATCAAAATCGGATTTAAAATATTAAAGAAGGTTATGACATCTTAAAGTTTGGATTATTTTCCACAAAATAGTTATATGAAGAAGTCAGTGACATGCAAATTAGAGAGTCGATGATGTCCCTCACTCTTTCTTTTTGTTTTTTATTGTTTGAAATATACAAAATTTCAATTTTTACAAATTGGACAATCAGGACCAACTTGTCTGAAGTTCTGAACCATATAGTATTTAAACAATGCTAATTCCACATGTTCAGGGAGGAATTTATCGTTGTTTCACTTGACAGTGAGGAGAAATGTTAGAATATTTTATGTAATAAAATACAAAAGAAATAGTGAGTGGATGATGTCATCAGTCTCCTCATTTGCATACTGACCAGGATGTTTATCTCTTTTTTGGGGAAAAAATCCAAACTTTAAAATGTCATTAACTTTCTTACTTTACATCCGATTTTTTTTTAATGCAGGGGATAGATTATCATTCACATCATTTCATACCCCCTGCTTTTATAAAAATGGTTGATGTATTCATCATGTACCACTAAATAATTTTATTTATGGAATTTATATATTTTAGGGGGAGCTACTTGCATAATGACATCACAAATTAAACTATAGTAAAAATCATAATGCTCTTTTTCTTTGATGGATTTTCACCAATCCTTCACTGATATTTTGCAATATTTTTCTGCTTTTATTAGAACCAATTATGAAACTTTTCATTAGAGTGAACTTCTCCTTTAAGTGTGAGAGGGTCTCTATCTCTCTCTTACTGTTACTTCTTACATCTCTTGTCTTTTTTCTATCTCTTTCTCTCCCCTCCCCCTCTCTTGTTTTTCTCTCCCCCTCCCCCCCCTCTCTTTCTTTTTATCTGCATTTTTATTTTTGGACATAACTTCTTGTTTGTAAATCGTCATACAATCACACATTTTGGGGATTATTGTTGGTGCTACTTGTTTTTCAGGCAAAATGAATAATAAAATAAAATTTTCACCACATGTTTCTTACACTTTCTCTTCATTGTCTTTTTCATTGTAGAGGAAAGAAAAAAACTGGTACGTGAAGTTCTTCGAGAGACAGAGGATCTCCTTTTGATGGTAAGGAACTAAATATGGAATAATGCAAAGGGTATAAGTATAATATTGATTGATACCATATCATGAATTAAATACTTTTCTATGGTTCCAATTTAGAAAAAAAAAATGAAATGTCTGAAAGGTGTATGTTGCATTATGAGAATACTGCAAATCTTTCATTAGATTGGCATCGCCTTTGGTCAGCCTAAATTACCATCTTTTATTATTACATGTATAATGTATTATTTCTAAGATTTATTATTATTGCTATTGTTATCAACCTAAAAGTTCTCCAAGGGAGAATTTATATTGAGGAGAATCCTGGAAGAACAATAGGTTCTTGCTCTGACAACAAAATAACAGGTCACATTACAGGTAACTGAATTTATATTAGGGAGAACTTTGAAATAGGAGGGGACATACATTTCCCTCTAATGATCACTGAAAAAAAATTGTAAAGAAATTATTATTATTTTTGTTTATGTGTTTATTTTTGTAGTTATTTTTTATACCTTATTCATTCCTTTTTTTATTATTTATTTATATATTCTTATATTAGTTTATTTATTCATTTATTCATTTTTTTTTTTAATATTTTTTTAAAAGATTTTATTTAGTTATTTATTGTTTTTTTTGGGGGGGAGGGGGTCATTTGTCCCAAGAACTAAACTGTGGACTGTGTTATTATTTTATTCTTATTGTGTTTTTATTAACCCTTGCTATGACAGGTTACAGGACTTGAAAATGAAGCAAGGCCAGCACCAGGAAGCTTTAGAACTCAACTTATGGGCAAAGTGAGATCATATAGGAGAGAGGTGGAAAGGCTTCAGAGAGATGCAGTGAGTCTGAAAATAATCAATTTTACCCTATACTTATCGCATGAAGCATGCGATAAGTCTACATTGTTAAAGACTTTGATGTGACATTCTCAACATTTCATTAAAAAAATATATTTTCCTTATTCAGAGTTACCTTATTCTTTATATTCCTTTCTCATTATAATAGTTTCTTTCGAGTCACATTGCTTGTAGAGTTATCAAAGAAGCTACATATATATATACACAGGAATAATCACTGAATTTCTCAACGGTTTAAACTTTTATGATCTTTGAACATCTTGAACAAAATGAACAGTGGAGTTAAATCACCATTTTACATTAAAAAGTATTTGATTCTTGACCTTATGCCAAATTGAATTGATCAAAATTGCTTTTTAAATAATGTCATTTAATGTCCATCGCAAATACTGTTCGTTACATTATCATCTAAGATCTAGATCTAGTTCATTTGCATAAAACTGAATTGTGTGAAATTTTTGAAATCTATATCAGCTGAAATGAAATGATCACTTTGAAGAGAAGCACATGTTTTTTGTCCATATTTCAGCAATTAATTCTTGTATCAGAATTAACTTCGGTGGTCATTTTATTGGACTTTGTTCAAAGTAATTTTCAGATTTTCCAGCAACAAGTTTTTTGTTAGGGGAGGTTGTTGATTGAAGTCTGAATGGTTTTTAGAGATGCAATGCATGTATAGATTTATGGGAAGTAACTGGTGACATTTAAACGAATTGGAGATGAAATGGGTCTTGAAATAAACATAATGAATTCATTTGTAGAAATCTAGAGAAATCGTAAATATGAACTAATAAAAAAAATGAATTACATGAATTCATCTGGAGAAAGTAATACCCATCAAACTTCAGAAGAAAATCTGTAATTATGTAATGAAGTCAATACAGGATATTTTTCCTTACAGTAAAAGAATGTAAAATGTTTTACCCAAATCTGTACTCCATAGGGTTAGTGTTAGGGTTATGGCTTTACTTTTCAGTGCATTCAACTGAAGATGACAAGGAAATAATTGAAACATTCTTTTCAAGACCAAACACATGCTCACAAAAGAATACAAAGAATGCATGTACCGTGAAGCCTCTATACATATTCATTCTTTGCCAAGGAAATCTGCAAAAGTTAACAAAGTGAATTTGTACTTTTGTTTAAGTTCACCTGAACAATTTATTGAATAATGATTTTAGTTTTTGATGAATGGTCTAATGTTCATTTGCATTTCACTTTGTTGGTAGCACTTTGCTAAATTGTTCAGAGTCCATAAAAGTAAAGATTTGAATTTAAAAATTTGTGTGGAGCATTGTGGCTCAGTGAATAAGTTTTCTGGCTTTGAATCAGAGGGCTGTGGGTTCAAATCCTAGCCATGGTGTAATTTCCTTCAGCAAGAAATTCATCCACATTGTGCTGCACTCAACCCAGTTGCGGTGAATGGGTACCCAGCAGGATTAATTCCTTGAATGCTTGAGCGCTGAAAGGCAGCTCGAGCTAAAGCCGGGGTAATAATAATGATAATAACAACGCGCCACGGAATAGAATATTTCTAGATAGATGGCGCTATATAAATGCCTATTATTATTTTCATTCAGAGTGCATAATTGGTAATTTAATGATTGTACAATATATCTCATCTTCTTTCAGCAACGGTTTAGTGGACAAGCAAGCGGCAGAGATGAACTGTTATCAGGCGGGTTATATAGTGCCAAGTCAGATTTTGAGGTAAGTAAACCATTTATTGAGGACTTTTATGCAATAAATATGATAATATAACAAAAATGATAAAAGTAAATGAATTAATGAATGAAAGAATAGCATAAAAGTAAATATTTAAAATTCAGTTAATAAATGAAAAAAAAAAATACTTCCAGCTCTTGTAAATACGTCAATTCTACATTCTTAGAATTGACACACATACAATTTTAAAAGTGTAGAATCCAATAAATAAGCACTTCTTTTTTTAGGGCAATGAATAGGCACACAATTATATCCACAACTGTACATGAAATTTGTATGTAGTCCATGTTGTTTTTGTAATCCCTACTGGTCTAAACCTGTTTCATGACTTCATGCGATGGAGAGTTTTCAGCTTGACAAAGTGGTTTGTTGGCTCAGTTGGTAGAGCATCCGTCTCACTACCGGGAGTCTGGGAGTCCAAGCCCCGGCCGCATCAGACCAAAAGACGTTCAATGATGGGAGTCGTCTTGCTGCGTCCCTTGGTTGGCATTGAACAATTTAAAGGGATGGAGCAACATTGAATTGACTCTACGCAGTGTCAAAGTATTTCTACGTTGAAAAATAAAACTATGCATTTTCATTTTTCACATGTTCACTCTTCCTGCTGCAGGCCCACCAGGATACGCAGAAGAACCGTGTGATAGGGGGCATTGAGAGCCTGAACCGAGCCAGTCAGAGCCTTGATAGAACACAGAGGATAGCAGCGGAGACGGATGAGATAGGCGTGGGTATATTAGATGAACTCGACGGGCAGAAGGAACAACTCATCAGGACGAGAGAGCGGGTAAGGAAAATTTTTGGAATGAATAGTCAGTAATGTGATAGTTTTCATCAGTTTTTTAGTTGTATGTATGTACACTTCGTCGGCGTTCATCCGAACCGTCGATCAGTCAATATGGGTAAAAATTTGATTTTGAGATTTTGCAGAAAATTAAAGCACAAGTCCTATTCTATTTATAACTAAATTTCTATCAGCAATTTATTTTAGTTTTTGAGGTATGAGGGGATTTTCACGGCGATGCCATACAAATGTTTAATAAAATGCGCAAACCCCATTCGAAACTGTAACAGAACGATACAATTTTTTCCCAGTTCGCGCAGTCAGCCAAACCACCATCATATCGGCACTTTGCAATGCATTGATATGTATAGTTCTGGGCCGATATTCAATTGAAAGTATTGATTTTGTAATTATTTTCCTTGGCTAAGCAAAATGCTTAAGCGTATTCAAACCACATCTAGGTATTTTATTTTGTCATGCCAAATTTGAGCAAAATTTCTACTTATAACCATTATGATGTTATGGAGTTATTGAGCCAAATAAACGTGCAATATTTATATTCATCTGTGAGCAGAATGTTTGACTGCGGATATACATGCGTGTAAATTGCACTCAGCCAGACTTAACCCTAAAAGGACTGGGCTGTTTGAGATGTTTTTTTGGCCCCCACCCCTTCTGATCTCGGCTGCCGTTCGCGTGATCGCGCCGAAATTTGTCACGCACATTTTTTACCTCATAAAAAACAAGCCACTATAAAAAATTCTGAAAATAATTTTTAAAAAATTTACATTGAATAAAATATGCAAATTTATTCTTGAAGAACAATATTTGCATATTTAATACCCAATTTTACTTCATATTTTCTTTTTAGGGGGCCGATGTCATCTTTGTTCAGTAATCTAATTGTAAGGTTTTCACAAAGAAAAATTGCGAAAGCTAATTTTTTCCATATGCTTTTTTTGTTTTTAGAATTATTTATGTAATTCTATTTTTTTTTCATCTTTTGTTTTTCATTGTTTTTTTAATGGAAAATATTACAGACCATTCAATAACTAAAGTAACCTGTAAATTAATCAAGCAAACCAATTAGAATGAAAAATAATCACCCTTTTATGAATTTCATCTTCCACTGACTTTATACACAAAGTATAAAAATTACCGTACCCATTTTCGGCATGACATTGTCTCGTAAAAATCACATGACATTGTAATGCTATACCTGTATGTCCCAAATTTGGTCTCAAAAGCTGTGCGAGACTTCAAAGAAAAAAGTCTGCGTTTTGGAAACATCGTGCAAAGCATTGGCCCCCTCCCCCCAATCCTTTTAGGGTTAAGCCAGGTAGGCAGCTGACTTAGATCTAGGCAAAATACTTAGCCAAAAATGCGATATACTAAAGATGGATAAGTATTAACTTAGGCAAATTACCGAGTAAAATTCCGGGCAGGCTTAACTATCAAATTGAATATTGTTAATTGTTAAAATTAAAATTAAAATTGTTAATGTGAGATATTATCTGTTTGCATCTGCCTACAGTGGTTGCCTGAGAAATTGTGTTTTCAGGGGGGGGGGTCAAGTTTTCAGTCCGTCCCATTGTTGTTCTTAGATTATAATTTAACATTATTCAAACATATTCATTTTTGTTCCTTGTGTTTTACTGTAGGTGGAAGATATAGATGATGGTCTGAGCAAAAGTAGAAGAATACTCAACAGTATGGCAAGAAGGTAAGCATTGAATTAGTATTCATATTCTGAAAAATAGTGCTGGGTCATTGCTGTCTTTTTCTTTTTTTTTGCAAACCAGATGGGGTTTTGTCTTGCATTAATGGCATTTATACCATGGAGTTGATTTGAACTTATATATTTTAGGATTATGACGGGTCGTGTGGTCCAGTGGTTAGAGCATTGGACTCATAATCGCAAGGTTGTGAGTTCGAATCCCAACACTGCCATTGTCTCCACTTTGATAAAAAGGCCCGAGAGTGATATCTGTCGTCTATAACGTCAGCCACTATGACTGATTAACCTAGACGTAAAATGTTTCATAGGTAATTGGTTATATACCATCTTGGCGTCTACCAGCAAAATGCTGTCCTGCCGAGTTCCTATGGGAGTTACCACAAACAGAATCAGAATCAGAAAAAAATGACTTTTTAAGGATCTAACTACTATTATGACACAAATTAATGTTATCATTGTGTTGATAGGCTTTTACATGCTCAATATAGCTTTTAAGGTATAACTTTAAAAATAGGAAGATAACCTTCAAATCTGTTTGGAAATAACATGGTGCCATTGTCAATACATTGTTTGAAATTAATTTCTTTGATTGGCCGGAATGATTACTGATTAATATCATACTTGTGTAAAGGAAATTATATTATACCTTGAACTTTTTATAATATCTGGGGAGCATTTTTCTATGTTTATCCAACATTTACCGTAGTAACTGTCTGACACCTGAGCTTCATAGCCAATCAAATCCCAGGGAAGTTTTCATATCTGACAACTTGTCAGATGACAAATGTTCATAAAATTCTTTTAGGGACCCATCTTAAGGCCACCGTACACCTTACGACCCGACTGGTCTATGACTGGCTTGTGACTGATTAAGGGGAGATGAATCATAAGGTAGTCATAAGCCTTAAAACCGCACACCTTGCGATCCGACAACCATGCTGTCTGCGACTCACGCACGCTCATTGCCATAGCAACTGAGAAAGTGGCGCTTACTACTGCGTATGCGCATTGTATACCATATACGCTTCATGCAACTTGCTGTCTGATTAGCTGGGAGTTGGATTAAGCTTGCGATCCAGTCATAAGGATTTGATATGTCAAGTCCTTACGATTTTCTTTGCGACTTGTCTCTGACCGGTCTGCGACTCTCAAGCTGACAAGAGCTGTGACATCACATCTTCCCTCACTCAGTCGCAGGCCAGTCGTATACCAGTCGGGTCGTAAGGTGTGCGGTGGCCTTAACAAAGAGTTGTGTCTGATCCGACCAACTACAACTATGGAAAGTCAGCAATGTCAACAGCTAAACTGCACATTTGTTCAAAATATTTTCTAAAGATGATATACATTCACACATTAATTGTTTTCTTGAAAAGCCAGTATGCATCTCTTTCTTTACCAAGGACATTGTGCAAATTTCCTGTAAAAGAAATCATGACAATGATGGATTTCCATATATTTTAGATTGATTGGATCAATCATGGATCAATCACAACTCTTTGTAAGACTGGCCCCCAGTTGTCGACGCTGTGTACGTGTATATGTCTTCATGTTTACTAAATTCTTTTCCTTTCTTTGTTCCTTTGTGCAGAGTCATTACAAACAAACTCATTTTATCCGGTATCATCTTAGTGGAGCTTGCAATCCTTGGTGTCGTCATTTGGTGGAAATTCTTCTCAAAATAACCTTGTCCTAGACCAAAAAAAAACATTTTAGGAATGAAATAGATATTGATGATCATATATATATATATATATTGTTTACTGGAACCAGTGAAGCAGTTGGAAATGTGACAGAATACGAGAATGTGGAGGTAGAGGATTTCAAGATGCCATCATCATCATCTTTAAGCTCTAATACTTGGAGTTTCAAAGTTTTCCTCCAAGTAACCTAATCCAAGACAAAAAAGAACAGTTTAGAAATGAAACAGTTATTGATTACTTGAACTAGTGAAGCCATTGAAAATGTGATGGAATATGAGCATGTGGATGGAGACGATATTAAGATACCATCATCATCAGCTCTTGGCTTTGGAGTGTCAAAATTATTCTCAAAATAACCTCATCCTTGACCAAAAATGATTTAGGAATTAAATTTGCTGGGGCTAGAGGAGCCATTGGAAATAGGAAAAATCCGAGCATGAGGATTAAGACCAGATAAAGATGTCATTATCATCATCTCTTAGATTTTCTGGAGTGTGGATATTCCTCTCCTCATCCAATACCAAGTACATTTTAGGAATGGAATAGTTACCAATATATATGTTTGGACTTATGAAGGAATTTGATGTTAATGGATAAGATGACAGAATATGAGCATGTGGATGAAGACAATATAAGCCACCATCATCATCTCTTAGATTTGAAGTGAAGAAATTCTTCTCAAAATAGCCCTATCTATAAAAACAAAAGAATATGGAATAGGTATTGCATTCACTAGGACCAGTAAAGGTACTGCATGACAGAATAGTATAAGCATGTGGGCTACGACGGTGATGATATCAAGAATGCCATCATCTTCGTCAACAACTCATAGTTGTGAAGTGACATTCTTTTCAAGATAACCTTGTTCAAGACTGAAAATAATTTAGAAATGGAATAGATATCAGTATACTGTATGTTTACTTGGACTATTGAAAGAGTTGATGTTACTGGAATGATGACAGAATAATTATGAGAGTTTGGGGAAATATATAAAGATGTATCATTACCATCATCATCATCATTGTCATCACTATCATCACCATCATCACCATCATCATACTCAACATCATCATCTTCATCATCATCATCACCATCATCATCTTCATCACCATCATCATCATCAACATACTCAACATCATCATCTTAATCATCTTCATCAGTCATCACCATCATCTTCATCATCATCAACATACTCAGCATCATCATCAACATCCTCAACATCATCATCATCAACATCCTCAACATCATCATCAATCACTATCACCATTTCTGTTGTCGTCATTATCATCAGCTCTTGTATTCTCTGGAGTGGGGTATCCTGCCGACCCTGTCATCATTCCTCAAGTTCTTGGCCATGTTTCGTAATGACAAAGTGAATTCTAATGATATGATTGGTTACAAGCATGCATGTGACCAATTATTTATTGGCCTTATGTTTAGATTTACTAATGACTGGTGAGGAGTGGTCATTAGTAAAATATAATAACCAGTCTTGGTTTTGAGATGAGATGGTTTATTAAATAGCAGGATCCACATCATATCCTTATATAACATAATTCACATCATTTAGCTCATTTATGGATGAGATAATTTCCCACATCTTGTTACCATACAAACAGTCCAAATGCCAACGATGTGTATTATATTTTGGATTGCCAATTTAATTTGCCCAAAGCAAATTACGAACATTTGTCTTTATGAAAGAAGATCCTGATTCCATGTTGTACACTGTGACCAAAATCATGTATATTACTGATTACACAATGAAAGGGCGAAGGCAATATATGTATGTTATGATGCCCCATATCTGTGCACATGCAAATGTGCATGATTCTAAGTCCTATGTATTAAAAAAAAATATGTAAAAGAAACCTGACCGACTGACCCAACTTTTCAATTTTGGGCTCATGAGGGCAGCATAATTATTTAAGGCCCAGTCAAATGAAACACTCAATTACCATAATCATTCCATCTCCATGAACATATAATTGTTGAATATTAATGAAAAATCAGTGAAATTGATAAACAAATATTCAATTTCAGGATTTCATGTCAAGGGCTTTAAAGGCTGTCTCAGTCACTGAAAACCTTGAATCATGTGTAAAGTGAATGGGTGTGCAGACATGGGACACGATTCTTTGTTCCAACTCAAAATGACAGGCTGTGGTTTTGGGGGTAAACATTTCATATTTTTGCTAAACTTATTTTTTTGAGATTTTTTTTTGCATATTCGCTTTTGAGAATACATGTATTCAAGGAACATTTGTTCAGCCGGAAATGGGGGTCCTGAGCACCATCGGGGAACATTATTTTATTTCTAACTTTTTTGTATTGCTTAGAGGGTCTATTTAATGAATATTGATCTTATAATTGCCAAATAATATCACATGGGGTTCATATTGGTAACTTTTGGCAGCTGTGAGATCTACTGTGTCTGATTATTACTTAGGTTCTGCTAAATGACAATTTAACATGGGAAAACGATACTACCAGTTCTGGGGCAAGTATTGGCTTTAGCCTATGCCATGGAATCCATAATTAGCACAGGCTAACAATTTTCTAAAGTGAACTTAAATTTGATAAAGAGCCAATTGCTCAATAAAAGCTTACCAGTGAGATATAAATAATTGATTCAATATAATATGTGTGATTCAGTATGTTGATTACATCGCTGTCTAACTGTATATCATTACATATCATATTGAAAATACAATTGTATTATCAGTCTTTGAATTTGTAAATAATAAATAATCATTCTGTATATTAGACAAGAACAATAAAGAAATCATGAATAATTATCTTGTCTTGAGGGATGAAAAGTAAACAACCTCCAAGGGACCTGTGTGGAAAACCTCTAATTGGTTCACTGAATTTATGAGGGTAAAGGCGACCGCACACCTTACGATTGGTCTGCGACCCAATTTCAGAATAAAACGTAGTAGATTTCGATGCTAATATTGAGACTTGGAATATCTTACTGTGTAATGTTCTAAATCATTGTACGAATACCTATGTTCAAAACTGTGACTATGCTATCATCCTTCTTAGATTAAAAGCGAATTTAATATCTAGTCGTAATGACGTCATAGCAGTCGTACGATTGGCTACGATTTGAAACTAATTTGGCCTTTACTCGAAAATACAGGCTTGCAATCTTTTAAAATGGTTGTATTAGTGTTCTTTCAATTAATTTAAACCTCAAATGAAATGAAATGTTCCATTCCAATCGGATCGCGAACATTCGTAAGGTGTGCGGTGGCCTTTATAGAGTTCATGTATTCCACAGCTTATGGCATGGTCAAGACAGAGATGGATGGATAGTATAGGGAGGTGTTGCGAGAGATTGCAATCAATGGATTGAAGCAAAAGGAGAAAATGGGGGAAGAGAATAGGGTTCCATGAAATTTGCTCAGGCAACAATAGTTCCGATTTAAATTTCATACACTAATCGAAAGACCAACTTCAACCCTGGGTTAACCCTATGGCCCATATTCTGAAGTCTGGTTTAATTTGAACTTAGGTTTAGAGTTGTGGACAGCCAATTGTTACATGAATCATAACAGTAGAGATATAATATGTCGGCTCATTTGGCTCTCCAATCATTCATAATTGTGTAGGAAGTATAATTAAACCATCGTCTTCACCATCAATGAATCAGGAAAGAGCAAAGTAAACATATGAAACATACAACTTAATAAACATTTTGAAACATTTGGCTTCCCATAATTTTAGCACAGACTTAGACCGTGGTCTGAGTTAAACCTGACTTCAGAATATGGGCCTTTATATTGCAACCCTGAACCCTAACCCTACATCTTAGACGAAATTAAGCCCGGAGCAATTGTTGCAGGAGCAGATGTCGTGTTATCGAGAATGAGAGGGAGGGATGGGTGGGGGGTGATGAGAAAAAGAGAGAAATGTGGGAACTAAGGAGAGGGCGACTACGAAGACATCAATGGATCCAGAGAATGATATGAAGAGAGAGGGGGATATGAGTCAAGGTAATGAAAAAGAAAGGGGTCTGGGTAGAGAGACGAAAAATGGGGTCTTGATTGAGAGGAATAAGGTTACCTTTTTTGTGATCAAGCTTCATCAATGGAAAAGGAGGTAGAGGAAAATTGATTGTAATGTTGCCCTCATCGACATGAGCCAAGAAATCTCATTGTAATTTTACATAATGTAATGTAAGATTATGCAATCTGGTAAGATTACAGGTGTTCTCGAGACTGCTGCAGGAACTTCTCATAAGGATAAATTTTCTAACAGTGTAACTACTGCAGTCTTATATTTATTATTTTGAATCCCTGCAACTTTTACATAGTTTGCATGGGGAGTTCAAAGGGTTGTTCACTTTTGTCATTAAAAAATATATTTTGATTGAGATAATTATGATTCTAAATGATTGGAAAGGGGACAAAATAATCTTGTGTAGGCTACTTAATTTATTAGGTTCCTCGTCAAAAGTGCATGTACAGACAAGGGGGTCCAATTTGTAAAGACAGTTATTCCCATTGAAGTGGCGTGGTGCATTCCTTTCAAGTGGAAAAAGTCTAATATTTTCTTTAGGCCTATGATGATCAAGCTACCATTCTGTGACCTTTTGGGCTTTATTCAGATCTAAAAAATATATAAACCAAAAGTAAAATCATAAGGAATATGATCATATTTGTATATGAAAAAAAAATCATAAATTATACAATATGCTCTTTTGGACAATATGCACAATTTAATATAGTTTTTATAATTCAGTGTTCTGTTTCATAGAGACTTATTATAATAATTAAAGGATTTCAGAAGGTTTTAATTGATTTGTTATGATAACAAGTTTCATGAAGTGGGCCCCCTTTTAAAATTTGTTTCAACAAGAAAAATAAAATTTTCATGTGAACAGAAAAAGAAGGGTGAATTGGTTAATGTACTCCTAGTAATAGTAAGTGTAGGTATATAAGTATTTTTATAAGATCTCTACCTAATTATCTATGTAATCGTGGTATAATGGGGATATAATTTACACAGAGTTGGATGATTTGTCCACCTCTATGATCCGCAAAAATGTATTAGATCTCTTCTCGTCTTGAGTAATTTTGCAAAAATGGGAAGTACGCCCCCTACAGTTTCAACACTGTAGATTAATTTCTGCACATTTAATTTCTTGGCGAAGAAATCGAACAGCCGAGAAAGTCTCGTTATTCTTACTAATTTTCATACCATCTAAGGAAGATAATATGGCGAGTAAATCATCTCCAAAAGGTTCTAATAAAGTGCAGAAGTGTAGTCCAGGAGGATCTGGTAGTAGCCCGACAGAAAAGGTGAATATGCCTCACGTTAACGTTATAAAAATAATAATTTGTATGATGACCGCCGTACGGTAAGTCGTACCTTCCGCAGTTCACATCTACCACTGCAAGTCGCAGTTCACGTTGATATTATTTTCCAGTTCGTGTGTCCTCAAAATGGTCATGAATGATATGTGACAGTTCTGTGTCCGAGGTGCGTGTGCAATTTCTAATTCTATGTAAACGTTACACAGGTGAACAAGCGTTGTCACAATTCCTTGATGAGACTAGAGTAGCACATAAGTAAAATCATTTGTTAAGTGTTGCCTGAGTATTCATGAGTGAGTGCACTCATTCAATGAACAAGGTTATAATATAACCTTGTTCTCAGTTATATCTCCATGTGTGACAAAATAAAGGTGGTAATGTTTGGCTTATTTTCTCTTTTTCTTTGGGGTAAATGCTTGATTTTTTTACACTGACAGTTTCCATTAGACCTGTTAATTCATACCGCTTGGCTCTTATTTAAATTTGATTCTTTATATCATTTTTTCTTAATTAAAAATAGAGATCAAAAAATGAAAATTTTCTTGCCATATTACTTTCCACCAAAAGAGGGCGTACACAAAAATATGCCCAAAATTCAAGTTTTTGAGCGCTCTGGTGAATACAAAAATCATTCCCACATTACTAATGATAAATAAATTAAAACTATATGGAAATTAGTAATTTTGGTCACAAAAGTGATATTTTAACGATTTTTTAAAGTGTGTGCTCTATACAGCATTGGCATACCATAGTCCTACCTGTAGATTCTCCACAGGCTAGATGGTAGCAGTGAACAAGTGAGTGAGTGATGAGCTGAGCCTGTTACTGACTCGACTTAAAAAAAGTTGTCATCAAATTCATGGTTGTGTGGCCTACCTTCTTGGCCTGGCCCTGGGGCTGTATTCTGAATCTGAGGTCATTTTATCTTTAAAATATTTTATTTCATCTCTTAGAATGAAATAGACAGCTGGCAGCCGTCTGTTTCGAGGAGTTTTTTAATATATTTTTTTTATTTTTAAACTTCTCCTCGTACACAGACGGCTCGCTATCGTGTAACCCAGGGAACTCCCGCCCACTACGCGGGCGGGAGCCCAGGATCTTACGTGTAAAGTTATACTCACCTCACCTGACAAGCGTGAAGTATGGTCAAAATAATTCTCCGAATAAATAGTTAAAACAGAAATCAAGCACTTACCACGATTATATGGATGATGGTCTAACGAGTGGCAGTTTTTCTGACATCTGGGCACAGACTGGAACCGTTTTTTGAGGTTCCAGTCTGTGCCTATGATGTCAGACAAACTGCCACTCGTTAGACCATCATCCATATAATCGTGGTAAGTGCTTGATTTCTGTTTTAACTATTTATTCAGAGAATTATTTTGACCATACTTCACGCTTGTCAGGTGAGTATGCCAAATTGCACGTAAGATCCTGGGCTCCCGCCCGCATAGTGGGCGGGAGTTCCCTGGGTTAGCTATCGTGCAGCCACCACCATTAGGGGACTTGCAATGCAAAATCCCCCCGTCGGGGCTCTTCAATTTTTGACTTTAATGAATAAAAATTTTGAAAATTAACTTGACCAAAATGCAAATTAATATTCCCTCTTGGCATTAATTTCCAAAAAACAGAGAAAAATCAAGTTAAAAGGAACAAAAACAATTACCTCGGCTGTCGCGCAAATTCACTTCCCTGTTTTATCCGATCTTAAGTACATACATGTAAATGGCCATTGAGTCCCCTGTACAGATCGCGCTAGAACTTCGGTCTCTGTATTTGGTGAGTGAAGCCAACGGAGTTCAGCTGAACAACCAACATAACAGAGACCGAAACAGTCGAAGCTTTTGGTCTAAAAATGAAATTGGTATTCTGAGATGACATTTTATCTCTCAGATAAAATTTTAAATTTTATCTTGCATATCATCATAGATACCCATCGCGTATTTGGCCATTGCAGCGCGGTTGATGTGCTTGTGCCAATTTACTTTGAAGAAAAAATATAATAAACTTAAAAGAGGGTAGGGGTTATTTTTTCTCTGCGACGTTGATTTCGTCAATATTTCTAGGTGAATTAACTTTAAATGTTGGCATGAAAATTAAAGGTCAAGTGCACCTCAGAAAAATGTTGATTTGAATCAATAGAAAAAAATCAGACAAGCACAATGCTGAAAATTTCATCAAAATCGGATGTAAAATAAGAAATTTTCAGTGTTATGCTTGTTGAATTTTTCTCTTTTTATTCAAATCAAGTTTTTGTTGGGGTGGACTTGTCCTTTAAGAAAAATGATATATTCATTGAGAACAACACCTTAAAGTTATTCCTGTACAATCAGGAAGCATTTCATAAGACTTTTCTTGACTAATATTGTCTTTGAAATGATGCTTGAAAAGATGCGATACAGACTTCGAAATAAAGATGAGAGTATTGTCATTTTTGTTAAAAGAAATCTTTGTAAAGACGCATGAGCGTATAGTGCAAGCGTATTGAGGTCAATAAATTGACGCGATCTCACTCCTTCGCCACACCTCCTAGCGGAATGGATTTCCATTGGTTGAGTGATATGAGAGAGCTATAAAAGCGGTTTCTAATTGGATATTGATTAAAAAATAGGTGTGTCTTACAGAGATAAAATGAAGATAAAATTGTTCTCAGAATACCAATTCGGAGAGATTTTAAGGGTATTTTATCTCGCTGATTTTAATGTAGATAATATATGTTATTTTATCTGAGATAAAATGGATCTCAGAATAGCACCCCTGGACTGGAGCCCTGCCCTGGCAAGGCCTGGGTGGTCTGGATCGATGGAGGGGGGGGGGACTTCTTTCGATGAGTGTATAACCATGCATGACCAAAAACATTTTAATAAAAAAAGGATTTCTATCAAGATACATTGTAGGGCATGTTACATGTACTTATGTAACGTATGAAGTAAGCACTAAAATAATGAAAACAGTGATTTTGCTAATCGCTAGGAATGTGTTTACGATCCAATTTGCATAGGTATGAAAAGACGAAAATACTTTGTAAACGGACATGTCCACCCGAACAAAAATTTGATTTGAATGAAAAGATAGGTATGTGACAAAAAAAATGAAAATAATCAAATGTGAATAAATTTGGTATCATTTGAAAGCTCTTAAAAAGACCTTTCAAATGATACCAAGAACTCTAATTTTCATCAAGAAATGATAAAGTTATTCCAGTTTAAGTCGCGCATTTTAATCCAAATTTGTTGTCATTGTTTTAATGTAAAGTCAATGGAGTACAGAACCGATTTTTGTGACCATTTTGAACCAAAGTCCTCGACAGGCTCTAACTTCTTTGTTTTTGAGCCCTATGAAGTAATTTAGGTATCAATGGAAAGGTGAAAGAAGGCTCAATTGATGTGTAATCATTTCATCTTGTAGTTTTTCTTCTTATTATGTGTAAAATAATTTCTTCTAATTCTAATTAATTATGCAAATTACACAAAATCACAATTACTCGCCTGTTTTTTTTTTTTTGCCAAATGAAGGTGATCATGATAGATAATATATATAATTTAGTTAGCATCAAAACAGCATCATGTAGATAATTTCCTAAATGAATTTGTTTTTAAGTGTTGTCTTTTTTTAAGTATAGAAATTATTCCTTTTGTACTTCTTATGACCAAATAAACATACAAGTGTGCTATCTTCTGATGTATTTGATTGTTTCACCAATTCCTTATACATGTATGTATTCTATTGCTTCATCAATTTGTTATACAAGTGTAATCTGTGCCTTTGATTTTAGAGACAATGGACATTTGATTACATTTTTTTAGGGGGATGAGCAGCTAAGTTGAAATATGTATGTAGCAGTGTATTCAATGTATTTTAAGTATCAAGGATAAAAATCAAGCTTTAATATATTCTATCATTTTCAATGTATTTCTTAAATTTGTATACATACATTGTATTACAAAGGCGCTGTTTGAAAACTCTTTTTTTAAGAAAAAATAAATAGATTCAAATTATTAGTTGAAGCCAAAAGAAAAGGAAAAGAGTGGTCTATTTTTTTTCAAAGCAAAACAAAAAACAACTAGGAAAAAAAAGATAACAAAGCTCTAAACAACAACCAAACAGACATCAAAGCTCCTAACAAACACTAAACACAAGAGAAACAAAAGTGACACAAAAACTTGTACCAATCTCATCCCCATTTTCCAGTTTAAAACACAACCTCCACCTCCCCCCTTATAAAGAAAAGTAAATAAAAAATAGTAAAATTAATAATAAAAAAAAAATAAATACAGGACTTAGACCCATCTGGAAATGAAATATTCTTTCCTCTGAGTTTTCATGTATTTTCTTACAAGATTGAAAAAAATATTACAAGAAAAAACAATAAACCACTTAAAGTTCGTTCATTTTGATAAAAAAAATCAACATTTAAGATATTTTCCCTTCAAAAGCAAATCCAGTCTCCAAATAATGAAACATGACAAAAAAAAATGAAAAAATAAACAATGCAAAATTTTTAAAAGAAACTAAAAAATAAAAAAAATATGAAAAAATAAACAGAATTTTTGCATTTTAATCAAAAAGTCAACATTTATGATATTCCCCTTTCAAAAGCAAATCTAGTCTCAAAATAACTAAATATGATTGAAAGTTTCCAAAAAAAAAAAATTTCTACAAAAGAAAAAAGGAAACACTAGATTTTTCATTTTAATGTAAAAAGTCAACATTGATATTCCACTTCCAAAACTGAAGAATCCAGTTTCCAAATGATGAAATATGATTGAACAATCAACCATCTTGCATCTGTAACCTTGGGAGGAAAGAATGTTTTTGTGACAAAATGTATTAATTAAAATCAATATCAAAATAATAATCTACAGTATAATGACAGAAATTTACGAAAAAGGCACAATATAGAGTAAACAATTCAAGATTCTAGTTCGATTCCAGCATGAACGACTCACTATCGACTGCTCCCATCACTCAGCCAACCGCATCGGGCAGCTCGACTGCCTGTGACAAGGGTAACCCACGGAGCTCCCAGTATAATGCACGCGCGGTCATGCAGCCAATTTTTGCTTGGCACATACAGCAAGTTTCGGAGCTAAAAAACATTGTTTCGGTAATCAAATCACTTAGATATTTCATATGCAGGTAATTAAATAAATATTCTACGTAGATATAAAACATTCAAAATTATACATACCTTTTTTGAAATTCAAGGCATCGAATCTGTCTCCCATCTTTTGATGGTCATATCTCAGTCCTTGTTCATCGCACGGGAAAAAAAAAGCGATATCAAGTGGGATTCCCGATCTCTTGATCGATACCCCATTCATGTACGGTCTAAAAATAGCACCACTACAGCGATTTTAGCAGACATGCACTGTGCACTCGAACAAGAGGCTGAATGATAGCGTGGTGCAAGGAAATAATCTGCGGAAGCATGGATTGTCACGTACCTAGAAAAGAGAAAAAGCCAACAAGCATAACACTGAAAATTTTATCGAAATTGTATGTAAAATAAGAAAGTTATAACATTTCAAAATTTTACTTGATTTCACAAAACAGTTTTTTATATGCACATCCTTGTCGGTATGCAAATGAGGAGACTGATGGCGTCATTGACTCACTATTTATTTTGTATTTTATTGTATAAAATATTCTAATTTTCTCCTCATTGTCAAGTGAAACAACAATTAATTCTTCCCTGAACATGTGGAACTAGCATTGTTTAATACTATATGTTTCAGTCAAGTTATTCCTCATTGTCAAGTCTGTCAAAAATGAAATATTGTATTATTCAAAGTTTCAAACAATAAAAAAAAGAAATAATGAGCGATGGACATCATTGACTGTCTCATTTACTGAGTTGTGCACATAACTGTTTTGTGCAAAATAAGCGAAACTTTAAAATGTCATAACTTTCTTATTTTACATCCAATTTCGATGAAATTTTCAGTGTTAAGCTAGTTTGATTTTCCTCTATTTATTCAAATCAATATTTTTCTGGGGTGGACTTGACCTTGACCAACACTATATGTCTTCAGGGTTCGATTTGAGCAAGGTGCATGGGCTGGTACTACACTAAGTGTTCAGTAAATGAAAGTAAAGTTAACGCCGATGCCCGTGACAACAATTAACTTGTTGTATACTAGTATAGGGGGTGAATTCTGGGCAGGGTGCTACATAACTTTTTAGATTCACTTGCCCTGTCGGGCGTCTGCGTTTTGTAATCACATTTTCAATTGTGATAATAATGATATGTCCATTTATATAGCGCAGTTACTATGTGCATATACTCTACTGCGCTTTGATACTTGGTATCATATTATTACCCCGGCTGTAGCTGAGCCGCCATATTAATAGGCGCTAAAGCGTTCAAGGAAAAATCCTACCGGGTACCCATTCACCTCACCTGGGTCGAGTGCAGCACAATGTGGATAAATTTCTTGCTGAAGGAAATTACGCCATGGCTGGGATTCGAACCCACGACCCAGTAGGCGGTTTCAAACCGCCTCGATCACAAGAATCCCCGTTAAATTACGAGAACTTTTTAAGGCTACAAAATACCCGTTAATTATTCCTGCATTCACACCGCCCCGAAACACATCCTTCGGGATAAGTTCCCGAAGTTACGAGCATGCGCAGTATGGTCTGATAAGCAGGTAAGGCGCGAGATTCAAAATCACTAGCCCAGCAGCCACCCACGCCGCCGCGCCCAACGACACGCTGGGCTAAAAGTTCCCGTAATTTGCTTTCACATCGCCAAAATACCTGCGACCTTGGAAAAATCCCCACGAAAGTTCTTGTAATTTCGCCAAGTACCTACTATTTAGCGGGTATTTTCTTTCGGGGAAATTACGCGTAGTTTGCTTTCACATTACCAAAATACCTGGTATTTTCTGATCGGGGTAAATTTCCCGATCAGAGAATACCTGGAACTGGCGAACTTCGAGGCGGTCTGAAACCACCTTCTGTTTCAAAGTCCGGAGACTAATCCACTGGGCCACAACGCTCTGATTCATTCATTGAGAGTGAAACACAAACTGTGTGTGAGAATTGTTGTTAGTTCATCTGTACAAAGTGTGGCAATGCATTGCTGTAGATCTATATGTATGCTGCATGCTGTTTGCCATAAGAGGAGAAAATGGGGTCATTCAGATGTTCCTTTCTTTGTTTACATGATAGGAAAGCTCCTAACTTTTATATAAGATTTTTTCCCTTTAATACAGTAGCGCCCCATGCACACACAATACTTTAAGATACATGCACTTTACATGTATGCATGTATCCAATACACCAGCGCTTCTCGAACAGTGAGCCGCGGCCCACTGGTGGGTCGTGAAGCTTTCTCAAGTGGGCCGCGAGAAGCTCCAGAGGGAGAAAAACTAAAAAAATATTTCACAAACCTGTCCAAAAATGGCATGTCCAATCAGTCCACGTGGGTCAAACAAAACTAAAGCACGCTTTACGTATCATGCATGTTGCAAAAAGCATGCACATGTACATTCTGATGGTTTCAATCTATTAAAGATAAATTCCAGTCTTGGTAACGATCTCAAAATTACTTTTTACAGAATCTAAAATAATGACCACCCAAGTGTCTGTTTGTATGAATAAAAAAATATGTGCCAAAGGATTCTGGAAGAATTTGTGTAATTGCTGAGAAATAAGCAAAATAAGCGGGGATTCGGTCACTTCCGTGAGGTCTTTATTCTAACAATAATACACTGTCCCACGTGTGCCTGTCTGTGTTGGTGATCTTCATTGTGAACATTTTCAGCGTAGATTTCCAGATTTCACAAAGTTCAGTTTATGTAACTGTACCAGATCTACATGTAGATCTCCGATGATATACTGACAATTAAGCCTGGTTTTACAGACTTTCTCATGAAATCAGTGTTACTGCAACTACTGACATTTCTCTTTAATGTGAACCTCGTACATGCGTATTGTGTATACATATGTACAGTACATGTATTGTCGCCCATTTACCGGACATTTGCGAATGTTTCGACGGTGCTTCAGATCTTTTGTGTTCAAATTTCACGAAACATTTTTGCATCAAAATGGACGTTTTCTTTAAAATTTTGGTAGATGGGCCTAAAAAAAATCTGTGAGTCAAAGTGGTCCTCGAGTAAAAAGGTTGAAGCACTGTAATACACCATGGAATACAAGATACTTTATACACTGCCTTGATAAATACCAGTGTGTGCTGTATGAATACATTGAATAATTATTATTAGTCTGGTCAGTTAGCGGAATTATGTGGACACGGTGGACAAAAGCGTGATTTTTTCTCCAGACCTTTGTTTATGTATAAGAATTAAGAATGGGGTATGCTCCAAAAAATCTGGCTGCAGGAACAGTGAAAAAATGGGTGAAAATGTCAGAATTTATGAGTTCAGATTTGTCTGGTATATAGACTAGCGCTAGTGCAAAACTCAATAGCAGTGCATTATTTTGCATTGAATTAGTTCTTGAATTCAGACCCTTTTTGAACAGATCTTCTGTTTGTCCTCGCATCTCAATGCACCAAATATCTGAATGAAGATGCTAACCAAGCCGAAGGGTGACGGTGGAGGGGTTGAATGTTGGTGTGTGTGTACATATTTTGGTCTTGGGGTAAAGGTGTGCAAGACACATTTTTTGCATGTGTTGGAAATTGTGTTGCCATGGTAACAGTGTATTATTGCAAAAATAGGTAAAAATCTTGCAGTTAGAACCACTTCCTCTGTTTTTAACCGATTCTCATGAAATTTGGCACACACATTGGTCTTGAGGTGAAGATGTCTAAGACACACTTTTGTGTGTCTTTCAGAAATCTTGTTGCCATGGTAACAACATATTATATGGTGAAAATTGGGAAAAAATCTTACAATTCAAACTGCTTCATCAGTTTTCAATCAATTCTAATGAAATTTGGCACACACATTGGTATTGAAGTAAAGATGTACTAGGCACTTTTTGTGTGTTTCAGAAACTGTTGTCATGGTAACAAAATATCATATGGCAAAATTTAGGTAAAAAACTTGCAATTTGAACTACTTCATCAGTTTTGAACCAATTCTCGTGAAATTTGGCTCACACATTGGCCTTGTGGTAAAGATGTGCAAGAACCTTTTTTTTGCATTTGTCAGAGAGTGCATTACCAGGGGCCCGTTGCATACAACTTTTTACCTGAGAAAACTCTGGTTGCTTTTACCAGAGTTTTTGCCCTGTGTTAAAGTCAATGGCAGAAATCAGACTAACCTTAGTTTTCAGTTTTTACCAGAGTTTTCTCAGGTAAAAAGTTTTATGGAACGGGCCCAAGGGTAGCCACATATGATAGCCGAAAATGTAGGAAAACTTATTGTGGATCAAACTTCCTCCCCTGTTTTAAGTCAGTGCTCATAAAAATTGGAAGAAATATTCATCTTAGGGTAAAGATTCATATTGAATTCTAAATGTCTTCTCTGCATTAAAATGTGGGGATATTAATCACCTTCATTAATATTTCTGGGTTGGGGGAAGGGGCAGGATTAGTCCTTTAAATCTGACAAAGAAGGTTAAAGGCAGTGGCCATTAGAAACATAAAAATGATAAAACACTCTTAAAAAACGCATCCCCTTAAGGGCATATAGGCTGGAGGTACACTGGGTGAATATGAAACCTTCCGCTGAAGCAGAGGAGTTCCAACACTGGCAAGCAAAACAAAATGTGTACCCCTTCTACTTTCAACAGCTGATTTTCCAAACCTTAGTTCCACCTCCCCAAGATGTGCACCCCTCCCCATACCACTTTTAGTTCTACTTCCCCATGCTCAAACCAGTCTACACCTTTGTCCCTCAGGGGTCAATGCATTTTTAAAGCTAGACATTACTCTTTTTTGGGGGGTGGGGTCTTTAGAAAATGACCTCATTAAAATTACAGTTAAAGGATTATGACTACATGTAGGAACTTAACCCCCCCCCCGAAAAAAAAGGGGGCTGATAATACTTTTTAGCAGAAAATGCCCCCCCCCCCCCTTCAAAGGTAAGAAGAGTCCTTTGCACTTCAGACCATTCATTTGAAGCTTAATGCATTCTGATTTGATAAAAAAATTGTTTACAGTACCTAATTAACCATTGTTTATTTATATTCTCCTACTCAGTCTTTTATTCATATTCATATTCCGTTCCTACTCTTTCTTTTTAACTTTCACATCACTCTTGATTTTGAGCTTCACCATGCCATCTCCTGTTTCCTGTCTGCTGTCTCTCTCTAAGTAATTGTTTGGTAAAAAATAGAAGTATATTTTTTCTGACATATTTTAAAGTGTACCTTTCATCATGCAACTAATTATTATAGAAATATAAATACATACAAAAACATCTGCACTTGTTTTAGAAATTCACTTGCAAATCCATGACTCAGTAACATACCATATCAAAAATATACCTATGTGCACAATAGATTTTAGCCTTATATTTTCTTTCATTCAATTTTTTCAGTATATTTCTGTGACAGCCCCTGCTTCATGCTTCAAATAAAACATTGATTAATTGGACACCGGAAACTTTTTTTTTCAAAGCAGAATGTTTGAGGCTTTAAATCAATATGCTGAAGTGTAAAGGATTTCCCTTTTTTTTTGGGGGGGGGGGGTTAAGTCCTTAGTCGTTATAATTTCATTTTAATCTTTATGTGGCAATTTTCTAAAGCCCCCCCCCCCCCCAAATAAAAAATGTAAGGGGTGTTTTTTTTAAGACTGTTTAAGTTCCTCATGGTCATGGCCTTTAACCTTCTATATTTTTATGTTGTCAGTTTAAGGACCTTCTCCGCCCCCCCCCCAAAAAAAGCCTATAAATATTATTGAAGGTGATTAATACCCTGCGCTATTATATGACGTTATAAAGGGGAATCAAACCCAAATAAACACTTGTTTTTAGAGGAAAATGAAAAATCAGACAAGTTTATAGGTCAAAGTTTGAACAATATCAGACAAACCATAACAAAGTTGTGAACATATTAAAGTTATAAACATTGGTAATCACTATACCCATGAAGACTTCAAATTGACCGCATATGTGATGTCACAGTAATTTAAGAAGGCAAGGACCACTCTTCCATGTACTGGAATAATTAATTAGCTAAAATTTCTTTTTTCAAAAGTTTTACTTCAAATTATATCTTTCTTTCATGAGGACATAAAACATACTACCGGTTTATATTACGGCCCCAATGGAATAGGGATTTAGGAGAAAACCAAAAATCCTGATAACTACTAGTCTTATGGGAAAGTTTACATAATAGAATAATTTACATAGATATACATGTACATGTTTTAAAGCAACCATAACTATATTCCGCTTGTCCGATTTCTGTAAAACTTTCACCATTCTTATTTTTCTCCTTTTCCATGCACACAACATTATGACCAAGGCTTGATTCCCTTTTAATACTGAATATGAATCTTTACCCAAAATGAATATTTGTGTCAACTTTTATGAGCACAGGCTGAAAACTGAGAAGTACACTGATCCACAATGAGTTTTCCCCATATTTTTGGCTAAATGTGGTTACCAAGGCAATGCACTCTCTGACAAAAGGTTCTTGCACATCTTTACCTCAAGGCCAATGTGTGAGCCATAATTATTTCATGAGAATTTGTTCAAAACAACAACAACAAAAAAAAAACTGATGAAGTAGTTCAAATTGCAAGGTTTTTACCTAAATTTTGCCATATAATGTTGTTCCCATGGCAACACAATTTTGGAAACACACACAAAAATTGCCTTGTACATCTTTACTTCAATACCAATGTGTGTGCCAAATTTCATTAGAATTGATTGAAAACTGATGAAACAGTTTGAATTGTAAGGTTTTTTCCCCAATTTTCACCAGATAATATGTTGTTACCATGGCAACAAGATTTCTGAAAGACACACAAAAGTGTGTCTTAGACATCTTCACCTCAAGACCAATGTGTGTGCCAAATTTCATGAGAATCGGTTAAAAACAGAGGAAGTGGTTCTAACTGCAAGATTTTTACCTATTTTTGCAATAATACACTGTTACCATGGCAACACAATTTCCAACACATGCAAAAAATGTGTCTTGCACACCTTTACCCCAAGACCAAAATATGTACACACACACCAACATTCAACCCCTCCACCGTCACCCTTCGGCTTGGTTAGCATCTTCATTCAGATATTTGGTGCATTGAGATGCGAGGACAAACAGAAGATCTGTTCAAAAAGGGTCTGAATTCAAGAACTAATTCAATGCAAAATAATGCACTGCTATTGAGTTTTGCACTAGCGCTAGTCTATATATCAGACAAATCTGAACTCATAAATTCTGACATTTTTCACCCATTTTTTCACTGTTCCTGCAGCCAGATTTTTTGGAGCATACCCCATTCTTAATTCTTATACATAAACAAAGGTCTGGAGAAAAAATCATGCTTTTGTCCACCGTGTCCACAAGTAGGGCATTTTTGACGCTAACAGACCAGACTATATTAGCTACAGTTCTAGTGTCTGTCCTTTTTTGTTACAGATTTTACAAGGACATGGTAGGCTAAATGAAGAAGAATCAAGTGTATTCTTTTTCAAATAGTATGAATGGTGGCATTCTTTGGCCATTATTTATAGGTCATAGAGTATATAAGTAGGCTTCTGTGCTATATGCAAGTACATCAATTCTGTCTTTATGACGTAATGTAGTATTGATATTGAAGGAGTAGGCCTATGCATTACATGTACATGTCAACCCAGGGGCCAATATGTACACAACGCAATCCAGGTGTCATAATTGTTCTTAACCTCAAACCTAGATAAGCCTCAGGAACCACAAAACCATAGGAAATGATCACCAACATGGCATAAAAACGATCTTGAAATCTTTAGAAAGTCTGACCAGTTATGTCTTTGTCCCCCCTTTAGACACCATTTTGATACTGGTATACATGTAATAGGGGAACAAAGAGTGCATGCTGTATTGTTGGAGTCTATTCTTTGGGATAGAAAAGGAGATTACCTAATGAAAGCCACTATAAGGAGACTACTGCTATACAGTACTTTAGATTATATCTATTGGACAAAGAACCCATTGCAAAGTCATCTTGAATTGAGCCTGGACAGTTATTTTTTTAAGAGCTATTTTAAAATGTGTACATGAAGCCTACATGTGCAATTATAGACCGTTTCATTCCAAACTTGATTAGTCGTGTCAATAACAACCATGAAATAAATGATAAACAAATTGGTCATTCCCTGTGCAGTTAGAGCAGTGGTTGTGTGTGCTTCATTCATAGTGGGCCAAGGAGAGAAAGAATGACGAGAAAAGAGGCATTTTGTTTGCAGGGCAAACAGGTTTTATTGATTCTCTTGAAGATCATTGCTTTAGTAGGTTTGTTCAAACCTACTGGAGAGTAGACTCACAATTATTCAGTTTATTATTTGGCCCAGAAATGGCTGTGTGCTTGCAATGAGGCCTTCTTCATTATCACGTTCATTTCATTCATTTTTGTAGAGTCATATATGTACATGTACATTAGCTGTGGACTTTCTGTACTTTGTCAGAGTTCTTAATGGCTGGTATAGTTCAAATAGATTTTCTAGTAATCTTTAAAAAAAAAATGGATGAAGTCAATGTTCCAATTACATACCACAATAACAGGCCAACATGTACATGTAGATTTTGAATTTGTGATTATCTTTTATATTTCATTATTCTGTGGTTACTTGTAAATTACTTTTAAAACAAAGCATTTGATTTGGAAAATGTGCAAGTGGTCTGCAATTAATGATCATTAATCATATTCAATGTTTTTTGTTCATTTTGTCAATCTGAACTAAAGAGAAGCAAGGATATGTCTAACTTTATAATAAAACACAATGAATTAACATGTACAAGATAATAAACAACCCTGGATCTTTACACTAAATTTAATTAAGAAGTCAAAATGAAAATAATCATAGATATTTTATAAAAATTCAGCTTCACAATGGCTCCAACAAGATAACAAAACAATTTACTCAAATTTTTGACATGACAATCCTCTATCTGATCTGTCCTCAGTCTATGATCTTGTTCATTCTGTCTGCCCCATCACTTTTTATTTTCATATATTTTTATTTATTTATTTATTTATTTTCAGTTTTATTTAATCAGGGTAGCTTCATCAGTTAACAAACTGCTGTCTTTGAGGGCCCTGAGATAAAGATCAATATGTACAATATTTACAAAGAATGAATACATATACATGTACACATCATACATGTATTTCCTATTGTTACATGTAAATAGTTAAAAATGAATAGTTTTGTTAAAGTGATTAAACATTGGTTTGACTTTTAAAAAATCTGAGCTAGAAGGTCACACTTGTCACCTGTGTCTGTGATATGTTACGAAAATGAAGCCCAGAAAAAATTGCGTTCAAAAGAAATTATTTAGTGCTTCAAAAATTGAAATATAAAGTGACCGGAAACACCATCTTAATTTCATCCCATACACATATCTATACTATATAGGCATCTAGAAGACGCCTATTTACAAAATCGGGGTTTGCCTTGTAGTTTTAGCTTTTCATTCTCAATAATGGTTGTTTTCAGGGTTTATTAGTTCTAATACATGCACCTGTACACATGTTTCATCATGGTTTGAGAATTTTTTAAATCGGCTGCTCACAAAGTTAAACAATACCTTTAATGAATACTTGTACAGTGTTTGTTTGTACATAGTGTACTTCTTTCTTCATTACTGTATCAGGTAACAATTTGGTGATGATGGTGACTGTTTTTTTTACCTGATTGCTAAGAAAGCATGAATGCTATTATGCAAGCAACCAGAGGACCAAAGGTTTAAGGTCCTCTCTGAAGGACCTATTACTGAGGATTAATGCCTACCAAAGGGCATTAGCGCACCCAGTGGGAATCGAACTCTGGTCACGGGAATACGAATCCCCCGCTCTACCGACCGAGCTATCACGCCTCCTTTGATAATCACATGTGTTCCTCACCTATGTATGAGTAGTTATTTCTGCGCATCCTCAGCCAGTTATACCAACATCTGTCTGAGGATGAGCTCTCTGGCTGATGAGACCCATCTGAAATTGTTCTGGAATGGGAAATTATTGTTCCTTGTGGAAAAACATGTAGTCACATGAATATTTACAGCTTCCATGTTCAGTCAAATTCATGCATACATTAACATGAAGGCCTACATAAAAGATTTGATTTACGATCCATCATAACATGACTGTATCATATGGTTACTAAAGCGAAAGCAAAATATACAACTCGCAGTACGCAGTTTGGTATGAAATGGAAGTAGGCTGACAGAATGATGTCAAAGAGTAGAGTCATCATTCAATTCGTCCTTTTTTAAACTTGTTTCTGCAGAAATGTCTTTCCAAACGTCCCTTTATCCATATTTCATGTTTGTGATTTGATATACTTTTAACTTTTGACTTAAATTCTGCAGGAGCGTGTTTCAAAATGTGTTTCAAGTCATGATTCTAGGGTAAAAAGTGGCGCATATTAAAAAGGCACCCTGAAAAACCATGAAGTGATAATGAAAGATCCATACAGGCACTCTCTATGGATTCTGTTTGTAAAGAGATGAGAATAGCTCGTTGTAAATATGACCATGAGTGTATTGTGCTGAAAGCAGTGTTGATATGGATACCCCTGCATTGTTGAATGGAATTACAAACCGTTGAACAGCGTTATGCAAACAGCTTGACACAAAAGTGGTAATCTACCAATTTGTTAACCGCTTTACTCAAATATGCAACAGGGGTAATGATGATAATCATTCCTTGGTTGCTTGCTACACTACATTACAATTTTTATCGGATCCTATGGGAATTTTCATAGTGCTTTTTGTCTCGCCTGCATAGCAGAGCAAGTCTATAGGCGCCGCTTTTCCGATGGCGACGGTGGCGTCGACAACATCTAATATTAACTGAAGGTTAAGATTTTGAAATGTCATCATACATTAACTTAGAAAGTATATGGACCTAGTTCATGAAACTTGGACATATCAAGTAGTACTGAACATCCTGCCAGAGTTCGATGTCACATAACCAAGGTCAAAGGTCATTTAGGGTCAATGAAATTTGTAGACCATGTTGGGGGAATCAATATCAAAATCTTATCCGAAGGTTAAGCTTTTTAAATGTTGTCATAGCTCAGATAAAACTTGGACATAAATGTAATCTAGTATCACTGAAGATCCTGTGCAAGTTTTAGGTCACATGACCAGGGTCAAAGGTCATTTAGGGTCAATGAGTGAAGGAACTTTTGCCATGTGGTGGGTATTCAGAGTTTCAGGTCACATGCTCGAGGTCAAATGTCATTTAGGGTCAACAAGCTTTGGCCATGTTGGGGGTATTCATAGAATTGCCAGATGTCATAACTGAAAGTTTATAGAGTTCATGCACCTTGGACATAAGAGCAATAAAATATCACTGAACATGCTGTGTGAGTTTCAGGTCACATGGCCAAGGTCAAAGGTCATATTCATTGTCAACAAAATTTAGCCATGTTGGGGATACATGTATATGTAGTTGTTACATTACCACCATCGTTTGGAAAGTGGACATACATGTACATGGAGGGTAATCAAATATCACTGATCATTTTGCATGAGTCTAAGGTCACATGATCAAGGTCAAATTGAAGTTTATTAAGCATCAATGAATATAGAATTTCATATTCCACTTGTAACTGCATTTTTGGGGACCCCGCCTTTGGAAATATGGCGCACATAACATAATTTTAAGGACTTACTTTGTATTTTAGCTGGGATTTTTGGTGAGTGATAGTGCCTGTTGACGTGATTGACTGTCTGTGCTTGTTACTGTGTTGGGTGTACATGTGTGTTGCGGTGAGGTGATTGACTGTGCCAGCGCGACATGTGAAATGAATAATTTTCTAGCGAGTTATAATGTTAGCTATCCAGCAGCAATGCATGGAATATTTTTGAAATATATATTTTCAAGTGAGATATATTTATATAAAGAAATTGAAAATTATGAAAGAGATTCCTGTAAGTACCAATTCTGTTCAAATTTGATAAATTTCATCCTTCCTTATGAAGCTATATTTCATAAAATAGATCTACAAATATTGAAATAATTAACATTAGTGAACAATGTTAAACATTATTTAAATGAATATACATGTACAAGCAGGACAAACTGCGATGCGGAACTATGTGCTAAATCCTGAAAAAAATATTGGCTCTAGAAAACTGAAAATGGCTCCTTGGTTGAAAAAAAATGGCTCTCAAATTTTTTTCGAAATGCACACTCCCAAGTATTTTTTACCCTTACATATCTATTGTAAAATAATTTTAAATGTGTTGAAAAGGTTCATTGCCAATTTGAATATTACCACATTACTTCAATTTGAATTTAATAACTTCATTCACTTGACATGAACTTTTTGTTTTACAAGTACTGTTATATCATATATATCAGTAATACATCAATGAAATTTATCGCATAATAGGCCTATTTGTATGTGCCGCGGTTGAGACCCCCTTTTTCAGCCTAAATTTAAGTTCCAGAGCATCACAAATTCAGGCAGCCATAGAGATTCCCATTTTTTCCCTTTCCGGAAACCGTCAAATTTGTAGTTTCTTGCTCCAGTGAGCGCCCGTCATGATCTACCCAGCCGTCAGAGCGGCAAGCTTGATCAGTGCGGAGCCCTTACATGGACTTCAGCCCCCCACTTTTTTTTCCAAAAGCATGTACAAAAATGTAAAAATGACCATACGATTATGATTTTTTTTGCATGGTCAGCTCAGCCCCCCCCCCTTCCCACTTTTGGTTCAGTCCCCCCCCCCCCACTTTGAAAACCGTTCCGCGGCCCCTGTATTGTGACGTATCATCATAGGGTTTATGATAGTATCCTCTACAACTTGTTAGATCATGTTAAAATTTGAAAATGTTGATGGCTCCCCTGATTATAGGCCCCTCCCCCAAATTAAAATTCTGGATCCACCACTGATTTATCCATAAATTAAACTGATCATGAGAAATTGTTAGGAAAAGAATACATTTATGCAGTATAAAGAGTATTCATTCCTAAGCTTTGGAATGTGCTCGCTCAACGATGAAAATGTTTAAAGTTCGTAAAGTGTGTGGTGATAGAAATGATGGATGATAAAAACAACAGCAATTAAAGTCACATTTTAAACCGAATTTGCCCCCAATATTCACTTTATTACCCTTTAAAATGAGTCTGTGACATTGAAAATACAAATAAGTACACAAATCAATTTCATTTTTGCACAGAATTCTGCCCATAGGTTGATAAACATTACTGCCAAATGACATTGCTAAAGACAGCCTCGAAAAAAAGTTACACCATATTGAATAAGGGGTTACTTATTCTTAAACATATGCACCCATAATGTACACAAGTCTATGAGAGAGGAAGTCAAAATTTTAACAAATATGAAATGAGGGTTTGTTTCATGGGCGGTTTTTGTTACTTCTACCAACAGTTATTTCATGAAACTTCGCAAATGGCTTCAGAGTAACACTATCTATAAGGCGCGCACACCAAAATAACCATTTGATATGGCACAGAGTGGGGCCAAGGCCTTGAACTCTCATTTGCATAATTTTCGAATATTGTGTGCTTAGTGATGCATTAAACATTGGGATTTTCATAAAAATCAAATCAAATGAACTATGCAAGAAGGTTTGTGACAGATATCCATCGTTACAAATTTCATTTTTTCCAATAACGAAAAAAACAGCTAATCACATTCCACATGTTCATTCAAGCGTAAATGTTTATTTGAATGCCTTTGAATCATTGAAGCATGTTAATTGGTCATGAACATAACAAAAAAGTTGAGAAAAAAAATCATTTTCAGTTACCAAAATGAAACAATACTTGCCTATGATATTTGAAAATCGTATTTTTTGTTTTCAATGAATGTTCATTGAACCATGAAACGATGAATATTGTTGAAGATACTCTTCCCAAAAATAACTGTCATCATATTCTATCATTTTTATTGATAGAAATGTGTCAAAAATCCAATTATAGCAGATTTGAACTTGTGTTTATTCAACAGTGAAATTTAGCCAAAAAAGTTGTATCGTCTTTTAGAAAGAACCTTTTACAAGCCTTTTGACTATTTGTCATGATGAGAATGTGGAATTAGTTCCAATAAAATGGAATCAAAGTCATGATATTTGGCTTGTGACTTTTGAAAAGTGACATTTTTGCCTTCTGACGGTGCTCACTGAAGCATGACGTAAAATATGTCCATAACATTTCTTCAGAGGGTAGCTTATAAAATTACCTAATTAAAAACTCGCATTGGTTCGGAAATTATTGATGTTTGTTTGAGGGGGGACTTACTTTTTTTGTTGTGTATATAATAATACATGACATGTAGGGTTGTAATTAACCTTGATTTAAAGGTTTTCTCATGAAAATTGTTTGCTGCAATTGCTTTCTTTTACCTACATGTATGACATATACTTACAGCCTTTCATATAGGCCTGCATGAGGTTGGATAAAAAAAAACGATTGTAGCATTTTTGTGTTACATGTACATGTATAGGCCCATAGTATGTTGAGGGCCCTCTCCCTTTCGGGTTCTGAAATTTTGGTGTCCCAACTTTTTTCTATTTTTCATGAATTTATGATATAAAAGTATGATTTTGGATTTGAGACAGACATATAATCATTTTGTTACCTGCACCAGTTTAGTGCTTGAGCAACTTGTACCATGTCAGTTATCTTTCTCTAAAACAAAGAAAAATTTAATTTCACCGGTGTGTTAAGCCAAGTTTACATGGATCATTTCCGACCCACCAGCAAGCTTCTTTCAAAGTCACCCCTGATTCCAAGAGATCTCTCCAGGGCATATGCAATTTGCTAGTGTATGTTTAGTGCATGCTCCCTTGCACACACTCCATTGCACGTCCACAATGGACGTGTGTGGAGGACATACGCACAACGGGAACGGAGCTCCTAAACGGAAGATGCTTGATATCATAAGAGTTAGCGACCCGTTGAGTTGATGAGAGCACAAGCACATGTGATATTGTTCCTCTTCGGCTCTTGTTATAGTGCAAGTCACTAAACACTCTTCAATGCTATAAACAGATCTGCGTATTTGTGGACTAAACACTTGGAGAGGGAGGTCAGTTTTATGGATCATTAGAATCTCATGGCTGTGCTCCACTTTAGTGTTCATGTTTTTCAGTGTTGACTTTCGAGAGGAGTGTAGTTCTAGCATGGATTCAGCAGAGCTAGAGGTAGGCAATACTACAAACATGGAAAACTGTCTTTGAATTTTTCTCAGGACTTCATACATACTGTACATTGTTTGTTCCTTATATCGTATCATTAAGATTTGATGCTGAGCATGTGTTTTCACTTTTTCAGAAATGTTGTTGCCTGTTCTGATACTACAATGCAATACATATACCACTGGCCTATACAGCCAGGCTGACTTCTAATTAGATAGCCTACTGTGAATCGGGGGGGGGGGGGGGGGGGGGGGTTTCCCATTTCTATTTTTTTCCAGGGATCCCCCTTGTATTGTAAAGTTTAATATAAATTTTTGTGAAAATCTCTGTCATATCAAGTCCAAATTTTTTTATCAATT
Source organism: Lytechinus variegatus (assembly GCF_018143015.1). Classification (NCBI taxonomy): domain Eukaryota; kingdom Metazoa; phylum Echinodermata; class Echinoidea; order Temnopleuroida; family Toxopneustidae; genus Lytechinus; species Lytechinus variegatus. The sequence goes on along the minus strand of NC_054746.1, from coordinate 8,506,509 downwards.
CTATATTACATGTAATAGGCAAAGGGTATTGGTTTAAAAATGAACATTTTCACTATTATTTTTTCACGAACAATTTTCGGTTTACTCACTTTGTTCACTTGCACAATTGCTGATTTATATCAAAAGAGAATTAGGGCAATGACCTTTGGTGCCCTATCCTTTTCAGTCAGAACAGAAATTCACTGCCACAGAGTTCCATATGAATGTTTTCATTCTAGAATCTTCACCTTGTCTGGTGACTACATGGATGACACATTCTGTGTACTAGGGAACTCACATGTATTTCAGCATAAAAGGACAAGTCCACCCCAACAGAAACTTGATTTGAATAAAAAGAGAAAAATTCAACAAGCATAACACTGAAAATTTCTTCAAAAACGGATGTAAAATAAGACTTTATGACATTTGAAAGTTTCACTTATTTTCAACAAAATAGTTATATGAACGAGCCAGTTACATCCAAATGAGAGAGTTGATGACATCACTCACTATTTCTTTTGTATTTTATGATATGAACTATGAAATATTTTATTTTCTCGTCATTGTCATGTGAAATGAAGTTTCATTCCTCCCTGAACACATGGAATTCCATTATTTTGATATTTTGTGCTTCAGGCAAGGAGGTCATAATTGTCAAATTTGTAAAAATTGAAATATTGTATAATTCAAACAAAAGAAATAGTGAGTGACATCATTGACTCTCTCATTTGGATGTAACTGGCTCGTTCATATAACTATTTTGTGAAAATAAGCGAAACTTTGAAATTTCATAACTTTCTTATTTCACATCCGATTTTGATCAAATTTTCAGCATTGTGCTTGTCTGATTTTTCTCTATTGATTCAAATCAACATTTTTCTGAGGTGGACTTGACCTTTAAATGTTGTTATAAGGTAGGGAGAGAAATTTCAAGGATAATTTACAAAATCCCAAATCAGATGCCAAGTTCTTCTTGCTATCAAGGTTCAAAGGGGAGTGGGCATAGATTTCGTGGTTACGTTTGTATTCTCTTTCTGCCACACTTGCCAACTTCTTTACGTCAACTTGGAGGATGGGAATAATCATATCCATGTACCAAAATTTCCATTCCCATTTACAATCTGATACATTTTTGAAGAGGAAATGTGCATAAATATAGTATATTCTAATCTGGTGTTAAATTTTGCCCAAACGTCAGGGTTTTTTTTTTAAAGAAAACAAATCAGTATCACATTGAAATGTAATTCAAGCCTTTAGAAATATGCTTGATTGAAAATTTGAATTAATCGTATAATCCTGGTATGATGTTGATTCCAATAATAGCACATTGAATTGAATCAGGAAAAGCAGTTTTGAATTTAAATGGAAAATGCAACTTTTTTGCACAAAAACAGAGAAGTTGAAAATGCAGGAAACGATTTAGATATGCACTTCCTGGGGAAATTGTCAATAAATTAACACATGTTCGCTGTGGAGGTTACTCTGTATGTACAGTAGTAACAATCTGATTATGTAGTTCCTGCATGCATACGCTTTAGTCTACAGTGAGTGCTGAAGCAAGTGAGCTATACTGTACAAGATATGTACAGGCTTACATTTTGTAATGTACATAAAATGGGACAATAGAACTCTGTGATGAGAAATAATTTTTAAAACATAATTCTCTTTCTCTTTAAAGTGAAAAAAAAATTGATATAAAAACATAAACGGATCGGGGGAGGGGGTGGAAGGTTAGGGCACACCCCATAAAAATTGTAGATAAAATGCCTCCATTGTGGAGGCTATGAGCTATGAGATTTTTTTGGGGGGGGGATGATCGTCAAATTTCTGACTTTCTCCTTGGACAAATCAGCACCCAGGAAAAGTCTGACCCTGGATCCGTGCCTGAAAAGGAACAATGTCTATCTATCAAAGTAGTTCAAAGTGGCTCATCCCTACTTTTTATGATAGATTTAAAAAGTTTTTACTGTTTTCATGATATTCTTGTTTTTATCGATAATACAAAGTGGGTCTCTCATATTTCAAAAGTGAAAATCAGTTGTGAAGTTATGGTACCATTCTTCAAATCAATTCGTCTGTAAATTTTGCAAACAAACAGCAACTTCTAAAAAGCAATTTTTAAGCAAAATTAGTTAAATCACCATACATGACATTGTTCATGTAGACCTGTACACATGTACATGTACAGTCATACGTGTGTAGGAGCTTTCATTGGATGGGAATAAAGTGTTCACCAAACCAGCATGCATATTGCATGTGCTTCGTGCCAAGAAGCTGTTTTGATCTTGAATTTGGCAGATCACGTTCCATTAGGCTGAAGAGAAATTTTAGCTTTGCCAGCCGTATAATTCAGATGCTCACCTAGCGAATTAGCACAAAGAGTGTGTGTGTGTCTGGGTAAACCTTGTCGCTTTCAATTATCCATGTTTAGCTGATAGAGTTCACCAGACCAAGGTTGGTCAAGGGTGCTGATGTGTGACCTGATGATTTCAAGTGTCTTCAAGATATGATATTCTTGACCAAACTTTGATATGAGCATTGATATTGTAGTGGTTATGTCTAGTCTAGTGGTGACAAATCTCGTCTTTCAATGAGAAGGACTTTGGTTCAAATCTCAGCTACAAATGTATGGCATTACTTTTCCTTCAGCAAGAAATATATCTACATTGTGCTGAACTCAACCCAGGTGAGGTAATCGGCACTTGTCAGGATTAATTTCTTGAATGCCATGAGCACTGGAAGGAAGCTTGAGCTAAAGCCTGGATAATTGATTCGCCTTTGAATAGATTTTATCTAGATACTGTTGACGATATTTTAAAATGCCTATCATTATTTTGTTGTTATTGTACTGACAATTATAAAGAGCTACATGTAGTTGGTTGTGTTGCGATCCTGAATAGTGGTTCATTCAACCGTTCATGAAGTTACATTTAAGTTTACAAACAACTAGAGAGAATAGTGATGAATACAGTGGTGCTAAAAAAAAATTAGCAAACCCCACCAGAAAGTGAATGTGTTTATTAAAAGTGTTCAAGTTTTGCCATGTTTTAGATATTTGATTGTGAAGTCAGGTGATGAAATATTGCATCTAATGATAATAAAGTTTGTTTCTCTTGGCTTGCCGAACATTGTGTAATTATCTACCTTCAACACTCAGCATGGAGTGCATTTTGTGGGGGTTTACTAATGTTTGAGTTCAACTGTATCGTTAAGCCCAAGAAAGGATCACCAGTCATGTGGACAGTTATGCGTTACCTACAAACACCTTTAATGAAGCATCCCCCTTTTAATCTTTAATCTTCCATGATATACATGCAGGCTCTATACACGGAGTTCCGTATTACAACATTTTGCTTAGCAGTTAGACCGGGTAAATTGTCGAAACAAGTTTATGGACAAATTTGAACAATGAGTACATCAACAATATTTTTTCCTAGATCATTGAGTTTAAATCAGTTGTATGATGGCTTTGTTATATGTCAATAATACAGTAACACAGACTTGGGGGGAAATTTTATGGATTTGATGGTACGGTACGGATCGTATATCATCCATAACATGATTACTGTAAAGTATGCAGTGACTGATACCTTGTTGTGTTTGTGTTGGGGAATACTGCAAGAACCATGGTAATTTGATGATCCTTGCCTGAGTTGATTAATGTAGATCTGATTTCCTTCTCCCCTGCTTCTTCAATCTTGGTTAGACCAGAGAGAAATAACTCCATGGTTAGACACTTCAGATTGAGTAGATAAGAGGGCATGTGTTCGCAACAGGCGTTGCTGCACCAGCCCGAGTTTGCTCGATTTCGAGATTTTAGCGCGATCGGCCCTATTCGCGATTAATCTCAAGATCCAAGAAACCCCTTCTCCACCATCGCAAGTAGAGCGATACCTGCTCGAGCGAGGCATCGATCTGACGCCGTGAATAAAATAATCCCTAGTGCTTCTGCACCTGCGAATTAGCGGGATAATTCTTCAAATAGAGCCCTATTTTGAAAATAATCCTAAGTTGACTTGGGATTTCAATCTCGAGATTAATCCAGCTTCATTACAAATAATCTTGAGATTGTTCAGATCGGGATAATTTTGCCGGATCAGAAATAGCGCCTCAACCCTAAGATATCAGTAGGCCTATATGAAAACAATCGAAAAAAGTATAAAATATGTGTGTTTTCTACTAGTGTACCTACATGTACTTTGCGTGACAACCAAAATTTTGGTATGAGGGGGAATAAGTTTGCTAGTTATGTGATTGAAGCCGGTAAATTGCCTACATGTATTTGTCTATTGCCAACTCATCCACCTATCACATTGTCTACATTGTACATTCATTCAGTCTAATGCCATTATGTCCATCAACATTTTGTCTAAACAACCATTTGGTCCAATTGCCAGTTTGTCTATGACTATTTTGTCTCATAAACAGTTGGTGTAATATCCATTTTATTTTCATTCATTTTGCCAAATTAACACTCAGTCCAATTAGGAATAAAACGTATTTAAAATAGACTAAATGGCTATTGGACCCACTGGTTATTAGACGAAATGGCGAGTAGATGAAATGGTAATTAGACCCAGTGGATAGTGGACTAACTGATGGGAGACCAAATATAGACAAGTTGGTAATTAGCATTAGACAAATTGAAATTAGACCACTGAAGACTATACATGTAGGTTTTTGTCTCACCTGCGAAGCAAAGTGAGACTATAGGCGCCGCTTTTCCGACGGCAGCGGCGGCGGCGTCAACATCAAATCTTAACCTGAGGTTAAGTTTTTGAAATGACATCATAACTTAGAAAGTATATGGACCTAGTTCATGAAACTTGGCCATAAGGTTAATCAAGTATTACTGAACATCCTATTAGAGTTTCATGTCACATGACCAAGGTCAAAGGTCATTTAGGGTCAATGAACTTAGACCATGTTGGAGGAATCAACATCGAAATCTTAACCTGTGGTTAAGTTTTTGAAATGTCATCATAACTTAGAAGATATATGGACCTAGTTCATGAAACTTGGACATAAGGTTAATCAAGTATCACTGAACATCCTGCATGAGTTTCACGTCACATGACCAAGGTCAAAGGTCATTTAGGGTCAATGAACTTTGGCCGAATTGGGGATATCTGTTGAATTCCCATCATAACTTTGAAAGTTTATGGATCTGATTCATGAAACTTGGACATAATAGTAATCAAGCATCACTGAAAATTTTGTGCAAGTTTCAGGTCTCATGATTAAGGTCAAAGGTCATTAGGGTCAATGAACTTTGGCCGAATCGGGGGTATCTGTTGAATTACCATCATAACTTTGGAAGTTTATTGGGCTAGTTCATTAAACTTGGACATTAGAGTAATCAAGTATCACTGAACATCCTGTGCACGTTTCAGGTCACATGACCAAGGTCAAAGGTCAATGAACTTTGGCCGAATTGGGTGTATCTGTTGAATTACCATCATAACTTTGAAAGTTTATGGATCTGATTCATGAAACTTGTACATAAGAGTAATCAAGTATCACTGAATATCCTATTTGAGTTTCAGGTCACATGATCATGGTCAAAGGTTATGTAAGGTCAATGAACTTTGGCCATGTTGGGGTTTTTTGGTGAATAACCATCATATCTCTGTAAGTTTATTGGTCTAGTTCATAAAAAGTGGACAAAAGAGTAACCATGTATCACTGAACATCTTGTGCGAGTTAGAGTAGTATTCAAAGTCAGCACTGCTGCTATATTGAACCGCGTGATGCAGGTGAGACGGCCAGAGGCATTCCACTTGTTCATGTCTAATACCCCTTTCATAAACCCAATTATGTGGCTAATAGCAGCATAATTTGGTCGTAAACTTTCATAAACCCAATTATGCGGCTAATAGCAGTATAATTTGGTCGTAAAATTGGAGGAGGACCAGAGTTATCCGCATTATTTTGATGCTGCTATTATCCGCATAATAGCAGCATCGGGACAAGATTTGAGTTTATGAACGCATTTCCAAATAATGCGGATAATTGCCATGGTGCGGTCACAAGGTCACCCTTTTCCAACACAACCGCATCGGAGGGGGCGTGTCCAGTTGTCATGACGATTATCCGCCTTTTTCAGGACGGGCGCTCGTAAAAATAATGCGGCTTATTTTCGGAGTTTGTGAACGCAATTTTTATTGAATTATCCGCATTACTCTTAGGTGGCTAATTGGAGGATAGGTTTATGAAAAGGGTATAAGATATCTAAAAGAGTTTGAAAAGTAGAAAGTATGTTGTATTTTTTCTAGTGTACTATCAGTATGTTAAAAAAACTGAATATCAAAGTAGAAAATATTGTGTGTTTTCTAGTGTAGGTACATGTACTTTGCATCGACAACCAAATATTTGGTATGAAGGAGAAATCTATCCGTTTGTTTATGGTATTGATGCATATCACAAGTCTGTCTAGCTTGAAATTGATGATGCATGTATCTAGACATGAACATGTAGAACTGCAAGTTTTGCGAATAATGATTACTAATTCCCACTGGATTGTGCATTTTTTAAAGAAGGCCATTTATGTTGCTGAATTAGTGAGGCATTTCAGAGCCGTCCTTTTATAGTGTTGTGATCCATATTATTCTCCCTACTGTTACCCCATTCTGCACAACGATTCAATAGGTTTAAGTCCAATAAATCAATCAAATCCTCGTCATTGGTAAACTCTATTCATGTACTGTACATTTGCAATGAATATCCATCCCCACAAGTTGGAGAACCGACTCACAATTCCCTGGAAAAACTTATTGTCATTGGTTCCTTCTTTTTAAAGGGATGGTCTGGCTGAAAATATTTCTATCTATTAATAAATAGATTAAAATTCACAGAGCAAAATGCTGAAAATTTAAATTTTCAGCATTTTGCTGTGTGAATTTTACTCTTTATTGAGATATAGATACATGTATCTTCAGCCTGGACCATCCCTTAAAGAGATTCGATGCATGTTAGGAAAAGGTTGACAATGGTCCAAACCATTTCATACAATTCTACCAGCCAGTATTTGTGCCTTGAGATCAATTCATATTTTGGTCGGACCACAGAAATGGTTACAAGTTGTTTATGTTTTGTATGCTTTAAAGTACTGCACATATATAGGCCTTAATATTATAGTTAGGAGGGAAAGATGCTGTGGAGCTTGTTTGTCATCAAGATTAATAAGAAACAAAGAAAAAAAAATAGAAGGAAATTTAAAACCATTCAAGTACATTAGATTTGGACTAATTTCTGGATGTGAATTCACACACACACACGCACATACATGTACACTGTTTTGGTGTTAAAGGACAATTCCACCCCAAGAAAAACGTGATTTGAATAAAAAGAGAAAAATTCAACAAGCATAACACTGAAAATTTCAACAAAATCGGATGTAAAATAAGAAAGTTATGGCATTTTAAAGTTTCGCTTCATTTCACAAACAGTTATATGCACATCTCGGTCAGTATGCAAATGAGGAACTGATGACATCACTCACTATTTCTTATGTATTTAATTACATGAAATATGAAATATTTCTATTTTCTTGTCATTGTCATGTGAAATGAAGTTTCATTCCTCCCTGAACATGTGGAATTCCATTATTGTAACATTTTGTGCTCCAGGCAAGGAGGTCCTTATCGTCAAATTCGTAAAAATTGAAATATTGTATAATTCAAACAATAAAAAACAAAAGAAATAATGAGTGAGTGACATTATCGACTCTCTCATTTGGATGTAACTGGCTCCTTCATATAACTATTTTGTTAAAAATAAGCGAAACTCTGAAATGTCATAACTTTCTTATTTCACATCCGATTTTGATGAAATTTTCAGCATTGTGCTTTTCTGATTTTTCTCTATTGATTCAAATCAACATTTTGCTGAGGTGGACTTGACCTTTAAAGAGAAATGCCAGTAGTTGCAGTAAACACTGATTTCATGAGAAAGTATGTAAAACCAGGCTTAATTGTCAGTATATCATCGAGGATCTAGATCTAGTTTTACATAAACTGAACTTTGTGAAATCTTGAAATCTACGCTGAAAAATGTTCACACTGAAGATCACCAACACAGATAAGCGCACGTGGGACAGTGTATTATTATTGCTCTGAATGTCGGCCCGACGCTTGACCCGAATCCTGTGCTTATTTGCTAATTTCTCAGCAATTACACAATTTCTTCCAGAATCATTTGGCACATATTTTTTATTTATACAAACAGACACTTTGGTGGTAATTTCGTTGGATTCTGTACGAACTCATTTTGATATCGTTACCACAACTGGCATTTACCTTTAAACCAACGAGTTCCTTATGCCCAAACAACTTCTTTCATCATGATTGTATAAATGCATAAAACGTATGACCCCTATCCATCCCACCATGCACACAAATTACCTATTTTCTCTGTATGTTTTTAATGTTCAGTTGAGACGTACATTATTTATACTGGAAAGGTATTATTTCCCAATTAAAGAGGGAAATCCCTGTTTAAGCTTTGATTGTCTTTTGGTGTAAGGACTGGACATGGTAATTCATATTACAGTACATAGATATTACTCTACTTGTATTTGTACAGAATGGTATACAATTACCAATAATGAATGTTCTTTCATTCGTGCAATTGACAGAATACTTCATGAGGTGAAAGATGAAATGATCCATTCAACGAGGTGTAGCCGAGTTGTATGGATCATTCATTTCATCTTTCACCGAAAGAAGTATTCTGTCCATTGCACGAATGAAAGAAATTCATTATTTGGTTAATATGACACCTAAAAAAAGATTCTTTTTCGTATGAAATTTGTGAGTTTCGAAGCAAAATATGCTCATATGCAGTGTGAGTTCGGTCTGTTGATTATCGCGTACATATAACAGGCGCGATATTTTGTGGTGCCTCTTGTCTCTGTGCGCGCTTGCAATGGACTTTAATACTCATATGGATCCAAAATTGCACGATGAATGGATCTAAAATTACACGGTTGATGATGTCATTGTAAAATGGGCTGAATGGTCGATTTCAACCAACCAACCAATCAAATGACAAGGATCTATCTAGGTGTCATATAATTTGCTCTAATTCTCCATGAAGTGAAAAAAAGATCACCACAAATATCCTGTAATCAACGAAGCGCGCACATTCCTGGTTATCATTCAAAGTCATAACAGCAGTGATCACTTCATTTGATTCACACCTGGGCAGTGAGTCATGAATCACCTTGTCTGTGATTTTCACTGACAAATGTGCTCTTAGCCAATCAGATGCAAGGATTTCAGTAGCTTATAACAAGTCAATAAAAATCACTGACTATAAACTTCATGTATGCTCCCAAGGTGAATATTGTGGAACTAGTTGAATCTACAGAATATACGTGTGTTTTTGCTTCAGACCTTTTCAAAGAGCCTTCACTGAATAAATAGGCCTATACACTGGAATGAGTTGTTTTACAATCTGTGCCTGAAGACAGTACAGCTACAATTTCATCAATTTTGGCCATATCAATGTACCCAAAAACATTTTATCTCTGCTTTACTTCATAAAATGAAATTCATAGTTACACACATTTTGTCAGCCTACTTGATTGATGTTTATTCTTTCTTTCTTTTTATTTTTTCCTCTTTCAAACAGAATTTAAAGAGCAGTAACTCTCCCAGATCGCATGCAGCAGACCAGTCCAGTTCTCAGAGTACCAAACCTGTAACGTCACCCAGGCAGGATTGCATAATGCCAACGACGCATATAATAAGTCCCTCAGGGAAGAAAAGACTGTCTCCTACCTGTTCGTCAAATCGCTCGATCAATAATAACATGCATACTCTGAATGTGGACATCAGTCTGGCAAATGCCAAAATGAACAGTGTTTCTCCAGGAAGACAGTGCCTGTCAGACTCCAGGCTCACGGTGAAACCATCAAAGAACATTCCAGTGTCCAACCATCGCAAGAGAAAGATAGACATCGACGGTGCAGAGATTACCACTGTCATAACCGTGCCCATGACCTCTCCAAAAAAGAAGAGATTAAGCCCCCCAGATATCTGCAACAATGTGAATATAAATGTACAATCAAAGAAAGATTCAACTGTTGACTGGAACCAGAATGAAAGGAATATGTCTGATGCACCTTACGGAAAGAGGAGGTCAAGTTGGTCGGAGACCTCTCCTGACAGTTACAAGCATTCCCACAATATAGGTCACAGAAAAGTATCCCCCAGGGTGTCCCCTAAAATCCCAAATTCTGCAGAACTCCACCCGGCCATTGGTTGGAAGGCATTCCCAAATTCCAAAACGCAGAACAATCACAAAGACACCCACAGTGTGGACAGGCATACCAACAGCGTTTCTCCTACCAGTGCAAAGGTGCAGCAGAATGGACGTCTAAAAAGCAGCCATGCATCGATAGGTGAACAGAAGAGACCAAGCTTTTCCCACAGTATCTCAAACGATTCTGTTTTTGATGAAAATGTTTCGGAACCCAATGAAATAGACGAAGAAAGATTTGAGAAGGTTGACAGTGAGGTTGCCTTCAATAGGACGCCTGGGATAAAGAATAACACAGCAGGAGATATGGGTAAACCTAAACAAGCTACAGGAAGAACATCACCCAGAGGGGGTGGCAAGCCAAAGGAAGTTATTCGGAAAAATACTCTTGGCTCAAGCGATTCAGGTGTTGATAGCAAGAGGAAACGAAAGGGATCCGTCTCAGAGAGTGTTGGGAGCGAGTCTGTATTAAGCAGTTGCACAGAGGATTCATTCACTGACGATGGAAGCATGGCGGGACGTGAAGGTCTTAGCTCTCCTGAAGATGGAAAACCGAAAAAGCGCAGGTTCAAATTTGCAGACACGCTACCTCCGCGTGCGCCAAGGGCAAGACGAGAAGCGAGTCTGACAGCAGAGACCAAAGTACATCTGTTGTACGAAAGGGATGATTTTGTTGAGAAAATGCCTGCAAAAGTGTCCGCACCAAAGAAACCTAAGGCAAGTCAGAGTGTAAGTGATGCCCAGGGAAGTGATTTGTTGACAAGTAGAGCTATATCATCAGATATCAAAGTTGCAAAGGATACATGTAAAGTTGGAAGTGATTCCAAGGGGAAAAGGATTACGGAACATACTAGTGTGACGAATGGACAGGAAAAAGCAAAGGAACCCAAGAAACCTGCCATTAAAGCGAAACTGAAAAGTGATACATCCCCAGCATCTAGCAAATCTGAACTTGCTACTGAGACAAGTGCACAAACATGCTCTCGCTGTGGAAAACCTATAAAACCTCAAGGCAATAGAACTCCAGATGAAGCCTCGGATAGAAAGAGTAACAATCTGAAAACGGAAACTTCACCTAACAACAAAATCAGTAGCCCCAGCAGTACAACTCTCTTACCGACCCTCAAAGAACCTGCAGTGGTTCCGCATTCTACAGAAACTCCAAACCACTTATCATGCTCGTGCACGCAGGCTCAGAGGAGTATTTCTGAGCCTGCGCCAGACAATGCCCTCATGAAAGCTTTAGCGCCTCTACTGGGGCAGCCGAGAAGGGCCTCTATTGATGCTGCCGAATGTGAAAAACTGAACGCATCTTTGAAAGGGGCTTTCCTGCTGAGGCTATCAAGACATTCCATTGATGCACCTACAACCATTGCCAACCAGCTTTCTCTACCTTTAGCCCAACTCGGTATCCTTCAATCAGGTAAGCTCAAAGTTTTGATTTACATGTAGGCCTATATAAATCTATGGTACTCATGGAGGCCATTAAGTTTGATATTTTGTAGTGAAAGGCTTCTGTTTTCTAAATGATAAAGCACAATTGGCCCCAAAAAAAAGTAAAAAGGGAAAACAAAATATCTTAAGGCCAATGAGAGAGACATTTGGGCCAATAGGGCACCCAAAGCCATGGTCTAGGTGTACTTGGATTAATTGAACCCCTTTATATCGTAACATAATATTTATTAGGAAATTGGTATATAACCTCTGGTGCACAATACATTAGATTCAACAAGGAACATATCTCACCAAATGTCTATTCCACATGTTTTTATCATAGTCTAAATTTAAATTATTCCAGTATGAAATCAAACATATTTCCTCTTGATAGTTCTTTATTACATGTCCTTTGCATCTATACCAAGTTGTAACATTGCTTGTAAATCAGTAGGCTGCATGTAGGTCTGCTCCACATGTTTACATACATGTACCTCTTGGCTATGTCCATGCTGGGGTGTGTATATCATGGCCCTCGTAGAGCTCATTAAAGAGATCACGGCATCAGACACCTGTGTAAGCTATTTATGGGCCAGACGGTAGGGGTAGCTCCAATCTGACTTGCAGCTCGTCTGTGTGGCATGCATCCATGTAGCCACACTATGCGGCTACGGCAATTGTGACAAATTGTACACCTTCAGAAGAGTGACTACTTCCATGCTACTGCAAGGTGCCCCCCCCCCCGTGTCCTTTCCACACTCTCTCTTTCTCTCTTCTACTCTCACTCTTTCCCTTTGTCTCTTCCTCTTCAGTTCTCTTGTATGCGAATGCGCGGAGAGTGTGGCATACATCTAGTATTTTGATGTATTCCGCAGTTAGAGCTAACAATAATGAAAATTCATAAAACTGACTACTTTCAGAATATTCCTGAGTTTACAATAAACATGTCACATTCCTATACCTGCAACAAGGTAGAGTGAATTGACAGCCTGTGATTATTAACTCATAACTAATAATATTCTAAAATTATATTGCCTATACTTACATAGGTTTTTCATTATTTCTCTTCATTAACCTGCATTTAAATTCAAATCGCTACCATGAAAATTATTAATTAAACTTTTAGTTACCTTTCATGTAGGCCCTATAACTACATGCACATTTTTTCTTGGCTATTATCAAGATTATTAAACTAGGTTTCCTTACATGTATATTATCATGTACATTTCAATTAACGTGGAATTTCCTATTAAAAGCCATTCACTCGATGTGCAGAATGGGAGAGGGAAAGACGTGAAATCATCATCGTAACATAGCCAACTTCATATAGAGAAATCAGTCATTCATTTGATACCATCAAAGATCCCTGGGGGCTCATCGCCTGTACATACATGTATGTTCACAACATGCTTTGCTTCTCTCCTTTCGGACGTGTAAACATGTACATTTGCGTTGCACGGCACAGACAAATGCCAGGGTCAATGTGTTTCCCAAGTGTTAAATCAGCACAAAGCCGCATTTCTTGTCTGTAGGTGAATTCAATCTCGCAAGCAAATACAAAGTGATGGGGGACTGTGCCTGAAGGGAGTCTTTGATGTGTGTTTTAGCCCCGATTGTGTATATTGATCCCGTGAGAATAGACAGTGATACCACACAACATATTATAAACATGTTAACAGAGAACAGTATGCAGAATAAATGAAGAAAGTAAAATAAGCAGCAATGACTGACACGTCGTCCATCGTACACACTGTTTATTGATCAAAGGAAAGTTGTAGACTTTAAACATTTCAAAAGATGTTTGCAAATGCAAAAACATTGATATTATAAATCAATTTTTTTTGAAAAACATGCTTTTTCAAGCAATATATATTCCATGAATTTGCATGTACATGTAAATGTAGATTGTGAAACAAAATTATTGTACTGTAGATTTCAATGCAAGAATTATGGAAAATTTACAAGTATGATGATGAGGGAGATAAATGTTTGAAATTATAAATAGGTTATCTTATAAATATATGATTACGAAAGCTTTGACGTTTGAGTTGTAAACATACTATGGTAGTAGATTTAATGAAAATGATTTCACAATCAATTGATTTGTTAATTCATTTTATTCGCCAGATACAGTATGTCATAACAAATGCAAGCATTTATGAGATATTAGTATCAAAATACTGTGACGGGAAAGCTATTGAAAGCTGAGATGGCTCATTTCCAATGGGGTCCTTAATCCAGATCCACAAATATTCATACATGTAAATGTACATGGAAACATCCGACACTCGACACACCATAGAATACAGCATACATGTCCTAGAAAAAAAGTAAATGTCAAGGCACATGTACATGTAGTATGTTGAAACAGTATAATAATATGTTTTCCTCGTAAGAAACTGATATTGGCCATCAGTGTCAAATCTTCCACTTTATGGGTGCAAATAATGAAACAGACAATCGGTGAAGCTTTCGCAACCTGTATTCAATTTCCTGACTGACGGTTTTCTCTTCTTGTTTTTCTCTAATTTCCCTTGGCTCTCCTGTGGATTTCCCCTTTTCAGGTAAGGGTTTCATGAAACAAACAGTCTGTGATTTTTCACTGGCAATGGTATAAGCTACTGAAATCCTTGCATCTGATTGGCTGAGAACAAACTAGTCAGTGGAATCTCTGACCAAACTCTTTATGAAATGCTCCCTTTCTGATTTATTCTGAACTCGGCTGTTTTTCGCCATCGCATCCTTCCACGATCTATTTTGTATCACCTCTGTCTAATATCCACTTTTCCTCCTTCCAATAGGCCTACATGTACAGTTCATGCACTTTTTTTCTCCTTTCTTCTCCCCATTGTGAATTCTCAGCGTCTACATTTATTTGCTCTGTTTTTCTCTTTGTATGATTAATTAATTATAGTCTGTCTTTTGATGGTAGTGGTTAGTTGACAAGTTGTGCTACATTGTAAATTCCCCTCTTTCAAATTTTTGTCTTACCTGCATACTGCTTAGCAGAGTGAGACTATGGGCACCAGTTTTCCAACGGCGGCATCAACATCAAATTCTTAACCGAAGATTAAATTTTGAAATGATAGCATAACTTTATGACTTTTAAAACTTTATGGAGCTACATGTAGTTCATGAAACTTGGACATATGGTTAATCAAGTATTACTGAACATCCTGCGATTCCTGCCTGAGTTTCAGATCACATGACCAAGATCAATTTTAGGGTCAATGAACTTGGACCATGTTGGGGGAATCAACATTAACCTAAGGTTAAGTTTTTGAAATTTCGTCATAACTTCGAAAGTATGTGGACGTAGTTCATGAAACTTGGCCATAAGGGTAATCAATTATTGCTGAACATCCTGTCTGAGTTTCAAGTCACATGACCATGGTCAAAGGTCATTTATGGTCAATGAACTTTGACCAAGTTGGGGGTATTTGTCGAATTACCATCATAAATTTGAAAGTATATGAATCTGATTCATTAAACTTGGAAATAAGAGTAATCAAGTATCACTGAATGTCCTGTGTAAGTTTCAGGTCACATGACCAAGGTCAAATGTCAATGATCTATGGCCATGTTGGGGGTATTTTTTAATTCATAAAACTTGGACAGAAAAGTAATCAAGTATCGCTGTACAACCTGTGCGACTTTCAGGTCACATGACTGAGGTCAAATGTCATGTAAGTTCAATGAACTTCAGCCAAGTTGGGGGTATTTGTTGAATTACCATCATAAATCTGTAAGTGTATTGGTCTACATGTAGCTCATAAAAGTCGGACATAAGAGTAACCAAATATCACTGAACATCCTGTGCAAGTTTTAGGTCACATTAACAAGGTCAAAGGTAAATGAACTTTGGCCATGTTGGTGGGAATTGTTGAATAAACATGACTCCGAAATTACATGGCTCTAGTTCATAAAATTGGACATAAGAGAAATCAATATCACCGAACATCTCATGCAAGTTTCAGGTCACATGACCAAACTTAAAGTCAAAAGTCATTTAAGGTCAATGAACTTTGGCCATTTTGGAGGTAATTATTAGATTGCTGTCATAACTTTCAAGTTTATAGATAATCAGATATGGTTTATAAAATGTGGGTATAGGGGTAATCAATTATCACTGACAAGTCTTGGGTCGCATGATCAAGGTCAAATGTCATTTATTGTCAATGAACATATTGTATCATTATATGAATTGTGTATTTGTGAATAATTATGTTATAGTAGTTTTCAAAGTCAGCACTGCTGCTATATTGAATCGCATGATGCAGGTGAGACTGCCAGAGGCGCTCCACTTGTTCTCTGTTACGGGTTCCCCCATCTTGCCTATTATTGTTTGATGTAGAAAGATTTTGGAATTTCCAGAACCCAAGTGCACACTTTGCACTTCATGCAAGCCCAATAAAATTAGTAAAGCAGCCTCGTTTTCGCCATAGTTTACAAGGGCTTCAAAAATTTACCGAAAATACTAGCACCAACAGGGAAACTACATGTCGGCCTACAATAACTGGAATATTATGTCAAGTGCCGCACTATGGACTTCACAGATTTTAGAAGCTGAAGAATTTGTGTTCCATCTAGATCGTTCAAATCTACATGTATGCCAAGCTACTGTGTACATTTACATGTAATTCAATAATTTGCTTATTCTGTATGTTACTAAATGTATACTTATTGTTGAATGATGTGAAGTTTATCACACAATTGTTGGTTTACAATGTGATTTTTTAAATTATTATTAGATTTATTCATTCAGTTAATTTAAATTGAACAGAATCACTACATGTATAATGAGAATGTGATATTGACAATAATTGATTCTCTCTCATCACAGGAAATTTGCATGCATCAAATGGGACGCCAAACAATGGTACAATAGCTACAGTCCCCCAGCCTAACGGCAGTGGAACTACCGTCACAGAGTTCATCAACTCCAAGTCAAAAGTCGTTCGGAAGGTGGTGAAAAGGCCCGGTCTCAAACCCTTTCATCGAAGGAAATCTACCAACGGATGGCGAGGGGAAGGCAATCCAGTGCAGAAACCTGTTATCATTAATGTAAGCAAATTTTTCCTTTTTCTTTAAATTTAGTCCGAAATAGATACTCAGATGTGTTATATTGTGAGCTAAAAAAGAAAAGGGTACATTTTGTTAACAGGCTAAAATGTATTACTAGGTGAGGGCCTACACATTCACAAATGTGATGAGAAGTACATGTATGGTGTTTGCTCTATTGTAATTGGCTTATCATACAGTGAACGTGCATGGTGTGTTAGGGTATCATAAATAACAAATCAGGAAAGGATCGTGTACAGGGTATTTTCCTCCTTACATATTTATACAGAATTTTCAGGGCTACATTGGTGATGGTTAAGTTGATCTTAAAGGTCAAGTCCACCTCAGAAAAATGTTGATTTGAATCAATAGAGAAAAATCAGACAAGCACAATGCTGAAAATTTCATCAAAATCGGATGTAAAATAAGAAAGTTATGACATTTCAAAGTTTCGCTTATTTTCAACAAAATAGTTATATGAACGAGCCAGTTACACCCCAAATGAGAGAGTCGATGATGTCACTCACTCACTATTTCTTTTGTTTTTTATTGTTTGAATTATACAATATTTCAATTTTTACGAATTTGACGATTAGGACCTCCTTGTCTGAAGCACAAAATGTTAAAATAATGGAATTCCACGTGTTCAGGGAGAAATGAAACTTCATTTCACATGACAATGACGAGAAAATAAAAATATTTCATATAATAAAATACAAAAGAAATAGTGAGTGAGTGATGTCATCAACTTTCTCATTTGGATGTAACTGGCTTGTTCATATAACTATTTTGTTGAAAATAAGCGAAACTTTAAAATGCCATAACTTTCTTATTTTACATCCGATTTTGATGAAATTTTCAGTGTTATGCTTGTTGAATTTTTCTCTTTTTATTCAAATCAAGTTTTTGTTGGGATGGACTTGTCCTTTAAAGTATTATTTTGACCAAGCAAAGACAAGTAGGGATGGAGTTGCTTGTTCCCTGTACATGGGCGAAAACCCCAGGGGGACAGGGGGGATGTGTCCCCCCTATTCAAAATAGTAGGGGGACACAATATCATATGTTCCTCCCTACTATTTTTGGTCTTTTAGGATGGTAAGAAATACTTCATTCAAAATCGAACTAAAACATGTATTTTGGGACGAAATGACCTTACTTTGGGGATAACCGTTTTTTTGTTTTTTCTTGTCAAATTTTCCAGCCCCTTTTCCCCCCTACCTTTTAGGAGAGATTTCCGCCCCTGCCCTGCCCCTGTAGTGTAGTGTACCCCCCCATCCCCTCAATCCTCTTGTGTTACAACAATACACTTGGCTCAAAATTTCAGAATTTCAAAGATGTGGTCACATTTATTGGAAATTCAATCTTCATGTACATTACATAATATAATACCAAATAGACAGAATTATAAATGTGTGGTGATATTTAAGCTATTAATATATATATCATTTATGATCTACTTCTTTTATCATAATAATTAGATTTTTAGTTTTGCTGTATTATGTCAATTTGCATTTATACTGGTAGTTTTGGTGCATGTATTACGATATTAAAACAATTGATTATTTTTGGATCATGTGGATGAAGAATCACTGTGGATAATTTGAGGTAGATTATTTGTACTTGAACACAAGAGTCTCCTTGTTTGCGACCGATCTCTTTCTTCTGGGTTAAGTTTCAAATACGGTATGTATACCACTTTGCTTCTGTATGGCGCATCATACCCGGAGAGTCTCGGAGACAATCACTCTTTCATGTATTAGCTTGTGAATCCTATGCAATATGTATGAAATGCAACCCTACAAATTTTATGTGGCACCCAGCCCAGTCAGGCTGTCATCCGTAATATGCCAAGTGATAAGTTGAGTGTAAATACTCTAAACACTCCGATCAGAATAATGATACTTAGTCTGTATTGGCAGGCTTTCGTCGCTTCTGATGTGTTTAATCAATGTGTCATTTCGGTGCAGCGGTCTTCATGAAAATTAAAAGGGCAATCAGTACAATGTACATGAGTAGTTTAGAAATGACACTCAATTCTGAGTGGCAATAGTTAATCTTTTGTTGAAATACTCTTTTTTTTACAATATTTGTATAGATCTGGTTTTTAAAGAGGAGATGGAACAAGTTTTTATTTCTTTATTCTGACATTGCCATTGTTCGCTTTCAGGTACATGTACATTTTAGTTCATTTCGCAGTGGAACTTGATTTATTATATACCTCATGCTAAAGATAGTTATCACTGACTGGTCAAAACTGCATCAAGTTATAAGGTGCTATGCTGTCTATCATCATCTCAGGGATTTGACTTGCATGTATTGTCAATTTCTTTTATCAAACCCTCTGATAGTATTTGTTTTTAAACCTGAGAGCGGGGCCACAAGTTGTGGAGTGTTGTGGCCCAGTGGATAAGTCTTCTGACTTTGAAACAGAGGGTCATGGGTTTGAATCCCAGTCATGGTGTAATTTCCTTTAGCAAGAAATTTATCCACATTGTGCTGCACTTGACCCAGGTGAGGTGAATGGGTACCCGGCAGGATTAATTCCTTGAATGCATGAGCGCTAATAGGCAGCTCGAGCTTAAGCTGGGGTAATGATAATAATAACAACGCGCCTCGGAATAGAATATTTCTAGATAGATTATTATTATGTTGCTAAGCGTGCATCTACCTGGCTGCTGCTGCGCTTAACATACTGCTGCTCGGGTCATGTGTGCGCAGCCAGTGGCGCACTGGCTGGCCATAGCAGTGCAGCTCGTTTACCCCTTTTACATGTATGAGATTGCGCTTTTCGCCGGTGAACTACACCGGTGAAGGGAGAAAGTCCCCAGTATGAAAGGTACACAGGAGAACTTCCCCGGCGTCAATATGAAAGCTGACTTGAGAACTTCAACGCCGCTTTAATGACGTCAGAGGTCAAATTTCATATCCCTGAAATACCCTGAACCGAGATTCCGCAAGCTGAATAAAGCGAATGGCCGATCAATCCATAGAGTTTTACCCTCAAACATACCATTTCTTTTTTACTAACGATATTTATGATGAAAGCATCTTTTACATGCTAAAGATGCACTAAAAATATTGATAAACTCTGAATTTTTTATTTGTTTTATAGTCTTTCTAAAAGATATTGCAATTTAAACCTTTTGACACCTTTAATAATTTATAAGAAGTGATGTTTACAATTTTCTTTTTGTTCGTTGTGCACATGCCGAACTTGTTCAGTTCGGCCTAAGGAGTATTAAACGTATGCTACATTGCGATATTGGAAAATTAAAAAAGCATAGGCCTTCATTTGACCCCAGTCTTCTTTTCTCCCCGAGCAAATCGACTTTCTCTGGGAAAGAGATGCTGGTACGAAAGTACACATTTTCCTCTTTGCTGGGAAAGTGAGGAATGCTTGCCAGAGGAAGGGGCCAGTGTGAAAGGGGTATTACATGTAGCAAATCAAAGTAGATTTAGAGTTACACTATTGATCCTAATATTGAAACCCTTGGGTCAAGAGTGATGTGATTAACAATGAGGCATATACAATGTAAAGCAAATATGGGCTGCTCTTTATTCAGATGACAGTAAAAATCATCATTCCCTCAGGTGCTTTTCATAGGGGGAGGGGCCCCCTTCTATCAACCCTGGGCCAAGGACTTGGGGTGATAGAAGGGCTGGTATGAATGCATCTTGGGAATGATAAATAAATTTACACAGTCATTCTCATGTGTAGTCAATATTTGTATACATTATGATACATTTTGTTAACATTGGATATCATGGTTTTAGTTGATAGAACAGAGTTACATGCAATTATAAAGATCATTTCATTATTAGATTAGATTGTGTACAGTATTTCCATGTACAAAAGTTATTTTGTATAGATTTAATATGTGGTCCATTCAACCTCAGAAAATCGTAGAAGGAAAAGAGTTTGCAACGCAGCAAAGTGTCTGATTATCAAGACTACTTGCATATATAGAGATCATAGGTCAAGTTTAAAAGCCATATTGTATTTACAGCTTTCTTGTTAAATTGAAAATACATGTGATTGAGTACCAGTACCCTGTGCAATTGGATTTCAGCTGGCATACATTGCAGACTGATGCAAAGGAGTGTTCTTAATAGAGTGTATATGTTTGTGAATTATGGTTTAGCAAATAAATTAACATTTATTTTCAGTGGGGTATTTGAAATCTGAGAGCACCTTTTTTCCTTCATCAGCCAAAACTTCTACATTCCACTATGAAGTGGACATGACTACATTTCTATCTCCTTTTTGGAGCTTTTGGAGACATCTCTGCAGTTTGTCTCTATCCAGAATGTTAGCTATCAGAACTGAATTATGAATATAATTAAATTAGAGAAAATAAAAAAATTACACTCTAGCTTTGCAACCCAAATAACTAAAGCAATTTTTGAAGATGCGAAGTGGCAACTGATAGTTACATGTAAAGTCTCTAAAAAGGTGTTTTTTAAACAGTTCTGATTCATACTACACGTGTACATGTACATACATAACATTTATCTATATATTTGATTAAGTCTTTGGGTTAACAAGGACATTGTACATATCATAACAAGTAAAATAAGACTTGAATGATGGACAACTTCCTCAATAGTTTCTTTTCCTTTTATGAACTCAGAGATTTTGTTGTACATGTAAAAGTTAGAAGCATTTTCATAGTTAATTGTATTGAAGATAACTTGTTACAGCAAAACCTTGTGTTAATGATAAATGAGAGCGATATATGTAATAGGCTTTATTTTGTATGCCTATAAAGAAGTTGTGTAAAACCTAAATGTATCATGTACCCATATTTCTATGATCGGGAGATATTGTCCCCAGACACCAGCTTTAAGTCAATTCTTGCAACATAATTATAAAAAGAAATTATTTGGAATAATAATCACTCTGTTTGAATTAGCTTTCATAACAAAACATATGTGTTTTGAAACAATTCTGTACTTTGTTTCATTCTATTTCTTTGTCTGCCGATCAGAATCACTAGGTGGTTTCAGACTGCCTCAAAGTTTGTCAGTTCCAGGTATTCTCTGATCAGGAAATTTACTTCGATCAGAAAATACCAGGTATTTTGGTAATGTGAAAGCAAACTACGCGTAATTTTCCCGGAAAGAAAATACCCGCTATTAGGTACTTTGTGAAATTACGAGAACTCTCGCAGGGATTTTTCCAAGGTCGCAGGTATTTTGGCAATGTGAAAGCAATTAACGGGAACTTTTAGCCCAGCGTGTCGTTTAGCGCGGGTGCCGTGGATGGCTGCTGGGCTAGTGATTTTGAATCTCGCGCCTTGCCTGCTTATCAGACCATACTGCGCATGCTCGTAACTTCAGGAACTTATCCTGAAGGGTATGTTTCGGGGCGGTATGAATGCAGGAATGAATTTTTTTGGTATATTTTAGCCTAAAAAAGTTATCGTAATTTAACAGGGATTCTTATGATTGAGGTGGTTTGAAACCACCTAACGAATGAGAGTGTCCAAGGGGTGCATTACTTGCTACGGATCTATCCACAGACACTTGCTTAAATCCATTCTGATAACATAATTGGTAAAAACTAAAAATAAATTACTTCAAATATTCTCTTTTAAATTGAATGAGTTTCCACTGCAAAATGTCTTGCTACATGTGAAACAGGACTTGATTATTTAAGTACTGTTCTGTTCTCTTCCTTTGTCAGAATGAGAGTGTCCAAGAGGTGCGTTATTGCTTCGAGTCCATCAGAAGGAAAGATGATGTCATCAAGACCAGAGATTGTGTCTTACTGAGAGCAGACCTGAGGAAACGAGACCTACCATTTGTTGCCAAGGTAGCAGCACTTTACGAGGATCCCGATACAGGTATGTCTTACATTTGACACACAGTAAAACAAAATGAAAGAACATGTATTTAAATTTTTATGCATCCTGGTACGAACTTTTTGTAGGGACAGTGATTTTCCGTTTCAAAAAATGGCCTTTTCCGTTTCAGAAAATCACGAATTCCGTTTCAGCACGTCAGAAAACGGAAATTCCGTTTCCCCATAGACGTTGTACACACGGAAAAGTGACAATTCCGTTTACACATTGAATAGCAAAATCAAAGCGCATACACTCGCATTGGCCAAAATTTGTATCTGCTACTGTACCAACAACACAATAGAATCCGTTCTAATCGGATCTATGCTGGTGTATTTAATGATTTTTCAAACTGATTTAGCATGCATACATCCTCACCTTTCACATAATTAGCATTATTTTACGGTGAAATTAAATTTCATCGATAATTTTGGGTTTTTTTGGACATCGTTATCATCAGTCAACGACTTTCGCCAATCCGCCATCTTGGATTTTAAGACCACGATATCGTGCTGTTACATCTTCAAACGTAGAGGGCAGCAACACACGACCGTGCAGTTGAGCGATCTGAAGCGATGTGAAGCTCAACCCGGCCGGCCGGCCGGGTACGATCGCGGGGTACTATCGAGTGTGCTGATGTCGAGAGCAATCACGATGTGTGAATTGTCATGATTGTAGCGAAGTGAGATCGTGTTTTCTGGGGTTTTGTGGCCATTTAATATTCTCATTTTGTTGTTATTTTGGAGTAATTTCTGTTGCTATTCTGTGTATTTTGAGGGAAAATACGTTTTCCGTGATTTTCCGTTTGAAATGCCACTTTCCGTTTCAAAAGGCCTTTTCCGTGAATTCCGTCCGTTTTCCGCGATCGCGGAAAATCACTGTCCCTATTTTTGAAACAAATGTTTAATCCTGCATGTATCAACTTTGGCTATTAAAAGAAGGTTAGATACCCATAATGCCTTGCTATACATGTACATGCAGTTTTATCTGTGACATATTGTTATGAACAGCTTTATTGATCACTTTTCTGGTTGTATAGCGCCATATATCTGTCAAAGACATTCAAAGGAGCATTGGAGGAGCCAGCCAATCTGGGTCACCAAGAACTGTGACCCGAAAACTGGTTGGAGAATGCAGGTGGACCACTAACACCGGGGTTTCCCCTACTCTTATTCGAATAGTACAGTGGGTTTTCTTAACGTGCAAAGGTGGTGATTCTCCTCTCCATGGGGCCTCCATTTAACGTCCTATCCGAGGGACAGAGTGTTTTCCACTGTATCATAGCCTGCATCTATGAAACAGGGGAGAGACGTTTACACACAATGCACTGGCTTCAGTCATTTGCCCGGGATGGACTCGACCCCACGATCTTTGATTCGAACGGCCGACGCTCTACCGACTGAGCCAACTTCGCTCTCTTGGATGTTCATTAACCTAAACAAAATACATGTAATTTCTTTCAGACGATCCCGGCACATTGGTTAATGCTTGTTTCATATATTTATTGTCAAGTTGTTGTTTTTAATTTGTTGTCTTAATTTGTTGTCTTGTCATTATTCATTGTTATATGTTCCTGGAAATTAAATAAACAAAAATACACTTGATACACAAAATAAAAATAAAAAACTAAACCAAGCAGCCACAAATTTGCCAAGTGGTTTCATACAAATTTGTGAGATTACAGTGTAAACTGCCATGAATTTTTCAGCTTTCTTTCCAAATAATTGTCCATCCTTTTTTTCTTGGAGTAGTTACAGTCTCAAAGCCAGTATACATGACTTGACACACTTGAGAATGTTTGTGTTCCAGTTGTATTAGCGTTAATCAAAACAGTTGACAGGGGTACATATGGATATCAAATTAATGTGCTCTTGGCCCAATTGTCACCTTGACAGCCTTCATATTTAAAGGTCCCTTTCTCTTCACACAAGGAAGGTAGTGATCACATGGCCTACAAATTTATATGATTATGATTTGTGGTGTGTATTTGATTCATTTTGATTTGATGATGATCAATAATGGAGGTGGGGTGCCAGTGATGGTGGTTATGGGAGCAGGGAATAATTTCCTTGTATCGCAATTCGCTCCACATTTTTACAGACTGCTATGCATAAAGTCTTTTGTTTAGCATATTTTTACGTAGGACTGTACGACCAAAAATGCTTTTCAAATTTGTAAAGCAGAATTATTCCCTGGGTAGTGATGATGATGATGATGGTGATGATGATGATGATGATGATGAAGATGATGAAGATGAAGGTGAAGATGATGATGATGATGATGATGATGGTGATGATGATATTGGTGATGATGATTTTAATGATGATGATGATAGTGGTAATGATGATGAATTGAAGATGATTGAACAATGATGATAATGATGGTGAATGCTGGTGGTGGTGACAATGATTTTGATTTATAATGATGCAGATGTGAAATACAACATTTAGATATTCATGAATAGTTCAAAATTAAATTCATCATGATACTATTCAAGTATTGTGCAGCGATAATGGTGACAAGAACCTTTTAGATTTTGATGATATTTATAAGACAATCGCAAGATAGCTTTATGAACAGAAATTTCTGTTCTTGTTGATGTTTGATATAGACTTTGCCAGATCTCTGTGGTATGAGGCAGTGCTAGTGATCTGATTTATGTTGATTTTTGCCCAGTATGCCTGAAGAAAGAAGTGATCTAGGCAATCGCTGCCATATTATACCAAAGTTTGAAATTTGATACTGACTGTACCTAGCAAACTTTTCAGAGGGAGTATCGATTTCCTCCTGAGAATTTTGTTTCATATCAATCAATAACAGTTGTTTTCAACTAGTCCATATTGGAGTAGAAATCGGTAAATTTTGAACCAGATCGATGTAATGTTACTGTACGATACTGACATCACATTGCAGACATTGGATTGCTGTTATCATGATGCATGGCCTATATTCTCTGTAGTAATCATATTATTGAGAAACAAATTTAGAATATTATCAAAATGCAGTTTGTTGTGTTGTCCATACATCGACTGCCTGTAGGCTTAGTTTGCCCTTTAGTGTCCTAATAAAAAAGTGAGTAACCAGTATGTCTGACCTTTTCATGATGATACTGTGTGCTTCATAGTTCGCCTTTCTAGTCCAAAGAGTCACAATGCTTCTAACAATGCTAATTAAAAGTTTGCAAGCTACATGTAAATGTAAGCATAATGACAAATTTTCGAAGTGATCGTTGCCTAAGGGTACATTGCATACTTCACACACACGTCAGACATGTGTAAACCTCTTTTGAGGCATTATCCATATGTCGCAATGTCATAGATTTCTTTCGTTTTTAAATATCTTTTTAAAAGAGAAGTATGTGTATACATGTATATCCCCTTTTCTTTCTGTCGATAGATTATTTTAGATGAAGAGTAAATTTATTTTATTTAGACAATGAGGCAGCCCGTCACTTCTTTGTTGATTTTATTGAGAATGTACCTTCATCACTTTCACCATGGAGCTACTAGCTCCGGCTCCATGGCTTCACCGATTCGTGCTAACTGTTACACAGCCAGCAAGCTATTAAATTACTCTAGTTTAATCACGATTCTTTGGACAATATCATATCTTCCAGTTCAGATCTCATGCAATAGCCATGGGAGATCGGGAATTTCATTCTGAGAGCAATCCTTTTTTAATGTGTTTGTGTGCAGATAGCTTGCCCTTATGGTATTCAGCGAACAACTCTTGGCAGATTCTCAAATGAATCCCATTTCATCATAGGGGTACTAGTATAAAAATTAAAGCAGAAAATATGACTACATCCAGCCAGGTAGATGTAATCTGCCAAATAAACCCAGCCCTCTCAGTTGCTATGACTGCTTAGCTCATGCAAGCAAAGGAAATGATATTGCCATAGTTTTTTTTTACATTTAACCCCTACAAATGCACATTAATATTGAAAGTATTCATCGATTTTATTATGGCGGGTAGGGTGGATTGAAAATGGTTTGCTTCATATTTACAGATGCATGTACACTTATGTATTGAAATTATCTGTTCAAATTTTCTTCAAAATGAATGTACATTGTCAATCCAATAATATCAAGTTTTCGAGATTACAAAAGGAAATTCACTGCTACTTTTATCGCTGTGTCTCCAAATCCAAGTTTTACACGTACACTGTATCTGTCTGCCCTTTAACCATTCTCGTATTTGATGAGACATTCATGGGTTGTGATATATTACATCATAAGCATATATCCTGTGTCTGGGGACAAACCTCCATAAATAGTCCCGTGTTTGTGCCACATACTGTATTCCAGCGATCGCTATCACAACATGGAAGATCGCACCGGTTTAATAACCACTGCGAGCAAAGAATCGTCTGTTGAAGTTGGGAGAGTCCCATCTGTTTTGGGATGAGATGATTGAGTATGTGTAAAAGATCGAGATTGTCCATCAGTAACAAGGCTCTTCAGAGAATACAACAGTCACCTGACACTCGCTCTCTTGTCAGTCAGTCAAGTTTCGGTGGTTAGGGGGCAAACAAAAAGATGATAGATCTCTGCATTATGAGCGGGTGAAACAGGAAAGATGATGATGATGGTGATGGTGGTGGGGAAAATGATCAGGTGATGTTGATGATTGATGATGATCATATTGATGATGATGATGATGATGTTGATGATGATGATAATAATGTTGATGATGATGATGATGATGATGAGATGATGATGATGTTGATGATGATGATGAAGATGATGATGATGATGGTGGTGGGGAAATTGATGATCAGGTGATGATGATGATGATGATGATGACGGTGATGATGAGGGTCATGGTAGGGATGATTATCATGTAATAGTGCCAATGCTGTCGATAGGCCTCATATCGACATTGATGTCGACATACAAGGGATTTTCAATGTTTCCCAACATGTTGACATGCATGCATCCACATCGACATGTAAACATGAGATAAAAAGGGGTCTAGCCTATAAAGTCCCGAGTGTAAAGCTTACCTGATATTAAAGTTAGCAGCATTTATCCACAGTAATTGGCACAATTGAAAGGTTTATTGAGCTTAGCAGTGCATTAAATTAATAAAGAATGCCTGCAAGCTGCACGGCAGCAGAAATACGTCAGTGTGGCACGGGCCCTAGCTAGCTAGAGATCTCTGTGCATGTGCAGCGCTAGCGCGCTGTAACTAGCGAGCAGCATTCACGTTCACCGTACCCATGCTTGATAATATGCTGCTCCAGACCTCAATGTATTACTGTTCACATTGACGTGAGCTGCAGCGAACAAGTGTTTTCATCAAAGTTGCGACCGCTGTTATTTAGTGCTTACGTCATTTCACAGAAGTCACAGAAAACTTGCCTTCCTTCGTTTGGAGATTGCTGCAGAAGTGGTACTGAAATTATCGATCAATTTTTATTATTTTTTATTGTCAATTTTAGGAGCTTGCTTTTGCAGCACATGTGTACCAGTGTATAATACGCAATGATCACTGTTGCAATTGGTGATTCTCAAATTGGCTCTGAGTGTGATTGCGCAATGCTTTTGAGACCGGATCGTGGTACAAAAACTTGATTTTCTAGAATAAATGTGGATTAAATCAGCGATTTTGGAAGTGAATTCACTCTAGCTTTATTAGTCAAAATATGTTTTCCTGAACTGAGCCTGTATAGATCTAGATCTAGATCTAGTGTGGGGATATCACTGTGTCAAGGTGAATACATTTGATTGAGAGAGTGCTGTTATGTGCCAGATCGAATGATTGTTAGGGAGCCTTTATGGTCCCTTTTCCAGTCGATGTCGGGATTGATTATTCAGCGACATGTCGATGTGGATTTTTGTTCCCGACAACATAACTATCATGTAATGATAATGATGTTGGTGGGGATAATGATGATCAGATGGGATCAGATGATGGTGATTTAGATGAAGAAGATGATGAGGATTATGATGATGATGAAGAGGATGAGGATGATGATGATGATGATGATTATGATGATGATGATGATGATGATAATGAGGATGATGATGGTGATGATGATGATGATGATGATGATAACTATAATGATGGTGGTGGTGATGATGATGATGGCGATGGTGATGATGATGGTGATGATGATGATAATAATGGTGATGATGATGATTATGATGAATAATTATGAGCAAAAGGATGACGATGACAGTAGTGATCTTAGGTTGATAATGTTAATGATGAGGAGGAGGGGGAGGATGATAATGAAAATGATGATCTTTACAGGACTCTCTTCTGCTTGTTTGGATTTTTTTCTTTTTTTTCTGGAATTTTCATCAATATATTTTTTTATGTTGATGCATCTCTAGCCATGTTGCTTCAGTTTTTTTTCTTCATATTAATTATTCATATCTGCAAACAATATTGTTCAGAGTAGACAAAAGTGACTGGTAGAGATATGTGGAAGATTTTCTAAAAAAAAAACAACTGACAGGATGAATGATTTAATAGTATTGTAGCCTAAAATATTCAATGAGATCATAATTGAGGAAGCAATTTGTGTAATTTGTTTCCTACGTGTGTGTTTTACATAGGTAACCGTACAGTTCCCAGCTTCTTTCCATAATTATGTTAATTGTTTTTTATTTATTTAATTTTGTGCTTTGTTTGCTGCTTGATTTGATTTCTCCCAAAAGTATACAAAGTACGATTTGCTACATGTAGTTATGACTGCATTCTTGTTTTCAGGATCCTTTGGAATTAGTATTCCAATAAATCCCAAAGCATGTATATATGACACCAATTAGATCTGAATTTGTGCAAATAATCAGTACATTTGGCCATTTAGAATACAATCACTGTTAAATAAATGAGTGTAATTTACATCCCCAAAACACCCTATAAAGCATCAAGTTAATGGACACCAAATTTATGTACACCAGTGATGAACTGTTTTAAAATTATAGGCCTGCAATTCTATTTCTCTTTGTTAGTATCAGATTTCTTTTTAGTCATCTTTGTTGGCATGATCCTGCCAGTAATTGCCTAACAATAAATGAAAACCCATCAAACTTGGAAATTCGCTGAACACAAAGTTTGACCATACTCATTGTGCCGATCCAGTCTCATACAATAATTATGCATCATCTGTCCATTATGATTTTGTCATTTCAGGATATAAGCCTCAATTTGTTGATTACATAGGGCTTATTCTACACATTGTATAGTACAGAATGTAACTAAGATGTAGGGTATTTATCTGATATTCATACTCCCCTCTCGCTTCCTGCCGGCGTGTACTCACAGTGTATGCGAGGGACACAGTCTCAACTCTCCTACTGCTCACGTATCCGCTTATCGACAGCCCACGCAGTGCTTCTAACATGTAGGCTACTAGTGTCTTTATTTGGCATGCCTGATATACAAGACACCCATGGCCAAACGACCGACCGCCATGCTTACTCTAAGGGCTGGTTAAGCGGGGGAAAGAAACCGAGACGATTGATTGAATTTGATCGAATCACTCCCGTCCTCGGCTGCAGAGTAAAAGGTGCCATGTCTCACCATTTAAGATATATTCTCTCCCAAGCAAAGCAGTGATATTTTAATGACATTTTGATAAATTTGATGAGTTTGGTGAGGGATGGTTGATGATAGAGAATCATTACCCTCACTGCAGTGGTTCAATTATCGGCGATTTGATCGGAGTATGATTTCCTGACGTGGATTGTAACAAATTGATTGTTGTCCATGACGGAGATAGGATGTGAATTATGTGTTTATTTCAGGGCAGTTGACCTTTCCATTTCATACTTTACATTGTGTGTGTTTGTTCTCTCCGGTTTTCAAACAGTTATTTCCTGCTTTTGTTATTAGCCTGAAGTTTTGAGATGTTCATTTTTTGTTGAAGATGAAGGGAATCGAAGTAGAGTTTAATCTTTCTAATACTAATAGCTACAGAAATGCTGTCGCTTTGAGCATCTTGCTTTTAACTCTCATAACTTGTATAATATACATGTACTTCAAGATATCTTGCTTTCTTAGCACATGTTCTTTTTACATATATGCCTATGCTCCAATCCTGATTTGATAGCACTTTGTATGAAATTTACTCACATGTATATGTGAATTCTTTAAACATTTACAAATAGATAGAGCTACAAAATAACATTTGCATTAAAAAGATCATGTACATTTAATGTTTATTTTTTTATAACACTTATCTGTCTCTGTTCTCTGTTCTTCGAACTGAAAATGTATATATATTTATATATTCCTCATAAAATGTTCATGTGGTATAGCTAGCTAGGAAGTACCGTTACAACCGAAAGCAGTTGTTTGTCGCTAATTTCACAATTAACCCCGCAACAATGCTGATCTCCATTCAAAGACTACGAACCTGAAGAAGCCCAACTTTGAAGAGGTGGTACTCAATACTTGGAAATCAGATTGGGGTATAAGTGGATTCATTTTGACTGTCAATACCGATGATGTTATGTGTTATTAAATTTTGGGTTTCTTTTCATTCTCCTTTAATATATTCGAAATCTTTTGATTCTTTGCTTACATTGATTGTGATTTAAAAAAAAAATGATTTTCAATAATTGATAAACATAATGATGATGATGATGATGATGCACACTTTCATAATTGATCTGTCTGAGTGTTGTCCCAAATGCTCCACAATAATTACATGTAAATACTGCCAATATTTAAGTCTTCTGCATTTCAATTTTCATGAAATAAATTCATGTCGGGCTCCTCTGTATAATTTGCAAAATAGCACGCTATTTTACAAATTATCGTGCTAATTTGTAGGTGCAGACGCACTCGGAATTATTCATTCACGGGATCAGACCATAATGCATCGATGCTTCGCTCAAGCAGGAATTGCTCTTCTTGCGATGGTGGAGACGGGGTTTCTTGAATCTCGAGATTATTTGCGAAGAGGGCCGATCGGGGCTAAAATCTCGAGATTGAGCAAATTCGAGATGGTGCAGCTATGCTTATTGTGAGCAGAACTGCTGGTCTGCCTACACCTTAGGATGTAGTTTCTCGTAACTCAATGGAATAAATTCATGCAGGTGTTTCTCAAAGATTTAAGTCTTACTAAAAAATCGCTTTTATATCTAAAATTACCTGTGGTATATAATGCACCCCTACATTGGGTGGATCTTGCGCACTGGATCCATGTTACTGTGCATCCATCAATCAGAGTATATGTTAAAGAACATGAGCGTGGCAGCACCTCGGCAAAAGCATTAATATGCTTTTCACACTGCACTTTTTTCCCTTAACCCCAGGAAATTGGTGGGGCGAAGGGGGGGGGGGGTCTTAGCCCCACCAATTTCCCTGGGTTAAGCTTAGCCCTCTTCGTTTTCACACTATGTTTTAGCAAAGTGGGCTAGCATGGTAAATAGTACGGTACTATCTGGCCCTGCAAACAAGCTGGGTTAGCCGGCTTATTGTGGTGCTAGCACCACAATTGCGGTGCTAAAAGATGCAGTGTGAAACGAAACAGGACTAAGAAAAAATGGGGCTAAGCAGTAGCCAATCACAGATGTCGAAATTGCACGTTAATCACGCTCTGCATGGTAAAATCATCAATATTAATGAGCTGTGGGATAGCCCGTGGTTAAAGTGTTAACCCCGGCTAAGCAAATAGTGGGGTTAAAAAAGACAGTGTGAATCGAAAAAAGATAATATGGGGTTAAGGATAGTATGGGGTTAAGGAAATGCAGTGTGAAAAGCATATTAGTCATACTTACAATCTTTGTAGAACACCATCAAGGGCCCGTATAACACAAAGCTTAGCCATCATCGTAGAACGATTGATCGCATTGACTACCAGTACAATTTACAGTTAATCGTGAAAATCAAGTGTACGATCAATCGCTAACCTTTGTGTTACGGGATCCTGGAGTGATCTGTCAGGGAAGATAACGAAGAATGCCTCCAATCCGAAGAGGAGTGGGAGTGTTTGAGGTGAGGTGGTAACCGAGCTAATCCTTTAACGAACAACCCAATATTGCTATTAAGTTGAAATCAATGACAGGACAGGAATCGGCAACCCAAGTGTGGTTTGCATGACGGCATCATCATTTATTCATTGTCACAGCTACGGCAGCTGTCTTTATTGATCAGTTTGTAGCACTGGAGAGGGTCCCCCATGCAATGGGATACATTCACATCCATTCTCGGCCTGCCTGTCTTCACTCCCGCTCTACCACAAAACTTGTAATGTTTACATTATAACCATGCACTTGACAATGGAATGGCATCCCCCTGTGTTTTACAATCCCCGATGTGTATCACCTAGCCACTCCAGTGATGGAAAAGCTACATGGAGTGCCTCCAGACCACAAACTGGCTGAAATCCAGAAGAAGATACATGTACTGTATGCAACACGCTTGCACATGTATGCATGACATGTCTATAAATTTGCATTAACAGGGGCGGATCCAGGATTTTCCAAATGGTGGGGGGGGGAGGCACACTTTCTTGAGGAAAAATTTGACAAGCAAAAAAAAACAAAAAACAAAAAATTAGGGCATTTCGTCCACGCAAAGATTTTGCAAGTAAATTAATAAATAAAGAAGTCTTCACTATCAAAAGGGGGGGGGGGCACACTTACAGTAGCTTATGTTTTAAAGAGAAATCCCAGTAGTTGCAGTAAACACTGATTTCATGAGAAAGTCTGTAAAACAAGGCTTAATTGTCAGTATATAATCGAGGATCTAGATCTGGTACAGTTACATAAACTGAACTTTGTGAAATCTTGAGATCTATGCTGAAAAATGTTCAGACTGAAGATCCCCAACACAGATGGGGATCTTCGCACGTGGGACAGTGTATAATTATTGCTTCGAATGTCGGGCCCGATGCTCTACCCAAATCCTGTGCTTATTTGCTGATTTCTCAGCAATTACACAATTTCTTCCAGAATCCTTTGGCACATACGTTTTATTTATACAAAGAGACACTTTGGTGGTCATTTCATTGGATTCTGTACGAACTCACTTTGATATCGTTACCAAAACTAGCATTTACCTTTAATGGCGTTTTTACATACAAATTTTAATTGTGCCTCTCAAAAGGGGGAGGTATGGGCCGGCTTTGCCCAGTGCAAAAATGGTTCCTAGAAAAGTATTTTAAAGTTAATTGAGCTGCCCAGTTTTTCCTCATGAATATTCAGCAATCCACCTTAATTATGTTGAATAATGTGAAAGCAAATTGTTGTGCAGAAGAACATGTCAAAATGTGGGAGGGGCTGGTCTTTGTAGAATTCAGCACATTCGAATTTGAAATAAAGATTCACATGGACACTGTAGGTCTACATATAAAGTATAGAAAAAATAGGTTTTTGTAGTGATCATTCAAACAGCAATCAGTAAAACTGTCATAATGCCCATGATTCACTCAAAATTAATCCAGTTATTAAATGCCACTTTCTTCATTTTTATGGTGGAACAGATATTCATACATGAGGTACATACATGCTTGAAATGGTAGGCCAGGGCCCTTCTTACAAAGAGTTACGACTGATCCAGTCAATCGTAACTATGGAAATCCAGCAGTGTCATAATTTTTTCTGCAGGAAATTAGCACAATGTCCTTCGTAAACAAATAGAAGCACAGTGAAATTTCAGAAAACAACAATGAATGCACGAATATACATCAAAGCTAGAAAATATTTTGAAAAAACATGCATATTAGATGTTGACGTTACTGGCCGTCCATAGTTGCGATTGATTGGATCAATCACAACTCTTTGTAAGACGGGGCCCAGTATGATATTTTATGCTTTCAATCAATTTTTCACAAATATGTATATATTTTCTTTTTTTTCACTGGTCATCTCTGCTTGAACAATGACATTTTATCCAGTTCTTTTGATTTTACATGTAGTCCCTTTGAAGTCCATGTTTCTGGGACCATGATTTTCAGTTCACAGTCACACATGTTTTAGCCTCTTGATTTCACATATTTTTTTTTCCATTCTGACAATTAAAGTGAAGTCTAGATCATTAAAAAACTGGAGGTTACCACTCATTTGGTGGTATATTGAAGGCCATGTTACCGATGTTTGTCATAGGTTTCGGCATTGAGCATTGATTTGAAATTAATATGGGGTATTATCCCGATTATCCTTGCGCTCGAAACACTTCCAGGTACATGCTTCAGTTTCAGTTGCTATCTCAATGGTGGTGAAAGCAAACCGCACATTAAATTCATTTTTTGTAACTCGGTATGTAGCCCAATCTAATGTACAGGACTTTGTGTTTTCATAGTCAAAATTTTTTAAGGAAGGCAATGCCATTTTCCTGTGTTATTGGTATTCAGTTCTATTTGGGGGTAGGCAGCCAACTGTTTTACTCTTCTGACATTAAAAAAATGGAAATAGAAATGAGAAAAAAATGAAATTGATGAATAAACAAATTGGAAAAAATATATTTGATGTATTGTAAAGCACACACAAAAATAAACTGAATAAACTGAAAAGTGGTTCTGACAGGATCATGTTTCAAAATGTCTGATAAATACAACATTGCATTATGATTGAATGTAAAATTATTCATGTTTCCTGCTTATTTAAAAACTCCATTCAGATTTTGTTATCCACAAGTGCACACTTTGGTATCTGTTATGATTTATTTGAAGACTTGAAAAGATAAGTGTCAAAATAGAGAAGTGCCTTGCTGTAGGCTGTGCCTGAAATCAAACCCGGTAAACTGCCAATTGGTCCACTGCCACCTCGTCTACTCACCACATTATGGTCTACCTTAGTCTAATGCCATTCCGTCCATCAACATTTGAGTTAACAACCATTTGGTCCAATCATCACTTCGTCTATTACCATTTCATCTAATAACCAGTTGGTCTAATACCCATTTTCTTTTCATTCATTTTGCACAATTAACACTTAAGTTTAATTAGACCAAATGGTATATGGACTAAATGGCTATTGGACCAACTGGTTATTAGATGGCATGGCATTAGACTAAATGAAAGTAGACCATGTGGTGAGTAGACAAACTGATGTTAGACCAAATGGTAGTAGACGAGTTGGCATTAGACAAATTGGAAATAAACCTCAAACCCTGGACTTCCATGGTGTACTCAAGTGCCTACACCACTAGGCTACAGCATTTCATGCAGATATTTTTGCTTTCTGAAATCTGGCCTGGAATAAACATTTGAACACCGTCAGTACCTTTAAGAGAATGATTTGTATCCTAGCAGTTATCAAATGACAGAAATGGTAACACTGTGGTATAAGGTTTGGCCGTCAGTCAGGGTATGAATGAGCCACTGTGAGCGCAGCTGCTGCTATTGATCACATGATACGTGTCATGAATCACATGAATTGAAAATCCTGATGAGATCCAATGAGACCAGAACAGTTTTTCAATATTGAGCTGATTTGAATTGATGAAAGAGAGGCATTAGTCTAGCAAATGTCACAATCAAAGCATTCAAATTTCATTGTCAACATGCTTATTCATTTTTGCTCCAAAAACAGAGTATCGTCTCTGATCAATACAGTTAATAAAGATCAAAAAAACGTTTTAGCTATTTCATGATAATTCTAATTTTGTTTTGCACACTGAGTATGGTCTGATCTATAAAGTGACTTAAATTTGGTTTATTATTGTACATTTAATCAGTTTCATTATAGTTTTTATTTTGCTCTGACAACTGAGTATGGTCTATGATATTTAAAGTCAATAGAGATCATAAAGACTTTCCCATTGGTGTAATATTCTACATCAGTTTCATGGTAATTTTTCAGTTTGTTCCCCCCTCTTTGTAATAAATAGTAAGTGACTTAAGATCACACAGACTTTCCAGTTAGTACTGTTTGTTTATCATTTTCATGATGATATTCATTTTGCTCTGATAATGGATCATGGTCTGTTCTATGATGTACTTGCCTGACCTTGAATCACAGTACATGTACTAGGTCGTTACCCTATCACAATATAATGGGAACAAAAAGCTGTGTAGCGTAGATGCATATTAGTATAATTAATTAATTTGATTTCTTTTATATCCCTTCATACAAGATGTGGCCTGTTTAAAAAAAATAATAAAATGACAAAAGCTTTTTTTTTTTTTTGATTACATTTTTTTGTCAGTGAATTTCCTTTTGACTAGCGGTACACATATTTTTACATAACCATTACATTGTTATGTATCTTAAGGGTCAAGTCCACCTCAGAAGAATGTTGATTTGAATCAATAGAGAAAAATCAGACGAGCACAATGCTGAAAATTTCAGCAAAATCGGATGGAAAATAAGAAAGTTATAACATTTCAAAGTTTCGCTTATTTTCAACAAAATAGTTATATGAACGAGCCAGTTACATCCAAATGAGAGAGTCGATGATGATGTCACTCACTCACTATTTCTTTTGTTTTTTATTGTATGAATTATACAATATTTCAATTTTTACGAATTTTACGATTAGGACCTCCTTGCCTGAAGCACAAAATGTTAAAATAATGGAATCCACGTGTCCAGGGAGAAATGAAACTTCATTTCTCATGACAATTACGAGAAAATCAAAATATTTCATATTTCATATGATAAAATACAAAAGAAATAGCGAGTGAGTTATGTCATCAGTCCCTCATTTGCATACGGACCAAGATGTGCATATAACTGTTTTGTGAAATGAAGCAACACTTTAAAATGCCAATACTTTCTTATTATACATCCGATTTTGATGAAATTTTCAGTGTTGTGCTTGTTGAATTTTTCTCTTTTTATTCAAATTGAGTTTTTGTTGGGGTGGACTTGTCCTTTAATGCTTATTAGAATGACATTGTAGCTTTCCATGTGAACTATTTTACAAGAGACCTCAGTAAGTTTTAGGGGATGAAAAAGCTAGGAACAAAGGAAATTAAGGAATGTTCATAAAATTTCCCAAACAAAACAGAAAGTGAATTAATGCAACAAAGCTACTTGTATGTAGTTTCAATTGTAGAATTCATGTGTTTGCTGTTTGTGCCATGCTGAAGTATCAGTTCCTTGTTTTTCATGACAACTTGTTATGGTACTTATCCTCATCAATTGGTTTCATGATAGCAGACAGAAAACAATACATACAGACAACTGTTTAAACTGCTATTCTAGTGAGTTTAAGTATTTGAATTGAATTTCCCAGAATTGATGATACTGTGAAAGAAACCATTAAAAACACTTGATGTACATCAGTGGTGTACCGATGGGGGGGGGGGGACGTGGGCTTCCATGACCAAGAAAAAATGGTAAGGAAAGACAGAAGAGGAAAATATAGTACTATTTTATGAATATTATGTCAAAATGTATCACAAAATTTGATTTTTTGAAATACATATTAATAGATTTTGTCAGATATCTGGCCCCTGGAAATTTTTTGGCTCATTACGCCACTGATGTACATGTTTCATCTTGTGTAATACTCAATTCTTCAATGTGAAACGGACCAATACAATTCACCAGGCACCAAGCTGAGGAGGTAGCTCCTGAGATGATTGAATGATGTATTTTTCAAAGTCATCATTCACGTCACTGAACTTTAATGTTGGTTAATGGCTGCTGCTTAATAGCTGTGCCAATCAATGATTAGTTTCTACAACAATAGAGCCAGCTGATGATCCAACCCTTGTAGTAATGTATGTAGTATTCAATCATCATGTACATGTAGGTAAAAATTGATTATTGATGATCTTCTGTTACATATACCTATGACAGCTTTATTTGGTAATCAAATTATCATGTACATGATACAAAATGTGGAGCGTTGTGGCCCAGTGGATTAGTCTTCTGACTTTGAAGCAGGGGGTCGTGGGTTCAAATCCCAGCCATGGCGTAATTTCCTTCACAAGAAATTTATCCACATTGTGCTGCACTCAACCCAGGTGAGGTGAATGGGTTCCCGGCAGGATTAATTCCTTGAAGGTAAATGCTAGTTTTGGTAACGATATCAAAATGAGCTTGTACAGAATCCAATGAAATGACCACCAAAGTGTCTGTTTGTAAAATAAAAACGCATGTGCCAAAGGATTCTGGAAGAAATTATGTAATTGCAGAGAAATCAGCAAATAAGCACAGGATTCGGGTAGAGCGTCGGGCCCGATGCTCTAAGCAATAATTATACATTGTCCCATGTGCGCTTATCTGTGTTGGGAATCTTCGGTGTGAACATTTTTCAGCGTTGATTTCAAGATTTCACAAAGTTCAGTTAATGTAACTGTA
Source organism: Lytechinus variegatus (assembly GCF_018143015.1). Taxonomy (NCBI): domain Eukaryota; kingdom Metazoa; phylum Echinodermata; class Echinoidea; order Temnopleuroida; family Toxopneustidae; genus Lytechinus; species Lytechinus variegatus. Next base: position 8,467,712 of record NC_054746.1, on the reverse strand, counting down.
CCAGATCTAGATCCTCGATGATATACTGACAATTAAGCCTTGGTTTACAGACTTTCTCATGAAATCAGTGTTTACTGCAACTACTGGCATTTCTCTTTAAATGCACTGAACGTTGAGAGGCAGCTCGAGTTAAGCCGGGATAGTAATAATAAACAATGTGCCTCGGAATAGATTATTTCTAGATAGATGGTGCTATATAAATGCCTATTATCATTGTTATTATTAATGTAAGTTATATTGAAATTTGAATTAAAGCCCACCAAAAGTTAAGGTAAGGATATAATTCAATGAAGTAAATTATATTGGAATGTTATTTTAACTTCTTCAAGGGATAGTCCTGGCTGAAAATAAAATAGAGTAAAATTCACAAAGCAAAATGCTGAAAATTTCATCAAAATCAGAGAACATATAACTAAGTTATTGACATTTGAAGTTATTGAATTTTAAATCAATATTTGGTGAAAACTGTTATATGCACATCGTTATGAATATTCATTAGGTGGGCTGATGATGTCATATCCCCACTTTTCCTTTTCTTATGTTATTACACAAAATCATAACTGTTTCATTTTTTTCATGCATGTGTAAATGATGTGTCTTTATAATGATGAAAAAAATTTGCGGCAATAAATAACTAATGGGCTATTCCACGGTTACTCACGTAACATTTGGAGACACCTTGACTCATACTTGTAACTCCATTATTATTGATAGGAACTAAACATCTCCTTATCACAACAAAGTACACAGTCTGACTATCCTTTGTATAAAAACAAAACTTGGGAAATTCTATTATGCTCCTGGCAAATCTTTGGAATGTGTCGGTTACCCACGTTACAGGATTTGGACCAACCTGTGGAATTGCCCATATGCACTTAATCAGTTGTCAATCCAATTGTCTTAGTTCTTGGTAGAAAAATTTTGAATAACACCTAATTTCATATGATGAAATACAAAAAGGAACAAGTGGGAATATGATATCATCAGAGCTGTTTCACTGTAATAATGCAAATCTTTAAATCAATTCAACTTCGTTATTTGTTATCCGATTTCGATCAAATTTTCAGCATTTTGCTCTGTGAATTTTACTCTATTTATTGAGACATAAATATCTCCAGCCTGGACCATCCTTTTATATTTAAAGTGAAGTGACTGTTATACGTGTATATTTCAACACTTTTAGTATGATACACTCTAAAAGTTAAAGGGTGGGCTGAGGGAGGGACTCCTTGGCACTTTTCCACCCTTTTTGTCTTGTTTTTTATTCAGAGGCCTGTAATATTTGTACCAACCAACTTATGGAGGATTGTTAACATTATTTTAGAGAGTACTACCATTTCCCTGCTTAAACAAAGTAATGTCAGAAGAACAACTCCCTTGTGCGTCCATAATGTATGTACACCATTGCATTCCGGTGTACAGTATCACATGTTGAAAGGAGGAATTGAGTTTGATTTTGTGGTTTTCCATTGCTTGCCAGTGCTTCTCACAAGGTCAGGGTCTGGTTGTTTCTTTATATCATTATACGAGACGTATTATGGTATCAAGCTCGGTGTCCGTCCGTACGCCGGTCTGTCCATTAACTTTTTCTTGTAAACGCGATAACTTCAGTTTGACTTAACCTAGGCTCGTATAATTTGGTATGTATGATACCAGCATGGATCCCAAGAAGCCTTTGATTTTGAGGTCAAAAGGTCAAAGGTCAAGTCCACAGTGACATTTTTATCTTGCCCTTCTGAAGTCCTTGTAAACGCAATAACTTCAGTTTTGACTTAACTTAGGCTCATATAATTTGGTATGTATGATACCAGCATGGATCCCAAGAAGCCTATTGGTTTTGACGTCAAAAGGTCAAAGGTCAAGTCCACAGTGACATATTTTTATCTTGCCCTTCTGCAGTCTTTCTAAACGCAGATAACTTCAGTTTAACTGAACCTAGGCTCATATAGACTGTGGGATGGACAAGGAAAATGTCTCTAGTTTTTCATTTCCGTGGGACGGCAAATGCAACGACGGTTCTTGGACATGATAATATGTAAAATATTATGAGTGAATACATGCAACATGTTGCCACCGCTAAATTCTGCTCCTGACCTCAAAATTAAAATAATAATGCGAAAGAAATTTACTGGCCCTCTTTCCTTGTGTAAGACGTGCATATATTTGCTATTGGTAAATCGTCATTTTCGCTGTCAAACACGACGAAGACGACGACATCTTATCCGCCATCGTAGATTCTACATGTACATGTACAACGAATAAAAAATAAACGCGAAGGAGGTTACATGCATTGTACACGCTTGCGCGCGTTCGCGGAAGTCCTTAACACACGGGGTGAATGATGGAATTTCCAGTTTAATCAATGGTACAATTTCGCATATTATTTTAATTTTGAGGTCAGGAGCAGAATTTAGCGATGGCAACATGTTGCATGTATTCACTCAATATTTTACATATTATCATGTCCAAAAACCGTGGTTGCATTTGCCGCCCCACGGAAAGTCACAATTTTAGCGACCATCCCACAGTCTAATAATTTGGTGTGTATGATACTAGCATAGATCCCAGGAAGCCTAATGATTTTGACGTCAAAAGGTCAAGGTCACACTGACATGTTTTCATCTTGCCCTTCTGCAGTCCTCATATAAACGTGATAACTTCAGTTTAACTGAACCTAGGCTCATATAATTTGGTGTGTATGATACTAGCATAGATCCCAGGAAGCCTTTTTATTTTATTCACCCATTTTGGGTCTTGTGTATTATTATGTAGATAAGGATAATACATTGCAGTTACCATTTCTATAATTTATATTAATTAATAATTATTCTTCGAAGCATAGATGTTGGCCTACAAATAATAGTGATGGAAAAACAACAGTTCTTAGACTATTTAAGCCTCATTATATTACAATGAATATTGAGAAGGAAGCAATTCATGGAAGGCATGATCTTTCTGTCAATGCATTGCCATTCCAAGAAATATCCTGTGTAAGCTCCCAAAAGGGAATGTGGCAATTTCCTATCATAAGAAAAAAGCCTGATCGTGGATTGTGCCATATATGATCCTGCATACAGCTCTTTTAAAATGTATAATAGCCTGAAATCGTTGGCGTTCATACAAACTATCGTATCAGTCAATTTTGATTTTAAAAAAATTATAAATTCTGAGATCTTTGCAGAAAACGAAAGTACAATTCCTGTTCTGTTCATAACTGAATTTCTAGGCAGCAATTTATTTTAGTTTCTGAGATATGAGGGGATTTCCACGGCGAAGCCATATAAATTACAGTCCGACCTCTCTTATCCGGACACGTTGGGACCAGCACCAATCCGGATAAGGGATTTATCCGGATCTGGGAGACCCAATATCAAATACACACAGCTGCGCTGCCGACTGCCTCCCCAGGCCACCGGCGGTAGCTACACTATTGTAGTGGGCGCACGGTAAAGACAATATTCACTGCAGAGTCGGTGCAAATTATAGGCATTGTTTTTATGGAAATTAAATCGATCAATGGCCAAAACTCTTGGATAATTTACCTGCTAAAATGACTGAGGTATACATCGAGCATACCTCGAAAGAAAGAGAATGACTTGATGAAACCAAGTTTTAAAATTAGATCATCGCGGCGGGTATCGCAGCTTCGCAATGTCAGCCATTGTTACACTGACTATAGGCTCAAACATGATAGATGGCGCTGTCTGTATTGAGGCCTAAAGTTAGCTAGCAAGACATGTGTTGTTTTTCCCGCGAAGCAAAAAGAGAAACGTGATGAAATGTTTGCGCTGCACCCTGATTTACTGGAAATTATCATTCCTAAAGTTCTTTTGGTGATTTGGGTGAGATATTTTCATGAAAAATATGTTTGGTGTAGGGTGACTATGTTGGGAAATATATGTTATCAAAGTGAGTTTAGGTATAGGATTCAGTTTAGATTGAAATCTCATTTCCTCACGTACCGGTATTAGATTAAAAAAAAACCTCGGCAAGTGTGCGTCCGGATAATAGAGAGATCTGGATAAGGGGAGGCCGGATAAGAGAGGTCGGACTGTATTGATAAAATGCCCTTATCCCATTGGAAACATGTACTGTAGTAAAGCAAACAATTGCTGCATGCACTTAATATGCAAATGCGCGGTCAGCTGAACCGTCGTATCAGCACTGCATTGACTTTGCAAATGACAATGCAAGACAACGTTTTGACTTTATCGCACGCATTGATATCGCAGTCAGGATTGTTGTGTCCTCTATGGCGTTTTTGTCCAGGGAAAATCTAAACCGCTCAAACCGAATTTACAAGCATGTAGCTCTTTTGCTATGTTTTCTCTGATCCTTGGTTTTGTGTAAAAATAAAGATACCAATGCCAAGCATATATGTCTTGGTCTTTCCAACCATGTATTTTTCTAGCAATGAATAAAATTATAGTGAAACTTTGAAGTTGATTTTCTCTGGAATGGGTCCACACTGTCGTATTTGTGATACGACGGTTTGGATGACTGCTGACGAAATGTATTAGCTTTGTACTGTAGGGTAGCATCATGACTAATTATAAACAGTTACTCATTTAATGACTCCTTTTATTTTTCAGTGCTAGTAGCGTTGTGTTTTAACGGTTTAGCCATGCCTTTGTGCATCAGTGGTATGCATAAATCATTAGTGAGTTTCTCCTTCAGACTAGACACTCTCATGATCATTAAACACTCAAGTGGGATTAATTGGTACATATTTTGTAGATTTCCAAACATTGTTCTTGTGATTTCTTCTTGAAGCACTTATGATCCAGTCAGATGAAAATGTTTTACTATTGATAGGTACTCCATTAATTGGATGCTTTAAATCTCTGCTTAAAAACTCACCTCTTTAAATTTTTAGTTTGATGGAGGCGCACCTATTTTTTGTTTATTGTAAATATAGACTTGTCGTTTTTAATAGTTTAAATAGTCATTAAAATAACAGGTTTTAAACAACCGTATAAAGCACCCTACAAATGTCAATCACTATTATGATATCATGATTATCATCTTCTAATGTTGCTCATCCTTGGGTTAATGCCAATGAATTCCCGAATGTTTGATCATTTAGTCAAGCTGTCATGTTGTATGTGAAGAACATCAAATGATCACTCTCTCTCAATAGGTGGTTTCAAACCACCCAGATCACAAGAATCCCCGTTAATTTACAAGAAATTATCAGGCACAAGATACCCAATAGATATTGATGCTTTCACACTGTCTCGAAACATACCGTTCAGGATAAGTTCCTGAAGTTACGAGCTAGCGCAGTATGGTCTGGTGAGCAAGCAAGGCGTGAGATTCAAAATCGCTAGCTCAGCAGCCACCCATGGCGCCCATGCGCAACTGCACACTGGGTTATAAGAAAGTTCCGGTAATTTGCTTTCACACTGCCAAAATACCTTTGAAAACTTCCCTTCGAAAGTTTTCGTAATTTGACAAGTACCTAGTGACTACCTACTAATAGTGGGTATTTTCTTTCGGAGATATTGCTCGTGATTTGCTTTCAACACTTCCAAAGTTAGCTGCTATTTTCTGATCGGGGTAGATCGGCAAATTTCCCGATCAGAAAATACCTGGAACTGAAGAATTCAAGGTGGTCTGAAGCCCCCTTATCTGGTTGTGACTGTCTTGAATGGATCCCACAGAAAGCCAAGATAAACAATCCTTTAATCACTCCCACTCCTACTCCTGCTGACTGACTGTATGGAAGATTTGCCCCTCAGCGTTTGCTCCTTTCGCTCCTTTCGCTCCTGAGTTCAAGATGACAGGAGAGCTGTATTACATGAATGAACAACTCTACGCTTTGTGCAAACAATGACAGGATCAAGAGGGCATCTGAGGACACATCAGAGTCATGTTTCATTGGTTTATATTTACTACAGTTGGGCTATTACAACATGGGTTAAACTGTAGTCCCCCCTGTTCCATAAGGAAATTGGCAACAACAACAACAACAACAAAAATCACAGTGTTCTTGAAATACTTCCTTGTCAAATTTTACCTCCATTGGAAATATTCTAAAATTGTTCTCTATATACAATATCGCAAGTTTTGAAGACAAAATTTGATGTTTAGAACACTAAATTTGGCATTTTAAAGTACTGAAAACTTTGGTCTATAGGTGTTAAACCCATTTGCTCTTCTTTCAACCTGGTGTTATTTTTGTATGGTCTATTCTCCACTTGGTCTCATGTCCACTTCATCTACTTATTTTTACATTGTCAAATGAAAAGTTTGTTTATAACCAGTTCATCTTATAAAGAACAAGTGGTGTTAGACTAAATAGTTAGGCCTGTAGTCTAAATTGGGATTAGACAAAAGGGTTAATTAGACTTAGTGGCAGTTAGACCAAAAACACTCTTTGACGGACTGGTGTAAGTAGAAAAAAATGAGATTAGATTCATTATATCATCTGCGATAAGACCAAATGTGTAGTAGACAAATATGCTTTTCACATTGCATTTCCTTAACCCCATACTATCCCTAACCCCATACTATCTTTTTTTTTATTCACACTGTCTTTCTTAACCCCATACTATCTGCTCAACCGTGGTTAATGCCTTAACCCCAGACTATCCCTCAGCTCATGAATACTGATGATTTTACCATACAGAGCGTGATTAACGTGCAATTCAACTTCTGTGATTGGCTAATGCTTAGCCCCACTTTCCTTAGCCCTGTTTCGTTTTCACACTGCATCTCTTAGCACCGCAATTGTGGTGCTAGCACCACAAAAAGCCGGCTAACCCTGCTTTTTTGCAGGGCCAGATAGTACCGTACTATTTACCGTGCTAGCCCACTTTGCTAAAACGTAGTGGGCTAAGTTTAACCCCGGGAAATTGGTGGGGCTAAGACCCCCCCTTAGCCCCACCAATTTGGGACAAAAAGTACAGTGTGAAAAGCATAAAAGTGGTTGTATTGTAATAGACAAATCAGATACTGCTTCATCAAGCACTATGGTATCCATAGAGATGGAAGTTGTGTGAAGAAACAGTCGGATGATGTCAAGGTTCCAAATTTGACAATTAGGACCTGCTTGCCTGAACCACAAAATGTCAAAATAATGGAATTCCACGTGTTCAGGGAGGAATGAAACTTCATTTCACATGACAATTACGAGAAAATCAAAATATTTCATATAATAAAATACAAAAGAAATAGTGAGTGAGTGATGTTCCCTCATTTGCATTCCGACAGAGATGTGCATATAGCTGTTTTGTGAAATGAAGCGAAACTTTAAAATGTCATAACTTTCTTATTTTACACCCGATTTTGATGAAATTTTCAGCGTTATACTTGTTGGATTTTTCTCTTTTTTATTCAAATCAAGTTTTTGTTGGGGTAGACTTGTCCTTTAAGCTTGCTTTATTCCTCGTGGAAATGTGTTCATTCCTTTTTATAATACAAGTTCCATCTGCATGTCTGCTCCTGTGTGTTTTTTTTTCCTCATAATGAAATGCAGAACGTATTGTATTTTAGGCGAAGCTGGTTGTTGAGCATGGGTTAGCTCCATGGTTAGAGCAGTTCTATAACATTTACTACAAAAGTTGAAAGGATGCTGATGACAGGCTCACATGTTGTGCTTAGCATGAGAGTTATTGTGTCTATTTGTTGAAAGGTTTCACTGTCTTTTTCATCCAATTATTTCAACACATGCATGTACTCGTAGTTAAAGCGAACTTAACCTTTATAGCTGTAGTCATGGTTATACAGTTAAAGGGGAGTAAAACAAATCCTTTGACTATGTGCGTTGAATGGGCAAACAGGATGTTGTGTATTTTAAAGGGGTGGGGATCTGCTGTTGTGGACGTTGAGATTTGTTTTTGACATGCTTGATAGTAGGAAGTTTTTTGCCCTGTGACACAAGACGAATTCAAGTACAGAGTAAGTGTATTGAAAATGCCAGTCAAATGACAATGAACAGCTGGAAGGTCTTTGTCGAAAATTGGTGTAATAGAACAGCAGTTTTTCCCAAGTTTTGGAGCTGATGAAAACTTTCAAATTTCGGATATTGCAATTTTGTCCACCGTCCAGGACAAACTGCTGTTTTGATTCCATAACTTTCAACAAAGACTTCTAGGTTGTTCTTTGGGTGTAGGGCATTCGACAATGCATTTTCTGTTATTGAATCTGCTGTGCGTTGCAAGCGAAGACTCTTAATTGATTCAAACCAATTGAACTACTACATATAGTAACTAGATGTAAAACACAAATGTATGAGTATGATAGTTCTTGCTTGTAATCCTTTGAACATGATTATGACATGAAAGTTTACTTATAGGGGATAGAAAGATACAATGATCACGACAGCAATCTTAATGCGGGGATAAGTTAATTAATCTTTAGCCCCGCTCTCTGAGAACGAAGTCTTCACCTCTTGAACAGATTAAACCAGATACAATATTGAGGGCCACAACCGACATTCCAACCCCTTCTTCTGGCTAAAGAAACCATCAGCTTGGACTGTACACACTTGTGTTACGGGAGTTGAACGCATCCCCCTGGAACGCATCCTCACCGATCAGATCAAAATCATGGCACTCTTCGCCTTCTCCGAGTCCGCTCCTCTCTCTTTATCATCTAGTACATGTATCTCAGGCATGCGTTGGAAATCTGACCTTATTATCTCCACCTTGGCTTGGCTTCGCTGGCCAAACACTTATGATATGCATGCCGATTTGTTTCCATATCATGAAGAGAATGGATTACCACATAACCTGATCAAGTGATTCGCTTGTCTTCAGGGGCAATAAAGTATCAGTTTTAATTAGAATTAAAGCAATAGGCTTCTCCATGTGATTGCCAACATGCACATTTGTATTTTGAAATCATATACGGTGATATATCATATTTCTTTAGAGTATTGATGAAAATTTGAAAATGGATTTATTTTTTCATGCAAAGGGCTATTGATTCTAGCTGCATTTAATCATTGCACAGTGTTATACTTTGTTGTCCATCTTTGTAAAACCCACTCTGGTTTTCATGGTATTTTATGACAACAATTATGACAATGAATACTTACAAAAAAGGACTTACAGGCTATTTTTATTTCATTTGTGTTTTAGAATTTTAGTTTATATTATCTATTATGATATAGCTAAAAAGTAATTGCCCTCCAACTTGTCTGTCTCTGGGAACTCTATCTATTAAGATTTCTTTTTATTTGCTATCCATTATACATTGCTAGGAAAAAAAGGTTATTGATCAAGAGTTACCATAGCAATGTATGGATATTAGTCTGATGACTCCGGGTTGTCTGAAGTGGTACTGAAATATTAATCATTATTATTGGTAGATTGTCAGTCACTATATCTCAGTGCTTCAACTTTGACTTTATCTGTCACCTTCAAATGGTATATCAGCCATTGCGATCAGCTAATAACGAAGAAAAGGGCAATATCAACGTATCGATAGTGCATATTAGATATATTATGAGATATATATTTGAAATACTATCAATTAAATATATGTTCTTAAAGAGAAATGCTAGTAGTTGCAGTAAACACTGATTTCATGAGAAAGTCTGTAAAACCAGGCTTAATCGTCAGTATATCATCGAGGATCTGCATCTGGTACAGTTACGTAAACTGAACTTTGTAAAATCTTGAAATCCATGCTGAAAAATGTTCACACTAAATATCACCAACACAGATAAGCGCATGTGGGACAGTGTATTATTATTGCTTTGAATGTCGGCCCAACGCTTGACCAGAATCCTGTGCTTATTTGCTAATTTCTCAGCAATTACACAATTTCTTCCAGAATCCTTTGGCACATATTTTTTATTTATACAAACAGACACTTTGGTGGTCATTTCATCGGATTCTGGATTAACTCATTTTGATATCGCTACCACAACTGGCATTTACCTTTAATATTTCACCCTTCTGGATTTTTCAAGCACATTTAATAATGTAGGGAATATTGTATTGTCAATAGAAATATTAGAATTGGTAATCAAGTAAATTATTTTCAATTACAACTACGTTGAACAGAAATCCACAATATCTCAATCTTCTAATTGTGCTGATCACTAGCTGTTCACTACCAGTCTGGATTTATTTTCAATTCTTCAAAGTTAGAGTGTAGTGTATATCTCATGAAGCCACAGATGAATTTTGATTGCAGACGAATTCCCATGAAATACATTCATCCAGATCAGTTTTAGTGAGAATCCATTAAAAAACATGCATGAATTCATTTTCTTATCTTACAAAATATCAAATTATCCCGTGGATCTGTGCTGTCTGGGGTTATACGAGATTCTTTCTCTTCTACAAATAAAAGAGTATTTCCCTCATTCATGATGAGCTGCAGTAATGCTTTCTTTAATTACTCAAACCATATATCCTGTATTAACCACCATCCACTTTCACAATAGGGATGGTATGTTCAAGGATGTGGTAGTGGTAAGTTCTAATAGTTTAATTATACTTTTCTCTGTTTTTCAATGTTGTTTTTGTTTTTGCTATCTTGATGTTGATAGGTGATCTGATGATGAGCCTACTATGGTACTACAGACCGGAGCATACCGAAGCAGGCAGACTCAAATCACATCTAGAGGTAAATTTGATTTCATTGTAGAGTACCAAATTGATGATGTCACAATTTTTTTTTTTAGATTTTAGCCCCATTGAAATCAATGTATCTTTTGCCTGGTAGTGGTTCATAACCTCTCGATCTTGATCAATAATATGTTGATTTTTAATAGAGCTAATTATGTATTCATGCACTGTTGAAATTTTTAAACAACACTTTGTATGATATGAATCTTACAGTAGTTGTTTAAACAGTGTTAACAAATGTTTTTTCAAATCATAAACAAACATGGTCTGATTCCCAAATTTGGGTTGTGGAGGTGTTTCATCGTGCTCTACTGAAATATGTTATCAAAAATTGCCGTAGCTTTCAATTATAGAAAGCTATTGGGAGACATCTCACATTTTCTCGTTTCATACTGGCGAACTACAAATCTGACATTTGTGTGTTTATCAAAATTTTAATTTTCTAATGCTCCCTATTCAATCTTGATGCTAATGGGATCTTGTATTCTTCCTGCGTTTTATATTTGTGTTGATGGTATCCCTTGGAGATATCACTGATAAGTAGATTGCATATATGGAATTTCAAACCACCCCGACTGAATTTTAAGCAGTTTCTCACTTCCTTGCTCAGGTTTCTACTGCTGGTTACTCTGATAAAAAGAAATTGATATCATTTACAGTGTTTTCTAATTGCTTGGAAGAGTATCAATATGTTTATTCTTGGAAAATATGAAGAGTTTTAAGACTTAAAAGAGTCCACTGGGTAGCCTGATATACAGATGTGCTATTTACTTGGGGAATTCAATCAAAACCATATCATTAATCATAGTTTTATTATGATTTTATATGTCCTACCTTTTTCTTACCTTTTTAAAAAAATCATATTTTTCTCTGAAGTTTCTGTGATCATTCTTTCTTCTAATTACCAACTTGAATTGTTGCCTCACATAATACTGGTTATACTGGTCAGGCACGGTTCTAGACTTAAAGGGGAAGTTCACCCTAACAAAAAGTTTATTGTAAAAATAGCAGGAAAACTAATAAAAAAATATTGCCGAAGATTTGAGAAAAATTCATCAAATAATTAAAAAGTTATTAGAATTTCAATTATTTGATTTGTGACGTTATATGCGAGCAGCATTCATACGTAGCGAATGGTAAAAAATCAAAGAAATGTCATTTTCCCAGAAAATTGAAAATGGTTTTCACTGTACCTTTTATATATCAATAGACAAATCATTTCACACCCGATCATGAATAGAAAACAAAATTAAGTCACCAGGAACCATAAAAAATTTGAAATTCATGCATTTTATATTACATAACACATGGGGCAGCTGCTCGTTTATGACATCACAAATCCAAAACTTTGAACTCTAATAACTTTTTTACTTTCCAACGGATTTTCCTCAAACCTTCACCAATATTTTTTTACTAATTTTTCTGCTATTTTTACAACAAAGTTTTTTTTCAGGGTGAACTTCCCCTTTAATAATGTGGTGGGGCTTCTGGGGACTTGAGACATTTTAGATGTTGGTTTCTTTACTACACTGGAAATGAACTATTATGTGTAGCATATATGTGATCATGCAGCTTGTCCTCCTCCCCCTGGCCCTAAAACATTTGTTTAATATAATGTGAAAAAAAAGTTGAGAATTGAAAGTTGAAAATGCTTCAGAATGTTTTTCATATTCCATTTCTATTGACAATCATGTACGGCACCCATCAGGCCCGGAAGCAGTAATTGCTCTTGTGAGCATTTCAGCAGGGGTAGAGGGGATCGCCCTGAGCCCCTAGGTAATTTTTCCCCCTGTGAACAATACATGTAAGCCACCTATACATCTGTTTTTGTGAGCATAGTTCTCATCTGATAGTGGTACTCCACATTTCTGTGATAAAGGCTCGTTCTCAAAAGGTCATTTAATGGAAACAGATGAGGAAGGAAACATTAATCCTTGTTATCAATCATCAGCTGAATTACTAAATCACCTTTTTTGTCTATTGTTAGAATATTTTGACCCAAGCCACAATAGTCATATAGGAGCCAAAATCTCAAATGGCTCATTTTTTAATCTTCAGGAAATGCCTTTCTGAGTAAAAAGATTTGGCAACATTGTACATCCCATGTTTCTAATACAAGAGTCAGTGTGCATTGATTTTTGTTTTACTATAACTGAAAAGTTCCCCCACAAGAAGTTACAGTCCCCAGGGGGGGGGTGCAGGACACCCAGAAATTTTGAATTATTGGCGTAGTGACCAAGGGGTTTGGGTTGTCTCGATTCTCCCCCCCCCCCATGTCATGACCAGAAAACTGTGTTTAAATCGTAGGAGAGCTCATAAAAAGCTTGATAGTATTACTACTAGTAAAAAACTTCTATAGCAACCTTTGTTTGCTTGTTTTCTCCAGGAATAAAGACACTATGTTCGAATGATATTTGGATACCATTGCCATATTTCAAAAGTGAAGCTTTTTCTTAATAGCTGCCCTCAATGTTTAGAATGTTTAGATACAGGTACAAGGTTTGAACTATTCTGGTGTGCAAACACGATACTCTGAGTTAAGAGTCTGAATTTGCAGCCTATAATGCCTTGTGTACTGAAGGCCCTCTCGCTCAGGAATTGAAACAGGAAATTTTGTATGTGCTAGTCCTTGTGTGGAGACCCATTTGTTGATCAAAGTTTCAATCAAGGTCTGTGCCTGCAGACTAGGTTTTTAACACCCTTGAAACAATAGCAACATGATATGCTTTTCTAGGGGTGCATTTATATGAGCCACTCTTTTACCCTAGAATCATCATTTGAAACATGTTTAGAAAGAAGAAAGAAGTTTCTACAGAATCACGGTTGCGTCCAGTCAAAAGTAAATATGTTTCACTTTCAAATCACAAACGTGAAACACAGAGAAAAGAGGTGTTTGGCCGGGGGGGGGGCACTCAGTATATAATGCATAGTGGAAATGTGCCAAGGAGGGGGCCACCATTTGTACTCTCAAATTTCCGTTCGAAGGCATACCATTTTTGTCTTATTGAGATAAAGAACGAAGAAAGCCGCTCCAAAGCATAGCATTTTCTTCTTATCAAAAAAAAAGAAGAAAGAAATCCACTCCAAAGCTTCGCATATTTTCCGTTACGATGTTCCAGCCATATTGATCTGCTACAATGAGCCGCAATTTTGGTGAAAAGCGGCGGCAGAGTGCTGTCCGACCATCGCATCTGCACTAGCGCACCCGGCGCCCGTGCCGCCGGGCTAGCTGCATGCACGTATGCCCATTCCATAGGGATGAATCCTGGAGAATAAATACACAATCACACGCATGTATTAAACCAAAATTGAAAATACATGCGGTCAAATAACTTTCAAAAGTTCTGACTAACGAGAAATTAGCACGGAAGAGAAGGAAAAAAAGAAAAAGAGAGAGAGGGGGAGAGAGTGTAACAATGTGAATTTCTACTATTAGTATCATAGATCCTGGTAGAAATAGACTTTTTGTATCTTTTGCAAATAAAACTGTTATACACTGTAAAGAAGTTGACCTATCCTACCTTGGTCAAACCATGGTCAAACTACACTCTATGATGCGCACTGGCTAGGCTTAAAGATAAATGAAAGTAGTTGTAGTAAACACTGATTTCACAAGAAAGTCTGTAAAACCAGGGTTAGTTGTCATATCATCGAGGATCTAGATCTTGGACAGTTACATAAACCAAAATTTGTGAAATCTTGAAATCTACGCTGAAAAATGTTCACACTGAAGATCACCAACACAGATAAGCGCATGTGGGACAGTGTATTATTATTGCTTTGAATGTCTGCCCGACGCTTGACCCAAATCCTGTGCTTATTTGCTCATTTCTCAGCAATTACACAATTTCTTCCAGAATCCTTTGTCACATATATTTTATTTATACAAACAGACACTTTGGTGGTCATTTCATTGAATTCTTTATGAACTCATTTTGAAATCGTTACCACAACTGGCATTTATCTTCAAGTGAGGGAGAACAGTGTTCAAGAGAGTTTCAATTTTCAATTGGTCTAATGACATTTCATCCAATCCTCAATTCATCTACTATCATTTGGTTTGTCCACTATCCACATGATCTAATTGCCATTTCGTCCACTCACAATATCGTCTAATGACCAGTTGGTCCAATAACCATATAGTCCATGGACCATTTGGTTCAATTGGGTGGAATGAATGAAAATAAAAAGGATATTAGACCAAGTGTTTTTGAGACGAACTGATGATTAGACGAAGTGATGATTTGACCAAATGGTTGTTAGACGAAATGTTTATGGACGGAATGGCATTAGACTAAATGATGGTAGACCATGTTATGAGTGGATGAGTTGACAGGAAACGAATTACCCAGAGGGCCACTTCGATTGACGAGTGGATACCATGCGCGACCAAAAAAAAACCATGTAAAAAGGATGTCTTTTTCAAGATAGGGCACGTTACGTACGTAACGTAATAGGAGTGTCAAAAACACAAATAATGAAAAGGGGGTATCTATTTTCTCAAGGAAAGCTACGTGTTTAGGGTCAAATTTGTGAGGGTGTAAACAATTAAAGACTGAAATGTTTGATAAAGGATGCACTTATTGTCCCAAGAGTCAACACTTATTGAACATGTTGAGAGTACGATTTGCATGAGGAGTGGGTGGTGGGGCCGTATATACTAAACCCAGTTATGTAGGTAAAGGTAAAACCGAAGACCGACATCCGTAACATATCGATGTAGTTGTTTAGTTGGGTCAGTTCAGGGAATACTTGGCAAGAGTATTGTTTTGTTTCCAATACTAGTTAAGGGTAGGGTTTCACGCGCCAATACTTGTTAAGGGGTGCATTTTCAGAATATGGAAAATGTGTGTTTAGGGTGCTTTTTGAGGCCCCATGGTCGCATATGGTATCCACTCGTTATTTGGAAGTGGCCCCCTCCCCCCAGGATGAATTGGCAATTTACCTTTAAGAGAGGGTCTATTAAATCCTGATTTTGTAGTTACCATGATTTTTGTTTGTACCCATGAATGTGATCATGTGATTCCAGCTTATGATGTTGCCTAAACGCAGCCTAAATTGTTGCATTGTGCAACATAATAAAAATAGGGGGTATTCCCACTTTCATGAAGCAGCAGCGTATGCAAACCAGGATGTTATTGTTTTTCATGACAAGCTCATTCAGTTACTAGAAATTTCTAAATTTCACACACGCCACAATCGAGGGGAAATCCTGGCAATTTTTTTTTTCAGATTGGATATTCTGTCCAGTTCAGAAAATATCAGCTAGATGTGAATGAAAACTAGCAAACAAAGTGGTAATGTCCTTTTGTTTTTAGTTGGAAATTTCACAAAAATAATCCCATTGCAAAATATTTAGTTAAGAATGGGCAATTTAATTTCCTAATCAGAAACACATGAAATTACCATGTTTGATTGGTTATTTGATATTATATCCCTCTGATGAATATGAGTATTCTAGATAAACGATTGGTCAATTCGCGATCATGTGACAAAGTGTAATTTCAATAGAAAAGTACGTTGCTGCAAATAGCTCTGTATAGTTTTCTTCTAGCTCTGTATATTTTTTGTTACATACTGTGCATGCTCGTGCTCGATATGTTCCCTCAATGTTGAACTGCTCCCTGTCCTGATATCCGGCAGCAAAAATAAATAAATAAAATAAAATACAAGCTCTTGTTAAATTACTTACCGACAATCTGAAAAAAAACATTGGAATTAGGTCTAGATCATCATGCAGAAAATTTAATTCCATGACGGCCTTTCATACAGGATTATTAAAATTATACCCAACAAGGTGAGTCAAGGGGTGCGTTTATTCGACACTTTTTTACCCTAGAATCATGATTAGAATCATTCAAATCACGATTCTGCAGAATCACGATTGCGTTTAGTCGAAATTGAATATAATCATGATTAGAATCACAAACATGAAACACGAAAAAAGGGGCGTTTGGAAAGACGTTTCTGTAGAATCACGAACGAAAAAGGTCGTATAAACGATATCGTGATTTGAATCATGATTCTATGACGTCATTGTGTCGTGCTTCTTCCGGGTTCGACTCAAAGGCGCGCGCTGTGTTTCGTGCAGGTTAATTTTCGTGTAGCAGTATTGCCAGCATTTAGGAATTATCATTCTGTGTATTGTACCCCCGGGGTTGTACTGTAGCGTCATTTGTATATTTCATTGTTTTCATCAATCATTTCTTCAAGTTCCAAAGGCACAAATTGGACCGATCGACGATGAATTAACTCAGGGCTCTGCTTGTGCTTTGGGCTCAGCCTGAAGCACAAGCATCCCTTACCGGGATTCACAGAAATAAGACGATCCCTTTCAGCGGCGCTTGCGAGGGAGGGATTTCAACGGAGATGTGGCACCGCCTGTCGAGACAAAATTAACAGAATTCGTGCCCAGTACAGGACCATCATAGACAAGAAAAATCGATCGGGAGGTGGGAGGGAGGATAATGACCCCTTCTGGTTCCCGATCAAAAACAATATGAGGTACAATACACGGAATTCTGGAAGTAAAAGATTTATTTTTCGGAAGCCGAGTAAGCGTTGCACTTGCACAAACGTTTGCTCGTTAGCTCCGGCGGCAGCAAAAATCTAGCAGCCGACG
Organism: Lytechinus variegatus; assembly: GCF_018143015.1. Taxonomy (NCBI): domain Eukaryota; kingdom Metazoa; phylum Echinodermata; class Echinoidea; order Temnopleuroida; family Toxopneustidae; genus Lytechinus; species Lytechinus variegatus. The sequence goes on along the minus strand of NC_054746.1, from coordinate 8,450,504 downwards.
TGAAGTTAGAAACACGTGCGAAAATGTTGACCTATACTTCCTGGGTCAAACTGCGCACTGGATCGGCCCGAATTCAGGGAGAAACAGCGTTAGAAAGATGGTCGTATAAACGCTGATTCTGTCGGATCGTGATTCATGCTGCTGTTTTGAATCATGATTCAAATTGTGATTCAAATCATGATTCTGGGTCGAGGTCGCATAAACGCAGCCAAGGTCAGATATAAGTTAGCCTGCGCATTTACAATTTGAGTGCAGCGGCGCAGCGGACCTCTCATAGAAGCCGCGCGCAGCCTACCCAGGAACTGGTTAGCATTAGCTCGACAAGCCTAGGTCTACAAGTCAAAGGGAGACATAAAACAAATATAATATAAAATGTATTAATCCTCGGTTGGACTGGCAATACCAGTAACTATTTTTTCCTCATGGCTTTGCCACTCAGAGAAAATAGTGATTGCAGTTCAACCTCCAATTAAAAATTCCCACCATACTTTCTCAATCAGTTTATACTTGCCTTATCAACTGTGCAAATATTAACATGGTCAAGAATTCGCCACTATTTGAAGCACCATTCATATCTTACTGGTAGTGACTCTGGACCCCCTTTATCAGTGGCTGTTGCTTCTTAATGTGTTAGCCAGTGTGTGCTGACGACGTGTGCAGGCTATTTCTTAATCATATTTCATAATATCTCAAGTGATTCTTAATGTAAAGAATTAGAATTTTTATATTTTTTGATGTTAACAAAATGCAATTCTCGATATAAGAAATGTGGCTGGCTAAACATAGACACCGTTATCACTACTGTCTTAAAACTACTTAACTAGAAACTAGTTAAGTGGAAACTAGTTTAACATGTAATGAGAACGGTCAAAGCGGTCTTGGAAGCGATCTTCCAAACCGGTTAATTAAACCACCTCACGATGTATTTTTCAAGATCACTTTGTCTCATTAAACTGGTTTTAGCAGAAGTGAGGACACAACCGTTCTTCAGGAAGCGATCTTCCCACATTTTGAGCCTGCTTCTCCACACAATGTGGGTAGAATGGCCACACTGCAGTTTCAAATTTTGCGCGAAATGTGTCACCCCACTGAGAGCATTCCCATATCAACAAGATTACTTTATGTGAAGTGATTTTGAAAACCACTTTCTTGTGATCAAATGGGAACGCTAGCAAAGCGATCTTCCAAACTGGTTTCCTGATCCCGGTTTCCAGTAAACTAGTTTTAGAAAGCGTAATGAGAACAGTGTCATATGGGGCGTTGCAAGAAACTTGCGATCAATTGCAAGTCTATTTTCATTCCCAAAATCAAGCATATGCCGTGCAATTAATTGTAAATTTTCGATTGATTGCTTAGCTGCTCCATGAAACAAGGAGTGTAATCTGATTTGCTATAGTTAAAATTGATCAATCATTCATAAATTGAAAATCAATCGCAAATATTTTCTTGTAACACCCCCTTAGTGTACTTGACAGCAGCCCATGAATTGTGTGGGGTTTTTTTTTTAACCAAGGGCAACAAGAAACGGAGGGGAGGGGGGGGGTATGCAAGGGAAAGAGATCATGAGAGAAAGTTTACACATGAGGAAGAGGGGGTAGTTGATAGGAAATGATCTTTATTGATGGTGTGGGCGGATATTGAGATGAACATGAATTATGAATTGCTTAAGGGCACAAATGACTTGAATTGACACGGATGGAAAGGACTCTCTATTTAACATGAAAAATATTGAATGATGTATAATAATCGAACATGAAGGGTTGATGAATTAGTGTTTATCATCTTAAATGGTCATAAATTAATGATAAACTAATGCAGACACAGCAAACAATATCATGAGTCTCTAATATTAAGATCAGTTGTCACTGTGTCATCGTAAATTGTCTAGGTATGGTTCATTCATATAAACCTATCTTTGTAAAATAATGGAATATATGCTGACAAATTCTCACACTGAAATTATCAGCTTGTTCCTTGCATTTCATAAGGACATGCACAGAACTGATTTACCAAAATGATGCAAAACTTTGAAATGTCACAATTTTGTTCTTCTTTTTCCATTCGTGATTCATTGTGTTTTGTTTGTCTGATTTTACTATATACATGTATGGTCAAATCACACAACTTTCACCCAGGAGTCCCTTTTCATTATGATGAGAATTACAGAAAGCATACAAAAAGAAAAAAAATGGAGGAGGATTAAGAGGAAAAACAATATTTACTTCAAAAATAAGCCTGGTTTGAGCACACTTGCAATGACATTAATTACCCTTATACCTCAATATCTTCTCTATCCATCTGTTCATAGCAGAGATCTAAATCACTTCACTCTTGAATTATGAATGATGTACTTTAGCCATAGGCTTCTCCGAGCTTGTCACTTCTGCGTGATGGACAAATTCATCTTTCTTTCGTAGCATGTTGGTGCCTAGAAAGTACGATTTGTAGATTAGTGTCTGTGTTCTCTCAAATCTATTTTCCGTAAAAAATAGAATTGTGTTTAGAAGAAGGTTTATGATCGATCTATTTTATGAGATGGTATCCTGAATCCAGCAGAAATAATGTACATTATAAGAGGATCTAGAAAAGGGCATGAGAAATACTTCAGTAAATATTTATTCATATTTTCTAATCTAGAACCTTACATAATCATTTTACTCTGTTACCTAGTGAAAGCAGGTACATGCAGTCTCTCAACAATGGGAATGGGAGAATTTAGGATTTAATAGAAGTCCATCTGCATAAAGAACCTTTCCATTAATTATAACTATACAATCAATTGTAATTGAAGTTGAGTTTTCTAATTTGAATGGCTGTTGGGCAGTTGTGTCATGGTATTTTGCATGGATTGCACAGTGACATATTTGCTCCTGTGGCAATTCATGTAAGAGTTGGGTTCAGGTTTGCAATATGGTTTAATGTTAGTTTAGGGTAGGGTATAGTGTTAAACCCAGGGTTGAGTTGGTCATTTGGATTAGTGTGTGGAATTCAGAGCGGAGCAAATGTCGCCAGAGCAAATGTCACTAGAGCAAATGTCATGGAACTGGGTTGCACATACAGTAGCCATGTTGACAGGTTCAGTGGAGCAAATGTCGCCAGAGCAAATGTCATGGAACTGGGTTGCACATACAGTAGCCATGTTGACAGGTTCAGTGGAGCAAATGTCGCCAGAGCAAATGTCATGGAACTGGATTGCACATACAGTAGCCATGTTGACAGGTTCAGTGGAGCAAATGTCGCCAGAGCAAATGTCATGGAACTGGGTTGCACATACAGTAGCCATGTTGACAGATTCACTGTTATTGGGTCTGGGAACGGAGTGATTGCATGTATATAAAGATGTGCTCTGTATAATGTAAATACATAGTATGCTCTTCTTCCTTGAGGTAGTGCATCAATGCTAATGATGCTAATGATGCGAGTGCTGCGATGCCGAGTGGCTAATGAGGTGTATGAGCCCTCAAGAGTGATTGAGAATGATTTAGGTCTGCGTGAACTCAAAGAGCTCTTCATATGCCTTACCTACTTGGTTCTTCCCGTGAAATCATTATGAGCTGCAGTCTTTTTAATGGGAGACTCCCTCAAAAGTAGATTTTAGTTTGTTCCAGTAAATGATTAAGGAAAGAGTTCTAGGTGTTTAATGATTAAAACTATACACTGTTCTATACTGCATTTGCCAAAGGAAACAAGGATGAGTTATTAATGGTTGTTTGTTGTGTTCTCATTAATAGAATATTACTTTAATATGACCACACCATATCAAGTCATATATATCAGGCGAAGCATCATGTATAACATTTACTTGAATGGCAGGTACATTTGCATCTTTGTCTTTTACAAGAAATGTTGTATTGTCACTCTTTCTTGACAGTGTACAGCAGTATTATAGATTGAATCTCTCCTCCATGTATTTGATTTGATTATTGAATGTGATGGCATGCTGATGAAACTATCATGTTGCGTCATGTCTATCTAACGCACTAAGAGTAAATATTCTGTTTCTCTTTTTTTCTTTGCAGAACGAGATATTTGCTTGCAGGCACTGGGATATCAACAGCGTTGCATGTATAGAGGACAAATGCTATGTTGTCACCCTAGCTGAATACAACAGGTTTGTGTAATTAAATTTTAGTAGGGACTAAAATGAAAAATTCAGTTTGGGGATTTAAGGGTACTTTGTGAGCTTTTGCATTCTATTCATTTTTTTTAAAGAATATTGGTTTGAAATGTCTAATATTTAGTAAAAGATCCAGTATTGAGTTGAAATGATTTGTGTGCAGTCCTATATTTCTTTTCTACATGCTGTAAGACTCTTCAGGAACATATGTATTTTATTATTAATTTAGTAACAACTCGAATTTAGACTTTACGTCTGTTTCTATATTTATCCAATATGATTTTCCACATACTCTTTTTTTACAGAGTTGTATGATAATTTATGTTGTGAGACCTTTTATTCTTTCATTATTTCATGCAGGTTCTATTCCAAGCTAAAGATGGCTATGGAAGGAATCCGTCCTAGTAGAAGCTATGTCCCTGAACCTCTGGAGAACTACCCAAGGAAAGATTCCATACCACCTCAAGGTTTTGATCCTGATGCAGTATTCCTTTGTCGTCAAGTGTATGACTTCAGGCAACGGCGTGTTCTCAAGAATCCATACTGATGGACCACTTTGATGAACAGAGGATGATGGGTTGGCCTGTACCTCCTCACAACAACCTATTGATGATGACATCCCTCTGCTGGGTTTTGATCCTGGTGTTTTATTCATCTCTTGTTAAGTTTATGACTTCTTGCAACATTGTGACCTCAAGAACCCATACTTCTGTTCATATTCACCACTTGGTGAACAGAAGATGTTGAATCAGAATGAATCTACCCAAGGAAAAATGCCACCCCACCTCAGGGTTTTGATCCTGATGTGGTGTACCTTTGTCATCAAGTGTATGGCTTTAGGCAACGGCCCGTCCTCAAGAATCCATACTGATGGACCAATTGATGAATAGATGTTGGGTCAGAAGATGTCCATCCTTGTAGAAGCTACGTCCCTGAACCTTTGGAGAACTACACAAGGAAAGGTGCCATCCCCACCCCAGAGTTTCGATCCTGATACAGTATATTTCTGTCGCCAGGTTTATGACTTCCAGCAATGGTGTGTCCTTAAGAATCCATACTGATGATGGATCACCCGATGATCGGGAGATATTGGGTCAGAATATATCCATCCAAATAGCAGCTATGTCCCTGAACCTTTGGAGAACTATACAAATTAATTAAAGGTGTCAAACCACCTCTGGGTGTCTTCTGTCCTCAAGTCTATGGCTTCTTGCAATATCTTATCCTTAAGGATCCAGATAGGTGTAAACACCCCTTGGTGAACAGGAAAGGTTGGATCACCCTAATTCTTTATAGATCTACCAAAGTAAAGATGACATCCCTCTCCTGGATTTTGATCCCGACACGATATTTCTCCATCGTCAGGTTTATGACTTCTGCAATGTCATGTCCTCAAGAACCCATATTGATGGATCATGTTGGGTCAGCCTGAACCTCTGAAAAATCACCTATTAAAAGATGACATCATTCCACTGAGTTTTGATCATGGTGTTTCATTCATCTCTCATTAGGTTTATGACTTCTTGCAATGTCATCTTCTCAAGAACTCCTACTGATGTTCATGAACATTATTTGATTAACAGGATGGGTTGATCAGCCTGAACCTCCAATTAACTACCTATTAAAGATGACATCTCTCTATTGATTTTGACACAGTTTTCATCAGTTGTTGGGTCATTGACTTTTCATAACATTATATCCCGATGGAACCGATGCAATCGTACACCAACAACACATGGGCCCGAATTCTTAAGTGGGGTTTAACTTAAACTCAGGTTTAAAGTTGTGGTTGAAATATGGATAACCAATTGTTACATAAATCACCAACAGTAGAGATATCATATTTCAGCTCATTTGGCTCTCAATTCATTCATAATTGTCTATGAAGTATAAGTAGATGATTGTCTTTACCATTGAAGAATCAGGAAGGAGCACAGTAAACATAAGAAACATACAACTTAATAAAAATTTTGACACTTTTGGCTTTCAATAATTTTAGCACAGAGGTAGACCATGGTCTAGGTTAAATCTAACTTCAGAATATGGGCCATGGTGAACAGGATATTTTGGGTCAGCTTATATCTGTGAACAACTACCTATTAAAGTATAGATGATATTAACTTGCAAGATTTTGATCCTGATGCAGTATTCCTCTTCAAGCTTGATGACTTAAAGCAGACTTGTGTCCTCGAAATTCCATACTGATGTTCAGTAATGCCACTTTCTGAATACGAGATGATTTGCCAGCCTGAACCAGTGGCTAACCACCAAAGTAAGGATGAATATCCCTTTGCATGATTTGATCATGATGCAGTATGCATATGTCACCAGGTTTATGACTTTGGCACTGTTACATCCACAAGAATCCATACTCATGGACCACTTAATGTACAGGAGATGTTTTGTCAGCACGAACCTCTGAACAACTATCAGAATAAAGATGACACCACTCTTCAGGAATTCAATCTTTATGCATCATTTGTCTTTTTTGGGGTCTTTGCCTTGAATTCCATACTGTGGGACCACTGGTGAACAGTAGATTTGGGTCAGCCTGAACCTTTGAGCAACTACCAATTTGAAAATGGCATCATTCGCAGGATTTTAATCCTGACGCATTATTCATCTGTTGTAAGGTCTTTGACTTCTTGCAACAGCGTATCCTCAGGATCCTATACTATTGGTTACCAACAATACTAAATGAACAGATTTGGGGTCAGACTTAACCTCTGCTGAGCAACAACCAAAGTAAAGATGACATCCCTCTGCAAGATATAATCCTGATGCAGTATTCGTCTGCTGTTAGGTAGTCTTTGACCCCCTGCAACATCATATCCTCAGGAACTTTCTCATTGGTCACCAACATCCCTTGATGATGAGGAGACAAGTCTGGGTGACCTACTTGCTGTATTCTTTCACTTTCTACAGGGTTCTATGGTATTTTTAAACCTAGATTTAAATCAAGATGGTTTGATCGCTCTCAATCTCAGAGTACAGTTTGGAGATGATTTGGAAAGAAGGTTTATTCCAAACAAAAAAGAAATGAAGATGATGATGGTTTAGTAGTATCAGTATCCTCTCATGACATTTAATTATGCAAGTACATGATTTTTTTAAAAGGAAAAAAGTAGAATAAAAAATACTAATAGGGCTCTGAATGCAACAATGCCATAAATGCCATGATTGTTATTATAACTGTGAACAAAAAGAGATTACTCACTATTACCAAATCTTTGAAATTTGCCGACAGGAAAATTGAGTTGTGCTAGATCAGAGGTTAAGGCTGTGATGATGATGATGATGATGAAGTAAGGGTTATGCGACTTAAACCCAAGAAACATGCAATGAGGCAAAGACGGTGAAAACTGAACAAAGTCGAACAACTCTGAGAAGATTGTGTGTTTGCAGAGAATTTTGAAGAAAACCACCCATTTCCACTAGATTTATCCATGGAAATAATCATATCGATGAGTTTTAGGGAAATTTTTATTCATCTACTTCACTATCCACACACTAGTACATTTTCTATCACTAAGTCCCTTAAATGAGCTCCTACATGTCTAATGATGGAAGCTACATTGGTCTATTAATATAGAAGGATGTCACTTTCAGATACCCTGTTGTGTGCAATAAATCTGCCGGATCTCCATGCTAACAGCATCATATGTGTAATTAACTTAAGTGGGGGGTAGATTAGATTTGTAAAGCCATTGGGAGCGGTGGGGGGGGGGGTTAAAAATGATAAGAAATGTCTACACTATTCACCTGGGTTGAGTGCAGCGTAATGTGGGTAAATTTCTTGCTGAAGGGAAACACGCCATGGCTTGGTATCATGCCCATGTCCCTCAGACTGAAGACGAGAATCTTAACCACTCGACCACGACGCCCCCACTTATCACAAAGATATCGTCTTTTGAAATGAGCTACCACACAATGTGTTCACACTTGCCAGGTTTGATGGTGAACTCAATTCTAAAACAAATCTTTAAACAGACTAACTTCTCTTGAGGTGCTTTCCAAGTTACAATGTATATAATATAGATATATGTTTTACTTGTGTAACTTTCCTCCACCACTTTGTGCATTCATTAACCTATTCGCTTTGAGATTATATCAACCCCTTCAGAGTTCGTACAGGGCTGTTTAATTTCCAGTTGTCAGTTGGTTAATAGATTCAGATTGTATAATTTATGTCAAATATTTTCTATTTCTCTCCCCTGTCTCCCCATCTTCATTGTCGATTTCTCTTTTGTATCACTTAAGTTATTTGTGTAACTGTAATGTACATACAATCAGACTATATTTGAATCGTTGTCTTCTAAAACAGATAGTACATTGTCTATATTTTCTTTTTCAGATTGTATTTTTATGTGTGTCACAGTGCATTTTGGAGAGGATATAAAGTGCCATAGGGAACGGAAGTGTTGTCTTAAGAACAAATTCAGTGTTTGTTGTACTATTTTTTTTGTGTGAAATCAAAGTTTTCAACAAGTTTAGTTAAGTAAGATTCTCTGTTAATGGTGCTGTTCATGATATACAGGTGTGATGAACGTATGAATGAGATTGAGAGAATTTGCATTGCTTTCCACTTTTTCTATTTTGATGTTCTGGGGTAAAATCTATGTTGGTAAATTTCTCTTATGTTGGGGGCCCTTTTCATCACAGTTGTTGTTATTGATAGGTTACTATAGTAACCATGCTTTTTAGTCAATTATTGTCAGAGAATGTTATTGTAGTTTTCACAGATGAAACATTGATGAAATTATACTCTTTGCGTTTTTTTTACATTTTTTTGTTTCCTAGAGAGCTTGTACTTCCTACATGTGCTTTGCTTATTCTTAGAATTATAATGAATTATTCAGATAGATTTTTATTGAATATTGAGATTATTTTTTCAGATTATTATTTCAAATAAATGAAAGTATTAATTTCATTGAATGGACATGAAATGTTTAGTCCGCCAATTGAATTCTATTTGTACTCCAAAATGGAGTAAATTTATTTTATTGAAAATATTGCTTATGTGAATATTAATGTGCTAAGGATCTGAGCTACATGATGCCTCGGCTAAAATGCTTTTTGAATTTTGAAGAATGATATGATTGAAATCAGTGAGTGGGCATAAAATGTCGTCCAAATTGAGTTATATTTGCACTCAAAACCAGAATAAATACTTAAGGTCTCATCCAGGCGACATAATCTCTTCGCTTTCAACCTTGCATTTCTAAGAATGTATTACAGCGAATGGGGACGTAGGAAATATTGTTTTTCATGATTTTACCCAGAAAAAATAACCTATAATCTACTAAGAATATATTCTTTACAAAGTATCATGCCGATGATCATGATTTATGTGAATGATATATGACATCTGTCTTTCAAATCCGGTCACACTTTGGTCATTGTTTCTCTGATTGTGTTTTTATATTGAATTAGGGCATTCAAATTGTCAGTGTATGGGGAGTCAGTCCAAGTGATTTTATTTTCATCTTTGTAGCATCAATGAATAATGTGCATCTCCAGTCATTAATGATTAAATGAATTTATGATTACAAGAAGGCGATTGCATTGCATTGGATCATTTATCTGGTGATGATTCTATCCCGCGCAAGCTTGATATTTGTTTCTTTCATCTGGATCAGCAATTTTTCACTTTTTATTGAACGAAACATGTCTTAATCTGAATTATCTTGAATATTTTCAGCTTTGTAGAACCAGGATATACATGCAATGCCATTTAGTGACTATGGTTGGTTTGTGCTTAATGGATTATAGCTAGACAGTTTTTTTTTATTCAGTTGTTGCAGTAGAGCCATGCTTTTAATGCAAATATATTCCTTCAAGAAAATTTTGGAAGTCTGTTTCAATCATGAAGAAACCTTAAAAAAAACAGCAATTTATTAGATGAAAAAGTAGGGTAAGTAATGGAATGAAGAATCTTTTGAATGGTTTCATGCGTTTTTACATTATTACTAGAGAAGGGAGAAATATTGAGTTTGGATTTCTAAACTCCTTTATGAGCTGCTAGATTGTGTCAAACAAAATAGAGAAAGAAATTATGAAGTGAAGTTAGTGGGGCAAAAATTATTTTGAGTCAAGAAATCGTGATGAATGGCCAAGAAATGGAAGATTCATTTATGGAATATAATTTGACAAGCATATCAAGTATTTTGAAGCATCTTTGTTCTTATCACATATGAAATCTTCCACCTGAAGTACTTCTTTTTTATTACATTTCTTTTTCACTTCTGGAGAATAATTGTGAGTAACCCTTTTTTTTAAAAGTCTTTTACTCTGTTTTTGTATGTTAAGGCATCCGCACACCATACAATTGGTCTGCTACCTGAATTCAGAATAAAATGTTATAGAATTTGATGCTAATATTGAGACATAGAATATCTTTCAGTCGTAAGATGTGACGTGGCCTTAAGAAAAGAAGAATGTCTGGTATCGAATGATACACATCGTGTAATACAGGTTTTGTTGTCTTGACCTGAAAAATTAATATTTAAAAAATGCTCACTGGTTTGAATGTTATAAAGAAACACAGCAAGGAAAGCGTCATAAAACACATCCTTTAAAAAATGAACTTGAACTTTGCATTTTTCTTTATATAATTTTGCATATTCTGATGTTCACTTGATTGCGAATAATCTGTCTCTGGTTCTCAAAGTCAATTACAGTTCATTTTTAATTGAAACACTTATATGTACTGATTTTAGTCAATTTTTCTATATATTTTTGTTAATTTCTGTGTATGTGTTTGCAATTGATTTGTTTTTAATATTGATGGTGAAATATTGAATACGTCTTCTCATCCGCTTCTTCACTGAAAAGTATTTACGCTTTTGACAAAGTGACTAGTTTCCTTTCCCTTATATCAGAGTCCATAGATATACTTCCAGTACATAGAACTGTACATGAAGCCTTGAGTGCGGATAGCACTGTGCTTTGTTCTCTTAGAATATCAAAAGGTAGTAGAAAATAGAATGATGTTGTTTTGCATAACATCATATACACTTACTGTTGAAAGGGGGCAATTTTTTCTATATAAATCTTAAGATGTTTGCCATTACTGTACGTTCTTTGAAAATCGATTAAAGCCTTCATCTTGTAAATACAACATCATGTGCTTTGACAAAATATAATCATAAATAGAGTATTGACCGTGTTCCTTTAAGAAAGTATATTGAAATAGTCCAAATATGGCACCTTAAAGATTTTTTGTTGTGTGATAAAAAAATGTTGACCTTCGAGGGTCATACATGTATATCAATATATTCAAGATGGTTATATTATATCAATGTATATGTGTGTTAATGTCATGACAGATAAAAAGATTAAATACTAGAAAGAAGTGTTTGCTTGAAAATGAAAACAGGATTGACCTTTGTTATTATTTTGATTGTCATTTCAAAGTATAAGTTAAAGTCGATTAACAATTTTGAATGACGAACAGTTTGAAATAAATCAGACAAGAGATGGCCTGATGATGCAGGATCAAAGATCTAATCACGTTGACATCTTTTAGAAGAGCTGATCACACGACTAAGGCCTAAAGGCGACCGCACACCTTAAGATTGGTCTTTGACCCGCTTTTGGAATAAAACCTAGTAGAATTTGATGTTGATGTTGAGACATGGAATATCTTACTGTGTAATGTTCGAAATCATCTTCTTACGAATACCTATGTTCAAATCTGTGACCATGCTATCATCCTTCTTAGAATAAGAGCAAATTTAATATCTAGTCGTAATGACGTCATAACAGTCGTATGATTGGCTACGATTTGAAACTAATTCGGCCTGTACTCCAAAATAAAGGCTTGCAATCTTTCAAAATGGTTATATTGGTCTTCTTTCAATTAATTTTAACCTCCAAAATCAGATCGCGAACAGTAAAATATGATCAGATTATGAAATCTGATTCTGATCATGTAGACATCATAAAACAGGTTTTTGTCATCTTTTCATCTCTAAAAAAGCATGTCAACAGTATAAGATCCAAGATCTCATAATCTTAAAGTTTACATGATGATGAGATCCGAGATCTTGTTACCTTATTGTGCAATACATGCTTGGATATTTTTAGCTATCGTATGCCCATTTATCTGAAAATATGTAACATATGTCTATACATGTAACAGAAACATAAGATTTCTATTCCCTTTACAACCTCATTCCATACTTTTTGTATACTTCAGTATCTGTAGAAGATATAGGATATGTTATTTCTAAATGAAATCTTTACTCTCGTTTGCACAGCTATTTTCTAGCACTGTCAAAGTGCTCCATCTGTTTCAGCGAAAGAGCGCCATCTCTCGTCTCCACTGGCCGAGCACTGTCGACCTCTTTTCACCAATGTAAAAATAAAAATGAATGTGTGCATAAATGGAACCATGACCGGCGCCATCAAATCTTGATTCGGGGGGGGGGGGTAAGACCATTGGAGGCCCCCTTTTACTTGGATACCGGGTAATTATAAGTGTTAAATGCCCCGGATATAACCTCTCTTCTTCCTTCCCCGTTTTTCCTTTTTTTTCACAAAAAACTGATAACAAATGACGAAGTTATTGAATTTTAAAGATAGCAACATTTTGTGGAAACGGTATGCACGCCGCCACTATGCAATAGGTTGGTTGTTAATGTCATGCCCCCCCTCTCCCCCTTTTTTCATTCTCTTTTGTTATTATATGAAATCGTAATTATTTCATATTTTCATACACGTGTGTACCATTTGTCTTTCTTGTTGCATAATAAGTTGCAGCAATGATTATTTTGCACCTTAAATCAGATTTTAATTACTTTTCCCCATCTCATTCAAATTTTTATTCCTTTCCTAATTTAATGAAAATAATTTTACTTTTTTTAGGGGGGGGGGGCGGTCTGATTTTAGTTTCTCTTCAAATCATATCACTTTCTGCCTGGACCCCTTTAACCTAGGGAAACCTGGCACTTTTGTTACAGGGATTATTTCAACCACCTCCTTCCCTCCCGGGAACGCTGCCCAATTTAAAATTCAACCACAGAAGTTTGTCACTTTTCCCCCTTTGCCGACATAGGTCTGTGGTAGTACATATCCCTATTTACTTGCTCTATGACCCCTTAGTTGATTTACTTTCTTTACTGCCATGCCAGGCATTCGCCCAGTATTTATTTACCCTGTTATATTCTTGGCTAAGCTCATCCAGTCGGATACGTAGCCCGGGAAGGGGGGCACTTACATTGACGAGTGAGTGGATACCATGCGCGACAAAAAATACACGTAAAAGGGACGTCTTTTTTTCTTCAAGATATGGCACGTTCCGTACGTAACGTAATAAGGGTGTCAAAAGCACTAAAATAATGAAAAAGGGATATCTATTTCGCTAGGAAAGCTACATGTTTAGGGTCAAATTTGTGAGGGTATAAACAAATAAGACTAAAATATTTCATAAAGGATGTACTCTTTGCCACCACAGTCAACATTACGTGTTTAGAGTACGATTTACGCGAGATATGGGAGGTGTGGCCTTACTAAACCCAACTTTTAGGGCCCCTTTTGATACCAGCTTTTGCTGATAGGGCACCCTATTGAAATATTGTTTAATAAATAAATGAATAAAACGATGTAGGTAATAAATGGAAAACCGACGTCCGTGACAAAAATATCTCTGTACTTGTTTAGGGGTTCAATTCAGGGAATACTTGCCAAGAGTGTCGTTTTGTTTCCAATACTTGTTAAGGGTAGGGTTTCACACACCAATACTTATTAAGGGGTACATTTTCAGAATATGGAATATACTTGTTTAGGGTACTTTTCGAGACCCCATGGTCTCGCATGGTATCCACTCGTCAAAGGAAGCGCCCGCCGGATGCGTAGTGAATTCAGTTAGCATTTCTTTTTTGCAAGAAAAACATTCAGGAACTGGGCCCGTTGCCCTGGGCCCGATGCACAAAAATACTATTTTGGTAATTTGTGTTTTTTCTCTGTCCTGTTTTGTCCTCATTGTCTTGTCTTCCTCTGTACAATGTCTTTGTTTTTTCTGTTATTAATATTCCGTCTTGTCTTGTCTAATTTATTTTATAAACACTATCTCAATCGTTGGTTTGTATATTTTCTTGTATGCCATGGTATGATTATGTTGTAATGATTGTATTAATTTCATATAGTGCACAAACATACGAATCTTGACCCCACATATTAGTATTTTTCAATTATTCTATTGAACATTGTTAATTTCTGTTTGTATTTGATAAATTTTAATCATTTATTTATTTCAGGGGACTCACATAAACAAGCGATGCTTTCTAGTGAGTTCACCTTTTTCATTTCTGTTATCATATTCTGATTTGTTCGAAATGAAGAAGAATAAATTCAATCAATCAATCAATCATTTTATCATTTTGACATTCAATTTGACAACCATGGTAACATTGCTCAACAGTTAGTAAAAATCAAGGGTTTCATGAAATATACCATTAGATGGTATAATTATTATAGAATATCATCTTTTATGCAACGGGGCCCTGGTACCAAATATTTGACATAAAACAAGGAAACCAAATAAAATTGCTATTACGGTCTAGTCTGCTGTGCAAATCCTTCACTCGAGTTAAAGGGGAAGTTCACCCTGACAAAAAGTTTATTGTAAAAATAGCAGAAAAAAAAATATATTGACGAAGGTTTGAGAAAAAAATCATCAAATAATTAAAAAGTTATTAGAATTTCAATTATTTGATTTGTGACGTCATATGCGAGCAGCATTCCTACATAGCGAATGTTAAAAAATCAATGAAATGTCATTTTCTCAGAAAATTAAAAATGGTTTTCACTGTACCTTTTGTATATCAATAGACAAATCATTTCACACCCGATCATGAATAGAAAACATAATTAAGTCATCAGGAACCATAAAAAAATTTGAAATTCATGCATTTTATATTACATAACACATGAAGCAGCTGCTCGTTTATGACGTCACAAATCCAAAACTTTGAACTCCAATAACTTTCTTATTCTTTAACGGATTTTCCTCAAACCTTCACCAATAATTTTTACTATTTTTTCTGCTATTTTTACAACAAAGTTTTCTTCAGGGTGAACTTTCCCTTTAAGTGTCTCATGAATGTGCAGCTTAATAATACCTTGTGTGAGTTTTGTATGTGTTAGTCTTTGCGTGGAGACCCACTTGTTGATCAAAATTTAAATCAGGGTCTGTGCTTGCAGACTAATTACGATCACGGTCCATTTTGCATATAAGTTACTATTATCATGTTAATAATTTTACCATCCAATGGTAATTATGGATAACAATGCTCAACGGCCAATCAAATTCAAGAATATCATAGGCATGATGGGAGATACCATTGGATGACAAATTTAATATAATAGTATTTAATGCAATGATGCCATGTTAATCATAAGTATAGTATTAGAGATGTCTTTAAGGGAATGGAAATATCATACAGAGACATTGAATATATTTGTAAAAATTAAGTATATATTTAATTAAACTTTTGTTTATACAAAATTCATTGGCATGAGTGCCAAAAATGGAGAAAGCTTGAATGAATTGGCGCCATAAATTACAAATTAATATTTATATTGAATTAAATCAATGACAAGAAGACTTTAATTATGACTCAAACTTTCAATAGAGAGTTATTACAATGAAAAGAACCTTGGTTAAGATGTGTTTGGTTCCCGAAATATAGGCCTTACTTTTTCATTTTATTGTTGTAGAAATTTATATGCATTAGTTGACTTAAGTAAGGAATTCTGTTATTCTAGCAAATAGGTCCAATTAGGGCATTCAATGTATATAAATCCAGATCGGATAAGCATGCAGGTGGCAAAGTAGAAATATCACTTAACATCTTGTGATGAAATTGTATCTTGCATTACCAAGATATCGTCATTTCTTGGAAAAAAGGGAAGCTCCTTTAAAAGGACAAGTCCACCCCAACAAAAAGTTGATTCAAATAAAAAGAGAAAAGTCCAACAAGCAAAACAATCAAAATCGGATATGAAATAAGAAAGTTATAACATTTTAAAGTTTCAATTAATTTCATAAAACAGTTGTATTCACATCCTTGTCGGTATGCAAATGAGACTGGAGACATCACTCACTATTTCTTTTGTATTTTGTTATGTGAAATATGAAATATTCAATTTTTTCTCCCTGTTGTCGTGTGAAACAATGATTTATTCCTCCCTGAACATGTTTAATTAATTAGCATTGTTTAAAAATATGGTTCAATCAAGTTGGTCCTTATTGTCAAATCTGTGAAAAATGAAATATTGTATAATTCAAACAATGTAAAACAAAAGAAATAGTGAGTGAAGGACATCATCAACTGTTCATTTGCATGCCACTGAGTTGTGTATATAACTGTTTTGTGAAAATAAGCGGAACTTAAAAATGTCATAACTTTCTTATTTTACATCCGATTTTGATGAAATTTTCAGCGTAATGCTTGTTTGATTATTTTCTATTTATTCAAATCAACATTTTCTAGGGTGGACTTGACCTTTAAATAGGTAGTTAATAAGAGTTTTTGAATAAATGCTCTCAGTAAAAGGATAATTTTCTTAACATTTCTTTAATGAATACAACCACAACATACATTACAATATATAAATGGACATTCTAAAAAACAACATACATTTGAGAATAACTATAATCCTACTTTTGAAGGTACATAGGGGTGCCGCATATCAGTCATATAAAAATAGTAAATTAATAGACTTGAAATTCAAACAAAAGTAAACATAGATTTAAAGAGAACACGAAACACGTTTAATGGGATCGATATTTCTTTAATTGATCCCATTAAACGAGTGTCGTGTTAAATTAATGAGTTTAATACCGGAATAAATGCAATATAAACAATGATTTTATCTTCTTGGGTAGTAAAAAAAATTATGACCCTTTAGTGAATAAGCTTAGTCGGTGTTTACTTTTCAGCAATCATATCGTAATACAACAATCATATTATAAAATGACTCTTTTTTTTCAAAAGGTTTCGAGATTCGTATGAAATAGACAAATGATATCCATAATTTGTTCTTGCATAGTTTCCGAATACAAATCACATTGGACAAATCTTTGAAATTGGAGGGTCACTTGGATTTATAGACAAAAATACTTTAGGGTTCCATTTGAAGGGGTAGTCAGTTCCTGCCCACAGCACCATAAGCATCATCAATTCATCATCATCATCACCATTATGATCATAATCATATTAAATCATCATCATAATTACGAGCTGATTCCAAGTCGAAAGCACTAGAGCTCCACAGGTAGGGCTTCTTCGGTTTCATTGGTGACCGAAAGACTGATTCCAAGTCCATAAGCCTTTTGAGCAGGAAGGGTCTCTGGAAGGGGTAATGTAGTTCCAGTCCTACCAAAATTACCATCATCATTACCAGCTACGAAAGACTTCTTCGGGTAGGCTACTCCGGTTCCAACCCTACCAATATCATCATCACTCTCTGATTGGTGATTCCAAGTATGAAAGACATAGAGTGTCCCTTCCTCTAGAAGAGTCTATGGAAAGGGTACCGCAATTCCAGTCTTACGCCCACTATCACCAACATCAATCCTGACCATTGTCACCACCTAGATCCCCTGTTTCTGTGTCCTTGCTCATTACCTGTGCATGCGATCCAGAAACAACTGATTCATACGATGGGGGCAGGTCGTTGTTGTAGTTAGGGGCTGGATCCGCAACAGTGGAATCAGGGTTCGACGCTGAAGGATATACTGTCCCGACTTCGACCATGTTGACTGTCGGTTGTGACCTCACAGAAGTAGAATTCATCTGGGCTTGTATTCCTTTATATAAGCGCCAGATGCAAAGGACTACGAAGAAAAGGATTGTAATAATTGCGAAGCTAACGACTACGAATATCCATGCCTCAGGTCCAGGAGGTGGTTGGTAAGCTGTAAAATTTCATGTGGAAAGAAACAAAATGTATTTAGATTTTTTTTTCCTTCTGACCTTCATATCTTTGAAAAAAATATATCAACGTCAAATTTGTCATCACTATCATGATGGTGATGATGATCATCATCATCACCATCCTCCTCCTCATCATCATCATCACTATCATCACCATCATGATCATCATCCTCATCATCACTATCAACATCATCACCATCATCATCATCCTCATCATCACTATCAACATCATCACCATCGTCATCATCATCCATCATCATCATCATCACTATCATCATCGTCATCATCATCACTATCATCACTATCATCATCGTCATCATCACCATTATCATCATCATCATAATGATCCAGAAGAAAGGTACATTCCCAACTTACTTGGTGGTACTATAGTGGTTAATATCCGAATACAACTCAGTCCGGCAACGTTTTGAACAGGACATTGTCCGAGTTGACCCCATCCACTGTGGTCGCATTTATAAAGTCGTTCAACTCCACTACATGAGTGGAGCTCGAACCAAGCCTGTGTAGAGGATGTCGATAAGTTGTACGACGTCAGATCTATTGTGTCCCCGATGAAATCCCATCCCGGGTCCAGTTCCAAACATATTTGCTGAAAAAAAAATGATTATGACTTTGTAAATATGGCATTTATGAAAGATGTTATTGACAAAATCAAAGCAGGTAAGCCATAATGACGTAAATGTAAATTATTAATTTCTTTGCTATTTCGCCACGGCACGATGACCCTTTGAAGGAAAGAAGAAGATGACATATTTCAGAACAACGACGATCCTTTTTTCACAAAGCCTGAATGATTATCTCGAAACGAAGCACTTGAAATTTAAAGAGAGATTTCTCGAGATCATTTAAGAAAAACAGAGACATTTTTATTGTCACACATCCGTATGTCCGATCCACGGTTGCGTCAGAACCTGGATCAGGATCCACGGTTGCGTCAGAACCTTGATCAATTACAGGAGGGGTTATTTTACCGCCTACCCCTCTTTCTATGGTAGTACTGTATTATTCATCCTCATATAGCAGTATCTAACACATTGATAAAGCCAGTGAAAAAAAAGCATTTTGGAAATGATATCATACATCGGCCCTTTGTGAATGGTGTAATATAGGTAGTGGGTAGTGGAATTGTCTACTACTTCAGGGCGTGACGACCCTGCCTGACACGAGTCCCGGGCTCAGCTGGCTCCGGCTGTCAGTATACCGGTAACGGTCACTTGACCAGGGTAAGAATTCCCAATTTATTTGGGGTCACCTTCTTAGGAGCGGCTTCGGTTTAGAGATTTCGCTGACGCCAAGTCAGATGTACTCTTCAAGGAAGGGTCAGGTATAGCAGGGCAAGGGGCGAGTACTGTACACCAGCTTAAAACTTAAGTACGCAGGCAGGAAGATCAAACCCTTTGCCACCAAGAAGTCTTATAGCGATGAGAAAGGGAGTAGCCTGACAAGACGATGCTGGGATCTGCAGTTCCAATCTTACATGAAGCCTGACGCAAGCGGCATCGATATTGGTCGTTGTTGACGCAGAAATTACAATATCACCCGTTACATCCTTTTTGCCACAAAGCAGCCTTATGTAGGGGGGGGGGGCTATGCTTGCTCCAATCGGGCCTAGAAAGCCTATGAAATGCTTATCTTCAGGACACCCAGTTGGCTTGTCACGGTCAATGGGCATCTTACTACGTACTCGAAGTGAACAATATTGGAATTTGAGGATCTCAAATCAGGACGACGATGCTATAAAACGCCCATGTGTAGATCTGCAATCCTAGCCCACGAACTTTGCGGACAACAAACCAAGTCTTGGACTTTCTATTCCCGCCACAAACCCCTCCTATAGACCGCTTCCATAGACGATGTCTCCGTAGCATTTCAGGATTGGCTGACAAGACCGTGTGACAAACACAGCATCGAAGCCACATGGTCCTTAACTGGGTTAAGCTGTGTTGGGCTTGGCATGTCCACGGGGTGGAGAAAAGCCGTCTTCCGGAGATCGTCCTGGTTGGACAACTTTCCTCTGGCGAGCGAAAGAGCTATAGAGTCGCACCTACACTCTATAAAAAGGCCATAGACTATAAAAATAGACCATGGCAAATTTAAGCTCATGGACAAACTCGAAAGGCATGGAGAAACCGATCAGGAAGGCATGTACCTCAGTTTGAAGCATTGTAGATCCATGTTTGAAACAAGATAATGTGCTGTGTACTATACCGAGCCAGAGGAAACAGTAAACGAAAAGTCCATGCCCAGAATCGAGATGGTGTTCTCCTTATGATGATCAAGTTGAAGCCCAAGATGACCAAGACCAGGGGCAGATCCAAGACTTCCCCCCAAAAAGGGGGGCACGTTTTCCGAGGAAAAATTTGACAAGCCCCCCCCCCCCCCTAAGTCTTCAATTTCAAAAGGAGGAGGGGACACAGTTTTGTTTTAATGGCATTTTTACATTACAAATTTTAATTTTGCTTCTCAAGGGGGGAGGCACGGGCCGGATGTGGCGCCACCCCCCCCCCCTGAATCCGCCAGTGACCAAGACAGGTGTCTGTATCTAAAGAGTTTGACCTCACATGTCATCGAAGATCTTGCATCTAGCATGTCTAGTCATGAAGCATGTCATGAATAATCTTCTGGCCCCAATCTTCGCTCGCGAAGCTTAGCGTTTACTAAATTAATGTCATTATTTTGTTAACATTTCATTCATCTTACATTTATTATGTTCTCTGTTTCTGCTTAATCTAAGGATGAAGACAATCGTCTTATTCCCAGACAGTTCTAAATAAGTGCTAAATGAGCTGATAGATTTAAACTGCACTGTTAGAGACATTAAATGTCCCAATTACCTTTCCATTGTCAAACCAAAACTTTTTCCAGAGTACACTCCAGTTCAGAATATGGATCATAGTGGTCAAGCCGTGGTCAAGGAACTATCTTAAACCAAAACTTTCTACCAGCGTACACTCCAGTTCAGAATATGGATCGTGGTCAAGCCGTGGTCAATTAACTATCTTAATAACTCACATAGTAAAACCTCTGGTAATCTTCCAAGCATACGGAGCGCCATTCTCCATCGTGGTAGATCTCAACTCGTCCATAATCGGGGTTGATTTCACCTTCTTCATCGATCAATCTTACAGGATGATTTGCAACCGATTCTGTTCAAAATATATAATTTTATGATAAAAAGACTCATCTATATTCCTTAAAATAAAATATTATGCATATACATGTACATGTATGTCTATTAACTAAATGTTCATCATATCAATTAATCTTAATTTGTATCTTATTTATCTTAATTTCCTTATCAACACCAATAAGAGATTAAAAAATATTTAATGCAGATTAAATCAATGATTAATCTTTAAAAGGTATGCAACTAATAGAGATAAAGTAAAGTATGGAATTATAAATCATATAATTATTTCATGATAATGGTGATTTATCAAACTTTGCTGTGTCGCGATTCGCACACTTTTGCTAGTCATTTCAACGAAGAGAACCCATTTGAGCTTAGTTTTCCAGAAAAATGTTATCTGCATCATATAAAATTGCAAGTAATTCAAGATTGCCACTTTGAACATGCGCTTCACCAATTAAGATTTTTATCTAAAAGAGAGAGATAAAATTTAAAAACCAAATTCATCACAAAACTCACCATATGGATAGCAAACGACTCCAATGTCGTTTTGATGCATCTGCGCAGTTGTATTACTAGTATCATTTGTAAGCATCACATTGCAC
The DNA here is from genome assembly GCF_018143015.1 of Lytechinus variegatus. Classification (NCBI taxonomy): domain Eukaryota; kingdom Metazoa; phylum Echinodermata; class Echinoidea; order Temnopleuroida; family Toxopneustidae; genus Lytechinus; species Lytechinus variegatus. The sequence goes on along the minus strand of NC_054746.1, from coordinate 8,428,688 downwards.
TGAGATATATTAGTTGTTAAAGAAGAGAAAATGAAGCCCCCTGTATACATATCACATTGCAGGTCGTCGATCAGAATCGGTCCGTCTCCTCTCCCGAATCCCGCGGGATTGGTACGGAACGACGACCCGTCCTGGTATCCCAGTACCCTGCAAACGACCCCAAGGGTCTCCTCGTCGAACGATCCTCTATCGGCAACAGAGCCCCACTCACCATCCAGGTGCACCTCTAACCGACCCTGCTCTGTGAAGTTACTCCCAGCCATTCGGATGTCGAAGTCTATGGAGAGATTAAAGAGTTTTCGCATTTACTACGGAGAAGCTCTCTACAACGCATCGATTCCTTTGAAAATGCAATCAAAATCCCAATGGAGAGCTGAGAGCGATTTTTGTCGAAAGTTGGTGGACTGAGACAGCAGAACATCCAAAGATTTGCACCGGACGAACAATTGCAAATAATATGCCGTTGTCCAGAGTCAAGAGATTCCGATGCTGTCCCGGTCCACCTACTTTCGACTAGAGCCTCTCAGTTTTCAATTGTGATTTAATGCGGATTGAAGAGGATGATGATCGACACAATACAAGAAAGAAGATGAAAACGAGGGAGTAAGAGAGACGGCCCAGGAACGAGGGACTGGTAGGGAGTTGCCCATCATATCGCTTTAAATAAAGAAGAAAAAAAATGATCTACAGCCACTAGAATGAGCTTCTCACCTTCCTGTGTATATTGTGTCCAAGTCACATGCCTTGGGACCACTGAGATCTATTCAAATTTAAAAGATTTATTTCGTCTTGCGCGACTTCTGGGAGTGCGACTTGAGCAAGTTTACTTGTAAGCTCATCAAACCTACGACGTGTCACAGTGGCTTGTTTTCTTATTTACGGACTACATAATTATGTAGAACTATTGAGTTGTTGTTTTCAAGAAAACGGTGTGCAATCCTTTTGTTACATCTTCTCTTTCTACGATCCCAAAGGGGTTCAAACTTGAACCCTATAGGGGTTGCTACAATAGCAGCACCTCAAGGGGTGCTACAGCGTGTATATGGCTATGCAGCTTTAATAGCGACATTAAACACCGTAAAAGGGTGAAGAGACCAACCAGGAAATAAAGGTGAATATTCGAATCATTCTTTACGTAAAGTATTATTGCACCTTAAAAGGTGAAAAGTTGCACCTTTTAGAATGCAAACGAACATTTCTTGGTGCCTATATATGTAATAATAAAAAATTGATTTTTTTTGCACTTTTAACCATTTAGATCCTTAAATGGAAAGTTCACCAGAACGAAAACTTTGTCCTAAAATAGCAGAAAAAATAATGATGAAGGTTTGAGGAAAGTTAATTAAAGATGAGAAAATTTTCAGAATTACAACATTTTTTATTTGTAACGCCATAAACGAGCAGCTGTCCCGTGATAATGCAAAAAATTCATTTTTTATGATTCGTGACGACTTGTTTTTCAATTTCTTTTTTTAGGAGCGGATGTGAAATGATTCGTGTATTGATATACTAACGGAACAGTAAAAACCATTTCCAGTTTTCTGCGAAAATGACATTTCATTGATTTGTCAGTTACCACAAGACATGTAGGAAAACTGTTCGCATATGACGTTACAAATCAAATAATCAAATTCTGATAATTTGTTTATTCTTTGATGGAGTTTCATTTAAGGTACAAACTTGAACATTCATTTCTTGGTTTATACACTCACCATGAGGAGGTCCACAAGAGACTTGTGCGATTTCATCTGGAGGACAAGGCGGATAGATCGATGTGCCCCCATCTGTGAAGGTACAGTTCTCAAGGCAATCTTCTGTTCCGTCACAATCGAAATCTCTGTAGGTGGAGTCACAAAAACAGTTCAACACCTGATTTTCTCATAGGTCATTGTAAATACACTCGATTTGTTTCTCTGTACTTAAAAATTGCCATGTCATATTGAGGACACTACTGTCACGAAAAGGAGCCTTGCACAATAAGATATTTCAAAAGAATTTTTTTTCATTAAAATCTAAAAACATAACATTGGTTATATTTATGTGAAAAGGAGATAAATAGAAAACTTTCAAATATTGGTCAAGGAATACAAGAAATTTATGACTGTTTGAAAACTTTATATCATGCATACCGGGGAAGGAGAGCACTCCTTTTCAAACCATTCCCTCCCCTCGAGTGTTCCGGGTACCTCTCCTTGCCCCTCTTGCGTGTCCTTTAGACAATTCCTGAAGTGTAGTTGTCGGTCTATGGCTAAACATGTTCATCAAGTTACAATCAGTCGCATATATTATTTGTTTCTTGTGTTAGGACCTTCACCATCAAATTGAGAAAGCGTAATTCTCTTGGCAGATTAGCTCGTTGCTGGCCATTTAAAAGGTCTTCATTTCAAAGTTATTTTTTTATATTTTTGCTCGTCAAACTTACAGCACCCCCAGTCTAAAAATCGCTCCTATGACCCTACTTCCAGTAACACAATGAGTCTTATATTTTTGAGGGGGCCAGACATAATGCATTGGGAACAAATTCTGAAAAGCTGTGAGTGAGCGAAGCTAGAAAGCAAAATTTTGATCATTAAGTTAAAAAAAAATATTGTGTGATTGAGTTTGAAGCGGTTTTCAGAAAATAATATCACAGTGCACTCTTTCTTTTTCATTTCCTATTCTTGGTCATGAAAAATCCCCCATATGAATTATATATAGGCCTATAAATAAATGAATACCTATTCCACATGTAACCAGAGATTGGTCCCAGTGATACCGGTTTTAGGCTCAGTCCTTGCTGGTAGCCAAGCTGTCGACATACCACCTCCGCGTCAAGATCACCCCAGTCCTGATCACAGATTAAACCAGTCATACCATCATACCGGTACTGAACAACGCCTTCGAAGCTCGATGAACCACTCAGTAGGTTTATCTCACTCACTGCGTATGGAAATTTGAAATTATATGATTGATAAGAATAGCCGCGGATCGAACCGGATTAGTTTTGAGATGTTAATTATTGTCCACAAACTATATGGCCCCTAAAATGGTATAGGGGCCAGTTTCATAAAACTGTTCGTAACTTGTGGGAAGTGATTTTCACCATTAAAGGTCAAGTCCACCTCAGAAAAATGTTGATTTGAATCAATAGAGAAAAATCAGACAAGCACAATGCTGAAAATTTCATCAAAATCGGATGTAAAATAAGAAAGTTATGACATTTCAAAGTTTCGCTTATTTTCAACAAAATAGTTATATGAACGAGCCAGTTACATCCAAATGAGAGAGTCGATGATGTCACTCACTCACTATTTCTTTTGTTTTTTATTGTTTGAATTATACAATATTTCAATTTTTACGAATTTTACGATTAGGACCTCCTTGCCTGAAGCACAAAATGTTAAAATAATGGAATTCCACGTGTTCAGGGAGGAATGAAACTTCATTTCACATGACAATGATGAGAAAATATTTTTTTCTTCATATTTTATATAATAAAATACAAAAGAAATAGTGAGTGATGTCATCGACTCTCACATTTGGATGTAACTGGCTCGTTCATATAACTACTCTCTTAATTCCCGAGACTTAAAATTTAAACCTTATGTGAGACTTGTAATTATTTAAGTCGTAAAGACTTATTTTAGTGATGCCTTGATTTAAAATTTCTCGGACGTTTCGCGAAAACAATCGATGTTTTAATTCTTTTGGAAAGACTTAAAACTTTAACCAATCATATTGCGATGAATTGGAATCACGTGACCAGAGCAAAACTTCCACCGCCGCCATAATTTCTCTCTCATAATGGCTGCGATCCCGGGCTGCGATGGAAGAATATTTGACCAAAAGCGTTCCGGAGAACATTATTGCAAAATTAAAAGGTATGCTGGAAGTTATATATGTATAATGATGAATATGTTGATATTTATTTTATTGTGATTCGTCGTGGAAAACTTCTTAGAATCTGTGTTTTTGGTGTCACCAATGACAACGTGATGTTAAACTTAGCCGCTTAGCGTTAGACTCTACCGGTACGGTACCTAACCCAGGCCAGGGAGCTCCGGCCCGAGAAGCGGCTCCGTCCCGCTTGCTCGGGCAGGAGCTCCCTGGGACGGGCTGGGTTAGACTACCGTAGATCTAGACATGATGTACCGTAGGCCCTATATTAATTTGTTGTGTGTCCGGACGGGTTGTTTATCCGGGCAGTCAATTTTTGATAGTCATTTAAAAGTTAAACAGGCAATGCCTTTTATAATTTTTAGAACAAATAGGCCCTAGGCCCCGCCTAGGTCATAGAACAGTTATTGAAAACAGCGCATAGTTTAGCCATAGATAATAGAGTCTAAGCCTAGCCTAGGCCTACAGTAGTTTTTGTTTAGGCAGTGTATACAGCCACACGCGTGTGTCTTTACCATCCAGCCACACGCGTGTGGTTATATCCAGAACACCTATCTGTGGATACTGCCACACGCCGCCAGTAATAACAGTAAAACGCGTATGTAGGTCTGACCGTCTATATCACGATCAAAATAACCTCATTTCTTCATTAAATTCTTACATTCTAAACCACTCTGATTTCTTTAAATCGTTTCAATTTCATTCTCACCGTCTTCTTTCCTTGCTTTTCTTGTCTTGTTACAAAAGGCCGCCTGTTAAATAGCAAATTTCCACACTTTTTCTACTTGTGTCGATTCTCTACTGACTCTAGGCTATGTGCGTGTACGTGCGTACGTACGAAACTCGGGATTCGTGCATGCTTAACGCTTGGTACGAAAATTATTCGTACCAAACGTAAACGTAACACAAACTGTGTATGTCTACTGCGCTGCGCTAACGCTGTATGGGTCTGCCACCGTATGGTGAGACTACCACATATCGACCACCTCTTTTGAAACCGACCACCTTGCGCGCGTTAAAATTATTGCGTATTACAAACGATACGCGCGGGAGAGTAGGCGCAGTGTCCATAGAAACGGTAAGAATCGATTTTACGAGAAAAAAAGAAGCAACAAAAAGTAAATATTTAGTAGAATTAATCAAAATTGTATTGACCAGACCCAAATCCCGCTGAAAAACCAAGAAATCCGATAGGAAACGGCTTTAGAACAAATATCCGTCGTCAATCGTCGAATCATGCGCCGGAGCTCGCAGTGGAAGTAGTGAGGCGATCATTTAGCATGTTGACGTCATGGAACTGATTTGAAAGAGAAAAAATATTTCGCCACCCCGACAAGAATCGACCGTAAACTTAGAGTATCGCTGGTGGTCGGTTTCAAAAGACGGCTGCAAATGAGCAAATGTAAAATCGTCGCATTCGTTGTTCGTCGATATATACGCGGATTGAATCGGAGTCGCCGAGCGAAACATGGGAATCTGATCTGCTCAATTTTCTGCACAAATGAGACGAAAACTGGGTAAAATTGGTGAATATTTTCGCAGATACGATGCTTAGAAGATTAGGTGGTCGATAAGGGGTAGTTCCAACCATACCGCGAAGGAAGCCAGAATCGACACAAGTAGAAAAAGAGAATTTGCTGTTAAACAGACGACCGTTTGTAACAAGACAAGAAAAGCAAGGAGAGAAGACGGTGAGAATGAAATTGAAATGATCTAAGGATATCAAAGGGGTTTAGAATGTAAGAATTTAATGAAGAAATGAGGTTATTTTGATCGTGATATAGACGGTCAGACCTACATACGTGTTTTACTGTTATTACTGGCGGCGTGTGGCGGTATCCACAGATAGGTGTTCTGGATATAACCACACGCGTGTGGCTGGATGGTAAAGACACACGCGTGTGGCTGTATACACTGCCAAAATATCAAACTCAAGAAGGCAGTTTCATTTTTTAATTTCATTCTGTCCCGACGATGATGAGCTACTACTAGTATGGCAGCCCGAACGCTTACTACTGTACTGGCGTTCGTGGCAGCGTCCCGGCCAGCCCGGGGCTACACATGCATGCGTGCAGTCTCCTAGAGGCTAGACCTTGGAATTGCATTCATTTTATGCGCACTTGGTCAATATGTTATTGTTGGAATTGGTTTGATTTTTCTGTGTGTACTACTACTAGATCTAGTCACTGTAGCGTAGTGAAATCACTTGTTAGTGTGTTGGTATCACTTCAGAAGTTCATTCAGTGCATTAGTGATTAGTCTAGCCTAGAATCTAGATCTATATAAAATGGTTGATCTAGATTTAACAGTCTAGATTCTAGATCTAACGTTAGATCTTCATGTATGGTCTGAAGCCCCTTGTCTGCGCATATACTTTGCAATTCTAACATCATAAAGATGCAATGGACATCATCTTTAAATCAATTTTTTGCGATACGTACATATCACTGAAAAAATGAGGAAAGAGGACTATTTTATTTTTTACTCGCATGCCTTGAAAATGCCACTTTCATGCAAAAAATCCCAAACTGCATGTAAATTGTAAAGTGAATGAGTGGGCAGACAAGGGCACCGTCCTCTTTTTTGCGTCAAATTTACATCATCGCCTTTTCTGGTAAAAATCACATTCTTGTTCGCATTTTGATGAGATTTTCTGTAGATAGTACATAAAGTTAGATCTATTTCTGACATGTAGAGTAAACTACCCGAAATTCAACCACTTAAGCTTTTCTGCAATATTTAAATGCGCTGCACCATATACATGGTTGTCCATCGCAGAGGTTCCGGCGCCCATCAGTACTCCCCTTGCGGTCGAATGCAGGCCAGCGGGGACTTGCATTTGACTTTGGCAGATACGGAGGATTTGGGTTTTTTATTTGTTTTTCGCCAATGCCATCATCCTCGGAGCTTGAGATAAATGAAAATCTTGTCACAAACTGCAGATTTCTTTATTTTTTGCGCATCTTTTGCAACCATGTTTCTTAGCAGTATAAGCTTTGGAAACATTGGAAATATGGTGCCTATTTTGCATAAATTATGAAACCAAAATAATCAAAATATGGCCTTTATGTGGATTACGGGACTTGTGAGTGACATGTCTTTAGTGTGTAATGAAGTGATTTGTGTGTGTTGTGGAGCAGCATGACACATTGGTTAGATTAAAACAAATGTGCCATTTTTTTTTTTACCTTACTATAATCAACAACTTAAAATAATCATTTATTAGAATACCATATGAGGCACACAATCCCAACGTAAATGTTATTCATTAATGCCTTTTTAGTAAAGAAAGGAAGGGAGTTTTGTTTTTATCTGTAATTTGTAAAGGGAAAAAAGTAGTTAAACAAATTAATGACATTTATTCATTTTAAATCTAAATACAGGAAGTGCTCTATTGTGATGGAGAAGGGTTCATCCAAACTTGTCTTAAAAACTCCAGAATGTCAGCAACAGGAGAAGAAAATGAGGAAACCGAAGAAGACCAGCGATGAAAAGGAAGATGAAGCAGGTATAGATGATGCATTATTGGAAGACACTGATGCAAAGGAAATGGTAAGCCCCTTTTAACAACAGGGTCAGTAGCGGGGTGAATATTCTTCCAAAAAGCTGCTTTATCACTTGATAATTTTGCACTTTGCTATTAAAGATTTTGAAACCTAATGAAATAGGATTGTGGAAGATTTTGATCTAATCACAAAAGCAATTTAAGAACATCAATTTTCTCGAAGAATATTCACCCTGGCCCAATGGAAATTCATTTTGCAGGATTTTCTTTTTAAGAGCCAAATCTTGTAACTCAGCTACTAAAGATGCAGCTGCAGAAAACCTAGTATTTTTACCAAGCATATATGCTGACCCTAGTTACTTGGAAATCAATCAACTCATGTTTAAAATCAATCATTACAATTTTGTATGGTAAATCTGATTCCCCTTCTAACTTATAAACCCCATGCTATCCATCAAACTGCAAGAATTAAGTTTTTATTATGCTATACTACCTTGTGATTCTGAAGATTATAAGTACTTCTCTCCCCACCTATAGTTATATTGGTTCATATCTACCGTATTTTGACTTTGTAGGTTGACAAGCCGTAACAATGAATGAAGTATGCCAGCCCAACCAAAGAAAACTTACCAACAATAAGAGAATACTTTCAGCGAACTTATGAGTATCGGCAGGCACAGGTCAAAGGGGAACTCTCTGTTACCGAGCTCATAGACCTGTATCCATGATACAAGGATTTATCCAACTAACTTGGTAAGAAACATAGATGGTTCTGTAGAATGTGCCAATTAGTTTATTATACAGTTTATACCCCCGATGTACATGTAGTGCTTTAGAAATCTGTATCATATAATGTGGACATCTACAATTTCTTTATCATTATTTCACCTTTTAAAAAAATCTACCACGTACCAAAATGTTTGCAGAGTAGGCAGAGCCACTGCATTCATTAAAATTTATTGTGCAAAATTGAACCTCTCACTGTTTTTTAATGTGCACTCTTGCATCCAATCACGTGGTAATGTGTGACGCACTGCACTATCACATCACCAAAAGTTTAAAAGGAGTGGAGGATTTTACTTAAGCGATTCCTTGTGAAGGAATACAGCAGTCGATTGCTGGAAAGGTACTTCATGATTCCTAAGGATCCAAACTTTAACCATTAGCTGAAACATGCATGGTCCTCCCATTGTCAGACTTTGGCATGGCTTCTCCATTTTTCAGAGACTGTGCCTAAAAAACATGTCTCCAATTCGAACACACTCCTGTGTTGTGCAAGCATGCCACATTGTCCCGATCTCTACCTTGGCCAGGCAGGCAGGGATATAAGTTTGCGGCACCCTGCGTAAATCCATTTGGATTCTCGCAGAGGAGTTTTGCGCGAATCCACAGATAATCATGAAACGGTGGTATTAATTAGTTTGTGTTTTATTTTATTCCAGATCAATGTTGAATTTGCACTTATGTTTCGTGAGGAGTCTGGGATTTTTCTGAAAAAATGGGGGACTACAGGGAGAACATCATCACCACTGCCAAGGAGGATTATGCTACAATACAACAGGTCATGAAAGATGAAGTTTCTGACAGTAAGCTGCCATTTTTTATGTTATTAAAACTGCCAAAATTGGAACACTGATGTGATCAAACATGAAATATGCATCCAACTTAGGAATGTTGTGTCACTTACTTGCATTCCAGCCAGATTTGCATTTTCATGAGTGTACTTTTTTTAAATTGAATAATTAGGAGGTTGTTTTTAATGTTTTAATTTTAATTAAATCTTGTAGTGCAAATGCAGTAGACTTTTTTTCACTGGAGTGAATTGTGCCTTTGTCAGATAACATTGAACAGCTTGCAACACTTAATTGGCGGGTCTTGTGAGTTGGATATCTTATATGTATTCAGAGTTTCAGCGATTTCATCGCTTGACCTAAACTCTTAGGCAAGCTGTGTGCATCCATAAGAGATCAACGCTGTGTGATGTTGACCAACAAAATCACTAGAACTCTGAATGTACCCTTTTAAGTGGCCTTAGCTGAGCTTTCGATTGTAACACAGTCTTTTTCAGTTTTAGACCTGAAAAGAACTCCCGCTTCGATTGGCAAAAGTCTTTTTGTTGGATATATATCTTGTTTATTAAAAACGTCCATTAAACTCAATTTTTTTCAGATCGAAATATCAAAATTTTCAGCACGAGCTTCGCGCTCGCATCTATTTTTTTTAGATACCCATCTTAATCATTGGTAGCAAAAATGCTCAGAATATCAAGTTTTCAGATCAGAATATGTAAAGAAATTGTGTGGGGAGCTCTAGGCGAATGATGTCAATATTCAGAGATGCCAGTCTTCAATAGGATTCACCGTACAGGGTTGGTTTTTTTTTTGCATTTCAGGTTTTTGAACAGTAATGACTGGCAGCTCTGAATATTATCCTCCTGTTATTAGACCAAATTAAGGCGAGTGATAAAAAGCTTGCTGCAAATGACAAGGCCTGATATATTTTTTTGCTGAAATAGATGATGGATATGGTTTTTACTGATTTCTTTAAAATTGTAATATTTCAGGAAGGAACTGATTTGAGGATGACGGCTCGAAATGGAGAAAATGTTCAGCCAATCTTTCCTTGTGAAGAAGAGCAAGCGACACTACTTGGTGTTGGACCAAAATGTCCTTGTAGCAGGTGATACATTTGACAGGCTCTTCAAAGCCCATTACTGTTTCGATGTCCACTTTTCCCAAGTTTTGGCACCATTTAATGAATATTTAGCAACCTACATAAATGGGCTGTTGCACCCATCCAAGGTGAGACCTGCAGTGCGCTCACTTGCATCAGTTATTATGTCTGATCAGTAATCCGTACAACCTGAACCCTTTTCGTGTTAGACCAAAATGTTATAATTTGATCATCACTAAATAGGCAGGCCAAGTCACAACTTGAATTGATTTAGGAAGTACTGAACACAGCGCAACTGCAGCAGACGCAGCTTCTGTCTTACGCAGCTTCTGTCTTACACGAGCATCGGTGTCTATGATGTACGTGTGAGTGGGATTACCTTGCGCACAGATGAAGAAAAGCCTCACATTTCCTGCATGTTTAGTGATAATCAAAGTATAGTGGCAGGTGATGGCTTTGTTGAATTATTTAACAGACTATTAGAAGCCCATTTTGTTGTTTTAAAGGGATGGTCCGGGTTAAAAATATTTATACATGTATCTGAATACATAGAGTAGAATTCATTGAGAAAAATGCCGAAGATTTCATCAAAATCGGATAACAAATAATAAAGTTATTGAAGTTTAAAGTTCAGCAATATTTTGTGAAAACAGTTGTCATGGTTATTCATTAGGTAGGTTGATGATGTCACATCTCCACTTTCTGTTTTCTCTTGTTATTAAATAAAATCATATTTGTTTCATTATTTCATACTTGTGTGAATATGTCGCCCTTATAATGAAATAAGTTGCAGCAATAAATATCTAATGCACAAAATCAGTTATCCACTTTTTCTAGTTCTTGGTGGAAAAAATTAGAATAAACCTGATTTCATATAATAAAATACAAAAGAACAATTGGAGATGTGATATCATCAGCCCACCTAATGAATATTCATGACGACTGTTTTGACAAAATATTGCTAAAGTTTAAAATTCAATAACTTTGTTATTTGTTATCCGATTTTGATAAAATTTTCGGCATTTTGCTCAGTGAATTCTACTCTATCTATTACGCTTACATACTTTCAGCCCGGACCATCCCTTTAAAGGTCAAGTCCACCTCAGAAAAATGTTCATTTGAATCAATAGAGAAAAATCAGACAAGCACAATGCTGAAAATTTCATCAAAATCGGATGTAAAATAAGAAAGTTATGACATTTCAAAGTTTCGCTTATTTTTTAACAAAACAGTTACTTGAACGAGCCAGTTACATCCAAATGAGAGAGTTGATGATGTCACTCACCATTTCTTTTGTTTTTTATTGTTTGAATTATACAATATTTCAATTTTCACGAATTTGATGATTGGGACCTCCTTGCCTGAAACACAAAATGTTAAAATAATGGAATTCCATGTGTTTAGGGAGGAATGAAACTTCATTTCTCATGACAATGACGAGAAAATCAAAATATTTCATATAAAATACAAAAGAAATAGTGAGTGAGTGATGTCATCAGTTCCCTCATTTGCATACCGACCGAGATGTGCATATAACTGTTTTGTGAAATGAAGCGAAACTTTAAAATGCCATAACTTTCATATTTTACATCTGATTTTGATGAAATTTTCAGTGTTCCGCTTGTTGAATTTTTCTCTTTTTATTCAAATCAAGTTTTTGTTGGGGTGTACTTGTCCTTTAAGGCCACATTCCCTAACCATAAGACTGATAACGAGGTCTGCCATGTTTACTGGAAATTTTAGCTAGTTTACACTTGTTGGATTTACAGTTTTTGAATACAGAAAGATGGAAGTCATCTTGTATATCAATCATTAAAGTTGTTTTATAGTATAATTCTTCCAATTACTAATTGATTAGTCCAATTAAAATTGCACTACATGCGACATTTCAGTAGCTAGCAGCCATTTTTATCAAACACTAGTAAAGTTTCCAGTTGAATTGCCAATTGATTTTATCTTAAAGAAGGGGGAGAAACAATTTTTTTTTAATTATCCCTCAAAGGGGTAAAATAACATGCAGATTATTTGAGAAGTCATTGAAATAACTGTATGGTATATTTCACACAATTTTGATTAAATTTTGGTTCAGTACAGGAGGGTCAAAAAATTTTTTACATGTAAAAATTTTTTCAACCCAACCCTACCAAAGTATTCATGAACACTCCCTCAATAAAATTGTTGTAATCCGTACAAATATGCAGTTGATCCAAGTTAACATTTCCGCCAGTGTCAGGGACAAATTTTAACATGGATTAGGTTAGGTAAACTTTATCTCATTTTGATTTAGAAAATGGATGTAACATTATAATGTGCCTCTATACAGTCCACACTGCTGTTTTCATTGCATCTTTTTAACTTTTTAGCCCCTCAACATATTTTTGCGTTATTTCCGGAATATGAAAAGTTTGTGCCGTGACGTTTGATAACTTTAATTTCAAATTTTCAACGGGTATGTGGTTCCGAAATTGCACAACATTTTATAAGCATGTCGGACCCAAAATTGCTCAAAAACACGATTTCATGTACAAATCCAATGCAAATTCTGTTTCTAGCCAAAATTCATAAATGTATCATTAATTTCATGTCGAAAAAAGAAATAAATTTAAAACAATAAAATACATAGGAAGAAAAAAAATTGATACCACCATTTTTGGGATGTACATTTGATGAGAATCCTGAAAAGAGTGTTTAGACATAATTTAGCAGTTTTTGACCTGTATGTACAGATGTACAGCTGAATTCTAATTTCTAGCAGAATTGAAGAAAAAATTGAATAATTATGTAATTATACAATTTTTGAGATTATGTTGTGGAAAACGTGCATGCCTATTTTCGTCGCGATCGATGGCCAAGATCTGGGGGGGGCAAATAAGCCCCCCCCCCCCCCACCCCACGCTATGCAGTTTCAAAATAGCCCATGCTATATAAGGTTAAGATAGAGCTGATGAACTACAAAATTGTAATTTGGCAAGTGTGCAGATCTACTCAATCCATGAATACACCAAAAATTTTAGGTTATTTCGATTTTTTGTTTTTTAGCTGCAGGTAATTTAACATGGCCAGTTAGCGGTTTCTGAGAACGTTGTAAATTGTGCCCAGTGCGGCGACTCTTACTGGCCTTCCTGGACGGGGGTCGTATTCCGAGCTCTCCCTGCCATGTTTGAATTCACCAGGCCACTTCTTAACCATTCTGTAGGAAGGGGCAGTATCTCCAAATATGGTCTCCATGTTCTTGTTGATTTCTGTTGGTGTTAAGCCCTTGAGACCAGGGCAACGGATGACCGCACAGTGCCAGATTTTGGAATTTTGTCCCAAATCTCATGGTAAAAAGGGTTAAAAACCGATGACTAACTATATATTTTTTAAATTAGCTGTACCTAAAAAAACGAGAAATGGCACTAACTATAAATGAATTAGAGGATCTGCACACATCTGCCACAAACTTATTGAACACCCCTTTTACTGTAACATGTTTTATGAGTAAATGGCAAGAAATCTTGAATTAGTAGGCCTGGGGCCCGTTGCAGAAAGAGTTGCAATCAATTGCAACTCTAAAAATCATGCGCAAGTCCCAAATGCGCATCGTTGATTGGTCGAAAATCAAATTGCGCATTATTTTTAGAGTTGCGATTGATTGCAACTCTTTCTGCAACGGGCCCCTGATTATTAGAGGTTAGTAAATGATATAAATCCAAATGATGTACATTCACTGATTGGATTGCTGTTGTTGCTTACTTGCATTTTGTACACACAAAAGATAGGGCAATTACTGAATTACCACGGCAAAAGGAAGTGTTGACCATAATTTTTGACCAATTTTACCATTTTACTTGGCATAAATTTCCACATACCGAAATACTTTGTAGTTTTTTATTATGCATCATCAGTTTATCTGTTTATATACCAATTTGAGCTATGAATTCGCAACAAAATAAAATGAATCGTACAAAATATAGTTTTTGCTTTATAACTCGTAAACTATTTTATGGTCAGTACTTCCTTTTGTCGTGGTAAGGCAGTATATAACAGATTGATATTGTAAAAAGGTTATGAACTGGTTTGAATTTGCATATGTTGGTTTATTGTGGAATTGAAATTCTACATTATCTTATAATTGACTATTTCATGGAGAAATAAATGTTTATGAATTTGAAGTACTTGTATCGTGTTTCATTTGAAGTTCAATATTTTTAATTCTAAGAAGGACTTGAAAACAACCCTTACATGATTTGTTTTTATGTTGGGATTTACCATTCATATTTAAACCCGTAGAAAGACTTAAACTGCAGTAAATCCTGATGGTACTTAAAAATGAATCCAGAAAGATTTAAATTTCAAGTCCAAACGACTTATAATTCAAAACTTCTATGGACTTAAAATTTTAAGTCTAAGGATAGTTTTGTTTTTAAATCCAAGGGTTTTGTCATTTTAACCAGTCTCTCTTGGACTTAAAATATAAGTCTTTTGGACTTAAAAATAAGTCTTTGGAATTAAGAGAGTATTTTGTTGAAAATAAGTGAAACTTTAAAATGCCTTAATTTTCTTATTTTACATCCGATTTTGAGGAAATTTTCAGTGTTATGCTTGTTGAATTTTTCTCTTTTTAATCAAATCAAGTTTGTCCTTTAAATATTAATTGGTGATTTAGCGCATAAATTATAAGAAAGGATCACAAGTCGCAATTCTTAAAGTCGCTCTTAACTTACGAACGGCTTTATGAAACACCCCCACTATTGGGTTTGATCCGGCTGGATTTCCGTCTGGAAAAGGGGACCTTCCCCCTCCTAGTGGTGAGACCATGGAGATACTAATAGCTCCATGGTAAGACAATGTCCACTTTTGAAAAATCCAGAGCCTTTATTTCTTATTTTCGGGGGGTGATTGGGAAATCAATTCACACTGCAAAAACTCCGGTGTTGATTTAACACCAGCCCGGAATTATGTCTACACCACAGGAGTGTTGAAACAACACCACTTTGGAATCAAACCGATGCTGTTTTATGTTGTATAAACACCTATCTGGTGTTAGACCAAAACCAAACTGGTGTTTAACACTTCTCTGGTGTGGACATGATTATATAGATTCTGGTGGGCTGGTGGTCGGAGTTTTTGCAGTGTATACATTGTTAGAAAATTAATCCTTGAAATAGAAGAAGTTCCTGCAGCAGAGTCTCGAAAACACCTGTAATCTTACCAGATTGCGTAATCTTATATTATAATCATGTAAAATCACAGGAAATTTATATTTGATGTATGGAATCTTACAAATTTTCTTCATTAAAACACCCTTTTCCCCTTTTTAAAAGACCTGTTCTGTTAAATTGCAGAAAAATTCCTGTTTTATGAATTTACAGAATGATTCTGTTATTGCATGCTATCTGCAAACCTTCTTTTTTCTGTAAAATCACATTTTTTAACAGTATAGGATAAAAAGTTCTGTCTTAAAAATGACTCGGACATAGATCCGATGTGACACAGAGAGACATATTGACCTAATTCGGAGTCATTTTCTCCCTCTAAGTGTCAATGGACTAATTTATGGGGTCAAAACTGACCCTCGATTTTTTTTTTAATTTTAGAGCGTCTGATAGAACACCAATTAGGAAAAAACCGAGGATTTTTTTAATTACACTGTAAAATAGTGTCATATTGGTTTTGTTTAGGTTTATTAAAACCTACCCTCATTCTTTCCAGGGGAAGGGATGCGTTTGATTTACATCAATTATTTTTCATTGATTTTCATTTATTTATCGGCATGCATCCTATTTACACAAAAAAACCAAGTAAATATACACTCAGCAAGGCAAAATATTTGGTCGATAGATATTTCCTATATTGACATAATGTGGCATATTCTGATAGCCATGGTTTAGTGAAACCTGGGTTAATTTAGACCAAACTTTTATAGAGTGCCAGTTGTCATCTCCTTCAATCACCAATTGAAATTATTCTTTTCCTGCTGCCCAAAAATGTAAAAAAAAATAATTTAGACGTGAAATGGAAAGAATAAGAAAATAAAAAATCTTATAAAATCTAACGAATTGATTTATCCATTATAATTGCCTCGAATGTAGAAGAAAGTAAGTCCAGCATTACATAGAAGTGTGGCTTAAAATTATAGTTTAGAAAAGGGCGAGACCTGGGTTTGATTATTGAAATACCTCCCATATACTGTATAGTCAGGGGAGCGTTTCATCAACATTTTCGTCCGACAAGTAGTCAGATCTGACAACTTTCCTTGATAACGATAGGCCGAGAGTCACTGTTACCACACTCTAAAAACAAATCAGTCAAAAATGACTGGTTAATAGGGTCAGCTGGGAGCAACTGTCATTCTAGTCATATTTGACTATTTTCTAGTCATATTTTACTAGAAAAGAGTTATTTCTGACTAGAATATATGTCAGAAATGTGAATATCAGTGATTGCCATATCAGTTGCTCCCAGCTGACTACTGGTCTAGTCAATTTGACTTTTAAGAGTGTATATAGTAACTGTCGGATAAATCAGTTTTTGTCGGATAAAACGTCCGACAAGTCCTTTCATGAAACGCTCCCCAGGTCGATATGTTGACGAATGATATTAAGGCAGCACCCCCTGGAATCGGGTTGGCAAAAAGGTTATTGCTCTGGAGATACTTGGGAGCAATAACCTTTATCCGTTTGTTTGTTTGCTTGTATTTTTTTGTGTGACAACACCCTAAGCAGAACCCGGGCCCAAGCACCCCTATTTAAACTTGTTCCTATACAGTGCCCTGACCTATATCTGACCCTTTCATGCAGTACTTATATTTGATTCAAGAGTGTAAGCATGCTATATAATGGAAAACATTTAATCTATATTG
This sequence comes from Lytechinus variegatus, assembly GCF_018143015.1. Lineage (NCBI taxonomy): Eukaryota > Metazoa > Echinodermata > Echinoidea > Temnopleuroida > Toxopneustidae > Lytechinus > Lytechinus variegatus. Next base: position 8,411,790 of record NC_054746.1, on the reverse strand, counting down.
TGTAATTCCAACAGAATGGCGCTGAAATAAAAATAAATTCACAACAAAACTAGAAATATACATGTACATATCCGCATACAGTCACAAATGAGAATGGAATGTATAAACGTGAACTATATACTTACTTGCACCGAATGCCCTCCGCCCTAACAATGTACACCATACTCCATACGTGAATAAATGCATCAATATATTCAATGTACCATCCATGTCAATTGAAGCGAATTTGAAAGTCACTAAAACGCCAATTTCGATGAACGGGTCACCCGAACAGATGATAGTCTTTGACGCCGAATGTGCTGCAAAGCCGCAGACGTGTACTACATAATTTTGATGCTCGAATATAACATGGTTTAATGCAGCCGGTGTTTGAACATGGAGCTATTATCATGATTATAGCTCCATGGTTTGAACCCGGGGTTTGAAGTAGACAATGTATTTGCACCGAGCAATAGTATTTTCCGGATAATGGAATAACCATAAATGCATGGTATTTACGAGGAAACTGGGATGTAATGGTGATGGTGATGAATTCTGCGGTTGAACGCGGGGTTGAACGGAGTCACAATACACACGCCACGTCCTTTTCACCTGTGACAATGACTTTGGCTGCGATGTAAACAATGGACCGTGTATGTTTGCGAACCCATGTATGATCAGGACCCATAAAATTATACTATCAAACTTCGTCGTGGTATTTATGTTGCATGAATGGCGAAATACTAAGGATTTTCCATTCACGTACAGGAAAAGCAGTTAATTCTGCAAATATTTACGTTTAATATATATTAATTGATTTTGTTCTATGGTGAATTTGCATGGATAATACGCAAGGTCACTTTTGTGGAAAATATTATATATCATATTTATTAGCACTTCAAAAAAAGGCACATTCACGTACAATTAAATAGAAAGAAAACAAAAGTACACAATATATGATATAATGGCAATATACATGAATTGTCTTATGCAGATTTCCTTGCACACAGATCTATGGCAATATTTTCAAAACGAATAATATACGACTGGTCACTCCATTAGAATTTAAATGTGTATGTAAATTGATGTAATTCATATTATATAGCCAAACAATCGCCAGTCACATTTTCTCACAAAAAGCATTCCACCCCATCAACCGGTTCATCTTTACATGATTAAATTTACACACACTAAATTATGTTAGCATCAATATTAGTTTATTCACATTTCATTACAGACAAAATGTATAACATTCGTTTTTAAAAATTTAATGATTTAGCGCTTCTTATTACACATATTTTATGTTGATAACAGAATAATAAAATCAATCATATACCGGTACTAGTACTCTACAATGAAAAAAGTGCTTTATTGCAAACTTTATTGCAAACTTGCCATACAACCCCGTCCCCTGGTGAATATGAGTACGACTGATAAAATGGTCAAAATCAATAAATGTATTGGTGTGTAAGATCTACATGGTTACTACGATGCAAGTTCTGAGCTTTTCTGTCTGAGAAATGGCGGTAAAACACGTGGTCATTCCTTAAAGCTAGAAAAAAGATATTCACATCTTGATGTGCGTCTCTCTTTGCTATCCGAGTGACAGATGTGTGGAACAGTTTCCTAGAAGATGTAGCTACTGCTTGTTCAGTGATTGCATTCAAGAATAGACTGGATAAGCATTGGTAGAAGATTGCCTATGATTTTGAGTGTCTGAAGGAGAGCAGCAATAGACATGACAGGCTAAGTCCTACAACATCGTTGTATGAAACTATTAGAATCTCCCCAAATTTTGATTGATATTGATAATTTTTTATCGGTCGGACTCATATTCACCAACAGACTGGTTATAGGCCTATTGACCAATACTATTTAAGAGTCATGTGATAATGATGCATGTGTGTGTATTTGAGTTTTGTCAGACGTTTATCAATCAGATATGATTATCATCCGAAAGACATGACCAGGGGCCTGTTGCATAAAACTATTTACCTGAGAAAACTCTGGTAAAAATTGAAAACTAAGGTTAGTCTGATTTCTGCCATTGACTTTAACACAGGGCAAAAACTCTGGTAAAAACAACCCGAGTTTTCTCATAGTAAAGGTTTTATACAACGGGCCCCAGGGCTCAAACCTGTGATAATGATTCGCATGCTACATCCCTTTATATTACGAGTACTTTATTATTGTTTAGTTATTAATATATATATTGTAAATCAACCATTGGAATTGGAACAGGAGGCTTCATGCCACAGTAATTCAGTTAACCTTTTTCTGTCCCTGGTGTTCCAGTGGTTGATAAATCTTATATTTTGTATTGTTTATACTGATGTACTTTTGTTTTATTTGCCGAATAAATAATATTAATAATTATAATAATAATAATGAGTTGGTTGGTCATTATTTCTACAAAACTAATCTCCGACCTGAAATATTTCACATCAAAATTAAGGTTCACAGTTTTGCAAAGCAATGAACACATTAAAACCCTGTACTATTTCTACGGTGTCTGCAAGAAGAAGTGCGATATACATTAAAATATTGTAAACATGTTTTTTCTGTTTTTATGATAACAAATTAGAATAAATCACAAAATTTACAAATGATTATTAGGTGATTTCAAATCACATAAACACAAGTTACTACACAAAAAAGACCCAATAACAACCATAATAATAGTAAAAACCCTACCCACGTATCCTCCTCCATCCCCTAAAAAGGAATGTGGTAAAGTGATGACTTAATATCAGTGTTATCTTCATAGTATATTCATGTTATTCGTCACCTGTTATTAAAGTATGGTGGCTCCTTTTTGGCCATGAAATCATTAAAGATATCCTAATTTTTAGTAGTTTAAAGTTTTCTTATTCATATTATTCCTCAACTGCAATCAATATGTTATCTTTTTAAAAATTTGTTATTATATTCATCATTTTTCTTGCGAAATTTCTTTGCAGGATAATGTAAACTGGCTTCTATGCACCACTCTACTGCTGCTGTGTTGTCCCCCCTCCCCTCAACTTTGTTTCTTCTTCATTAAATGTGTTCGGAATTTGGTCTTGCGATGGAATATTTCTTTGATTTTCTCATTAAATGCTTTTATAAATACCGGGGTCGGGCATAGACGAATATTTCGGGAAATCTGGCATGATTTGAGAATCTAATTGCGACCCACATAGAAGAAAATTGGATACAACAATCGGGAGTGTTGTGGTCCAGTGGATTTGTCTTCTGACTTTGAAACACAGGGTTGCGGGTTCGAATCCCAGCCATGGCGTATTTTCCTTCGGCAAGAAATGTATCCACATTGTGCTGCACTCAACCCATGTGGGATAAATGGGTACCTGGCAGGAATTTACTCCTTGAAATGCCACCGCGCTGTAAAAGGCTGCGGGGCTAAACAAGGTTAAATGTGTCTTGTTTTAAAGAAAATAGTGTATAAAATTCAGCCCGTTAAAGATCAAATTCTAGTTGTGACTATTTATTCGTTTGATCCGTTCGATACATTTCATGAATATCCCCTGCACCCCTGAAGGTGATACCGTCTAAACCTATGGCATGGTTGTAGCTCGGTGGCGCCATCTCCTTTGGATGCTGTTGAAAGGGTGTCTTGTCCTGGTCCTGTCCAGGTCCTGTCGTTGGGAAACCCCCAGGCGGAACATCGGGCGACAATGCAGGGTTGGTGTGGCCATGATTGTGGTCATCACTCGGAGTTTGAGGGTCTTGGGAATTGGCGACAACGACAGCCTGGCTTTCCTCTCTCTTTTTCTTCTTCTTTGGCTTCTCCACGAAACAATAGTAACACAGGTAGACGAGTAACATACCTAGTGGTATGCCGGTGCTGCATGAGATCCATATAATGTCACTGGTCTCGATAGGACCGGATGAACCGCCAGAAGAACCACCGCTGGTGCCTGTTCGGGAACGCCTGTATCCTGTAGGCAAAAAGGACGAAGAAGAATGAATCCACTCGTAAAAAGGATAAAACCCCCCAATGTGATGGTGAATAATAAATTATGTTCAACTAACAAAAATGGTCATAATCAACCATCTAAATAGGTAAGAATCTATCATCGCGGTGTCAGAATTTTGATTGATATTGACAATATCTATCGATCGGGCACATTATATTCACTAACAAATTTGTTAGGCCTACTTTGACCAATCTTTTTAAAGATTTCATGGAACGTGAGTTTTCGACCAATTCTGACGAGTGTCTATACGTTCATGAAGTGGGGGTAGAATGGGAGTGACCACACCCTTTCGAGAGAACGATGGAAGGGGCTCTCTCATAAAAGGCTGTGACATGATAAGTTTTCTGAACCAGTTGTTTCTAAAAAAAAAAAAATATCTTTTCACATCAAAATGATAACAAAACCCCCAAAAAGATGTTAGTAGGAGAAAAGAGGAGTGCTTGCATTTTTTGGTTGCTTTTGAATAAATTTGCATAATCAATTTTTTAACATTTCTATATTTCCTTTGTATGTTCATATTGCTTACATAATAATTGTATGGTTATTATTATAAATTGAGTAATATGTTGAGTCGAAATGGAATAAATAAGACTTGAACTTGAACTTGAATTTTATAATTCTCGACTCCCTCACCCCACAAAAAAAAACAACTGGTACAGGAGACTAGTCTTGACAGCTTTTTAGTGAATCCTCCTCTTGAAGTTGTCTCGGAAGGGTGAGGCCGCGTCCGTTCCACCCCACAAACGTAGACTATCGTCAAAAGTCCACATAATAATTATTGAACCGCACCATACTGTCTTTCTCAAGGCTTTTATAACATCAATTTATATGCCTTTTGTACCATACCTTAAACTATACCTAGTTATCTCACTTGACATCATTTATTCCTTTCACTCCAATTTAGTTTAAACGCTTTAATTTTACTTCAGTTTGGAAATTAAATATAGTAATTAGTTTATTTGAATGTAAGCTGGAATGCAATGCCTGATAAAAGGGATCAAGCAATAACCTTCAATATGTGGAAAAATCCATGAAAATGATAATAATCCAAATAGTGTCAAAATATAAACCAAAAACATTGCCCGGCATCCATACCCAAATGAACTTTGAAAATGGGAGAGGGAGAAAAAAAATAGTGAGTGCATGAGTGTAAAAGACGGGGAGGGGCTGAGAAAGGGAAAGAAAGAGAGAGGGAAAGAGAAAATGAGTGGTTCTAGGAAGAAAAGGAGAAAATGAAAAGAAAATGGGTGAAATGTATTATTTTCTAAACATTCTGTCTATAACATAAAAAAAAATCAGCTTCTCGTATTAAAAATGGTGATGAAAAAGTCTATAACTTAAACATTTTCTCAGTGACTCGCATTTTGATACTAATTGTAATCCAGGGGTGGTATTCTGTAACTTTGTCATAACTTTTGTCATAAATTTTGTCATTTCTCTTCGAGATGTGACACCGCTATGATTGTCACAAATCGGTATTCTGAACATTGTCTTTTCCCTGTCATATCTCTCAAAGTTTCCACCCATCTTTTTGGAAGCGAACCAATCAAAATCATCGTTAGTTCCCAGTTGGAGCCCTTCTAGCCAATAGGAAAGCCCCGTGGCAGGTAGGGCGTATCCCCAAAACAGTTGCTGGTATCGCGCAACTAAGCGTATATTGATGCGCTTAATTACATAGAGAGACAGGGAGCTGTGAAGAATTTTAGAGGAGAGGTAGAAAAGTAAGGAAAACAGAGAAAAAAAGTAGGAATAAATATGTAGGGCCTAAGTAATTGTAGCATGAAAAAATAATTTTGAAAATTGTCATGGAAGATGAGTGAAACTAATACCATAATCTAATCTAAATAATATAATTATTTCCTTGACATTCAGTCGGCAGGGTATCGGGATATTTGGTACTAAAAGATATGACAAAATTTATGACTGCTACCCCCTGTCATAACTTTTGTCATAATATTTTGCTTGTATAAAAGGATTACGCGCATTTAAAGCCGCGTATTTTTGCTGCGCGCTAAAGAGAAGAGACAAAATTTATGACAATTTTTGTGACAAAAGTTATGACATCCACCAGAATACCGATTTTGTCATATCTCTGAGATAAGATAAAATATGGAGAAAAGACAATGTTCAGAATACCGCCCCAGTATTTTACATCACAACAAAGCCATTACAATATCAATATAACCGACATTGTGATAGTCCTTCAAGTGAAAGATGGTAGTATTATGCACGCAGTTATACACCCCTGTGTATAATGATAGCCAATGATGTGATAATTACACACCAGTTGAAAGAGGTTTTGGGGCAACATTCTTTCTTCCACCTAATGAAAATTTGCTCGCTAGCTATGCTCATTCGCCACATTATCCAATAATCACACCCCATGGAAGACGAGTTTGGTCATCATCTCTTCCAACTACTGAAAATTTGCCCGCTCGCATTTGGATATTAACTGTAGTTCAGTAGTTATAACACAACAAATTCATTATTATAGCAATAATCTTTAGAGACCTTTAACTGAAAAGGGATTATTTATATATTAACCCATATTGCCCTCGTCTAAAAACTCGGGCCAATATGATTCTTTTGCTGGCAATATATTTGATGTTCCCTTCAAGGCCAGTCAATGTTATATAAATATACCCCGTATACATGGCCTTAGGTTTGGGAGTGTCCTCAACATATTTTATTTTCAGGTCAATATATTGCTTTCACCCCCCCCCCCCCCCCTCTGCTCGGACCGGATTTACGCCAGTGTTAGGAGCCAACCGTGGTGTATGGAGCAGCTTTCTTTTTTTTAAGTTGATTTGATTTGATTTATTGATTTATTTATTTTGTTGCGAAGGAGAGCGAATAGTGCGAGCAAATTTTCAGTAGTTGGAAGACATGACCAAATCGTCTTCCATGGGGTGTGATTATTGGATAATGTGGCGAATGAGCATAGCAAGCGAGCGAATTTTCATTAGGTGGAAGAAAGAATGTTGCTCCAAAACCTCTTTCAACTATTGTGTAATTATCACATCACGGGCTATAAATTATGCACAGGGGTATATAACTGCGTGCATAATACTAACATCTTTCACTTCAAGGACTATCACAATGACGGTTATATTGTAATGGATTTGTTGTGACGTAAACTGGATTACAGTTAGTATCAAAATGCGAGTGAGCAAATTTTCCATAGTTGGAAGAAACAGAATCATTATCGAATCGTCTTTAAAGGGAGTGTAATAATGAGAGGGGGATCCACACTTTACAAGCTTTGCTTTTTAGTGGACCCCCCCCCCTCATTTCCATTTATGCTCTATATTACACTGTTTTTTCTGTTTTACGAAGTAAGAATGCCCTATAAAATTGTACTTGATTTGTATTGCTTTATATTACTTTGTATTATGTTTTGAATGAAAATGAAATAAAAGAATTGAATTGAATTGAATTGAATTGAGAGATATTGCGGCGGTGAGCGTAGTTAGCGAGCCTTGAAAAGATGCTTCACTCGTTTAAAATAATATGCATTAAATACAGAGGATGATAAGGTAAAAAGAGCAAAGAGGGATTTTAATAGTCGAGTTTGGTTCAATGAAAACTCATTTGCTCACTGGTAAAAGGTGAGATGAGAATAAAAACAAAATAGGATCATGATTATCAGAAATAAGGGTCCCATATGAAATGATCATAGACCATCACAGGTGAATATGAAAGATTTCAAATAATCTTTAAGATATATTGGGAAATCATGCAACATTCCAAATTTTGAGCAAAATTTATCTATGATAAATCTATTACATTTTTGTGTAAATAATTGTGACTTAAAGCCCTCTATAAATTAACAAGATGGTAAAATGAATGTTTCATTAACGGCATGAACTTCGTATAATTTTGAAGAATATGGTAGGCCAAGTATTTTTTCGTATAAAATCCCCACTTCCACAAAAATACCAGATGAACCCTCCCGTATTCATGAAAGTGTATTTAAAGGATATTTAATTCATTTATGATAAAAGTCATATTCAAAAGTCACTGGAATCACATATTCATAAATTGACTTATTATATATAACTAAACCCCCATGATGCAGTGGATATAACTTTTGCAGCAGTGGCATACCTAGGATTTTCCGAAGTGGGTGGGGCAAAAAAAAGTCTTCAATCAGAAATAAAGGATTTCGTAGCAGAAAAAAATAAATCTTCAATCAGAAATAAAGGATTTCGTACCAGGAAAAAAAAATTGACAAGCAAAAAAAAAGGCCTTCAAGCAAGTCGGGGGTGGGGGAATAAAGGTCTTCAAACTAACCCTAAACAGGGATACGTCCTTTCCATGGGTTGTGGCTCGTCAGGGGGGGGGGCAGATCAGCTACTGCCCGCCCTGTACCCCCCCCCCCCCGTAGGTATACGCTAGTGCTTTGCAGTAAGTGAACGTAGGGAATTGTCACGGCCAAATTCTTGTAAAGGAGTGACCTCGCGAGAAATTTTGCATTTCAAAATGCAAACTTGGGCCAATCTAAGCACTTAGACTACATTGTAAAGATGAATCCACACATTAACAGTAGTATTAACCATTTGATGATTTAAAAAGTATTTTTTCTATCTTGAAAGGGGGGGGTGATTGTACATGCCATCCCCCCTCTCCGAAAATTGTGGGGATGAATCATGTATCCCCCCATCCCCCGGAATTTACCCCCGTGGCTCCGAACTACACTATACTGTTCCGCCCTGTCTTATTGTTGCAGCTTTCATGGTAATTCTCAATTTGCATCGTGGGCGTCGCATTCATGCCGTTACTGTGGGAATAATGGAATATCGCGTCAGAGCCCAAAATAGATCTTACAGCTTTCACCATGGCTAACCTTTGTACATACATTCGTGCCCTGCAAAGACACTGGTGTTGATTTAACGCCAGCCCGGTATATCTATATCGGTCCACTCCAGAGAAGCGTTGGAAAAAAACCCAAAACAACACCAATAATAATAAAACCGATATTGGTTTAACCACTAATTGGTGTTGCTTAAGTACCAAACTTGTGTTAGCCTAACACCCAAAACGGTATTGTTTCAATACCTATCATATATGGACCGATATACACTGTAAAAAATGAAGTGTTGAATTAGCACTTACAGTGCTTGTTTAGTGACCGCTCTACGAGTGCTGATTTTCTAGTTCAAATTTAAACTAGAATTAGAAAATCAGCACTCGTAGTGCAGTCACTATACAAGCACTGTAAGAGCTAAATTAGCGCTTCATTTTTAACAGTGTAGATATCAGGCTGGTGTTGAATTAACACCGGCGTTTTTCAGTGTGTATAGTAGAGTGGCAGAACATAGAGATGAGATTAAATCAGGGAATGTGATAGACAGAGAGAGAGAGAATATAGGGAAGAAGAAGAAAAAAGGAGAAAAGATTGAAATGCAAAGAGAGACCGTGGGGGGACCGGGGGGGGGGGCCGGGGGATGGGGAGAGGGAGGGGAATGCTGCCATTGATGGTTGAGTGATCAGTCCAGATGCCCGGTGTTTAATTGAGTGCTAGTTGTATTGTATGTAATGCTGCATGCCTAGCAATGATAAGAAAGTGGTATGGCATTAACACTTGTTAATGTACCTTAAAAATGTTTTGTATAACTCTTTTGTATTAGCCTGAGTGTAGATAGTAGTTACTGCTGTTCTAGGATAGTGGTGACAAGACACACCCTATGTATCTGTCTTGGTGTGCAGATGTGCAGATAACCAGTTCTAGCCAAGAGATGGCTGGTTTAATTTCTGATGATGTTTTGGAAAACCAGAAGATGACAGTTTCTTGAAAGGTCTTTACACTTATAGTTTCCAAGTTTGCCCCGGCTACACTACCATCGGTGAGTGATAATTGTGATATTGATATTAAAGAAAAGCGGCTTTATGAATTAATGTATTCTGTAGAAGTTCAGTTGGGCATCGTACATGGTTAACCGTGGTAAGATGATCCTATCAAACAAATGAGATTTTGTGTAGTTTATTTCTATTTCGTTGATTGCTGTAAAATATTTTTTTTAAATATTGTTCACTTCAAAGAGAACTGTTTGTGCCTTTAATTGTTTTGGACTTAAGATGGCACAATACCCAGAGCTTGGTGTTTTTTAAACCACTGTCGTGTCTTCATAGCGTCAACTAATTTTGGAGCACATGGAAAATGTCAACGAAAGTGGCGTCATAGAACGGCCATGGACATTCACCTCATTTAACCCCCCATCGCACTTATACAGAATCATGCAGGAATCAAGCAGGAGCTGGAAGGAAACAGTATTTTAAAAATCTAGAAATTTTGGGGAGGAACTAATGACTTTAAGCATCAAACTGGAGTTGAAATTCAGTAAATTGGTCAGGCGAATCATCATACACTAGTAAAAATGAACCGCAATGGAGTCAGATTGACAATTCGTGCTACATTCTTTGACATTCTAGGCGCATTCTATATATTCTGACTGCATTCTTAGTGCATTCGAAATATTTTTGTCCTTTCTTTTGGCCGTCCCGAAGGTTTTGGTCATGTTCAAAACATTCGGGAGGTTTTTTTCGAACGGTGTTTGAAGTAGATGTAAATGACCAACTGGTGGTCGAACAATGGTCCTTTTATTCCGGCCTATTCTGCTTGATTTGGAATAAGTGTGATGGGGGCTTTATGGTGAGCTGTTTCAATCCAAAACTTATGAATATTGACTCTTAACTAGAACAAAACGAAATCAATAAAGACTGTTTCGCAAAATTATGAGATTATTCCTAGAACTTTATCATATCTTGGTCAATATGTATTGCAGGGCCAGTAAAAACATACATGTGGTTTGATTTGGCTCTGATTGTACGTTTATTTTAAAGGAGTATAATAAAGGAGTTATATTGACTCTCTGTATATGGAACCTGTACATCCATATTTAAGAGATGAGAGTTATTAATAATGAAAATAATAATAGGCATTTATATAGCTACGTCTATCTAGAAATATTCTCTTCCGAGGTGCGTTGTTATACCCCGGCTTTAGCTCGAGCTGCCTTTCAGCGCTCATGCATTCAAGGAATAAATCCTTGTTTTTCAGAAAGAGATACATATGCAATTTCGAGTGTATTGATGATCGAGTTACAAGTAACTCCTCGTGTGTTGAGCTTAATTTAAGGAGATTGTTTTATACCCTGAATCCGACATCAATTATTATATAATAATTGACTTATGAAAATGCGCCTTGAGCATCTAACAAGGTGTATACAAGGTGTATATATTACTTATTATTTATATTTTTATTATTGTATTAATCAATTCCGAGTGTTGGCATATAATCATTTTAATTAATAATCTTAAGTTAAACAAATGTCAGATACATGTAGTTTTAAAGCATAGACTGAGTACATAGGACAGTAGTTTATGTACGAGAGGAATCATAACATTTTATTTAACATCTACTGAAGATAGCACCAATCTTACCTCCTCCTCCTCCTCCTCTCCGAGCCAGACATATTCCAAAGAGAGAGACAAAGTATACTAAGACCAAAATAAGACGATAGACACGGTTGATATCCATACTTGTTCATGAAGAGTGGTGGTCTTTGCGGCGATAAGCATGCGTTCAAAATCAAGATCCTGATGAGAATTAATCACCGCTGATGATGGAGACGCGAAAGCCTGTAAACAGGTAAAGGCTTTCTACCATCGTCTGCTGGCGTACATCCGTGGTGCGCGCGATACTCGGTGTATATTATTTTCACTATAACCCTGCCACGTAATGGTAAACATTCGATATAGACGTGAACGTGACTTATCGAAGTCATAACCTATGGAGACAAACCTAGGGTGGAAAGTGGCGTTGTTTAATTCCAATATGTACATGATGTATCCTTTTTGTTAGCCATCAGTAATCATAGACCATGGCTACACGGTTATCTTTCACGAGTGGGCGTTTAGAGTAAGAGTATAATTATGGAATACTAGCTTGATGATGAAGGGTACGCGTGATGGATGAATGTTGATATTAATAAATGTAATTAAGAACATCCATTAACGAGAAAGGGTTGACCTCTACACTCTTCATTACTCGATTCGTTACCTTAATGCCCTCCCCCGGCAAAAAAAAGTCTGCGTACAGGTGTGAGGATACGCCCTTCAAGCGATGCACGAAATAAACGTGCATGGTATTCATTAATACTGCTATCAAAGACGGCGCCTCAGGGGGGTGGGCAGGGGGTTACACCCTCTGATTTTTCAACCACAAAAAAGAGGAGAAAAAAAGGGAGGAGGAAAGGGAAGATAGAGAGGAAAGTTTAAAAGAAGAGGTCTGGACTTTGTTACTATAATACCCCTACATCATAATAGGTAAAATGGGAATATGCATGAAAAGGATACCACTAAATATTTTGTAAATTTTACGAAATGTTGCGTTGAAATTTACCCTTAAAACATGCATTTAGCCCAATATGGGGTAAACAAAAGAAAAAGATGCCCAGCAAACAGGCATGTTCCCTTTCTACCCAATATTGGGTAAAAATTTTACTCATTGTTTTAAGAGTGCCGTATTCTATTGGGAAAAAATATGACGTCATCATGAACTCGTCTTGCCCACCCCTTATCAAAATATCCTGGAGCACACCAGGGCAGCCCCTGAATGTTTAATAGCTCTTCATCCATGATCATGTTCGCTTGCGAACAGTGGGCCACGGCTTTTTGGGGGGGGGGCACCGGCAAAAATTTTGAGTCACTCAGTGAGCACGCAAAGCGCGCTCAATTACCAGGTATAGGCATATTGACCTTATATAGAGACATTTTAAGGACTATGCCATTTAACGGATATGTAATGTATCTCACTGATGAAATGATGCGAGCGCGAAGCGCGAGCTGAAAATTTTTGAAATTCATAACTAAAAAGGGTTAAAATAAACTATTAAATAAAAAAAAAATACGTATCTGTCTCGCTAAACAAACAATGCGAGTTGAAATTTTAGTATTTATTGACCCCAAACAGAGCCAGTTTAAGGACTATTTTTAGGAATCAAATAAGAGAATACATCTCACCATACTCATCTAATTTGAGTGCCAAGCGCTTGTTGATTTTATTAGAAAACATGAAAAACCTTTTGTAGTCATTGTAATCATGATAAAAATACGCATCTCACTAATCAAATATTGCGAGGGCGAAGTGCGAGCTAAAAATTTAGGAAATTCAGACCTGAAGAGAAGCATTTTAAGGCTTGTTTGTAGGAATTTACGAAGACCATACGTATTTCACGTACAAAATGATACGAGCGCGAAGTGAGAGCTGAAAATTTTGTATATATTGACTCCAAACAGGGACATTTTAAGGACTATTTTTTTTTTTTAATCCATTAAGAGTATACATATCTCACCATAGTCATCCAATGCGAGTGCCAAGCGATTGCTGATTTTGTTAGAATCACATTCAAACACATGAAGAGTTTTTTGTAGTCATAGTAATCATGATTATCATACGCATCTCAGTAGCACAAAGTGCGAGCTGAAAATATAGGAAATTCAGGTCTGAAGAGGGGCATTCTAAGGCTTGTTTGTAGGAATCTACTATGACTATATGTATTTCACTAAACAAATGATGCGTGCGCGAAGCGCGAGCTGAAAATTTTTGATATTTGCATTAGAAAAAGAGACATTTTAAGGACCGATTTCAGGAATTCATGAAGAGCAGACATATTTCATCAATACACTACTTCGAACGTAAGCACGAACAGGATTTTTTTTTATGCAGACCTTAAAATGGGGCTATCACTTTAAGTAGTCATGAAAAGAAGCATATGTCACTACATAAAACAATAATAACTCGAAGTGCGATGATAAATATTTGGTGCATATTGACTTGAAAACAGGACGTTTTGGTACAACATGATTGTACATGTATATCTCGTTAAACAGACAATGCTAGTACCAGGAATTATGAACAAATAGGCCCTGAGCACATTGTTTCATAAAGTTATGAAAAATAATTCTTCTGTAATATAACAAAACATATAATATAATATAACATTATAATGTACAATAAATTCTTCCCATTACGTTTCTTTCTTCTCCCTCTTTTTCTCCCTTTTCTCCCATTTTTTAGGGGGCCAGCCGATTGGGATTGGGGCACTTGCCCCCATGCCCCCCCCCCCGTAGTTACGCCACTGCTTGCGAATGTACAAATTATTTTTTTTAGTAAGATTATTATATAGAATTGAGTACCAAATTGAGCCAGAAAATCAATTCACGATGATAAGGAGTACTGGTCGCGCCCTTTACATTTTTCTATTCCCCCCCATCTCTCTCTCTCTCTGCTATAAAAGGTGAAACGTTACATCTTTGAAGGTTCAAATTTGCATATTTAGGTGCACAGTTGCCCCTGTTAAAGTGATATTGGGTTGCACCTTTAAAGTTACAGAGTTGAACCTTGATTTTTCCTTAGAATGTATGATGCTACACGGTCTTTTACTACTTCTACTGCTGGGATTAATATACTTTTCAGTGGAGGAATGAGCAAAAAAATGAGGGGCCAGATATGGTGTACCAGGAAAGCTTTATAAAAATCAAGACATTTTTATTATAAAAATCTAGACATTTTTATTATAAAAATCAAACTTTGCGATAGATTTTGACGCAATATTAAAAAATATCCTATTTCACTCTTTTCTTGGACATGATTTTATTTTATTTTATTTTTCATTTATTTATTTTATTTTTTTTTTTTGGGGGGGGGGCAAGTGCCCCAGCCCCATCTGTTCGCCATTGATACTTCTACTGCTGCTAATACTGCTACTACTACTACTACTACTACTACTACTACTACTACTACTACTACTACTACTTCTACTACTACTACTACTACTACTACTACTACTACTACTACTACTACTACTTCTACTACTACTACTACTTCTACTACTACTACTACTACTTCTACTGCTGCTAATACTGCTACTACTACTACTACTACTACTACTACTACTTCTACTACTACTACTACTACTTCTACTACTGCTACTACTGCTACTACTACTACTACTACTACTACTACTACTACTATACACTACTACTACTACAATAATTTATTCCCGTACTAGTACGGACATGCTTTCTTCTGGAAATCAAATCGATGCATTCTATTTATACACATGTATATAATATATGCGGTTCATTTCGTGAATTTTGATATTAAGGAACGAAATAGTCACGACGTCACAAATAGCAAAGTATTCAGTAAGGTTAGATTAAAATGATGGAAACTTTTTATTCAAAAGTAGCACACGATACATAGAAACACTTGAACACATTTTCCTCTCTCGTTATATACACTCACATTAAATCAAAGTTAATTGGGTGAACCCATTCTTTTCTTCAAAAACACGCACATATCTTATCATACTGACCAAGCCTAATACTGATACCAAACTCCATAAATCAACGTTTTCGATTATCAGCAAATTTGAAACGAAGTTTTGACTTGTCAGTGGACATTATATGCAATGTCACTGTTGATTTCGAAAATTTGCAATGGAACGTTTTCACTAGACCTCTTTCTGCCCCCATAATGTTTTCACCACGGTAATCAATTTGAGCACATCCATTAAACTTTGGTAAGCTTTTTCATTTAATTGCCCACATGAGGCGATCAATATGCTTACAGAAGTTTCATAAAATAGTCCTTGGATCAGTGTAGATTGGGCCCTGGAAATTATTTTTACCGAGGGGTGCTGGTTTGGAAGTAAAAAATATTTGACAACAGCCCCCCCAAAAAAAAAAATGATAATGAAATAAATAAATAAAATAAAACCGCTAAAAATTGAAGGTGATTTTGGTTAAATTTCTACTTCTACCATACCGACCTGATTCCCAGTTGGTACTGCCTATATGGTGTATAACACACACAACACCCCCGCTTCCCCGGATATATACAGAATTAAACAAATACGGTGAACTAAACAAACATAGAAGAAGTCTCATCATACACAATACATAATATAATGATTACAAAAATAATTATCATCATTAAAAATAATGTTATGTAAAAAAAAAATTGCGTAGAATATAAAAGCAATATAAAAGATATAAAACATTATATTAAACAAAGAATAGTGGCGATGGGCACAGGAAATTTATTCAAATAACATTCAGCATTATGATACTTGAGATGTATGGTATGATAGTAATGTACGATTTCAAAGCTACAATTGTATTTAACAAGTGCAAAGCACATGCAAAAATCTCGCAGAAGTGAATATCCGGTCGTTGTTATTGTAACCATGCTAGGGTATATACACGTTATTATAACAAAGTTCATTAAAATGACAACAGACAAAATGTAAGGTTTTTGGAAGGTACTGGGGAAACTTTTAGAAGAAAGCATAATCCGTCAGATTTAAGCAATTCGAATTTCTTGGTATGGAGCCTAAGGTTACATGAATACAATTATGCCATTACGGCAACAAGTAAAAACCATGGAAACTGGGCTCTGCAGCCAATCAGAATCAAGGTTTCTGATATTGACCGGTAATCACCATAATGACAGAGTTAAAATAACTTTAAGTGAATCGGACCCCTGATTCGAGCATTTTCAATAAACTGTGGGACTTTTTAAGATAGGATCTGACAACAAAACCCATGCAGTAGCCATTCGTGCCCATGTAAAATTGTTTTGTTTTCTTGATTTAAAAATGGGGAATACAATTAATAAATAAAATGACATCGATGCCTCAAATTTCATTTTTAAAAATATCATGATTATTATTGACGGTATATCATCATTTTGTGAACCTTAAACCGTTTGTTTTGCGAGAAAAAAAGGCATAGGCCCAAAGAATATACCCTGTCGTACCCCCCAAGCTCTATCGGGATCCATGCCTAGATACACCATACAATACTTCCCTTCAGAAATAACTTCTCTGAAAATTACAGACAATTCCGTTGTGATCAATAAAAAATTGAATGATAAATCATCGGAGTAATTAAAAAAAATGTTTTACAAAGAAGAAAATGAGCATATTTATAATAATGAACTTCGTGTATTCACATATTCACAAATCTAACCAATTATTATCATGTCAGGATAATGTTGCACGAATAACCACAAAGCTAGGAACAAACGTCGCATTTCATAGCATTAATATTTTATTTTTGAAATACATATGTTGAATTATTTAACATGTACAATTCACTTAAACATTATCCCTATTTCATGTACGTCACAAGTAAAATCATATGACCTTATTGTATTCCTGTTTATACACCAAACAGATCACCCGGAAGAACCGGTTATTCTTTCTAAAAATATTTAAAGGGTTAGAATAGAAGATAAATATTTTTTACTTTAACAGGACAAGTCTTCCTGCTTAAGATTTGCAGAATTCAAGTAAACAAAAGAAAGTGTCGATATCGAGTAGACTTGGTAAATGTTGAAAATTGTGAAAATAATATAGAACATCCTTTTAAATTTTCACATATTGAATTATTATAGTACGTGACCGAAAAAGATGACAGTATATTTATAAAACTTTGCTTTGAAAAACAAAACCATGTGTTACTTCAGATATTGGTTTAAGATAATTTCAGTATAAGATAGTAAATAGAACATTATTTCGGAATAAACAATTGTATAAGATGAAGATTTTTAAATGTGAAAATGTTCATTTTGTAATAAGGAAGTGGTCGTGGAAGATAATGTACACTACACTTTATATGAATGTAAATTTAGTAAAGAAATTTGGAAGGAAACAGAAAATTTGATTAATTTATGTTCTCAGGCAAAGGTCAATTTTAGTTTGGAAAAAAATGTAATCTTTGGTTTCGATGAGAAAATAAATGATGCATTGACTTGTTTGGTATGTATAATCAAACATTTAATTCTTCAAAAGTTAAATATAAAAAAAACAGTGTTTACATGATTATGCAAAAAAAATTCAAACTAGTGTGCATAATACAATGAACGTAACATAACAAGGCGGTAGTTGGAATAGGAATAGTTACCATTGCCTTATACTTTGGTAATTTCATAAACTTAATAAGTTGAGCAAGTGTGTGCTTATGTGTTTCCATAAACACCCATGCACACACCCACATGCACACACACGCATGGTCAGCCATCAGAAATGAACCAACCTCTTTACCTTAAGACATGGTCACACCAGCCGAGCGTTGTTGGAGAGGTCGTGGAGCGGTAGGGAGGGGGGGGGTCGAATCTCGCTCACAAAATTGGAGAATATATCAAAAACAAAAATCGAAAACAAAATAATAACAATCGAAATCGAAAATGGTGAACGGGAGCGAGCAGTGATGATTTTTTTTTCTCCGCTCCACGACCGCTCCAACAACGCTCGGGCGGTGTGACCATGCCTTTACCATCTGAAAGACAGGCATGACTAATCGATTTCATTTTGGTAATCGCACGCAGATCCTTCAAGTATTTCGAAACAAATCAACTTTGCAATTCATCATGATTATACCTATATGGTTACATTGTTGTAAATAATGTATGTCGTTAAACATACTATTGAGTGAATAATATTGAGTTGCCATGGTTACAGAATTAGACGCCGGTGCACTTCTCAGTGACGTCATCCACTCTTTGCATTTCGTAAGTGTTCCCTCCCCCTCCTCGATGTATTATTCCATATGGTTTGGTAGCATCAAAGTAGCTTGGCGGTGGCATTTCTAGAGGATTTTCTTGGACAAAGACCTTCGGGTGTCCTGGGCCCGCTGCAGGAGTCGACCCCTCGTTATTTGACATCTGAACGGATTGGGTGGCGTCCGCCTGCAAGGCTTCCTGCTGCCTTTTCCTGTCTTGTGAATTCGAATGACGACAACATGCGTAAATTAAGAAGACGACAATGAAAAAGACAATGATGCCGAAGATAATCCAGAAAACCGGAGAATTTCCAATTCCCGATCCTGTAGATCCCGAACCATAACGAATCCGTGAACGTGATCTGCTTCCTGTATAGGTAAACAAAGAGAGGTTCAGCAGGGTGCATTCTTTGGACCTATGCTTTTTTTAGCAACCGAAATAGGGGTTGTGGGAGGAGGAAGTGTTTTATTTATTTTTTTTTCATTTTTTTTAACGTTCTTTGACAGAATCTTGTATTTCTGCGGATTAAGATTAGACCCGGAGTGGTGCCAGCTGGCAGCTGCCAGTAGGGGGGGGGGGCACAGAGGAAAAAAGAACATGGCTGTATGCAGATTTTTTTTGGCTGGAGGCAGCACGCGTAAACCTTATCGGAAAAAAATGAAATTAATTGATTTTGTGCATACTTTTGATGAATTTTGTGAAAATCTGCAGTAAAAAGAAGTGTTTTCGAAATTCGGGGGGGGGGGGAGAGCTGCCCCATAAAACTGGTCCTTCTCAAGTGGAAAGGGCACAGAACACGTCCGTATGGGGGCATTTTTTTTTAAATAATTGGCACTTAGTAACGCCTACTATGGGTCTTCTTCTGATGAAAGGGGCATAGTATACACGTTCGTGAGGGGGCATTTTTCTTGCGTAAAAGGACACATTTTCAGTGCTTAAAAAGGGGCACTGTGATCCCCCCGCCCCCTAGGATCGCCGCCCCTGTCAGCTGGAAATTAATATGCATTCACGGCTCTTCATGGTATAAGTGTTTATTCTAAAACTGGAAAAAGGCTGGCAGGGTGATATGGTGTATAGTTTTTGTTTTCAAATCAGCTGCTGGGGCCTGGGTATGATATTGAAGAGGGGGTGCTGGTTCGTCAACAAGCAAAAAAGTAAAATGAACTAGAAAAAATAAAGGAAGAAAGAAGACTTATCACTCCAAAACGGAGGTGATTTTGTCTTTCTTTTTTTTTTACAAGCCCCATAAAAGTGGTTTTTGCCTTCGCTCCTAGTTGGAAGAGATTTTATGGTAAAATCTTCACATTTCAGCATACACTGTAAAAACTGCGGTGTTAAAACTGCACCAATTGGTGTTAATAGAGGACCACACCCTGAGGTGTTAAAATTACACCCTAGAGATTAAACATAAAACCAAAGAGTGTAAATGTAACAACAAAAGGTGTAATAACACCTATAGGTGTAAAACTAACACCATCAATTTAACACCGGTGTAAACTAACTGGTGTGGTCCTCTGTGTACACCGGTTAACACCACAGTTTTTGCTGTGTACCAACCTAATTTAACCCCGGCTTCCCAGGGCCTTGATCAACTGACCTCGTAACAGAGACTCAGTTAGATTACAGCTACATGAACTACGCTGGTTTACTACAGCATTGCATGGTGAGCACCATCATCAAGTGAGATAACCTCGTAGATATGACCTGAGGGAAGCAACAGAAAGTAACTATCTACTTATAAATGCAGTATTTAGCTTACCTCTTCTTGCTTGGCAGTTCACCACAAGAAAGAGAACGAAGATAGAAATCAAAAGATAACGGCATACATGACAGCGAATTAAACGCATCCTAATTTCCACGGATGCTGCCTCTCCCCGTCAAACCACTCTCATTCAAGATGATGGAACTGAACAAATAATACTGCAACCACGGCGTCGCTTAGAGCTAATGCAGTATCAGTTGGCTATGTAGTGTGCGGACATATAGATGAGTCACATATTAGATGCGCGTTTCTCAGCTCTGTCTAGACACATCTACATACTTTTATATATTTGAGCAGGGGCGGAAATCTCTCCCAAAAGGTAGGGGGACAAGGGGCTGGAAAATTCGGAAAAATAAAAAAGCAAAAAAAAGGTAATCACCCCAAATTTAAGGTCATTTCGACGAAAGTAAATTGGTCAAGCAAGCAACAACAAAAAAAGGTTTATCATCCAAAAAGTAAGGTCATCTCGTCCTAAAATAATGTTTTATTTCGATTTTCAATGATGTATTTCTGATCATCATAAAAGAACACATAGTATAGGGGGACATTTGATGTTGTGCCTTCCTACTATTTTGAATAGGGGGAATACGTCCTCCCCTGTCCCCCCTTGGATTTCCGCCCATAGAGGTACTTTTTATCATGTCATCAGCACTGATGGAGGCGTATAGAGGGGGAAGGGTGTGTGAGTGCCCCAAGGGAAGTCTCGGGGGGGGGATGGGGGAGGCAAAGATTGGAAATGATGGGCGAGCCGGGCGAGGAAAGTGTTACATGAAATAAAAAACAAAAGAAGGGACAAGCTAAAAAGCCCTAAAAAGATGGTGTGCACTAATTTTTTTCCCAGCCAATTCCCGCACGCACTAAAGGCCAACGCATACCTCAATTAATACGACTGCCTTCGTCCACGGTCCTATTTTGGAACAAATCGAAATTTGGCTCATTTTCTGAAAATGTGAATGAAAAGTATCTATTTATTTGAGGCTCAAATTAACTGATAGAATAGTAATATAATTTTTTTTTTTGAGATTGCAAGCCTTTATTTTGGAGTAATAAAGGCCTAATTAGATTCAGATCGTAGCCAGTCGTACGATTGCTATGATGTCACGGCTAGATATTACATTTACTTTTATTCTATAAGGATAGTATCGTTACAGATTTGAACGTAGGTATTCGTACGATGATTTATATCATATTCCACGTCTCGATATTAGCATTAAATTCTACTCTGAAGGGTCGCAATCAGCGGCGTACCTAGGATTTTCCAAAAGGGGGGCAAAATTGACAACAAAAAAAAGGTCTTCAACCACAAATAAAGGATTTCATATAAAAAAAAATTGACAAGGAAAAAAAAACTCTTCTGGTACAAAAGAGGCGGCACACGTCTGTTTTGATTGCATTTTTTCATTGCATGAGCTGTGACTGCCCCCCCCCCCCTAGGTACGCTAGTGGTCGCAATTTTATCGTTACCCTTGGTGAATTGATTGCTTAGATACGCCATTTCATTTTATTCTTCTCCTATACATTACTAGCATGATAAAAGCAAACCGTGATTCTAATACGCTTTTCAAAGGATCCATGATATATAAATGTAGATGAATTATGTTTAGAACTGTACAGGTGCTACCTATTAGATTTCAAATTACATTTCGTCTTCGATTAATAATGGTTAGGGGTGTTGTGGCTCAGTGATAAGTCTACAACTCCGGACTTTGAACCACAAAGTCCGGGGCACTCGCGTCCTTTGGCAATGTGTTTATCTACATTTGCCACTCTCTACCCAGGTGTAGTAAATGGGGGTACACGGTAGGAAGGAATTCCTTGAATGCTCGAGCTTCCGATCAGGGTATAGCCGAGCTAAAGCTGGGGTAATAGAATGCAGCACTAACAAATTGTTATTAAAGGGGAAGTTCACCCTGAAGAAAACTTTGTTGTAAAAATAGCAGAAAAAATAATAAAAAATATTGGTGAAGGTTTGAGCAGCTGCCCCATGTGTTATGTAATATAAAATGTATGAATTTCAAATTTTGTATGGTTCCTGATGACTTATTTTTGTTTTCTTTTCATGATCTGGTGTGAAATCATTTGTCTATATTGATATACAAAAGTTACAGTGAAAACCATTTTCAATTTTTTGAGAAAATGACATTTAATTTATTTTTTACCATTCGCTATGTAGGAATGCTGCTCGCATATATGACGTCACAAATCAAATAATTGAAATTCTAATAACTTTTTAATTATTTAGTGAATTTTTCTCAAACCTTCGGCAATATTTTTTATTATTTTTTCTGCTATTTTTACAATAAACTTTTTGTCAGGGTGAACTTCCCCTTTAACAATGTGCCATGATATTTTATTACGCAGAAAATGAAATTCGTTCCAATTAAACACAGGTTCAGTATTCTCACACTATTTTTATTACATTAAACAACCGATGAAGAGTTAGATAGTAATTAATGAAAAGTCGAAAATATCAACTTCATCGTTTCAAGATCAGATGTAAATAACTCATTTTCGCAAATAAACTGGAAATAAGGTACCGATTGGTCTTATATTAAGGATGAATTATTTAGCGACGTCTTAGATGTGCATAAATTATGACACATCGTAGAAATTCATAACCCTAACATAATCTGACACATTTTCACTCTTTCCTTTCTCCTATCTATCCATCTTTCTTGCATTCTCTCTAATTGCCATTTTCATCTTGTTTTCCCTCACTGTTTAGGCCTCTTACATCCTCTCAAATAGATTATTAATTATTAATTACATCCTCTCAAACGTTGTTATGAGAGCGTCATAAGTACGTTTTCACTGCTAATATATTTGTTTTACACACTTGTTAAACTTCCTGGGGAGCGTTTCATGAAAGGACTTGTCGGACGTTTTATCCGACAAGTCCCATTTTATCCGACAGTTACTATAGTAACAGTGCCTCTCAGCCAATCAGAATCAAGGAAAGATGTCAGATCTGACAACTTGTCAGATAAAAATGTTGATGAAACGGTCCCCTGAAGAATCGTTTACCATTCGAAATGATCCATAGCAAATCATCCGGGGGGGGGGGCACTTACATTGACGAGTGGATACCATGCGCGACCAAAAAACACGTAAAAATGATGTCTTTTTCAAGATAGGGTGCTTTTCGAGACCCCATGGTCGCACATGGCATCCACTCGTGAATGGAAGTGGCCCCCGGGCAAATCATTCAAGCAATATATAACACACTTGCAATTTAGGAATACATAACCATTGAGTAATAATCAAGTATGTTATAATGAGACCACTGTTAGAACGCAATTGATAATTACTCAATGATTGTGCAGCATTCCTCAATTTAAACCATTACCGAATTGTATAGGCCAGGTTCGCATTGGCTATATATGAAAGCGATATCCCAACAAAAGACAACAAACTAATGAGGCGTTACTGATTACTGTTTATTTAATAAGAATATTTGGATAATGGTACGATATCACCTTCCTGTGGCGGATCCAAGGTGAGCACATCCGTCCGTGTGCCCCTTACTTTACAGCCATTGAATATGAACAAATTTGTATAATAGCACAAGCAGTGGCGAACAGATGGGGCATGGGGCGCTTGCCTCCCCCCAAAAAAAGAGATGATAGATTTTTATGACAAAATTTTTATGACAAAATCTATCACAAAATTGGATTTTGTGATAATTATTTTGTGCTCGCTCGCTCATAACTTTTTTTTTATTTTTGATACGCCATATCTAGCCCCCTTAATTTTTGAGGCGCATTATGCCGGTGCATGCACTATTACGTACAAGCATGTGTATCGCATGATAGAAATCACTGATTAAGAGACGATTCCATTAAATTTCGTCAAGAAACTTTTCTGTGTGATTTTGTGTCCAACAAAGTCTCTATTGGCATCAATGATGGGTTATTTCAATCTGTTCTGCCCTTCCACATCGATGCCGACGACTGTCTCGTAAGATGGCGGCGGCGCTGGAGAGGATTCTGCAGAAGCTCGTTGAGTTGTAGCTCCTGTACTAGGCCGTCGATCCCAGACCGACTGGACCGCAGAATACCACATGGCTCTTCCTCCTTGGGCATCACCGTCACCACCTCTTGTCAGTATGCCATCCTCTTCTCGACTCCCTTTCTTGTTTGCTTGGTCTGTCTTACTCTTATCATCATCGACATCGCCATCATCATCAAACCCAGCCAAACAGCAGAAGGCTGCGCTCAAGAAAGCGATGAATGACACTGCTACCAGGATGAGCAGGATGGTGAAGACGATGTTGACCGGTGTCCATGTTATCGAAGATAGTCCGGAGGGTTCCGATGGTCCATGGAATCCGCCTCCGCCGATACCGACCCTTGTTCGTGGACGCGTTCGTCTGGACGAGCCTGCATGTATGAAGGGCACGAAGGGGCAATTTAGGGCTCCGGGGGGGGGGGGGGGGGCGGGGCACTTACATTGACGAGTGGATACCATGCGCGACCAAAATAAACACGTAAAAGGATGTCTTTTTAAGATTGGGCACGTTACGTACGTAACGTATAGTCAAAAACACTAAAATAATGGTAAAAGGGTATCTATCTTTGCTAGGAAAGCTACGTGTTTAGGGTCAACTTTGCGAGAGTATAAAAAATTAAGACTAAGTAAATGTTTTATAAAAAAAGATGTACTTTTTACCACTACGTGTTTATTTAGAGTACGATTTGCGCGAGGTGTGAAAGGTGGGGCAGTACTAAACCCAATGATGTAGGTAAAGGTAAAACTGACGACCGACGTCTGTGACATAACAATTGAAATATTGCTCTACTTGTTCAGGGGTTCAATTAAAGGAATACTTGCCAAGAGTATCGTTTTGTTTCCAATTAAGGGTAGGGTTTTACACGCCATTTTCAGTATACGGAAGATTCGTGTTTAGGGTGCTTTCTCGAGACCCATGGTCGCGCATGGTATCTACTCGTAAATGGAAGTGGAATAGATTACACATCACGAAGAAAAGTAATCAGACTGTCATAGATTTATCCGGTTTTATGTTTAAGTGTTGATGTATTATAGCGAATATTGTTCTTGCTTCAAAAAAATAATAGAATGACAAACTATTTTGTCAGGATTTTAAGATATAAATGAAATGAATAAATGATATAGACATTAATTCATAAGATGTTGCATTGTATCAATGTTTTTGCCGAAAGCAATTAATAGTAACCCCGTTTTAAGTCGAAAACCATTAGAAGCGAATCGTGTTTTAGCAAAATCATTTGGCAGGTTAGGCCTATTAAATGATATTTATACTCAAATTAAATGTACATGTCTTACCTGATGATATTCTCCATGCGTGACAAATCTCTGAGAAGTACGAGAAACACGTCAAGATGACTACTAAATATAATAGAAAACGCCTGAACATATCCATGATCAAGTCCTTTTTGATTTATTGGGAATCGTGTTCTGCTGAAAACTATTAAATGAATACTCATCTAGTTCTATAAATTACTTTACATGTATATTTCCCTTATTTTCCGAGCCGATTGTACTATGATAATAATCAATAAATACTAATCAATATAAATGAGCAGTAGTTGAAAGAATAACCCAATTTCCATTCAGAATGGCATTGAAAGTGTTAACTACAAACGGGGGCGGATTTTTTTTTTGTACATGAAACCAGATCTACTTGGGTTTTGCAAAAATATTTGGAAAAGCCCCCCCCCCTCACTATTTCCTTTTTGAGGACTCTGACAAATATTTTTCAGTAAAATCCAACCTCACCTCCAAAGGGGGAGGGGCACAACAAAACTGGAAAATCGCAGGTAACGAGTACCCCATCCCCCCACTCCTGCATATGCGCCTGACCAGATGTTAGGTCTTTTATTTTGTTTGTTCGTATTACAGCATTTCGATCTCATATATCTAAATATTCGGTAGCCTGTCATTAAAAAAAAAAATCCTAATTTTTGAAACCACAATACATGTAAAATAATCCTTTCCATTTAACCTGTTTTAACGGTAAATTGCTAATTTGTCCACTGTCAACGCGTCCACTCACCAATGTCTACCTTCATTTAGTCTAATGCCATTCCTTCCATCAACATTTCGTCTAACAACCATTTGGTCCAATAACCATTTGGTCCAATCACCACTTCGTCTAATCACCATTTCGTCTATAACCATTTCATTTAATAACCAGTTGGTATAATACCCATTTTCTTTTCATTTATTTTGCACAATTAACACTTCAGTTTAATTAGACCAAATTTCATATGGACTAAATGGCTATTGGACCAACTGGTTATTAGATGGAATGGCATTAGACTACATGAAATTAGACCATGTTGAGAGTAGACGAACTGATGATAGACCAAATGGTAATAGACGAGTTGGCAATTGGACAAATCGGCATTAGACGATTTGGAAATAAACTGTTTCAATGGAGCACATAATTCTTTTGGGGTTCTCCCCCCCTCCCCTCATCCCCCCATTACTTCTCCCCCATTTTCTCCAATATATCCTCAAGTGTTTTCATGCAACCATTCAAATTCTACATGTATTGTAACCATTCTTCAAAAAAAGTATATCGGGTGAAACAGCACAAAAATATAGTCATTAAAAATCATTTAAGGAGTGTTATATATTTATTGCTTGTGAAGAAATATAGTGGAAGGAACCAAAATACATTTCAAACATTCAAAGTAATCTAATACATAATTCCAAATTAAAAGTAACGCAAGATACATAATGGTAGAATTCTGCCTCTGACGACACAAATACAGGAAATATACCAATTTCTTTCAGAGTTCCTCTACATATAAATGAGTAACAATGGATAATACTGAAAATAACATGATTGTTTACTGTTTACTGCAAAATATGTTTAATTTACCGATTTACTGCAAAATACGTTTAATTTACCGATTTATTGCAAAATAAGTTTAATTTACCAATATGATTAACCATTATATCTCAAAGTAAAATACTATATTATTTAAATAATTGTATTAGTTTCAACATTACAGACTTGTTGATGTCATATTATTAGAAGTATCAATATATGCATATTATGACACTGAAATCACCAAGTCATATTGGGTCATTGTTTGTGTACATTTAAGGCTAAAAAAATTGTAAATAGACAATTACATCAAAATCTTTGATTGGATTAGGGGCAGCAAGTATATTTGTTTATGTATAATGTAAAAAAATATTAATCCTGCAATCTAGGAGTTATCAACAGGTTCTTCTATTAAAGCAAGATAAGATCGTTGAATATTCATTTTCATTCATTTTCAACCAATCAAATTTCTTGCTGATTGATCACCATTTTGTACACAGGCATAGTTTTTGTTCAAAATATACATATCATGGTGCATTATGGCTTTGCCTTAAACTTGGAATGTAGTAAAAATTGCACACATTAACAACTAAGGTGTCCTCAAACTACATACATGAGGGAATCTCTGAGGGCAACATACGTCTTATGTATTTGAATTAAACAGATTTGCTCAAAATAAATAATCTGAATGATTCAAGGAATTGTTGCAAACATCAGGCATAGTATACAGTCAAACCTGTGTTAGTGGCCACCTGTCTATAGTGGTCACCTGCATATAGTGACCAATAAAAGCGTTTCTCATGGAGGCAGATTGTGTGTATAAAAACCTGTCTGTAGCAGCCACCTGTCTATAAAGGCCACATTTTGTGTTTCCCTTGGGTGGTCACTATAGACAGGTTTCACTGTATTTACATTTAAGCAAGTGAACCACCCTCAAACTACCCTTATTGAATTCGTTGGATTCACAATATGGTGTGTCTTCTATCGGTTGCAGCGAACAGGTCAAATTTCTAACTTTGGTGTAGACATCACACGCAGGTGCAGGCAGCACACCGTGCTAGTGCTTCAACAAGTGGAATGTCTCCGGCGGTCTCGCCTGCATCACACGATTCAGTATAGAAGCAGTGCTCACTTTGAAACTACTGTAACTTGCACAAGATGTTCAGTCATACTTGGTTACTCTTATGTCCAAGTTTTATGAACTAGACCAACATACTTTCAAAGTTATGATGGTAATTCAACAAAAAAACACAATTTGGCCAAAGTTCATTGACCCTAAATGACCTTTGACCTTGATCATGTGACCTGAAACTGGCACAGGATGCTTAGTGATACTTGATTAACCTTATGTCCAAGTTTCATGAACTAGGTCCATATACTTTCTAAGTTATGATGTCATTTCAAAAACTTAACCTTCAGTTAAGATTTGGTGTTGACGCCGCCGCCGTCGGAAAAGCGGCACCTATGGTCTCACTCTGCTATGCAAGTGAGACAAAAATGAAAAACATATGGCAGGAATTCACCAAAACGGTCTACATTTTGCACAAAAATATGCAGGCAAATTTCTCTCCTACCTCCTGGAGCCGCGTCGACCAGCGCTGAATAATTGCATGCATGCATTCATTTTAGTACTAGCACACGCAAAAGATGTTGACTTTTTCCATGGTGCATTGCGAATTTAGGCCTGTCCGGTTTAACCGATAGATGGCGCACAGTATAGGGAATCCACCAAATTAAAATGTAACAAAATCACAAACACACATGTTTGTTGTAAAAAATAAATTCACCTGAGAACACATTGTACACACCTGTACAGTAATAAGTAATAAAGTACATAGTCAATAATATTCACTGAGCCAATTATAAGGATTTCAGAAGCTTAGTGTTAGTGGGAAAGAAGGCTTGACATCCAAGGAGCAATAGTTTACTAATCTATCCTATCCTATCTCCATTGCCCAGCATACATGTACCTATTGAACGCAATACATGCTACAAAAAAAGAAGAAAAAATTAATCAAAACACTATTATTCATCCCCCTTTACAACTAACAATAAACACATATAACAGATTACAATACAATTTTTTTATCAAAATACGATTCTTAAATTTGTTAGCTTTGTGTCGTGGGCCAAGACATTTTAAGCATGATTTCTTTGTTCGTTTGACTTAATAAACCTAATAAGGTGACATGATTCCTTTCGAAAAAATGGAATAGAGTAGTAATAATTTATATTAATTATTATAATAATTACTAATTAGTTCTTAGCTATATTATTTTGTTCTAAATTAATATCATTATACTATAATTTCTCATAACATTAAATAAAGTTCATATCAATATTAAAAGTTTAGGATGGTTTAGAAAATGGTTTAGAAAATTATTGCTAAGAGAAATTCTCAGAAAAAGGTATGACAACCACAATCTCATTCCTTCTTTGAATCAAAATATTTAGCGATACTAGTACCCATATGGCTGAATAGTTTTCTACTGGCATTTATTTCATAAGCCAAATTCTTTCTAGCTTCTGCTCTAACATTACATCAAAACAGTGTGTACGATAAAAATAATAATAGTATAGGATATTTATATTGCGCACATATCCACCTTGTTAGGTGCTCAAGGCGCTCCTATATTACCCGGCTAAGCTAGGCGTTCATAGCGCACACAGCTTCTTAAGGAATGTCTTCCTACTGGTACCCATTTACCTCACCTGGGTCGAGTGCAGCACATCATGGATCAGTTTCTTGCTGAAGGAAATTACGCCATGGCTGGGATTCGAACCCACGACCCTCTGTTCCAAAGTCCGAAGACTAATCCACTGGGCCACAACGCTCCATGATACAATACAGACAGACACATTCTCAGAAGAAAGTCCTATGATACAGTTTTAAAAACGGTTGATGTACAAATACCATGTCTTTTTAATGATACCTTGCCCAAAATACTTATATCAACCCTGAAATGACTACTTTCACGATACCACTCAAAGTGGGTGGAAAATGGCTATTCACAGCATAAATTAAAAAAATATATATAATTGCATTTAATTACCTGCATATTTGTGACATTAATACAAATGGAATACACGTATAATTGCATTTGATCACCTGCCTAAATTATCTGAGCAATACTGTTCATGCGTCCCATGTCTCATAATTTTGGGAATCATATTTTTTAGACCTTTGTCCTTATGATACATTTAAACATCATTTCATACAAAGTCACAATTGCTTCATAAGGCATTTTGAGATCGTTGTCCTTATGAGACATTACATAATTTTATACAAAGTCACAATTGCTTTATAAGGCAATGTGGCTTTCAATATTATTATTGAAATATAAAAGAGAGTATGTTAATTGTTAATGTTAATACTATAATTATATCAGACACATGTATGTAATTTACCAACACTTGAGAGAAGACTGACACTGTAAAAAAAATTTGCAAAATCACTTTCAATTCATCCTCCGTGTAAGACATGGCTACCACAGAAAAAAAAACATACAAACATATCTCTTCATCGTAAAAACAATTAACAAATTCAAACAAGAACAAGATTTAAAAAGAGTCCAATGCCTGTTTTGGTTGACATACTCAACAAAAGACAAGTGTGTCCATTAGGAAAGGCAATGGACAATAGTCACCCCCTCCCCACCTTACAGTACACTTTGTAGTTAAAATAAAGTGCCAGTCTCCTCTCCAAGTTTGCCATTATTATGTTAAATTCATTCATTGCCTATTATGCTGTATCTATAATTGTGAACCTTAAGTGCAATTGTTATTGACATATTTGATCATCAATAAATTCTATTTTTTAATTGAATAAGAAATTTTACTCAATAATATTGCAGAAGGGTAGTTTTATCACATTACTTAAAATTGAGATCACAGTCAAGTTGAGAATTTTGTGATAAAGGCACCCTAATGAGCTCCATAAAGACACATTACTTTGGATATAAATCAATATTAAGCTTTTTTAATTATCAATGTACTATAAACTTGATTATAAATCATATCACAAAACAATGCAAAAAAATAAGTTTAGTAACAATTTCGTCTACATAATTACAATGCTACATCCTTTTGATAATAAACTTCCTATCCCAAAACATAATAAAATGTGTCATATGACTTGATGACAAAAATCAAAGCCATTTATGACCCACAATTAGTCCTATCCTGGATAATTGTGTGTATCTATTGCCAGAAACTATAAAAAAACCACACGAAAGTTATAACCAATTTAAACATTAATAGTATTAATTCGTGTAAGAGGGTTCAAGAGGGGCTAGTATGTCTCTATGATGTATATGTCCCATAAATGGGTAAATTAGCCCATAAACTAATCATGCAAATGTTATCAATGTAAATTTACGAGGGCAAATGAAAAATCATGTATTAAAGGCATATTTCAGTAAAACTTACATGCCTTTAAAACAAAACGAGCTCCTTTTAATAGCAATCTCCATATTTGTAAATGTATAATATGTAAAATATAAGTAAATGTACAAAGTATAAATTCATATAATTTGTGTCCATTTACACTGTTGACATATTCTTTTTTGTTTTTCTTTGTTTGCACTATAAATAAGAATCACACAACCAAGGACGATGGACCCCTTGAATATTGTCAAGTATTTACTATTCATTGAAGATAAGTACTGGTCATGCAATTGTTCAACATGGCTGAAACTTGGAAGATCAATTTCATTTTTTGCATGTAAAGAAACACTAGGTTTCAACCTGCAATTTTTCTGCCTCAAAATTCATATAGTCAGAAATGATGGCGCTCTAACTCTATCCATGATAGACTATCACCCATCAAAAACTATATCCCACTTTCAAATTTTGATCTATTATCCTACCATAATAATTTTCACTTTGAATTCTTAAATATGGCAGGGTCATCTTTTACAAAATATGCAGCATCAGAAAAATGTCTAGAGATGTCAACAATTGCAGAAAAATACCAATATGTCCAATACTTCAAATACCTGAGTAAAGAGGAATTGATCTTGAAAATGAGATCTCTCCAATATTGTTCAAATTCTTATTCTGACTTTTGTAAGGATTCTGTACCAACCATTTTTTTTCTGAAATATGGAAAACTGTGACCAGTGAAGAAATTACACGGGGCTCAGGGTGATCCCCCCCCCTGCTGTAAACAGTCCTGGAAAATCTCCATTCCCTTCCATGTTTAAGCTTATCCAATGTTGCAGATGTAGATTTACACAGGAAGTTGTGAAAAGTAACCCTCTTAAATAATCTTTCTGGTGTATGCCAATGATAGTACAGACAAAAAAAGGTAAAAATCAATGGTATTGATGATGTACATGCTACGTAAAAAAAATTCAAACATTCGAAGTGCACAATTATGACATCATCATCTTAGCAAATATATTCTGTGCTTAGTTTCAACCTAGCATTTTTGGCAAGCATCCAACATAAGTAATAATTTTAAGAATATCCTACATGAAAATGAAGATCCTGAAATAAATGAATTCATAGAATATTTATATGTCTAAATTCAAACAGCTGCCACTGCAAACACGAATCAAAGCTGAAAACATGAACTCATATAGATATCGCCAACTTAAACAAATGTACAAAATGTTGTACTTCTTATTCACACAAAATATACATCAAACAAATTTAGCTAATGCTAATGAATTTTCAATGTGCCCGATCAGAAACATACCACATCACCAAATAATAACCTCTGAAGTCCTTCATTACCTTCAACCTAAAAATCTAATCTGATCATCCTTACTTGCATACATGTGCCATATCATTTTTTCACTTATCACAAGAAGAAGTAACTGCTTTGGTATAAAAGCAACTGTAACTTTTGACTTTTGAACTCATCAACCAAATTCTAATCAGATCATCCTCATACATAAGCCAAGTTTGAAAAGAGTTCTTAAAATATTTCTTAAAGGTCAAGTCCACCTCAGAAAAATGTTGATTTGAATCAATAGAGAAAAATCAGACAAGCACAATGCTGAAAATTTGATCAAAATCGGATGTAAAATAAGAAAGTTATGATATTTCAAAGTTTCGCTTATTTTCCACAAAATAGTTATATGAACGAGCCAGTTACATGTACATCCAAATGAGAGAGTTGATGATGTCACTCACTATTTCTTTTGTTTTTTATTGTTTGGATTATACAATATTTCAATTTTTACGAATTTGACGATTAGGACCTCCTTGCCTGAAGCACAAAATGTTAAAATTATGGAATTCCACGTGTTCAGGGAGGAATGAAATTTCATTTCACATGACAATGACGAGAAAATAAAAATATTTCATATTTCATATAATAAAATACAAAAGAAATACTGAGTGAGTGATGTCATCAACACTCTCATTTGGATGTAACTGGCTTGTTCATTTAACTATTTTGTTGAAAATAAGTGAAACTTTAAAGTGCCATAACTTATTTTACATCCGATTTTGATAAAATTTTCAGTGTTATGCTTGTTGAATTTTTCTCTTTTTATTCAAATCAAGTTTTTGTTGGGGTGGACTTGACCTTTAAATCACAGGAAGAACAGTATATTTTAAGATATATGACCTCCATAACCTTTTACCTTTGACCTTGATATCCTATAGCTTCTCACATTATCATCACTCCTGTATGCATACAAACAAATTTTAAAGTTGATCGGTCCAATTCTAGTTCAGTTATCGCAAGAACAAACACAGGACGGATAATTCAAAAACATTGTTTTGAATGATAAAGAGTAGTACAACTGAAGTAATACACAATGTAAATTCAACCATCACATTCAGGTCGGTTAGGAAAGTAATTTCACACGAGGGTTATTAACATTAAATACATATTTGAAACTAAAATAGTAATAATAGTACTAGAGAGAATAGCTCTAGAATGTTTAATCTTTACCTTTGTGCTTGAACCAAACCTCAGCTAGCCTTAGAAGTATCTGCCCTCATCCAGTCTTTATGTGCCTTATCAGGCTTGGCATCCTCATAGGAGAACCTGGTAGAATGATCTTCAGTGCAGCTGCAGAATGGGAAAGTCCCGCAGCAAGGTTGATCCCCGAACCTCGGTAGCAGCCTTGTCGGGGCAAACTGATACGGCGTGGGTGCAATGGACGCTTGATGCTCTGCGACAGCTGCTCTGGCTTTTGCGATGATCTCCTGGATGTTGGGTGTGGTAGGGTCAAGGGGGGTGGTCTCGGAGGGGTCCGATCGGAGCTCGAAGACCAGAGGCGGGTCATGGTTGACTGTGGTCGGACCCTCACATCTGCAGGGATATGAATCAAAGCAACCCATGGTTCCGTGCGGTCCTTCTACCAGGTTTGCAGTTGTGTACACGATCTTATATAATCGGTTGCCTGAAATAAGAAGATAAAAGACATTCTGAGAATGTTCTAGAATATGAAATTAACTAGTTAGCCACATAAAGCAGGAGGTCGCTGTACAAAGCACATGGGAATAAGAGAATTCAGTAGTCCGTAGGTTGGAGGGACTAAATCCGTACATGGTACGTTTTGTTGTAAAGAATTGTGAAACTGAACCTTACATAGTCCTTGGAACTGTTCACATTCAAATGCTCCAAATTATTAATATGCCAATTTAGAAAAAAAAAGTGCATTTATGCACATAAGGTGACACGACATTTGCTCATGCGACAATTGCTCCAGGCCTAATTTTGTGTGAGATGTAGGTTTAGGGTTAAGGTTAGGGTAGGGTATAGTGTTGAACCCAAGGTTGAAGTTGGTCATTTGATTAGTGTGTGGAAATTAGAGCGGGGCAGTT
Source organism: Lytechinus variegatus (assembly GCF_018143015.1). Classification (NCBI taxonomy): domain Eukaryota; kingdom Metazoa; phylum Echinodermata; class Echinoidea; order Temnopleuroida; family Toxopneustidae; genus Lytechinus; species Lytechinus variegatus. The sequence goes on along the minus strand of NC_054746.1, from coordinate 8,376,895 downwards.
GTCACCAGAGCAAATGTCATGGAACTGATCAAAATCTTTCGATAGATTAATATTTTCTCTTTTTATTAATCCTGGCTACAAAGCTCTAGGCTAGAGTATGTAGACACAATAGTGATTTTCTCAGAAAGTAGTACAACCAATTTTGACTTGCATGATGAAAGCCAGTAACATACCATAGCTAACAATGCTGAAAAGATAAAGAGGTCTAGCTGTGTTGATATTTTGAGTGCAGCATTATAACATCATAATTAAACTATGCGTCATAGCACCGCCATCTTAGAGGCTGAAGCCATTGCATTGCATGTCATCAATGATTTGCAACTGGCGCATCTCTGACAACTTTGTTTATGCGTATTCCTATATCCTCTGATGCCAGTTGGAATTGATCAGAGGGCCTGAAAATCACCTAGAATACAATATTTTGTACACAAAAATGCTAAAACTATGGCCTGAAAATAAATTGCCAGAGCCTGAATTCAGCTTTTGCCTGAAAACTGGCATCCCTGGATTGTAGTCTCCTTACCTTTCCTTGGTCTGTATCGTGCCCCATGGATGTATCCTCCGCAGTACAAGAACATGAACTCATGGGGCGAGATCCCTAGCTCCCCCTGCAGCAACGGCATCATGTCCTTCCCGTCAATGACACGATCCCTTGGCATCTGGCCCCCGGTCAGGCCGACTACGGTCGGTAGAAGGTCCACTATGTTGGTGGGTTCGGAGACCTCAGATTCTGGAGGGACGATCCCGGGGTAGCGCACAATGGTAGGAACCCGGATTCCTCCCTCAAAGCAATTGGCTTTTCCACCTGCAGTGTGAATAGGATTCAATGGAGCTGTATCATCCATTAAGTTATAGAAATTTTGGATGGCATTTTCATATCACTTTTATGGATCATCTGTTGTTATCTTAAAAAATACTTTAATCCTTGGGTGAGGTGAATTGTGAACTTTCCAAAGATAACTCATTTATTTTAAAGTCTGGATTATCAATCACGCAAATGTATAATCATAACATCAGCTCGATATCTTAAAAAAAGTCAAATGCCCCTGGTGGTCTTCCCTGCATTACTTGATTCGGTAGCAGCAGTCTCTTCTTTCTGACATTGAAATGTCCAGTATATTTTGTAACCATACTGTGATCACAACAATGCAATCTCAAAGAGAAGATTGTTCCTTTATTTTCCAATCTTTTGAGATGGAAGGTTTTTGTTCATCCCAGCAGAGATACTAATTGCACCTACCTTTATAAATTCCATTCGAGCCACCCTCTTTCTCTCCACTGAGAGAGAATTCTTCCACGTGAGCCCCATTATCGGAGGTGAGGTAGACAAAGGTATCATCAGCAACCCCCATCCTATGCAGTGCGCCCATGATCTCGCCAACGCTCCAATCCAACTCCTCCACCGCCGCTCCGTAAACCCCATGTTGACTCCTGGCGTGGAAGTAAGGCTCGGCATAGAGCTCGGTGTGCGCCTGCAGGAAAGACATCACCAACAGGAACGGTTCATTCTTATGCTCCTCCAGGAAGTCTAGCGCATGCTGCGTGTGGCGCTGGGTGAGGTTGGTGTATGACAGCGGCTGTTCTACCACGTCGTGGTTCTCGACCACCACACAGTTCATTACAGCGATCAATTTGGGCATGATGAGGCAGAATAGGTAGAACGATGTGCTAGCAACTACAACAGCGACCAACGTCCTCCGTCTCACCATGCTGTACATGAAGAGAATGAACGTTGCAAGGGCAAGAACGACCATAGTGACAGCTACCTCTGTGTAGAAGTTTCTCCTCCATGCTTCAAAGACTGTTCCGTGGCCACAGTCCAGGATATTGGTGAGGGGCAGACCATAGAAGTAATCAAAACCCTGGCTATTCGGGTCTGAACATTCATTCTCTTTCTCGCACATGAATCCAAGATGCCACTTTCCTATCCAAATGAACGAAATGAAGAATTGCATGGGTCAAATTGTTTTTAGTACACCAAAAAGAACCAACAGCATACAATGTGCAAAAGGTGAAGTTTTTAACTTAGTGAATTATGTTCTTTCAAACTTCCAGTAACTATCCTGCAAGATAAACAATGAGTGTTTCTAACTTCTTTAAATTACCTAAGTCTCTTCAGTATTTTAAAACAAATTATTCATAATATAAATTTCATATCCCTATCACAGCAAGTGAGTCACCGAGGAGCGTATTGGTGAATCTACATGTATGGTAACCATTACAAATGAAGGGCCTCTTGGGTGGGTCTGGTGATTCTAGAGTAAAAGCTCTCTCTCAAAATATGGTAAAAACTCTAGTATCGCTCGAGGGTGATACGTTGATATATTTCATCAGATACATCAAAGCTTAATGTGATATCACCGAAAATGTGTCATTTCTGGGAATTATTTTTTATAGAATGACAACGAAATCATAACATTGCAATGAATGCTGCTGAAGAAACAAGTGAAAGAAAGTAACCAAGGAGCTTACTCGCAAAATTAAAAGGTAAGGTGATCACCAGAAATCATTCAAGAATTACAAACATGATCATTGTGAAAGAGGAACAAGATGATATTATTTATTTACCAATGAGGGCTGTAGAGTATCCAACATCTTTGGCTACTTCTGCAATGGTTGTTTCATTGGAGGGAAGTCCTGCCGGAGCACTGATGAACGAGATCACTCTCATGAGGTGAAAAGATGTCATACCTGTTCAAAATGAAGTGAGGTCATTTTTGTTCGAAATTGTTCTTCTAGACAATCCTCAAATTCACGGAATGCCACTTCAAAGCAACAGGCTTAAAGGACAAGTCCACCCCAACAAAAACTTGATTTGAATAAAAAGAAAAATTTAACAAGCATAACACTGAAAATTTCATCAAAATCAGATGTAGAATAAGAAAGTTATGGCATTTTAAAGTTTCGCTTATTTTCAACAAAATAGTTATGTGAACGAGCCAGTTACATCCAAATGAGAGAGCTGATGACATCACTCACTCACTATTTCTTTTGTATTTTATTATATGAAATATTTTTATTTTATCGTCATTGTCATATGAAATGAAGTTTCATTCCTCCCTGAACACGTGTAATTCCATTATTTTAACATTTTGTGCTTCAGGCAATGAGGTCCTAATCATCAAATTCGTAAAAATTGAATCATTGTATAATTCAAAAAATAAAAAAACAAAAGAAATAGTCAGTGAGTGACGTCATCGACTCTCTCATTTGGATGTAACTGGCTCGTTCATAACTATTTTGTTGAAAATAAGCGAAACTTTGAAATGTCATAACTTTCTTATTTTAATGCCGATTTTGATGAAATTTTCAGCATTGTGCTTGTCTGATTTTTCTCTATTGATTCAAATCAAAATTTTTCTGAGGTGGACTTGACCTTTAACAGCAGATAACAAAAAATTATACATCTAGGTATTCATTGTTTACTATTCAAAGGGAAACTAAAGCCACATTTGTGACACACATCTACATGTACATAACAAATGGTCAAAATAGCATCACATTTTACACCAAAACCATTACAAACTAGTACAAACCATCTTGAAATGACAAAATACAATACATTATTCACCATCAAATCATAGGTAAGTACCTAGTGATAAAAGGCAAACAGTGTACATCAAATGTTTGATACATAATAACATTTCCCATTTCATAATTTTATTTTAAGAATAAAAATGTGAAAAAGAATGATAGAGATGTAGACAGACATGAATAATCGTCATCAGCAAGCAAAAAATTAATTTTTCTATTTTGGGGGGCCTGTTATTTCTACAATCAACTCCCGTAAATCTGAAAAATTGGATTAGCTTTATCATTGCAGTAGAGGGGGATTTTCAAGGGGATTTTTTTTTTTTACTTTTCCAATTTTTTTATTTAAGTAGCAAAATCGTGCAAAGTCTCCGTAACTTTTTCCCTGGTCCCCAATAAATCTACACCTGATACAATCCTATACTTGTTTACGCATCTTACCACTTCTTATGGCGTATCTGCCCGTCATGAGAGCAGCTCGGCTAGGTGTGCAGATGGGATGAGCAATATGCTGCGTCAGTTTGGCGCCCTCTTTGGCCAGCTGATCGATGTTCGGGGTGTTTATGGTGGTGTTTCCAAAGCAACCAATATCTCCCATACCAACATCGTCCATAAGAAAGACGATGATGTTGGGCTTTCTTCTCTCCTCATTCTCATCTGCTGTTGCCATGACGGTGGTTGCCAGGAGCAACAGGATAACACGGCTAGGTCTAGGTAACATCACCATCTCCTGATAGCTTCCCGAGTATTAAAGACACCACTTTACTGCATCAGAACGGGAGATATCTGTTAAAATGAAAAATTACTTTCCGAGATCATGTATTTCCAGTCCAAGTTAGATAGCTAAGTTAGACATGTATGGATGTTGGTTGGCAATTTGAAATTACTGAGTGGGGTACCTAGCACAGTATCTTCACACCTTAACTGCTAACTTAAGCCAAGGGCCAGGTTAAAGTCAGTGCAGATCTATGAGAATCTAGCAAGTTTGATCTAGCAAGATTGATCTACACTACATGTACTTTTACTGTTCTTCCTGTTTGTTGTATAGTGAGTGATTGTATTACCGACCGGCCTTGTATTACCGAACGCGCGCATCATATGCGCCAGAAAATAATCAAATACGCTCAAACCTTTGCAACTTCCTTCCAAAGGAAACTTAAATAGAAAAATGATGAAAAATTATCAAAAACACAATTTCGAAGTCTTTATATCGTCAAAACAATAAAATATGGTCAAAATAGCTCATCAGTGACTTTGTTTTCCCAACTTTTCCCATAGAAAACACATGTTCGGTAATATGATACCTTTTCAAGTGACCAAAATATTTTACTTGCGAAGAGGGGTCCGATTGGAAGCTGATGTCGTAAAAATGAAAAACAATTTCGGCAAAATTTCTGCATGTTTATATTTTGTAGGTATTTGTGTATTTATGGTGAGTTTGGTGAATTTTATTGGAATAATGTGTTTGATATGATCTAATTCATGAAAAGTGTTCGGTAATACGATCCACTACCATACTTCTTACATTTATTAAGTAAATCATTAAAATATAAAAGCTTGGAGCTTTACTGTAATTCAGAACTAGATCTAACAAATTTCCATTCTGATTTCTAGGGGTGGTATTCTGGAACACAGTCCGAACTTTTGTTATAAATTTTGTCATTTCTCTCTGAGATGTGACATCGCTATGATTGTCACAAATCGGTATTCTACCGGTAGCTGAACTTTGTCTTTTTCCCTGTCATATCTCTCTAAGTTCTGAAGAACAATTTATAGATAAAAAATTATTGTTTAACAAATACTGAAATTTTGATTATAAATAATCATTATAATAATGATTATTCATAATCATGTATTCAACTTCAGTTTTTTTATCCATAAATTGTTCTTCAGAACGGCATTTTGTAAAATCGCTAATCGTACGTAGCTACGACCTACTAGTACTACGTCATAGCGAATCGGTTCAGACCTATTGTATTTGCTTTGTTGACAAACAGATCGAGGGATCTACACGAGATAGGTCCCGTAAGAAACCTTCAATTTTCAAAATCTTTATTGACCAATTTTTTAAACCTTCATGAGGCATAGGAAGGTGTAAAAAAATAAAATCACCATTTACCGGTACCGGTACGTGATTTTTATCATAAAAGATGGATTTTGTAGGGAAATCCATCTATGTTTTGGTCAGTCTCTCATGCGTCTATCATGGGAAGAGTGTCAAGACTCCATGATGAAGAAGTACGGTATATGTCAAAATATAAAAAAAAAACATCATCATGGAGTCCTCAAGACCACATCCAGCATCGCCTCGCCAGCGCAGCCTGCAACAAGCCGCCCGACCTGGCACGGGTGACAGCTTTCGACATTCCCGCACATCCATTCCGTCACAAGCAAGAGTCGAGTGGTGATAAATTGCATGACAAAGCTAGCCGTTATTACTAGTCTAGATTTCCCAATTTTCCTCATTTAATAATCATATCAATAAGGATAACATACCGAAAACTTTCAGGCAAGATCTCAGTTTCACTCTCAGTTCATCAATTAACAGTTAACTCAGTCTCAGTCTCGATCGACGGATGGATCTCTCACACCACACTGCCAGTGAAGGAAGTGTTATAACAAGGGTTCTCAAACTACGGCCCGCGCGGGCCGAATTCGGCCCTTGGAACTTCTCGATCCGGCCCGCGAGACTCTGCTGGGTTTTTTAAAATAATTTTTAAGTCACAATATGAAACAGCTCAATATGATTACATTGTGTATCCATGTTACACCTATTAAACCGTAATAATAGTAATGACAGTCAAAACATATGAAACTCTCATAAATTTCTTGGATTAAATGCTCCCAAAATAAGGGCAAGATTGCACAACAGAGCATCTAGGAACTCGACCGCAAGGGTCTTTGCACTTCGCGCACATTTTTTTTCTAAGTATCCACTTCACCATGTTCACCCTGGCCCTTTCAGGTTTACTTGGAGTCTAATCTGGCCCTTCAAAGAAAAAGTTTGAGAAACCCTGTGTTATAAGTAAACCAAAAAACCATACACGCTTTGTGATCTCCGGTACCGGTAAATTTTATGGCGTCAGCCACAGCTAGTTTGAAGGGGCCACGGCGTATCGGGCAAAATTTATAAAAAGTCTTGAGAGAGAAAAGCGAACGAGCAAGCAAAAATTTTGACATTTCTATTATCGAAATTGAACTATTTGTCCCGGGGGAGGGGGGGGGCGGAGGGGCAATCAAATGTATTGCTATGTACACATGCGTGACCAAATTATTTCCAAATAAGGCACCCCCTTAACCATTTTTTTTCTCTGTGTGCAAAACAAGTCCCTAAACAAGTTTTTTGCCGGCTTTATTTGTACAATTTTCTTTCTCTGTCATTATATTACAACAATCTACAAGAATACATTATAGTACTTTTTTTCTAATATATTAAGTATACTTTTCATACGATATTTATTATGCTTACCTATAATAAAATTGGGGGCGGCAATTAAGCACGTACACCACAGGGATCTCTACTACTATGTCAATGTCTGCCAATTACCTGTGCATTAATTGGCTTGAATTATAACGCACATTTACGTCAGTCACTAAAAAAAAGGAAGATCAAAACAGCCGCCCCCCCCGAAAGATTTCTGCCTAAATGAGACAGAAAATCGTGTACAACTCTTGAACGCACACACAGGTCACGGAGTGACCCTGAGTGAAAACAGCTGACTGTGTTACAACTTAGGGGTAATACATTTTCACTATAGGGGTGATCAAACTCACTGGAGGGACTTTAATTTACCTATAACAAAGAAATGTGTACTACAGTACTCTTGTTGAATGCTCTGATGAAAATTATATGAGTTTCATATTCATTTGAACGGGAGGACAAGATTATTGTATATATCGAGTGCATTATGCATAAATCATACTACCATTGCGACCCCTGCCTGGCCGATGGTTCAGGCATGACGATCCTGAGTGACGTCACCGATAGAGACCTCAAATGCCAGGAGAGCCTATTCGACAACTAACTTCATCTAAAAAACACGTATTGAAGATAACATCCAATGGGGAAATGGCTTTCATTTTCACGAAATATACATTCCATTCTTCAATAAATCTTTAACCCCGTCGTTAACTGCCCATTCATTCTCGAGCAATGGGGGAATGAATACAGAGTGTCTCAAAGTTTGTGTGAAAAAGGTGCATTTTCCATAGAACTTCTGCCAAAAAGCAATGCGTAAGGGAAAGATTAGCCCCAAAACACGAATAGATGAGTTAATCAAATGGGATGAATCATAAAAATCAGTGAAATATAGTTTCTCCTGTACTCATTACTGAATACCCCGACTTGATACGATTAATTTTTCCCCCTCTCCATCAACTTTTAAGAAAAAGGGTGCATATTTTCATAAAAATATCATGTGTTATATCGACGGACGCCCGTGCGTACGAGCAGGAGGAAGTCAAATGTCTCGTATTTTTCATAATATTCCCAAATATTATATATTGCATGTGTCCCGCTAACCTATTTTTTGGGGGGGAGGGAGGGGGGGGGGGACTTTTCCCCCTGTCCATCCCTAGTCTACCCCCATGTGATTTGGAAACCGTTTGAACTAATGTTTGAGCTATAAAAATAAATATGTTTTCTTTCCTATTACAACACCCTGTTGATTTCTTAAATATAATATCAGTTCCACTTTATTTTGAAACCGTGCATGTGAACTGCATGGTGCACAGGTGGGGAGGGGTGGAGCTTGATGGGACCATAGGGCCCCGATTGTATCACAACCATTAGAAATAGAGAAAAGGGGGAAAAGGTGAAAGGAATTAAATATGCATTTTTCTACACCGGACGTCAAAATCTATCACAAACAGTTTTGTATCCGAAAAGAAGGTCTGTAATTTGGGGTAATTTGTTACTCGCCTACATGTCTGGCACCCTGATTTGCCCCCTCACTGCCCCGTACTTAAAAGTAAAATAATGATTTTCAATAACCTAGCTGCATGTTGTGCTTTTGTTTTGTCTTATTTAAAAAAAAAGCCCTTTTCAATGAATGTTTGTGAGATACTTTAGCTCAAAATGTGGAATTTTGTATCCGGGAGGGGGCACTTCTTTTAACGAGTGGATATATCACGCCTGACCAAAAAAAACAAACTTAAAAAGGATCTTTCAAGATAGTGCACGACGTACCGTAATGGGTGTCAAAACCCCGGTCAAAACACTAAAAATAATGAAAAAATATAAGGGTCATGATATATTTCGCTAGGAAAATATATGTTTACTGTCCTATTTGGGAGGGTATAAAAGTGAACCCCCCCCGCCTGGATGACCGTTGGTAGTAGCTAGGGCCTATTATTTTACAAACAAAACTCTAATCAATTATACAAATTTTTCTTTATGATATTGGATATAGGCCTATATCGAAATTATGCCGGGTCCATGATTTTAAAAACAAATTCCAATTGGGTTTCTAGAAATATATAATGCACAATATCCAAGTCACTGCTCCAATAGAGCCTACTATCTTATTAAGGTTGCAAATTTTGATGTTACTGTTGGTTTGGATATCATGGAAGAAGTTTTGTGAAAACATATGTTTTCTGAATAAAAAAAAACACAATATACATGTAGTTGAAATCAGCAGAAAATAGCATTCACGCTGCTGCATGCACTGTATATGTTTATATAGACACTGAAAATAATGTTTTAGGGACACCATACGTTACCTCATCAGAATTATAATCTGTCGTCTACTTTGGCGTTTTAGAGAAAGCAGGAAGGAAAAATGAGTAGTGGAACTGGGATTTTGAGTTTCTTAGATCCGGATTTATCATGCTATGTTGATGCTCTTCATCAGCCAGATGCTGACCTCGGTGTTCTTGGAGGAACAATTCGAGTTGTCGAACCTAAATGCGGGTGAGTGAAAATACATTTTTATAGTATTACATGTTCCCATATCTTGCTATTCGTGTAAGTGAATGGTTATCTTATTTTTAGCGCACTCAAAATTTCCCGAAATTTAAAAAAGGTCCGTCAGTTGTGCCAATTCTAACTTTGTTATGCCGCACAAAATACATACTTTCAGACAGAAAACTCCCATTCTGTTTAAAAAAATAGGTGAATCCTGGATCTGGATCAGGTTGACCAGATTGAAATCACAAAATGAAATACGGGACAATCGACAAAAAGCACTCCTAGTACCAATGAGGTCCAAACATTACATGTATGGACCTCATAGGCGACATCAGTGCTAAAATTGGGTTAGAGATTTATGTGGATCTAAATTTATTGTAATTTCAACAAAAGTACTAGCTAAATTTGAGGCTTTTGTTGAAATTTTGCTTTAATGATACATTTATGCTTCAATAAGTAAAAAAAATTGAAAGAAATGAAGGGGAACTTACATTTTGACGACTTTTTCCTGATTTTCTTGGCAGTTGTCCTTCACTTCTGACTCTCGATCGGACCTGATATGCAGATCACGTATACACGTTCTCGTCAGGTGATCGGTCGGTTATTCTTTTCGCCAGATGTTGATAATTATATATTTCATAACGCAGCGTTCATCGCAAATTTAGCTGAAAGAGATTGAAGTTGAACAGCGCAAGCTTCAATTTATTCAGAAATAACGTTTGATTGCACAAGTTTCGCCTCGGACATTTAGGATCATTTGGTCCCATATTGGCGTAACTACGGAGGGGGGGGGGGTGTCCCTACCACCGTCCACACCGGGCGTCCACAAGCCAGCAATTATCTTTTTTCTCTCTTTTTTTAACCAAAATGCTTCCCCCCAGAAAAAAAGAACCAGGGTTAAAGAGAAAGACAATTATGATAGAGGAACACAAAATACTTTATTTTTTCAGCTTTTAATGCATCGACTTATAATCAAATATTAAATGGAGCTTAGAACATTTTTTTAAAAAGTCAATTAATAAAAATATTCCGCTCTTCGGGATTTGAGCTTTCATGAAATATTAATCTTTTTCATGATTACCGAAAATACCTCAAATGTCCAAAAAAAATTATCGGTGTATTAGCTGATACCTTGCGCCCGCCTTAATTATTTTAATGTTGAGATACTTTGCTTTAATTTAATGAATTCCTAAAAGCATTAATTCTCAGATCATTTGTCGCAATCGAATGATTCGATTGGTAAGCTGGTTGTATAATTATTATGATTCATGAATTGTTTAAAATGTGTCTCTCTATCAGTTTTGAATATTTAAAAAAATGTCAGCTCGTGCTTTTTGCTCGCAATATTTTGATTAGTAAGAAATTCTTGTGTATGCGAGTTTGATACATAAATAACTAGAGAGAGGGGGGGGGGGTGTCCCTCAGCTACTTGTCCTTGCTTATTCCATATTTTTTTATTATGCTCGTGTTGTGAGTATTTCAAAGTCTTTTCTTTTTCTCACCCTTTTTATTGTCTCGGAGCTTCCCTCTATTTCTTTGCTACGATGTATAGCCCATCTTACTTGTTTCATTTTTTTATGTTCTCATTTCAATGAAAACATTATTAAACTGACGTAGAAGACTTTATTACGAAATTTTGACATTGTTTTGTTTCATTTGTTTGGCTTTCTTTTTTTCTTCTCCTCATCTTCTTTTTCTTCTTACTTTTTCCCTTTCCTTATTTTCTCTTCAGTATTTCATTCAGGTATCCGCCAATTTATACAACACCAAGCATATAGAGGCGGATAATCAGTGAGGGAGCATGACGGTGTGCCGCTCTAAAAAAAGGAGGAATATTGGAAGAAAAAAAAAGAAGGGATGGGGAAAAAATAAAGAAAAAAAAAGATGATGATGGCAATGACGATGATGAAAATTATCTTGGTGATGATGATGGTTGTGGTGATGATGATGGTGATGCTAATGATAGTGGTGATGATGATGATGACGAGATGTAATTTTGTTATGTTGTCTTTGAAAAAATTAAGTAGTGCAAAGTTGAATTCATTTAAAGTTTATTATGAAAATAGCAGAAAAAAAATTGGTATGCGTTCGAGGAAAATCCATCCCCCACCAATCTTTTTCAAAGGTAAGATTTTTTTTTTGCCCGGGGGGGGGGGGACATTTCCATTCAGGAGTGGATACCATGCGCGACCATGGGGTCTCAAAAAGCACCCTAAACACGTAATTTCCATATTCTGAAAATGCACCCCTTAACAAGTATTGGCGTGTGAAACCCTACCCTTAACAAGTATTGGAAACAAAACGATACTCTTGGCAAATATTCCCTGAAATGAACCCCTAAACAAGTACAGGAATGTTTTATTGTTACGGGTCCTTCGATCGGTCGTCGGCTTTACCTTATTTGGTTTAGTACGACCCCACCTTCTACACCTCGCGCAAATCGGACTCTAAACACGAAGTGTTGGAGCAAAAAGGACATCCTTTATAAAACATTTTGATTTTGTTTTATCATCCCCGCAAATTAGACCCTAAACACGACGGTTTTCCTAGCGAATTAATAGATACCCTTTTTTCGTTATTTTTGTGTTTTTGACACCCTTATCACGTTACGTAGGTAACGTGCCCTATCCTTTTTACGTTTTTTTTTGGTCGCGCATGGTATCCACTCGTCAATGTAAGTGCCCCCCCCCCGGGTTTTTTTGTGACGGCGTAGGCCTTTGCAAGCAGCTATTATTATGGTAAAAAAGTAAATGAAATGTCAAGAAATACATGATAATGATTTTTATGGTACATTTTAGTAGGCCTATATCAATTCATACTTGTTATCAAAAAGAAAAAAGTGGGTCGTTACGGACCATTAAAAATGGGAAATTTGGGCATTTTATATTTAGGATAGAGCAACTGCTCGTTATAGACGTCACAATAAATCAAGCATTCTAAATTCTATCAACTCCATTTTTTGTCAAATAACACCTTCATCGATATTTTGAAATGATTTTTCTCATATTTTCATCATCTTTTTATCAGGGTGAAATTCCCCTTTAATTTACAAAACAGATTCGCAAACAATATCAAGAGTAGTGGGAGGCAAGGGTGGAAATCTAAGGTAGGGGACCAGGGGCTGGAAAACAGGCAAAAAAAACAAAAACAAACTAACAAAAAAAAACAAAAAGGAAGGTTTATCACCCCCAAAAGAAGGTCGTCTCGTCCAAAATACATGTTTTACTTCGATTTAAATGATGTAGGCCTATTTCTTTCCATCATATAGTAGGGGGACATTTGATAATGTGCCCCTACTATTTTGGGTTAGGGGGAAGTGTCCCCCTGGGATTTGCGCCCATGTGGGTGGGGGGTGCTGCACCTCCTTTCGGAATCATTATGGAACAGTGTGAATAGTCGCTGTGATTTCGATCTCATACCTATAAAAAAAATAGAACAAAAGAACGCCTTGACCACAGGCCAAAATGCCTAACAATTTTTCCGCGGCATTAACAACTCTCGTAAGGGGCGCTCCATTTATAAATAGAGTTGCATGTGTAGCTGTCTATGGCAACAGAATCCATCGCAGAATTGAAGCCAGAAGCGTGGGAATTTGGCAGAAAATTCAAGAAAAGAACCGGTGAGTACCGATTTAAGAGTAATTATATATTCATTAACATTTATTGAATCATAACAATAAAGATTTTTTACGGAAAGAAAGCTTAGTTCCAAGCTAGGGCTGCCCAAATGCGCGTGAGTGGAGTCTCAGTTTCTTAACACGGGTAAGTATTGCGGTGTCGCCTAGAGTGGACAAAAAGATCAACAAAGAAAGAAGGCTACATAGTGTTAGACTTTAGTCTTGAGGACTCCATGATGATGTCTTAATCAAAAAATTGACATATACTTGTCAATATGTCAATTTTTTAAGACATCATCATGGAGTCCTTAAGACTAGTTAGACTTGTGAAAAAATATAAAGAATTGGAAGGGAGGGTGGACAGAAGAATGAAGGAGATAAAAAAAGACGAAAGAAAAGAGATGAATTGAGAAGAAAAAATGAAGGGGAAAAAGAATAAAAGAAGGATGAAAGAAAGAATAAAACTAGAGAAAAAAGGTTTTCGCCATTTTTTGAATTGAATAAAGAAAAAATGAAGAAGAAAGGAAGGGAAGATGAATGTGTGAAAGACAAAATTAAGGAGAGAAAGAAAAAAAAGTAAGAAAAAAGGAGGAGGAAAGAAATATGTTTTCTTCATTCTAGGAAGGAAGGAAGGAGATGAAGAAAAAAGAAAAAAAATATCTATCACAAACATGACAAATGAAGATAGAAGAAAGTCATATATTGTAGCTATAAAAGAGAGGGTTTAATTGGAAGGTCCACACGAAAAGGCATATTTTAAGCCGTAGCTTGAATAATTATAAAGCAATAAATACTGTCTCGACTTCTTTACTTTGAAATGTTTAACAGATATTTTTTAAATATTCTTGAAGCTTATGTTCTATATAAACTTCCATAAAGTTATGAAATTTATGACCAACATTTATGATCATTGTCATTTTTAGCATTGTTTCTGTAAATAGTATTTTTCCACTGCCTAAGTATTGATTTCACACATTTTTATAGTATGTTTATTGTTGCCAGGCTACTTTACCTACATGTACTTGGCATGCTAGTATCTGTGCAAGTCTCTCTTTTTGCTTGACTTGGTTACTTTTCTATACAATATACTCTTCAGTCTTCATCAGGGGGGGGGGTCACTTCCATTGGTGAGTGGATACCATGCATGAACTTGGGATTTCAAAAAGCACCTTAATCATGTATATTCCATGTTCTGAAAAATGCACCCCTTAACTAGTATTGATGTGTGAAGTCCTACCCTTAAACAGTTAAACAGTATTGGAAATAATATCTATCCTTTACAAGTATTCCCTTACTTTGACGTCCTAAACCTGTACAGCGATAATGAATGAATGTGTACCGCCCGGCCCATCTCCAGCAGGACCCTAAACATGTAGATTTAGTGTTGGTGCAAAAGAATAGAGCCTACTCCTTAATAAAATATATTATAATCTTTTATACCCTCGCAAATTGGACACATAGCTTTCCTAGGGAAATACCCTTTATTCATTATTTTAGTGTTTTTGACACCCTTATTACATTACGTACGTAACATTTTGAAAAAGAGATCTTTTTTACGTGTTTCTTTGGTTGCGCATGGTATCCACTCATCAATGGAAGTGCATGATATTCCTGGTGTAAAAACAAGATGACATAGAAAGCTCATGTTCGCCAGCAATCAATATTAAGATTTTGCACATTTTTTTTTTGCTTTTAATACATTCTTCTTGTTGTCTATATAACAGAGTCAATGGTACGTTATATACTATTTTTCTTATTTCTCATTTTTTTAATGATTTTAGGAGGATCACCCAAAACCCAAGGAACAGCTGTGACAGGTTCAAAGTTACCATACCTTATGGTGGAAACTCACTAACATGTAAGCTCTCTTACAACCTTTTTATCTTCTCCTCAGCTGCATTCATACAGAACTGTTTGATTTTCAACTTTCTTGATTCTTTTCCATTGCCCTCTCTCCTTTTTTAAGATGTGTTGTGTTGAAGCAATCTTACAGGGCTTAAAATTGAATTTCAAAGGGACAAGGCCATTTTTTTAAAGGGCATTTTAAAGGTCAAGTCCACCCCACAAAAATGTTGATTCAAATAAATAGACAAAAATCAAACTAGCAAAATGCTGAAAATTTCATTAAAATCGGATGTAAAATAAGAAATTGATGACATTTTAAAATTTCGCTTATTTTTCACAAAACAGTGATATGCACAACTATGTGAGTCAGTCAATGATGTCCATCACTCACTATTTCTGTTGTTTTTTGTTGTTTGAATTCTACAATCTTTCATTTTTCATAGATTTGACAATAAGGATGAACTTGACTGAACCATATAGTATTAAACAATGCTAATTCCACATGTTCAGAGAGGAATTAATCATTTTATCACTTGACAATGAGGAGAAAATTAGAATATTTCATAATTCATATATGGCCATTATAAAACAATATCGTTTGTAAATTGGACTTATCAATGGGATGCATGCACTGGATTATGCAGGGCATCAAGGCCAAATTAAAAAAAAGGGAATATTAATTTTGCTTTAAGTCTACCAGTATTTGGAAGGGCATCTAGGTAATTTCTGAGAGCATCAGAGGCCACGACCTTCGATGGCCTTGGATTGATCAATGGTCTTATATATTGATTTGACACATCATTTAAATTAATTTAAAATTAATTTGATTTTAGCATATTTTACAGGAAATATTGAAGAGAAATCTGTTCTTGAATACATGATTGCTGATTGCATATGTGTATGGTTAAGGATGAGAGTTTTCAAAGAGACTACAGTCAGAACGCTGACAATTTAATATTTATTTTCAGGTTATTATTATTATATGTTTTGGCATCACCTGTGCCTGGGAGGCGAAAAGCAAACTGAATCGCTATGACCCACAGGTCTCTCCTCCCGATATAACTGATTGGGGGTGCAGGTGGACCACTACACCGCGCCGGGGTTTCCCCCTACTCGTATACAAATAGTGCAGTGGGTTCTTAATGAGATTACTTATCAATGAAAATTGTTGGATTGGTGTCAAGGAGATGAGGAAAAACATTTTTTTTTTATAATCTACAAGAAGGTGTCTTTTGTCAACAATGCCGTTCTTTTGTAAGCCTCAAGTCCGCCGATTGAATGAATACACTTCTTTCAAATGGTGATTTGGTGAATTTATCTAAGGGAGCGGGGAACATTTCATGAAATAAGTAATTTTTGCTTAAATTTTGCCCTGAGCCAATCAGAATGGAAGATTTTTACTAGCTTATAACAAGTACATGTAATCAAGAAAATTGTTATTTGCATCATGATTTGTAGATTTGACTAATGTGTACCTTTCAGTTACTCTCAATTGTAATTCTTTTCTTATTATTGTTTTGCAGGGCAAGTGATCTTTGATAGTTTACACCCATCCCTCCCGCCTGATTTCATCTTTGATGCTCATGACCGAACTTTTGCTCCAGAACTTGACCAGCTCAAGGTATTAAAGTATTGCCATATAAGTACTATTACTACTACTACTACTACTACTACTACTACTACTACTACTACTACTACTACTACTACTACTACTACTACTACTACTACTACTACTACTACTACTACTACTACTACTTCTACTAGCGTTGGAGCGTTGGAGCGTTGTGGCCCAGTGGATTAGTCTCCGGACTTTGAAACAGAGGGTCGTGGGTTCAAATCCCAGCCATGGCGTAATTTCCTTCAGCAAGAAATTCATCCACTGTGTGCTGCACTCGACCCAGGTGATGTAAATGGGTACCGGCAGGAAGTAATTCCTCAAAAAGCTGTGTGCGCCTTAATCGGTTGCCTAGCTTAGCCGGGGTAATAATAATAGCAGTGCCTTTTTAAAGCGCCATGAGCACCGAAAGGTGGACCTGTGCGCTATATAAGTAGCCACCATTATTATTATTATTATTACTACTACTACTACTACTACTACTACTACTACTACTACTACTACTACTACTACTACTACTACTACTACTACTTTTACTACTACTACTACTACTACTACTACTACTACTACTACTACCACCACCACCACCACCACCACTACTACTAGTAATACTACTGCTATTATTGTACTACTAGTACTATTAGGAATACTACTACTACTACTACTACTACTTCTACTACTACGTCTACTACTACATCTATGTCTACTACTACTGCTACGTCTACTACTACTGCTACGTCTACTACTACTGCTACGTCTTCTACTACTACTAGAGCAAAATACTTAGATGGTTTATGAATGAGTAAATTGGTATTGGGATATTAAAAGGATATGGGCTTTCATGGTATTTTACTGTCAATGTGCAGATGTTGAATAGATTGACAGTCAATAGATGTGCTGTCATCTATTTCTCATTATTATTTCATTATTTAATCATATCAGTAATAGAGTACTTTCACCTCCTGCCCTTGCCACATTTGCATCCTTTGTGTAATTCCATTTTTCCTCTCCATCCTTGCAGTGCTTGGTGAATTGGGACCACACCGAACCAAAGTCTTTAGTGTTTGCATTGAGAGAGCTACTTTCCCAGTACAAGACATATCAAGAAAATCTACTTTGCAGCAATGCCAGGCTTCAATTTGAATATGTTTCATTGATTGAAACCACCCAGTTTACAGATATCGAAGTACACCAAATCCAGAAATCATCCTATGTAAGTTGAAATTAAAAAAAAATTAAATGCCACTACTTAACATCATATCTACTAGGTTTTCAGGCTGGTTATTTTTTTATTTATATGTTCCTTCATTCAAAATTTAGTGATTTGGTTTTGGAAATATTAAACTTAGAAATTAATAATTCTTTGTCCTTGTGAAACGACACAGCAGATCGTCCTAAGATTCCAAGCTGGCAAATAATTGCAAATATTGTGTTTGTCCAGGGTCACATACGAAACTGCTTTTTTGATTCACTGATTATCATCAAAGACTGCTTTAACTACTGAAGGTTTCCATGGTGAGAAGAATAGTGTAGTATGTTTCACAGTACACCATGTATCTTTCTTGGGCAAGTGTTGGTCCTGAAAGGAACCACCCAAACTCGATGTTTGTGTACTTGTCGTCTTCTGGAGAATGAGCCAATCAGAGACATGTACCCTGCAAGGCACCGTGCATATGGCATCTTGACAGAGTATAAAAGTCCTGCTTTTACAAGCTTTGTTCTTTCTCCTGAAGACCTGCTTTGCCATGAAGGGCTTTTTGACAATAGATTTTCTATGTTCCAGAAAGCGTCTGTTTAGTCTTATGCCTATTGTTTCTTGCACACTCATGCACTTAACAAATTAGAATTATGACTGTCAAGCTCAGAAACTTAGCTTCTCCAGTCATGGGTGGAAATCCCAGGGGGGCAGGACAGGGGGGACACGTCCTTCTACCATTTGTGGTAATTGTGGTCTTTTATAATCCTGCCCCCCCCCCATTTGACCACGACATTCCCTTGTAAAAAGCGACTTTGAAAAATCTATTAGAGCACAAACATAATTCCTTATTTTGTATGGAAATACAATTAAGAACGTTTGACAGTTATAGGGGAATCCAGCCTTAGCCATAAAATGTTGTGCTGGGAAGGAGAAAAATAAATTAAACAGAATGGTGAAAGTTTGAAAGAAATCGGACAAGCAATAAGAAAGTTATAGCTGCTTTAAAATTGAGATCACTAATAGTAATACTCTGTAGATTTCAAGTTGGCATCTGAGTAAGTAAATTATGACAAGGGGCAGGACAACTTTCCCATAGGCCATGTACTTTATTATCACAGATTTGTGGTTTTCTCTTAAGTACCCATTCCCCTGGGGAATAAAAATTTGAAATAAAACTTTTGGGGAAAATGACATTTTAGCCATAATATGTATTGGAGTACATGGAAGAGTAGTCCTTGCCTTACATCGCTATGACATCCATGTGCGGCCAATTTGAAGTCTCCATGGGTATAGTGATTACCAATATTTACAACTTTTAAAAATTCATAACTTTCTTGTTGTTTGTCCAATATTGTTCAAACTTTCACCTATCAACTTGTCTGATTTTTCTTTTCCTTATAAAAACAAGTATTATTTGGGTTGGATTCCCCTTTAATGTGAAATCCATGTCATTATCACCAAACTTTGCATATAGATACTTTAGCAACTGAATATTCCAAATTTGCCAAAAAATAGCATGGGTCAATCTGCTTGATTTTTTGCTATAAAGCTTCAAGGTTCACCCAAATGGAAGATTTGCACATTCAAAAGAATTTGGCATTTTTAGCCCTCACAAGATCACTACAATGAGTTCAAACCTCTATAACTCAGTCAAAATCCATGAAAATAATTTAATCGAATTTTGCATTATAGTTAATTATTGTATGTTTAAGATGGAGAATCTATTTATATTTCTATTTGTGTGCTCTTTTAAGTTTAACAGCACTGTCAGTTCTTAAAAATTATGCGAAAGATAGCAAAAACCCAATTTCAAAAATGTTAGATTTCAATAACAAACTTGAGAAGTATAATAAATGCTGCACTTTATTAAAAACCCCGTCATTGTCACCAGACTTTACAACGTTGTAGAGGAAGGTATACCTAAGAGGTGCAAACATTGAAAAATAGGGGTTCGTGTGCTTGCTTTCAAAATATCAGCACTTTTATTAGAACAAATGTGTTTTTTAAAACACCAAAAACACACCGAATGCTGTGTATCTGTGTGAGGAAAATTTCCAAACCACTCTGCCATTTATTCAAACTTTGGGTCAATACTTTGCAGCACTACAGAGTAAAGTATTTTGAAATTGTGGAGGTATTTTTCAAAAATGGTCCATGGAATAATTCCAGTTTATTTGCTTCATAAAATAACACATTGAATCTGCTGTGAGAGTGCAGATAATGAGAAAAATCAGCTCATACCTACATAAACAGCTGATTAATCACCTGTCCATCCAGATCATAATGCGCACAAACATAACTGTGGAATGTCCCTAAGTAGACGCCCATTAACTCTTCATGCGTTCACTTGTAAACTCCCTGTGTGTTGCATTATTTTAGCGTGATCCCCTCTACGCAGTATAATACTCTGTTATTTAGAGTGCCGTAACTTTTTATCTGATCATTTTGAAAGAAAATGTTGTGTAGCAAACTTGTAGAGTGTTTCCTGGGCTTTCTTATCGTATATAAATTTATTGGATAAATTATGGAAAAATGTATAGTAATTTACATTTTCTAAATGCTTTCTCCTAATACTTCCAACAAAATTCGTGCCATGAGTCACAGACTCCTAACAATAAACCTGGCCATGGTATTGTTTGTGAGAAGGGTTTTTATTGATTTTCTCCTCTCCTTTTTCAATGAACTTCCTGGCTGTGATCAGGATGTATTGATTTTTTGGGAAAACTCAACGATTCTGTAATTTGTAAACTGCGATAATCCGTCGAACGCTAAACTAATGTCGCACGCGCGATTGATCGATTGCTACACATGTACGGTATACACAAACGCCAGGCTATACATTGTAGCTAGTCACGCTCCGGGGCATGCAATTGTTCCAAAAACAATGGGACAGGGGACGTCTATGGGAAATGTGTGGTTGTGCAAAAATGCGAACGAAACACGCCTACGGATGTGCAATAATGCGAACGTAACGCATGAAGAGTTAAAGTGTGTTTCACATTTTTTTTTTTAATTCAGGCAAGAGATTCAGTTGTCAATTTCCTGATCAAGTTGCCAGTGGACTTCAAGGACATTCCAGCGTATCTCATTAAGGTATGATGATCTCAATATTGTTTTTGTTTGCTCTGTCAAATGAATAATAATAATAATGATAATAATAACAGCATATTTGCCCAGGGTAGCCACTTCTGTTCCAAAAACTGTTCTCCTAGCAGACCCTGCCATTATTATTACCCTGGCTTTAGCACGGCTACCTTGATCGGGCATTCAAGGAATTTCTTCTAACCGGGTACCCATTCACCTGGGTCAAGTGCAGCACAATGTGGATAAATTTCTTGCCGAAAGAAATTACGCCATGGCTGGGATTTGAACCAACGACCCTCTGTTTTGAAGGCCGGAGACTAATCCGCTGGGCCACAACGCTCAAAAACACGCTGCCTTTGAGACTTTGGTTCATAAATAGTTCATTTTAATACCATACAGACTAATTGTTATTTGACCAAATGGATATGAGACAGAATGGGTGTAGCCTCCTTAGAAGGTAAATGGTTGGTAGACAAACTGGTTATAGAGGAATTAGGATTATGTCATATGGGATAAGACCAAATAGAAATTAAGACAATGTGGATGTAATTCAATTAGCAATTTACCTATTTATCACAATTGCCTTGTGATGTAATCCTTGTTCAATCAATCTGACATTGGTTTTGTTACACCTGATTCCCTTTATCATTTTGATTCCATGTAGATTGATTTCTAGGTATGCAATATTATCGATATTATGAAGTTTTCATCTATTTTAACAAAGAATTTTACAAATATTTAACTTTAAATGTTCTGGAAATTTTGAAAATGCTATCTAACTGGTTTAGAAATAAAGTGCGGTACATTTTTAGCAAATTAACAAAACAACAAAACAATTAGGAAGAAAATCTCATGTATATATATATATATATATATGTATATATATATATGCAAGATATTCACTGTTTCCTTTTGCATGTTATCAGTGCCTTTAAAGGCAGTATGAAGTGATTTATGAATGAAATTATTGTGATGATTACGTGACGTTGATTCTATTGTTTTATGTTTTTCTTCTTTTTTTGTCCTCTAGGACAATCCAGGGAATGATATAGCCATTCTTTTAGTAAGTTTCCAAGGAATTGATGGTAACAAGGTATCTCCTCAACTCTTCCTTTCACCGAGGGTAGAAAGGTAAGTACAGTGAAATCTATTCCATTTAACTGCTTCAAAGTGGTACACTGTTAGTTAGTTTCCATGGTTTTGATGATAACAAGGTTTCTCCTCAACTCTTTCTTTCACCAAGGGTAGTAGAAAGGTAAATACAGTGAAATCTATATAGTCAAAACTTCTTCAAAGCGGTACTCTCTTCGTTAGTTTCCAAGGTTTTGATGATAACAAGGTGTCTCCTCAGATCTTCCTTTCACCAAGGGTAGAAAGGTAAATACAGTGAAATCTATTCTATCAATATTGCTTTCACTGTGACCACTAATGTTACTATCCAGGATCTCTTAAGGCCACCCCACAGCTTACGATTGGTCTGCGACCCGATTTTGGAATAAAACGTAATAGAATTTGATGCTGTAATAGAGACATGGAATATCTTACTGTGTAATGTTCTAAATCTTTGTACAAATTTTTTTTTTAGATCTGTGACTATGCTATCATCGCTATTAGAATAAGAGCGAATTTAGTATATAGCCGTAATGACCTCATAGCAATCATACCATTGGCTACAATTTGAACCTAATTTGGCCTTTGGTTGAAACTTATGTTGTAGGCAAATCACAGACCAGTAGTCAGTTCTTTATAACGTATTTACAACAGACATTTATTAGGCTAGCTGCACAACAGAATCACTGCTTCATCGTCTTGGTAGCAGCCAAAGCTTTCTCGGTACAAGTGGACACATGTAATAACATAGTATAGTCTACGCTTGCAGACCTTTCTTAGTTATCACCACAGCCTTTACTCCAAAATAAAGGCTTGCAATTATCAAAAATTAATAATTGTATTCTTTCAGTTAATTTGAGCCTTAAAAAAAGGTACTTTTCATTCACATTTTTAGAAATGAGCAAAATGCAATTTGTTCCAAAATCAGATCATGGACCAGTCGTAAGGTATTCAATGGCTTTTATACTCCATTCCCTCCATCATGAATTGCAACAGGCTCAAATTCATGATGGTAATCTCAGAGTAAAATGGCCTTTTAACACAAAGCTTAGTGCTCGATCATGAATCCTGAAGAAAATTGTACCTATGTCGTATACCACCCAAGGCAGATCATGCCCCCGTCTTTCAAAAATTGTGATTGATCCAATCAACTACAACTATGGAAAGCCAGCAACGTCAACATCTATTATGCATGTTTGTTCAGAATATTTTCAAGACATGCAGCCAATTCATAAATTCAAAGTTTTCTTGAAAATTCAGTGTGTTTGTCTTTGTTTAGAAAGGACATTGTACAAATTTCATGAGGAAAAACATATTTTTTTTTTCTGACTTATGATTCATGATTTTCATACAGATCGAGCATACTGATCTTATGATTTTCATTACAGATCGAGCATACTGATCTTAAACAAATAGGAGTAATGCCGAAAATTTGTTAAACAAATTATAATCTCCTCCTATAAAAGCCTCTTAATTTACTGTTATGACATTGATGGATTTCCATATACTTGAAGTTGATTGGATCTATCATATCTCTTTTTAAGACGGGGCCCTGGCATGATGCGGTCTTGTTTATACGATCACTGGCATCCTACAATGATCTCCAACTGAATGTAGATGGGTCATTAAACTACAAGCTTTTTTATTACTATTACATTGAAAAGGGGAAACCTTAGATAAGGGCTGCATACTAGCATCCTTTGAATATAGTCAGGACAGAGTTTCCGTTTCTCTTGATTGCTCTGTTGAAGTCTGTATAATTAGCATATGAAAAAGTAGTGATACACCTTTTCGAGATTTGCAGTTAAAGGTCCACCTCAGAAAAATGATGATTTGAATTAATAGAGAAAAATCAAACAAGCACAATGCTGAAAATTTCATCAAAATTGGATGTAAAATAAGAAAGTTATGACATTTCAAAGTTTTGCTTATTTTCAACAAAATAGTTATATGAACGAGCCAGTTACATCCAAATGAGAGAGTCAATTAGGTCACTCACTCACTTTTTCTTTTGTTTTTTATTGTTTGAATTATACAATATTTCAATTTTTAATACTTTGACGATTAGGACCTCCTTGCCTGAAGCACAAAATGTTAAAATAATGGAATTCCACGTGTTCAGGGAGGAATGAAACTTCATTTGACATGACAATGACGAGAAAATAAAAAATTTTCATATAATAAGATACAAAAGAAATAGTGAGTGAGTGATGTCATCAACTCTGTCATTTGGATGTAACTGGCTCGTTCATATAACTATTTTGTTGAAAATAACCGAAACTTTAAAATGCCATAACTTTCTTATTTTACATCCGATTTTGATGAAATTTCCAGTGTTATGCTTGTTAAATTTTTCTCTTTTTATTCAAATCAAGTTTTTGTTGGGGTGGACTTGTCCTTTAATATTGACTCATAGAGAACAAAATTTGGTAAAAGCTTCTTTTTTCCTATCCTGTGTATGATTTGCTGTATTAGTGTATTAGGATTTATATGACAAAATTTTTAAAGTTGTGTTTGTTTGTTTTTTCTCTCTCTTGTTGATTTGATTAGAGCATTGGGAGGAACAGCAAGTCTTAGAATTCCGGCTTTCTCAAATCGGAACCACCTGACTGATTATACAGGACACATCCTAGAACTCTTACAAAACCTGGTGAGTTTGCTTCTCTTTGCCTTATAATAAGTAGATATCCTTAACAAACTTAAAGGTCAAGTCCACCCAGGAAAATGCTGACTTGAATGCATAAAGGAAAATTAAAGTAACATAGTGCTGAAAATTTTATCAAAATCGGATGTAAAATAAGAAGTTATGACATTTTAAAGTTTCGCTTATTTTTCACAAAACAGTGTTATGCACAACTAGGTGAGTCAGTCGATGATGTCCATCACTCACTATTTCTTTTGTTTTTTTATGTTTATAGATTTGACAATAAGGACCAACTTGACTAAACCATTAACAAATGCCAATTCCACATGTTCAGGGAGGAATTCATTTAAAATGCTTTTAAATGAATTTGGCAAACCAACCCCTTACAAAATTTTCAGAGACAACCTTTCTAAATTGGCAGTGACATCATCTTTCGTAATATACTACTCAAAAAATAACGTCCAATGGGAAAATCAGATTCCTCTGCGTACATAGCGTAAAGTTGTACACATCATTTCACAGTGTAATTCATGCTAATGCATGAGTCCACATACGTCATGGTCTTTTTTTCTCAATGTTTGGTTTTTATCTAAAATGATTTTATCTACAGGCCTATTATTACTTTAATTACAAATTAATTTGATGATTAACAGTTTATTATACTTTCACCGAATGTTCCATCTTATTTGGTAGTTTAACTATATATAACTGTAACATTATGTTAATCTGCCCTGCTTGCGTCAGTAATGTGACCATGTCCTGGGCTCTCTTTTACTCTGTAAATGTATATGTATTTTTGTCATTCTTACACTGTTCCTTTATTGCTTTTCATACAATAAAGTGATGCAAAACAACGTTGTATCACAAGACAATGAGGAGAAAATTAGCATATTTCATATAATAAAATACCAAAGAAATAGTGAGTGAATGACATCATAGACTCTTCATTTGCATACCAGCCAGGATGTGCATATAACTGTTTTGTGAAATTAAGTGAAACTTTAAAATGTCATAACTTTCTTATTTTACATCCGATTTTAAAGAAATTTTCAGTGTTATTCAATCTGATGTATGCTCTTGATCATGCTATTATTTGGGTTATTAACTCTTAATGTGCCATTCACTGTAATCAGTGTCATTTTTTTTTCAGAGAGTCTATTTTTTATTTTTTTAAAAAAGGGAATCACTTCTGAGACAATAATGTTAAATCTCTTGACCATAAGCGGAACTGAACAATGGAATCACTCATGCATGCAATGCACTCCTCAAAATGCAGTAGGCATAACAATAGCTGTATGACCATTGCACCAAAATGTGTTTGTGGCACTCCAGTGGATGCACAGATATGTGTTCATGGCATGTTAAGAGTTAAAAAAATATGCACATAATCTAATGTAATGCCTATTGAATTTTGAGGACATTTAGACATACCACTGATCGCTTTCCGATAAATTATACAAAATCTCTCGAAATAATCATATTTATGAATTCAGAGGCATTGCATGGATACAGTTGATAGTCTCTTCATATGTCTTAGTGGGGTTTTGAAATTTTTGGACAAAGATTTTTAGAAAATTCCTCTGAATTGTGAAAAGTGCTTCTACTACCTCTGTACTTGTTATTGCATTAGAAGATCTAACATGATGGCTCAGTTGGTAGAGTGGTGGTCTTTTAATTCCGGAGACCCTGGTTCAATACCAAGTTGAAGAGCTATTGCCCTTTGGCAAGTCAGCATTTCCAGGTCCCTCTGAGTCAAAGGTGACCTTAAACCTTCTGTCCTCTAATTGCTTTTTAGTAGAGGTGTTGTGGCTCAGTTGACAAATCACAGGAGTTTGAACCACAAGGGCAGGGTTCAAGCCCCACCACAGCACTCGCATCCTTTGGCAAGGCATGTACATTTGCCACTCTTTAGCCAGGTGTAGTAAATGGGTAGGGGAAGGCGGGGTAAGTTGAGCATAGGGGCAAGTTGAGCCACCAGCCCCAGGCCAATAATTAATGAGTCAGACATTGTGGTGGTGTCATGTATTGATGACCCATAGCATAACCCCTAACCCCACCACATTGTTTTCAACTTTGAAACAAAAAGTAGTTTTTTAGAGGGAAAAATATGAATTTCTGCCAAAAAAGTAAAAAAGAGTGTGAAATAGATAAGTGCTTTATAAACACACACGTCTTTAAATATAATAAAGACATGATAACAACATTATTAGTCCAGGTATGGATCTTCATTCTTGTCATAGTCTTTTATATGATGGATGCATAATAAATGTGTGGATACAAAATTATCACACTAAGTTCGGACGGGGTAAGTTGAGCCAAACAGCATGGGGCAAGTTGAGCCATGGTAATTCCTATGGTAATGTATCTTAAAAAACAAACAAACCATAAAAATCGATTGAAATGCTGGCTGAAAGGAGCAAATTTACATGACTGCTCTTTTCCTTTTAAAGGATGTTAGTATTATAGAGAATTAGCAAGTGAAAAGACTTTAAACAAAAAATTGACATGCTGGTTCTCCCCTCATACATTTTGTACATAGTTTTTGTGGCTCAACTTACCCCAAAAGGTGGCTCAAACTTACCCCATATATGGGGCAAGTTGAGCCATTTGACATCGTTTTTTTCAAAGGTCACGATGACTTTCAGTGTGGGGATAGAAAGTTACATATAGGTGGAAAATATTTCAGAAGAATTAAATTTCAAGGCAAGGTACTTATTTCGACAAGATTATTAATCATATTAATTCTAACTTGCAAAAAGCGAAAACTGTCACAACTTACCCCGCCTTCCCCTACCCAGTAGGAAGAAATTCCTTGAATGCTTGAGTGTCTGATCAGGATAGCTGCGCTAAAGCCAGGGTAATACTATGCAGTGCTTAGAAACATTGTATGAAGACTTATGTGCTATATGATTGTTGAATATTGTCATCATTATTATCATAGTTAGCATGCATAATTTCTGAACAGTCAGGTTGAAATAACTACAGTTAACCAATAACTTTTGTTTTTATGTCATAGGTGGAGCA
Organism: Lytechinus variegatus; assembly: GCF_018143015.1. Lineage (NCBI taxonomy): Eukaryota > Metazoa > Echinodermata > Echinoidea > Temnopleuroida > Toxopneustidae > Lytechinus > Lytechinus variegatus. The sequence continues at coordinate 8,349,317 of NC_054746.1, read as the reverse complement.
AGTTGTGAAAGGATATCAGAAGAGGAAGGAATTTGTTGCAGCACTCCTAAGTCACTATGGAAGGTAATCATTATACTCTTTCTTAACTAGCTCTCAGTCCCAAGTTTGCATTACGTCAAACCCCCGTTTGGAGAAAGACCGCAGTTCAGATTGCAAACTGCGGTTCTATACCCCATTTTGGGTTTGTAAATCCCAAAAATCATTTCCAAGCCCAGGTGGCCGTTTCATAAAACTGTTCGTATAAAGTTAAGAGCAACTTTAAGACTGGTGATCCTTTCTCGTGCGCGAAATCATTGCCAATGGTGTGTACCAGTTACCGCAAGACAGGATCACTAATCGCTCTTACGAACTTACGAACAGCTTTATGAAACACCCGTCTGATCAACCCCGCTTGGCCAGGTAATCCCCGCTGTCTCAATTTCACCTCCACAGGCCAGATTATGAGCGTTGAGCCAAGGACAAAATGATAAACAACAGTTGTGCTATTACGTAAGACTTAAGTAATATGGTAGCGATGGGTTATATCGTATTTTGCAAAACTACTTCAATTGAATTATAATATGATGTACTTTATGTTGAAAATATGTCATTTTTAAGTGTTTATTTGTCCAAATTGAACTTCCTGTATTTTTGTTTTACTCTGCATAACACCCCACACCAAATTTCTTCTATATAAGTAATTGTTAACCTTGCTTTTGTCAAATTAGTTGGGTCAATTTCAAAACAGGGAATAATGCTCTCCATTTGTGCTCATGAGCGACATATTTTTTGTGTGTGTTTTAGCCTTTAATTCAAATTCTATCACCCATAGGGAACAACTTTGTTCATTTGTAAGTCTGCCTTGAATGTAATGAATATTTTACACTTCTTAAACACATTCAATCTTTGGAATATTTTTTCTGTTACTGATACTGATAAAATGGTTGGCCAAGTCAATAGTTGCTATCATTGTGTTGCTCTAATTTGAAGAAGTTGATGATATAAAACTGCTAGTGTAATAATTGGTCTGTTGTGGCCTGCCAGCAGGGGCATTGTTCTTTGTGAAACATGTCATATTCTGTTTGGGTTTATGGTATCAATTAATATTTTTTAATTTTATTCATTTATTTTTTTAGGTCATGTCTTGAGTATGACTCTGAGGGATTCAGCAAAGCTTCCTTCCTATTTGAAATGCAGGATTTTCACTTCATATTACATGGTAAGATTTTTCACATTGTACTCAAAATGTGAATGCTGTGTTTAAGTGAAATGTAGATGGCGATATTGTACATTCAGCTTAGTCGGTTTACCATGCAACATCATTAGGGAAACCTTTCCAAGATGTGGTGTGTACCGATTATTCCATTTCATAATCAAGTTTCATTTGTATTTCAGTGCGGATACCCAGTTTCTTTCCTCGAGAGCAGCCAGAGTTTGTTTTCCAGTCGGTCTATCACACCACATCGTTAGGGAAACCATTCCAAGCTGTGGTGTCTAACTATCCATACAGCCCACGATGGAGTGGCAATGAGATGGCTGAAAGAGCAAAGTAAGAACTTTCAAAGCTTTCTTACCTTTTAGAATTATAGCAGCAGAGGGAGGGGGGGGGGCAAGTTATCACAATATCAAGACCTTTTTGAGCCAAGAGATTTGTAATCATCCCTCAGTATTTAGCAAGATATTGTTTCATTATCATAGTTTCCATCTCAATCAAATCTAGTTTTTTATGTACTCATATATTATGAGTAGGGACAGCGATTTCGACGATCGCGGAAAACGGACGGAATTCATGGAAACTGCCTTTTGAAACGGAAAGTGACATTTCAAAGAAAAACATATTTTTCCTCAAAATACACAGAACAGCAACAGAAATTACTCTAAAATCTCAACAAAATAGGAATATTAACTGGCCACAAAATCCCACATAACATGATCTCGCTTCGCTACTGTCATGACAATCCACACATTGTGACTGCACTCGATTCCATCACTCAAGTCGATCGTACCCCTTGTCCCGGCCGGCCGTTTCGAAAACATTCACATGCGCACATTGTTTGATTTTAACTATACGGCCGTGTGTTGCTGCCCTCTACGTTCGGTGATGTAACAACATGCTATCGCGGTAGGGTATTCACTCTTGAGATCCCAAATTTTAGGATTAGGGTTAGTAGCTTTCAATATTTCCAATGTCCTTTCAAATTTAGTCCTTTATGTTTAGAATTTATTTTGGAGTTTGATTTGAATGAAATAAATTTTTGTGGTATAAGGTTTTGTATTGTTCATATTATCATTCATACAGAGTGTTCATGGAGCAGTACATCCAAGATTTTAAGAGATCATCGGTGACAAGCGGACGCTTTACTTGATGTAACAATTCCAAATAAACAGTGTATTTAGGACTATATAAGAGAGCTGCACCAATTGGTAGATGCTTTTTGTAACTTCTGAAGTTTTCCATGGTGAGAAAAAGAAGAGTGTAGTGGTTCAAGGTACACCATGTATTCTTTGGTAGATGCTTTGCTGGATATCACTGGTTTAAGAGAGCTGTTCTGGTACTGTCTGTTGAGGAATTCCAGAGAGCTTTGATGAAAGGTTGGCACTTAATAGAGGATTGCTCAAGGATTCATCAACTGTTTTTAATGAAAAAAAAGAAAATCCATATTTTATTGTTCAAAATAGAAATACTCTGAAAAATTCATTTTGCCCATTGATTGTGGGCCCAGCAGCCACTGTGCAGTGCCGGATTAACGTTGCTTTATCCTTTCAATCGTTCAAACCCTTTCAAACGCCAAACAGGGTAGCAGAAACTCCCATCTTTAAAGGTCTTTTTGGTCTGGCATGGCCGGGGTTTGAACTCCGAACCTCCCGGTTGTGAGACGGACGCTCTACCAACTGAGCCAACAAACCAGTTATCATCAATGGATCATAATGAATTAACCTTGATAGGTGAAAGGCTCCAGTTGGCCTCTGCTCATTGAAAAACCTCTCCATTTCCTATGCGACAGTTACCATAGTAACTGTCAGACACCTTTGCTTCTCATCCAATCAAAATCAAGGAAAAGTTATCCGATCTGATATCTTTGCAGAAGACAAATGTTGATGAAATGCTTTATGAAATGCCTGATGCAGACCCCCCCCCCCCCCCCACCGTACCCACTCTTTTCCACTGACTTTGAATTTTAATGTAATCCCAGACGAAAATGGAAAGGAAAATTTGGGACTTTTTTCATCTTGTAGGCCTACTGGTGTTTAATTCTATTGTACATACAACATATTTCCCAGAAATTTCCCTAAATTTACAGAAGAGCCAACAATGCCTAGGCGGCAGGTATGGCATACATGGGGAAATGTGTGAAAGCTGTGAGCGAGTAAACTTAGCAAGCAAAAAAAATATTTACCTTTGTACATGTAATACAAAATCAAATTTTATGATAGATTTAGACATAATATTTAAAATATGATAACAATAAAAGTTGGCCTTTAGGCCAAGGCCGAGCTTCAAAGCACATCACTGGCACATGTTATAACCCTCAACCCTCCCCCACTCATACAAGACAGACATCTAATAATTGCTTGTTTACATGGTTAAAGTCTTTTATAAGATTGCTTGATATAAATATATGAATATATAAAATATATGAAATTAAGACAAATATTCATACTTCACATTGAGGTATCTCCACATCCATTGAGTAAGCTCTCAATATTTGCACTGAACATATATATATTCCTGATAATCATTAATGCTGGGTGGCTAAATCCATATTTTATTGTTTGAAATAGACATGAAATGAAATACTCTGAAAATTTGTTTTGCCCAATCGATCATGGGCCCGGCAGCCGCTGTGCAGCGCTAGATCGACAAAGTTCTATCTCTTTTAGTCGTTAAACGCCAAACATGGTAGCAGCAACTCCCATCCTTTAACATCTTTTGGTCTGACGCGGCTGGGGTTTGAACCCCCCTACCTGCTGGTTGTGAGATGGATGCTCTACCAACTGAGCCGACATACCAATACGGCTAGCCGCCATTAGCATTATTTATCAGCCTTTACTTGATCACTATGAATTAGAAAGAATCTTCCCTCAAATGTGCAATATTTCCCATTAAAGTAAAAATGTTTCTTTTATGTATTTTGTTTATTTTGTAACATTTGCCAATGCATGTCACATGTAAATTAAACATTACTGGGAAGTGGAGACCCCTCTTTTGTCCCCACTTCCCTATTAAAATGATACTATCTTGAGATGATTAATGTGTATGAGGATTGGTCTAATATTGGCTGTTTCCCTAAAAGATGATTTCTCGCATAATCATATTCTATTCTGTACTTGGTACCTTTTCACTTAGAATATTATTTTTGTTGTCTTTAGAAACAGATTCTACTTTAGAAGTTAGTCAAATATAGATCTTAAGAATTATATGATGCATGATGCAAGGTCTAATACCTTATATACCATAAACAACGTTATTATCCAAAATAGAGCATAAGGTTATATTTACAAGCCTTGTGTATCATGCTTATTTAACTCCATTTATTACTTTAACTTTGTTTTAAAAGTTGTTGAGTATGAAGATGTTTTCCAAGTTTGGTCTTCAAAAGAAAATAATTAGTGTCATTTATGATTGTCAGTAAAGGCATTTTTGTAGAATCTGATATGAAGAACTAGACCTCAACAGACTTCATTAGGCATCCGGTTGAAGCGTATGAAAATTGTTTGTATTACATGAAATAAAAGGTACATGATAAAGTTGGAAGATTTGCTTATGCAAATTATTGTTATTATGATTGTGTTCAACTGTAATGGATACAGCTGTATAAAGTACTATTTGTTTGTATTTTTATTAAAGCTATGCATATATTATTCACAGAATAAAAAAAATATACCTTCAGCTTTGTAGTATGACTTCTGGTTGTTTTATTATTGGACATGTTTTCATGATACGAGAATAGTGTGTTTTAAACTTTGACACAGGCTTCATGGGGAGGAAGCCATGATTGAATGTTTGAATTATATTCATCTGTAGCTTGTCTGATCACTGAGGATCAGAAACCAGTATTTGAATGCCGATGGAGATGTTTCGAATATTTCTGTGATCAAAATTTATCAAAAGGCAGGCCTCTGGATTTGTAAAAAACCCATATACTTAGTTCAGATTTTGTTTTGTTTTTTCTTCAGATCATGGATGCATACATCGCGATTATAGCCTTGTGAACTGCAAAGTCATTTTGACTTGTCTAAGTCAAATATCATCTGAGTTTAAATATTGTTTTCATATAATTCTTTGTTTTCCATGCTATTGGTAAGTTAATTTCAACGTTGAGGCTTAGGAGGGGGTATCATGGTCTAGTGGTTGTGACTCATCTTTCAATCTGAGGGACATGGGTTCGATTCCAAGCCATGGCATGTTTTCCTTCAGCAGGAAATTTACCCACATTGTGCTGCACTCAACCCAGGTGAGATGAATGGGTACCCGGTAGGAATTTATTCCTTAAAACGCAGCACACATAACAGCTGCTAAAGCCAGGTTACTTATGTTGCATTATTAGAGTGCTTAGAGACTTGTGATAAAGTATGTGTCAGGTGCTATATAAGCAAGTATAATTATTATTTTTAAATTTCTTAAACCTAGGATGACACTAGGGTTCTTTGATACGAAGGGAAAGATGAGACCAAATTGGTAAATTTCCAATTCATCTACTACCAACTCAGCCACTCACCACATGGTCTACTTTCATCTAGTTTAATGCCATTACGTCCAACATTTCTTCTAACAACCATTTGGTCCAATAATCATTTGGTCCATTCATTACTTAGTCTTACCACCATTACGTCTTATAACCTGTTGGTCTAATATCCATTTCATTTTTGTCTCACCTGCATAGCAGAGTGAGACTATAGGCGCCGCTTTTCCGACGGCGGCGGCGGCGGCGTCAACATCAAATCTTAACCTGAGGTTAAGTTTTTGAAATGACATCATAACTTAAAAAGTATATGGACCTAGTTCATGAAACTTGGCCATAAGGTTAATCAAGTATTACTGAACATCCTATTAGAGTTTCATGTCACATGACCAAGGTCAAAGGTCATTTAGGGTCAATGAACTTAGACCATGTTGGGGGAATCAACATCAAAATCTTAACCTGAGGTTAAGTTTTTGAAATGTCATCATAACTTAGAAAATATATGGACCTAGTTCATTAAACTTGGACATAAGGTTAATCAAGTATCATCAAACATCCTGCATGAGTTTCACGTCACATGACAAAGGTCATTTAGGGTCAATGAACTTTGGCCGATTTGGGGGTATCTGTTGAATTACAATCAAAACTTTAAGTTTTTGGATCTGATTCATGAAACTTGGACATAATAGTAATCAAGTATCACTGAACATCCTGTGCAAGTTTCAGGTCACATGATCAAGGTCAAAGGTCATTTAGGGTCAATGAACTTTGGCGAATTGGGGGTATTTGTTGAATTACCATCATAACTTTAAAAGTATGTTGGTCTAGTTCATAAAACTTGGACATAAGAGTAATCAAGTATCACTGAACATCCTGTGCACATTTTAGGTCACATGACCAAGATCAAAGGTCAATGAACTTTGGCCATAATGGGGGTATCTGTTGAATTACCATCATAACTTCGCAAGTTTATTGATCTGACTTTTGAAACTTGGACATAAGAGTAATCAAGAATCATTGAATATCCTGTGCAAGTTTCAGGTCACATGATCAACGTCAAAGGTCATGTGAGGTCAATGAACTTTGGCCACATTGGGGGTATTTGTTGAATTACCATCCTATCTCTGTAAAGTGTATTGGTCTAGTTCATAAAAGGTGGAAATAAGAGTAACCAAGTATCACTGAACATCTTGTGCGAGTTATAGTAGTTTTCAAAGTCAGCACTGCTGCTATGTTGAATCGCGTGATGCAGGTGAGACGGCCAGAGGCATTCCACTTGTTGTTGACAAACACCTAGTCCTATTAGACCAAATAGTATGTGGACAAACTAATGGTAGACCAAATGATAGTAGACCAGTTGGTAGTTGGACGAATTGGCATTGGACCAACTGGAAATAAACCAGTCTAAATGTGACATTTTTCTCAATCAAATGATAGACTAGTAGTTACATAATCCAGATCTCTCTTTTAGATACTTTTCTTTCTGTATTATACTCCTCCCTTTTTCCTTTTCTGTCTCATGTCCACAAAAGTACCAGTATTGACTTAGTGCTCATTTAATTATACCAGTACATGTATTGATCTATATCAATGAGAATGATATCCCTTCATAAAGTGGCAATTGAAAATGTGTTTCATTTAATATTATTTTAGTTGAGTGAGAAGGGACAGGCGGTCAGTCGGAGGGAAGATGGGGCACTTTTTGATATTTCTTTTAGTTTTCTTTCTAGTTGAGTGAAAAGGGAGGGGGAGGGGCATTTGTTTTGACTTCCATTATGTGTTTCCCCCAATATAAATACAATTCCTTGATAATGCGACCATTGATAAGATGATAATTTCATTTTCTTTGTTTTTTCTGTTCTTGGAAAAAAATTAAAGGGGCGTTCTTCCATGCATAAACATGTCCACGAAAGTCCAAGTATTGACTTGAGTGCTCATATAACTATACAAGTATTGATATTCTCATACTTTGATATTCCCATACTTCATATCGATAAGAATTATATCCCTTCATAAAGTGGCAAGTGAAAAGATGTTTCATTTAATACTATTTTAGTTGAGTTAGAAGGGAGAGGGAGTCATTAGGAGGGAAGGTGATATATTTCTTTTGCTTTTATTTCTAATTGAGTGAAAAGGGAGGGGATTAGTCAGAAGATGGGTGGGGCAGTTGTTTTTATTTCCATTTTGTATTTTCTCCAATATATATTACTTTATAATGCAGCCATCAGAAAGATAAGATTTCATCTTGTTTTGATTTTAGTTGAATGAGAAGGTGGGGGGAGGGGGTCAGTCAGAAAGTAGGTGTGGCATTTGTTTTGTCTTCCATCATTATGCTTCTCCAATACGAATATTCCTCTATTAATAATGCAGCCATTGCTATGATGATATTTCACTAGTTTTGTTATAGGTGAGACAGAAGATGGGGGAGGGGGGTGGGGGACTTCAGTCAGAGGGTGGGTGGGGCATCAGTCAGAAGGTGGGTGGGGTATTTGTTTTGATATCTATCATGTGTTTTTCCAGTGAAAGGTGAGAGAGTAGCTCCTTGGATCATACCTGGTTGAGAGAGTGTATGTTGCTCGATTAGTGATACCCTGGATGGAGCTTGCAAGGGAGAAGATGGAATGCTCTTTGTCATAGGATAAGAAGATGATTGGGGGAGAGATGTACATGGTTGTGTGTGGTTGGAGTGGTGGGGGTGGTTACAGTGATGGGGTGGTTGAAGTGATGGGGACACAGTTGCTGTGATTGGAGCTGATGATGAGATATGACAGATGTGTGAAAATAAGTTTTAGTTTTTTATATACATAGATTTTGAGTTGGGGTCAAGCGACCCCCCCCCCCTACCTATACCCAGTGGAAAGGAACGTTTGATTAAATGAGAAAAGAGAGAGTGCTTCACAATCAAGAAAAAAACACTGACTAATATCAATTCAGTTCAGTTGAATCATATGCATTTGATAAAAGAGGTATGTTTCAATGAAGACATTATTTGTCCCAATAGGCAATCCTAGATTAGAGTTTCAAACTTCTGGACGATGGTTTGTTATTATATATAATTATTATCCTTTTTCTTCCGTATCATTCTTACTTCATTTAATACATTGCCTAGTTAATGCCAACAATACTATATGATAATAAGAAGAAAATAAAGGATTTAAGAAGGAAGAAATGTTGCGATCGGGAATAAAAGGAGGAGGAGAAGGTTGAGAAAACATCAACTGAAGCGAATCGTTCGAGCTTATAATCGTATAACGGTAATTTTTACGTGTTCTTAAACCTTGGTAGAATATCCTAACCAGCCCCCCCCCCCCCTTACCTTTCAATACTATAGCCTCCTATAATTGGTCGTCTTCCAAATATAAGTTGGCAAAGTCAGTCTCCATTAATTCAATCAGTGAAGTTAAATACCACTCAAGTCGCACTGTTAGTTTTATGTGGATGTGACACGATATGTGTTGCTCAGTGGGAGATATTGTAACAGAGGCCCTAACAATGTAATTTCATCGCAGCGGGAGCCCATATACATAGCGGTGTTATTTCCAATGTTAAGGCACGTAAGAATGGTGTGATACTATTCATTTTGTATTAACTATTGAGAATTAATTACCCGAATAGGTACAATGGAAATCGGAAATGTTTATTTGGTTTATTAATTTCCGGAAGAAAAGTTGGAGATGTTCCATTTCATGAACATGATTAATTGAATGAAATGTTTTACAAATTTAACAAAATTTGGAGGAAATGAATGAGTGAACATTAGCGAATTTTCGCTCTACGTTGCAGGACGAATTGAAAAACATAGTAAATGTATTGAAATTGCCATCATATGACAATGAACAGCTGGGAGGTCTTTGTCGAATATAGGTGAACCGGAATAGCAATTCTTCCTGAGTTTCGGAGCGGACCGTATGGCAATTGGATGCCGTTTATCCAGAATCCAGAACGAAACTGCTGTGTTGATTCGCCAATTTTCAACAAAACCTTCTTGGTTGCTTATTGTCATGAGAAATTACATTAGACAATACATTTTCTTTGTTCTTGAAAACGTTCTGCATCATGGTGCGAGGATTCCCTGACAAAGACATTATAGCCAAATTACACACACGCGCACACCCCACGCCCAAACATCCTCACACTCCCTCACTGATGAAAAAACAACAACAATGCAACCTGCCCCGTGTGAGGCTCGAACTCACTCCCTCACTGATGAAAAAACTGCACAAACGGGGGGAGGGTCGTCTTTTTATTTGTCAACCAGTCAATTTGTCTATTTTCGCCATCATAAATATCATAATATTATTCACGTTTGTTTTCTTTGAAACCGATGCTGCTATAAGATAGTCTTGTCCCAGTCTACTAATGAATTCATTAGTTTCTTTTCCTACTAGGATTTTGTTTATACTCCCCCACCACATGTTTTGTTTGTATTGTTAATGTTGTTCTTCTTCTCCTTCTGAAAGCGCAACATTCATTCCCTTTTGTTGTCTTTTGATGAACTTGATGATGTTTCCATCTTTATTCTTTTTTTTGGTCATGCATGCTCTCTTCCTCACCCCATCTTTATATATTTGTTATTTATAAATGTCTTCTCCTCTCACCCCCTATCGTTTCCTTCCTTCCCTTTCTACATTTAATAATACTTTTCTTTCTTTGTTTCTATCTCGTCTCTTTCTCTTATCCAGTATAATCTGAATATCACATCCTTCTTTCTCTTTTCAATTCTTCCTTTAATTCGTTTCTCTTCTTCCATACTCTCATTATCTCTGTATCCCCTCCTGTTTCAGTTGCAATTAATAAAGCAGAAGCATTGACTTCAATTTTTTTCAACAATTATTTTTCTTTATTTCGTGAATTCAAGTGTATATTGCGGGCAAGGAAAATCGGAAAAACACATGCAGTTATTCCCTACGTATTTCAAACCATTCAGCTATGAAAATTTCATTATCCTATAACTTAATGTATATATTATCAGATATCAATCATAATTTACAGAAAATTTTATCGTTAACTTACATTTTTGTTTCCGTTCTTCAGTATAATGGAAACTTCTTAAATCATAATTGTTGCCAAACATTACATTTCCATTTGTTTGCATTGGGAAGAGCTATACAAAAGGCATCATCAAAGCACATATCTTATTATATTTACATTAATGTTTATTACACATAGAATAGAATCATTTCTGCCAGTTGATATAACGATCATATATTTACACATATTTGTCTTCATTCCTAATTGGGCTCTTTTGAAAATATTTTCGCTGTCATTCAACAGTCTTTGACGACCGTTCTGAAATACGAACTGACTTTCACATCATCGCCAAGAAACATGTCACTATCCATTGACTGATCAAAGAAACAAGACCTTTTTTGCAATCTACTATGAATTCATATAATTATAATCACAACGATTTACGATATTGCTTACTTTTACCAATAAAAATTTATTGTATTTAATTACGGCATCAACTTCAAAAGAAAAATATTAAATGTTGCCTACAAAAGAACACGACGCCAATTTTGCCATGCTTTATTTCCACCACACACGTAGTAATGACAAATCATCATATCTAATTTTCAGTTTCAACTTGAAAGGAACGTCATTAAATTCTTTATCATTTTTTTAGTAGATAATTACGAACATTTCAATTGTCAAAAGTGGTATATACACTGGAAATATTGATGGCCAATATACACTGGCATATGGTGACATAATGCCAATAAATAAAAAACACATTGATTTCTAAATACGCGTATACATAATAAGCACTGCAATATCAATACAAAGTGCATTGCCCCTATCTCTCCCTCCCCCCCCCCTCCCTCTCCCAAACACTCTCTTTTCTTTCTCTATTTCTTTCACTGTGAAAGGGCTCTGACATTATTTTGGTTTGTCAGGAAGTGTTTGGCGACTTGGTATGTATGGGACAATGTCAACAAACATGGCGGATAGCTCATCTGGCGCCACTTCATCATAACATCCAGGACCGACATATACGTCATGATTAAGTTCTGTGCAATGTTCAAAGCATCAAAATTAAAGATTATACTTTGCTCTCACCTTTCAAACATTTAAATAATCTATATCTACTTTTCAAACAAAATCTCAATGGCAATAATTTTGTGTTTAAATGAATACAATTTTTTTTGTATTTCTAACACAATAATATATGGCGCAATCTCAAAGCCAAGGCCGGTTTCCCCAGAACACAAATCGATTCCCTTTACAGCATAACTACTCTAATCTCTAATCTGTCCACCACCACTTAACCGATAATGATGGATGACCCTTTGCTATAATGATTAGTCTAGCGATTGCTTCCTAATGATGATGAGGGGTTGTGAAAAGGGGGTTCACCGTTTCCACACCTACCATCTTCCTAGCTGATGCTACATTTCTTTACTAATTCATTTGGTATCGTGAGCTGACAGATATGTCAATTCTTGGAACCTTCAGAACTAATCAACTGCAAATGGACTTGCGAGCAGATCGATGTATATATCTGGTAGACATGGTAGAAAACGTGAACAAATCAATGATATATCACCTTTTATACCTTTTGGCCTCATGGTGAGAACTGTTTCTTACTGAAGAGTGGAACACTTCGTTTCTATCTGTCTATGGTATTTGTTACATTAAACTGACACATTTGGAAATTCGTGAACTATTGGGGGGGGGGAGCGACCTGACTAACAACTTGTTTTGTTTCGCCTCTCACTAAAAATAATGCAGAGGATAAATTAGCGAATGATTTTATTCGTACAGAGAAACCGAAGCATTTTGAGAAAAAAAGGGTACTTTTTTCCTACTTGATAACATAATTATTGCAGTATAAATGGAGTAAGTAGTGAATTAATGTTGTTACCATTCAATTGGGTGTATATTACAAAGCTACACTGCTCAAAATGTTGCATTGTGGGTTAGAAACCTTGCCAGATTTGAATAGTTTAGGAATTGAAGTGGTGATATGGTGGTTCGCATTCAAATGCAAGGGGATTGAGGAGAAGTTTGGTGTACCCGATAGCAAACGTAACTGCATTTTTAATTTATTTCTCACTCTGTCATGCTTGTTTGGTTGGCCTGCATGGCGATGAAACAGAAGAATGTACTCTTCTTCAACAACTTGGACAAAACATGAGAGATACAAATACCTTTTTTAAAGGATGCATTTTAAATTGTTAACATGAAGAATTATTAAGTAATGTCGTGCATTTATAATATTTTTAGGACAATTTTTTACTTGGTTAGTTAGGATTCACTTTGCTGAGCAAATTCTGCTTGTGGGTCCTCAATGATGGTCGCTTTTTGAGCTTGTGGTTCATCACTGGGGTTGTTGTTGAGCTCAGCGACTTCGTTCATGGGGTCATTGGCCAATTCAGCCTCGCCGAGCTGCACGGCTCGCACTGGATGTGGATTGAAGTCCAAATCGATGGCGGTCTCGGTCAGTTCTGCGAAGTCGGTGAAATCAGCGGCTTGGCCTTGCGCGATGTCGGCTTGTCCCATCTGGACAGCTCGAACTGGAGGACTTACTACGTCCTTAGCATCCTCGACACGTTGTTCGAGGTCGGTGACGTCGGCACCGTGGTCAGTGCTGACATCAGTTTCTCCCAGTTGGACAGCACGTACTGGTGGACTGACAACGCTCTTGATGTCGCTGGCCTTCTGCTCGATGTCAGTGACGCCTTCATCTTTAGATACATCGGTTTGTCCGACAACTGCCCTAACAGGAGGAGATGGAGGCTTCACTTCGGCCTTATGTTCTTTCGTTTTAAGGGGCTTAGCTACCTCTGAAATAATAAACGTTGGTATGAAAAGAAAGCCTACTTATTAGAGCATGTTCCTAAAAAACTATAGCTCTGTGATCCCCTTTTGAAAGATCATATTTAATTTTTTTTGCACAACAACCCCAAAATATTAATATACTCTAAAGACCATATCTTTTTTTTCTACTTAGCTCGACAGCTTATTCCAACTTTATGGTGCAGCATTCGTAGTGCATACCATGCATGCCTCAGCTACAGCCAGGGCAGCCCTGTGTTGTTATGTTGTGCTGTATCACAATCATTTTCTTTGATAAGCTTTCAAGATGCACGAAGTCTTCAACTAAGCACAAGTCTTCAACTAGTAGCACAAAACTTTCTAGTAAGCAGCGACGAAACTTTGATAAAATCTACCAAAATAGTTATGGGAAATTGTTTTTTTTTATTAGTTGGAAAGGGTATTGTGACATGTCTTTTCGATTCACTTTATTTTGAATCTCATGTCAGGATTTCAACAGTAGGTCTATCTTGTATCGTCCGCTTCGCTAAGATTTATCCAGTCCCAATAATACCCCCCCCCCCTCCTCCCATTTGTTTGAAGTTTAATTAATGAAAAAAATAATATTTCACTTACCTATCTTGAAAAAGGTTGATTGGAACTATTCTCTTTCGCCATCATATTCTCACTCTTACCTCTCTCTTTCTGTGTGTTTCTGATTCTTATCTTCCAAAACTACATATATCATCATAATTTTCGTCTACCCCTTACTTTTGAAAATCGATTTCCGCTATGTGTACTCCTAAAAGTTATAAAATTCTAACAATTTTTTTTATTTACAAAACAATACTTTATCTTCGTTAGAATTTTTACTTTTAATAAACAAATTCTACGTTTCATGTGAAAATTCTGAATGAGAAATGTGTATTGTAAATGAACGCGATTATAATCGTCTTTAAGGGCATTATGTATGAGTTATCGAGCTGCGTCGTAGAACGGATTCAAGAAAACAGTAAATGTATTGAAAATGCCCGTGAAGTGACAAAGAACAGCTGGGAGGTCTTTGTAGACGATTGGTGAGCCGGGATAGCAGCTTCGACCTATATAAGTTTCGGAGCTGACAAAGAATTACAAATATGTCGTTTGTCCAGAGTCCAGGACGAAACTGCTGTTTTGATTCACCAATTTGTGACAAAGACTTCTTGGTTGTTCATTGTCATGAAGAGCATTTGACGATGGATTTTCTATGTTCTTGAACCCGTTGTATGTCGCGCACTTTAGCATCATGTTTATACCAGCAGATACATGGCTTTTCTTGGATGGGTCTACCTTATCACTCGAGACCATTCACAAAGCTCATTGAAGAGACGGACTACGTTCATATAGCTTGGCAAAAGAGTGATGTTAAGATGCCAAAAATTACACTCCTTACACAGATGCGCTATTCAATGAACTAGGATCGAATAGCCTTGGCAATATATAATCACATTCATACACACCACACCCACACGTACTTTCACCCTTGCAACATAAATCAAATATGCCCTGGTGGGTATTTCATAAAGCTGTTCGTAGGTTAAGAGTGACTCTATGAACGACTGGTGATTCTTTCTTGTGGTAAATAGTATATTCATTGGCGATGGTTTGGCACATAAAGGATCACCAGTCGTTTTTAAAATTGCTCTTAACTTACGAACAACTTTATGAAACTGCGTTAGGCGAGGGATTAATATCCTGGGCAAACACACACACACGACCAACACCGACCATTCCACCTACCATACGTGCGCTCTCTTCACACACATCAAACACTCCTACCCACAATCCTTACACACCTACTCTATCTGTAGTTTACTCCCCCACTTCTTTTCGCGACCACACACACACACACACACATACCCAAACACACGCCTCTTTCACCCAAACATACGTCACATTCACACATCCTCCACATAAGCCGCACACACAACATAACTCGTTTAAACCCCATGCTCGTTAAAACGGTACCTCCTGCCTGTTCTCTCCATTTTGAAAGGGGTTTTGGAAATGCGACACGATATACCGCGTCTCCCACCCCACCTACATCCCTGATAGCACGGCGGCCCAGAGCCCCGGTGCGGCATGATCGGGAAGAATGCAGACGTAATCTAGGCCATTGTAACAGATAGCCAAGGAGGGAAGCTGAGCTATGCAGCTGGCAGGCACATTTATGGGTATAGCATTTCTCTGCGTCCCCTGTACTATAACTCCGTATCTACCCTAGATCATCAACGGTGACTGTACTGGTAGTATGAGACAGTATTTTTCAATGGAAAGAAAACAGATTATTATCCCATTTCTATAAGCAGAAGAAATGACAATTTCAATTCCTTATAAATTGGTAAGCGAGAAATTCCATTTCCCCATAATTATCCCATGCACTATAACTCAATATCTAACTTAGATCACCAACGCTAAACGTTGGTATTATACCCAATTTACTATGAGCTGGATGAGATAGGCAGCCTTTCATTATTTTATCATAGTAGGGCATGATCAAGGTATTCAGATTTCCCAATAATCATCCAGTCTACTATAACTCAATATCTAACTTAGATCACCAACGTTCAATCTGAGTATTAAAGAGACTATTTCTCATTGGAAAGGAAATACGCCATTATCCCTTTTTCTATAGAGGAAATAATTTTTTTTTAATAATCCCACTATTTCTCATAAGTTGTCAACTGAGTAATTCGTATTTTCCAATTATCCAGTGTAGTATAATAACATATATAACCATAGCTTACATTATCAACGTCAGTATAGTATTATTTTTTGCAGTTATTGCATGTAAATATATATGCATAATAAAAATGTCGAATTCTGTAGTGATTTTTAAAAACAATCTTAGTCGCTGCTGAACTAAAACTGCTTTGTATAAATCGAATTCAGACAAAAATAAATTCAAAACACTACATTAAGTGTGTTTACCGCGGACCATCATGAAGAATACTTTGAAAGGATATGTTATCATCATTAGCCTCATTGCGACCAGATTGGTTGCATTAGCTTGATGGGTATATATAAATTGATAACAGCCGATCCGTTCTTTATCGCTTAGTGCAATGTGTTGACAATGATAAGAATACCATCATATTGACATGCTAGTATTGTAAGATCAGTAGAATTTAACATGAATGTTTTATATATATATATATATAATTTTTTTTTGGATAAATTATTTTTGTAATTTTGATGCACTATATCTCTGATGCACTGATCAGAGGCTTAATAATTGTAGTTATATATGGGACCAGAATACTGGATATAACACAATTTTGCATATGATCTAAGAATTTAATTTAACCAACCCCAAATTTGGGTAAAATATAAATCATATATACCAACTGTTGTTTAAAAAAATCGTTTAGCATGCAGGTGATAGACTCATATTTGAACCAAAATTTTGTAATATATATATATATATTATCTATATATTATATATATATAGAATCCCAGCCACGGCGTAATTTCCTTCAGCAAGAAATTTATCCACACTGCTGCACTCGACCCAGGTGAGGTGAATGGGTACCCGGCAGGATTAATTCCTTGAATGCATGAGCGCTGAGAGGCAGCTCGAGCTAAAGCCGGGGTAATAATAATAATAAAAAAAACGCGCCTCGGAATAGAATATTTCTAGATAGATGGCGCTATATAAATGCCTATTATTATTATTATTATTAGATACATGTGCATTATATACCGTAAAACAGTGTTTGGAAAATTAGCACGTTGTTTTAAGTTTTACAAGTTCAATATTTCTCAACAACTAAAAAAAACGCAGTGGCAGATCCAGTATTAGAACCATGTGTTATATGGGCTCAAGCCATTCTCGACCCATTCAATAAGCGCATCTAATGACGATAGCTCACAAACATAGCATTCCATAGATGTCATTTGATCTATTCAGCATATTCCCACCCCATAGAATCTATGGTATGTAGGGGTTATGTATGTATGTAAAGACAGAGTTATACTCTCTCCTGTCTTGTGTTCGGCGTTTCCAGTATTAAGGGGAGACATCAAAATTCTGTCAAGAGAACATACCCCATACTTGATCTTACTTGATTGTACTTGATCATGTTTTTAATTCTTTAGTATCACCATTGTTAACCTACAATATTAGCTACATAGGAATTTCCCGACCACACATAAATTAGTTATCACCACTCCCAACCACAGCTATCACGACCATCTACCACTTTGCCAATTCTGTTTTCCCAATAAATATATATACATATATACGTCGACAAGAATTATCACCACCAGGAAGCAACCACAGTCAACGCGGATTTTATAAAACAGTATTTTGAAATAGACCTCACAGGAAATGATATTCTATTAACATATAGGCCTAGTCTGTTTGATTTTGATTTTTGGGTGTCGAAATAATGTTTCTTCCTTCATTCCAAAAACAAAAAGGCGGGTGATTGATCAGCTATGAATTTCGATAACACAGCTTATACAGCAACAAGTATTATCATCCAAATTAAATTTTATTTCTTTAAGGAATTTTGTAAAATTTGGAGAAACAACTGTTTTAGGTTATTTGCTTCAGTGCAAAAAGAACTGCTGTTGCAAACAAAATATGTGTATACACAACGAGTGCTTCGTTTGAAAATCAGTGATACTAATTCTAACCATAATCAAAGTTTTTCAGGTGAAATATATCTATGTGACTAAATAATTGTGTTTTTTTTTCAGAAATAAATTGTGCTTGTGCAGCCATTGCTGATCATTCCCTTTAAGTATCAAAAAGTGCACATATATATATATATTTCTTTCAGGCAACTCAAAAGTCCACTCTAAAAATAACGCGTGGTATATATGAATAGCCAAATAGCTAAAATTGCAGCCGTATACTTTCCACACTACACTACAAACAAATAAAACAATAAAAACATCCATATATGAATTCCAGGCACCATGACAATTTAATCAATGATGGCCAACAAAAAAATAAGTCTTCCAATCCATGCATTCAAACACTTTCGTACAATGATGCAAAATTTTACGACAGCATGAACTGAATGTTTTCAAAGTAATTTCTTAACTTCCAGTCTTACAACTTGTGAAGGAAAAACTAACCGAAAATTCTGCTTATAATAATTTCGTCTCAGTGATCCTTTCTACTACAGTGCTCGTTCTTTTTTCTCTTTTTATTGCATTATAAAATTACATAGATGATGATCAGATATTCATATAAGGCACTAAAAGTTATTAAGAAGAAATACTCTATACTAAAAAATATAATGATGAAAGTACTCTAAGTGATGATCTATTACACATATAATGCGAGAGCTTAGAACAGACCATATAAAAATAAATATCACTATCATTTCTTGAATTCTTAACTTATGATACTCTATTGGTATTAATGAAACTGTAAAAATAAACTATTTGAAGCACCATTGAGAACATCATATCATTTTTTGTATAGAAACGAAAAATGCATTAGGAGAATCATTTTCCTATGCTTATTTCCGGTTTTCTTTGTATGACCGTTCTTAATTGTGATCTTCCTCTCTTAACCGAACTGAACCGAACATAATTCAGAACACGTTTTCATCATGAAGAGATAAATAAACAAGTAAACACTGAAAGAAATTCGATTTACATATATACATAGGCCAAAAATTCCTCAACATTGAGTTTAGTAATCATGTGCCTTTCAGAAACCTTCAAACTTTTGAAAATAATTAACTATTAACATAAAACAAAACTATTGAACATTAACAAGGATCACATCGATGACTACTCAACATTCATTTTCACATCCTGTAAACTTACAATCTTGTTACATATATTACAAAAATGTTGCATAGCCACCCCACCCATATTATCTCCCCCTCTCTCTTTCTCTTGGTAATCTTAAATTTCTCAAAATGAAAAATTGACATCATTTCAAAATACATTATTACTAACAGTTATTGACCAAAAACGACGTTAACATAATGTTGGTAGCCAAACAGTGCAAATAAGTAGAAAGCAAAGCATGATAGATAAATTAGCAGTAAGTAAAAGTATAAACATATACATCAATTAAATCATCGTAACATCCATATTTCAATCAGCCCCGCACCCCCCCCCCCCCTCATCCCAACTTTTCTAATATAAATGATGAAGTGCTCACGATCTCTTTTTCTAAATATTTGTTTGTGTTTCTACCATCGTACAAGTATAAGCCTAAAGCTATGCAGGCTGCAGTGGAAATATACTAATTGTTATAAAAATGTTAAAAATTCAAAAATTTAAAAATGCAATTATTTCTATTGGTAAGATTTAATTTCAATCAAGGTTACAAGACTACAAAAGAACTGCACATATCCCCGAATAAGAGTATACATGTTGTAGTAGTTAATGTAACATAGTTCATTTTTAAATTGAAATATTAGCAATCAAACTTTAGTACATATTATTGTATTATGATCATAAGTATAAAATAATGAAATGTTTTTCTTCGGAAGCAGTGGCTTCTCATTCACGAGTCATGGATGAGAGATGTAGACGTGAAGTGTTCCGAAAATAAGATCTTGTTCTCATGAAAACAAAATATGGGGCACTTTTGTTTTCATGAGTATCGTCTTTAGACAGTGGGTTTAGAGAAAAAGCTATTTCAAATAAGAATATGAAACGAGAAAATGAGAATGGTCAGAGCTCAGTATGTGAGAATGGTGCAATCTTAAATATAGCGGAATACCGTGTCATCTTCTCCTCCTGCTTTAGGAAGAATGTTCTACAAATCTTTAAAGATACCTTAACTTTACAGTAGCGCTTTATGGCAAGATAAGACAGTGTTGTTCTTAATCCTTAGGGTTTTGTCAATTGATAACACGCTAAAATTGTGTTAGGAACATTATTCATGAAAAGAAAGTATTCAGAAATTAATTTTAGCTGGGTTTTGTCCTCAAACTAAATGATTTTGTCTGCCAAAAACAAACCAGCACTAAGCATGATGCTAAATTGGACAGAACTGGGTTTCTCAATAAAGGCATGATCTTAATTGCTACCCTAAATGGACCTATAAGAAATGTCGTAAGTATCTCTAGACCATTACGTGTGAGATCCTACCTAGATCATCTTGTGACTCAACGATTACAGGAGAGTATGACTGTGACAAGGGTCGGCGCTTGGCAGGGCCCCTGCTGTAGCGATTACTGCCATATCCGGGTGAGTAGATGTCCTCAGAAGGTCCTGGGTAGAACTGGGACACTCTTGACTGTGGTGCTCTGTACTGCCTTGGGCGACCGTAGGTTCCATAGTAACTTCCAGTGCGTGACAGGTAGTCGCGGCTGGCGTAGTAGTACGGATCCTGTGCCTTCAGGCCAGTAGTGCTTCCCAGGCGGGCCATGGTATGGTGGTAGGATGGGGGTGGCCTCAGGTTGTAGGCATTTGACAGGGACTTCCTAGGCGGGATGTTCTGTGGGACGAGGTACTGGCGCCTCACGGTGTCATAAGCCTTCTGCTGGTAAGATGGACCAACGGATATACCTCGAATATACTGGGACGATGTCCAAGCTCTGTTGGAGCGAAACTCTGCAGTTGTTTCACTGGAAGGAAGGGAATCCGATGGTGGAGGTACTGACCTTGATCGTCGCTTACGACGTGGCGTCACCGGCGTGTAGCTCGGATCATACAAACTACTCGGAGAATACGCATACGCCATATTTAATTCCTTTTTGCGAGTAGATCAAGACAGAGTCAATCTACAAACTTAGTTCAAGAAATTGATCAAGTTCTTCAGTAATTGCCGATTCAATAATCTACGTATGGTGGCCAGATATGTGGGTTTTTTCAACAAACATATGCACACATTCAAAGAGTCAGTACATTTAGGACGAGTCAGCAATGAACACAAACACACACGAAGTTGCCAGTGGGTAAAGAGTCGACGGGCGTAAAATACCAAGCGGTAACCATTCCAATGCAGCGCCTGCAACAAAATCGGCGTTAGCGCATCCCCTTCTCTTTTAGTATTTCTATATATTTCTTCTCAGTGCGTGCTACAGCTGGCCCAGCCTATAGAATCCGATGACATTTGTGACTCGGTCAGGGGTATACACACAGCAATGTCTTCTTGACATCTGATGAGAGGTTGGAATGGGCTCAGAGGCGACATCTAGGGTGGGGGTAAAATCGTTGACAACATACCAGCAGCCTTTATATAGCTACGACCAAGCCAGGGTTCTGTAACTCAAAGGGTGGCGATTAATCGTACGCTTGATTTTCGCAATGGATTGTACACTATTATAGTCGATGCAATCAATCCTAGAAAGATGTTCTGCAATCATTGCTAAGCTTTCTGTTGCAGGCCCCGGGTCGGACGCCGAATGCCACCAAGCACTCTGAACAGTCTCTGCTATGTGCAGAAGACGTGCTCAGATTCCGGCAAGAAATACTGTTAGAAGTGGCTTAAATTTGTGATAAAAGGATAATGTTACTAGATTTATTGAGGTAATTGGATAATTTTGTTTTGTCTGGGTGTATACTACCTGCCCCCAAAATTACAAAAAAAAGTTACAGAAAATATCTGTATGCAATGCAGGTAAATAAAATTAATAAACATTCCACAAAACAACTATTCTATTTTAAGGAAACTATTAAAATATATAGATAGCACAGTTAAAACAGTTATATAAGAAGAAATGCAAATTCAATACACGTGGGTAAAGTTATGACCACATTCAGGTAAATTTGTATACATGTTTTGTGTAAAATATAATAGAGAATATTGTGTAATTCCAGTTTGAAATATCAATCTGCATAAGCGATGAATTAGTTAAAATACAAAATTAGTTCAGGGGCCCGTTTCATAAAGAGCTACAACTGTTGTAACTTTTTGCCATTATGGCAACTACCATGGTAACCCTTGATTTTGATTGGCTGCTGAGCCCTGTTGTCATGGTAGTTGCCATACTGGTAATGTTACAACAGTTGTATCTCTTCATGAAACGGCCCCTGGTGTGGGTGTTGATACGTGGCAACAAACTACACAGTTGATGTATGAAATTTATAAAGAGGTCTGTCGCCCTCATAAGATCAATTATGTCCATCCATCCGAGTATGGTACACTTCACCCATAGAGCTATACATGTAGGCCTACATGTGCATGACACACTAGTCATTCCCAATCCCAAATTTAACCATGGTTCTAGGCTAACCCTGACCGATCCCAAAAGTGAAATTGGCAACTACACAACACAACAATGTTTATTCATTTCATTCACTTGCGTATGGAAATTCAAATGTCCCGCTCGCTCAGTGTTTAGACAATGATCTCATGTCTTCACCCCCGAGGAAAAAAATAGAAATTATCAGATGATGATAATTATCTCAGATCTCATGTATGCATCCTGTAGAACAGAATGATCAGATGACAAGATCTCGGATCTTGTTATGTCTACATCCTGTAGAACAGAGTGAAGGTAAGATGACGAAATCTCGGATCTTATCATGTCTAGCACTTTAAAAAAAGACGATCAGAGGCCACCATAATTTAGATCTCGTCATATAGAAGAAATGATCAGAAAATGTGATCTTAGATCTCGACATGGCAGAGATAATGAGATGCCATATTGGATCTCATCATGTATACATCATGTAGAACAAATGATCAGATGACGTGGTCTTAGATATAGTCATATCCACACCGTGTAGTACAAATGATCAGATGACGTGATCTTAGATCTAGTCATATTCACATCCTGTAGAACAAATGATCAGATGAGGTGATCTTAGATCCAGTCATGTCCACATCGTGTAGAACAGACGATCAGATGACGAGATCTCGGATCTAGTCATATTCACATCCTGTAGAACAAATCATCAGATGACGTGATCTCAGATCCAGTCATGTCCACATCATGTAGAACAGACGATCAGATGACGAGATCTCGGATCTAGTCATATCCACATCCTGTAGAACAAATCATCAGATGACGTGATCTCAGATCCAGTCATGTCCACATCATGTAGAACAGACGATCAGATGACGAGATCTCGGATCTAGTCATATCCACATCCTGTATATAAAATAGTCTTATTTAGTCATATCCACATCGTGTTAGAACAAAATTATGATCAGATGACGTGATCTTAGATCTACTAGTCATATCCACATCCTGTAAAACAGATGATCAGATGACGTGATCTTGTAGATCTCGTCATGTCAAAATCCTGTGGAAGAGAATATAAGATGACACGATTTTGGATCCACGATCTTGTCATCTGACCATCTCTTCTAAAAGTAAAAGAAGAAGAAAATAATGACGAGATCCGAGATCTCAGATAACGTGATCTTACATGTCGACATCTAGTGGAAAAGATGATCAGATTATTTTTCAGATCTTGGATCTCATCATGACTTCATCTTTCAAAAAGTTGATCATATTACAAGAGCGTGCCATCTGATCATCTCTTCCCCGGGATGTAGATGCGACGAGATCAGAGATCATGGCATCTCAACATAATTATCTCCCAATAGACATGACGAGAATCGAGATCGACAGATCATGTTATCTGATCATCTATTCTACAGGATTCATAGACAATAAAATATCATGCACACACATGACAAGGCTCGAGGCATCAGAAAGACTTCTCAACATTAAACATGTTGAGCACATGCGGAAATCAATAAAAAAAGTTCACTTTTAAATTAATGATAACCCTGAAATGATAATATTCAGGTCATGTTGCTGTCCTTTTTCTCACAGGGAAGCACATACTCGAATCGGGTCGTGCATAATGCATCTCCCAACTGAAAAGAGACGATATATAGGGTATTATCCTTGACAACCTCACCATACTCCGACTTCAACCATCCCTTTCCCCCTCTCTCGATCGAATCTCACATGCAATTATTGCCACGTCACTTTTAACACGTGTGACTATCCAACAAACCCATCCCACTTCGAATCGACGATGGACATGCAGGGGAGATACAAACCCATAATTTTCCGCACAGTGCACCTTGTACTGAACAACTTCTGGCGCTTTAAAGCTTTGCGAGTTCACTATCTAAGGAAGACGAACGAGATGAGAGATACAGTATTTCTATGATGATGTTGTTTCACTAAGCATGCATTAGACTTTGAAAGCATGCAGTCACATTTTTTTCATCTTTTAGTAATGTTGTTTATAATAATTATAACGAAAATTAGGAAGCTTATGTTGAATAATTAAGGTTTGTAATATAATGAAGCCCTAACGTAGGCCTGTTACTTTTTAGAGGGGGGGGGGGGGTAATTTATACTATAAGTAGATTTGAAGTCTAAATCCGATTTACCAAACCTTGCACTAATATAGATTAAACGTCATCCTTATCAAATTATAATTCTTTTTCATCTTGAATAATCAATTTGCATTCCTATTCGATTGCATTGCAGTTTTTGTCATTTTTTTAAAACCTTCCACACCGTTATTTTAGTGTGTTTTTAAACCAAATTGAGTGAATAACAAGTCTCTTGACTTGAACTGATATTGTGTATTTCCAAACGATAGTATGAATGCAAATTATTTACGCATTTTTTCTTCATTTGGATTTTTTTTAAAATGTCATCAAATTTGTTGTGATTAATTTTACAAATCCATAATGGGCGGTACAAATCCATCGAACTGTAAAAGCCCTATGTAATATAGATATATATATATATATTATTTCTTGTATTTTAAACTGATTGTATATAAGATAAGAAGAATATATATTATATATATATATATTCTTCTTATCTTATATAAAATCAGTTTCAAATACAAGAAATAATATCAAAGTTTGAAGATTTCTCAATATATAGATAAATAAGATGCCTTTGCAAACGATAGAAATGAAAAGAACGAAACGAAATAATGCTCTTGCCCTTCATTCTGATAATAAATTGGATTTTATCTGGCTATGTATTTCTGACATGTGTATTCAATAAGGCTACGGACCCCTGTAAAATACAAACATCCTTTGGCTACATCAAAATTAATTTTCTATAGTTGAGAGAAACGGGCGACCTGGGCGAGCGGCAACATTTCTTGATACCCTTCCAGGCAGTAATCTGCCATAATAGTAATAAAAATAAATCCGGTTAGGTGGTTGGTCCAAACATAAGTTTTATGATAAGAAAGACTGTAATTGGATATTGCTGCATGTAAAAAGAAGAAGAAGAAAAAAAAGAAAAAGAAAAAGGAGAAGAAAAAGGAAAAAGGAGAAGAAGAGGAGGAGGATGAGGAGGAGGAAACCTGTCTAGAGGGTATAATGCACACATGGAGGGTGCGCCATGTTTAATTATATAAAGTATGAATTATCAAAGAATACATGTAGCCTTTTATTCTTCTTTACTTTTTTCCAATTTCAATCGGCAAAAGGGGCTTGCAAAATGGAAAAAAAATCTCCATAATTACGGTTTTCTCTATATGCAAGATTTTAGAAAACTTTCATAAAAAAATACTCCTTTAACTCGTTGGCTGTGGAATTCTTTTTTCCGCATAACTCTCAGGCTTAATTTAGGAGTCACATGCAAGGTTCGGAGTCTATGGGTTAATAATAAATTTATGATATTGCTGAGCGATTTGGACCTCGTGCATAAATTCTGTCTGAGATTAGATCTTATCATTTCCATTTCTTTCGCAATCTTTCATACCTGAGGACAAAACATGATTGCATGGGGGGGTCTGTTTATCATCAGGTTTTTAACCCCCCCCCCCCGGCCATTTTATTATTGAGAAGGGATGAGGGAGTATCTTTTTCAACGTTTTAGGAGAATTTAAGGTTCACAACGTTAATTTAGCTATGGGTGTGCATGGATGCGTTCTTGCCAATCTCCCTCAGTCACATTTTACTGTACGGCGGCCGTATGGCGAGTCGTAAACAACCGTTTTAACATTTTTTGTACCAGGTTGTGGACCACAACCTGAATTAAACGGATGTTTTCGACTGGCCATATACGGCCGTCGTATATATGACTGAGGTATAACGCTTGTAAACAAATTCCCGTTTAGCAAAACCCATACAAAGTAGAAGAACATAAATTCTGAAATCTATATGAAGATGATGACAATCTTAAACATGAATTTTCCTAACGGAATGAAATTTTTCTATCAAGACAATTTTTCATGACTCTCTTCCGAAGCAGGCCTAGCAGAAGCTATATCATTCGACTCTCTTCACTGCTGCAATTCCATGATCATTCATCAGGAACACTCTCTTATTAATCATGTTCACTTTAATTTCATGTTTATTTCCGATTATTTCATTTCCTTATTTATGACAGTTTTATATGCCTACCTATAGGCCTAGGTTACACTCTAAAAATCACGGATTTAAAATAAATCCAGATCGGTTGTCGTGACCATGAAGTCGAATAGATTTAGTTTTAAACCTTGTAGATTTGAATTTAAATCCAACAGATTCTGAGATTTGAAAGTTAATCCTTAAGATTTGAAATAAATCCAACATTCGGCTGGTCACTATCGACAGCCGATCTGGATTTATTTTAAATCTTTGATTTTTAGAGTGTATAGCTTTGGACCCGGGGCCTACCCCCAACCCGGGCCCCCAACCTGGCCCAGAATAATTGATTCGATATATTTACATTGAAATAATAATGCAGCTTCATTAATAATATTGGGGATTTTTTGTATCTATACACAATAGGGATAGTATGCTGGCTTGCCTGAATTGAGCAGTAAAACCCCCACAAAAACGAAACAAAATATGAGAGAGAAAAAAATGAGAGAGGAAAAAAACTCATAATCGTAATCAGTGACGTCACATTAGCATGCAGTACTAGTATATCTCGTCGATCGTGTGTGAGATCTCGAGAATTCAACGCATGTGCATTATATGCAACCCACATCGCTTTGGAGGAACAAACGAGCAACACCAGTTCGGAATATTTTCTTCATTTTTTCGATACGGTGAATATTTCATCGGACGTTTATTGTTACTGAAACCATCGAGAAGATTGAATTGACGTTACAAGAAAGGTACCATACCTTTATTTAGGTAAGCTGTTTTCTAATGATATTTTTCGAATCATCACCGGATCTGAGCCGGTATACGGTGCCGGTGGTGCGTGCATGACTTCCGATCCCGGTTGCTTACGGTAGCACTGCACTGCCTGGTGGTAGTGGTGGTAGTGCCGACTGCACTGGCAATATGCTCTGAGATGGAGACAGCATTTGAGAGAGAGGCCTCGTTTAGCCAAATAATAATGCGAGAATGTTGAAAATTCTATAACAATAGGTAAATTGAAATTGCCTTTCAAATAATAATATGGATACCATGCACCACCAAAAAACGTAATAAGGGTGTCAAAAACACTAAAATAATGAGAAACGGTATCTATTTTCGCTAGGAAAGCTACATGTTTATGCCTTATGGTCATATTTGCAAGGGGGGAAAAAAATTAAAACTAAAATGTTTTATAAAGGATGTACTTTTTGCCCCAAGAGTCAACATTACGTGTGTAGAGTACGATTTGCGCGAGTGTGGGAGGTGGGGCTGTTCTAAACCCAATGATGTAGGTAAAGGTAAAACCATCATCGGGCATCAACTGATTGACGTCTGGATCAATTGAAATATCGCTGTACTTGTTTAGGTGTTCAATTCAAGGAATACTTGCCAAGATTATCGTTTTATTTCCAATACCTGTTAAGGGTAGGGTTTTACACGCCAATACTTGTTAAGGGGTGCATTTTCAGTATATGGAAAATACATGTTTAGGGTGCTTTTCGAGACCCCATGGTATCCACTCGTGAATGGAAGTGCCCCCCCCCCTCCCCCAGATTATCACACATAATTTTGTACATTGGATGATTCATGGATGGTGGAGCGGCAGTGTGTGCAGACTCGTCATGCAATTCCAAATCATACTCCAGTGAAGGAAAAGTAATATTGTCTGCATTTGTTATGATATCAGTTTTCGAATGTTAGAGTTCAGTAATTAATGTCAATATTACAACATGTACATGTACTCTTATTTTCCATTCCACTTTACATTGTTGCTCAATGTTCTTTCAGTTCCAGTGTATACACTGAAACTGAAAGTTTCAGTGTATACACTGAAACTGTAGCTGAGCACTTCAATAAGATGAAGATAAAATAAATGCACTTGTCGTGTACATATGGAACTTTTCACACAGGCCCTACTATTATCTTGTTCTTGATGTAGTGTAGGTGCATTGTGTAAGCAAACAAAATAATACATGTATATAATCTAAAATGCAAATAAATATCTGAAAATGAAATGAGTATTATAAGTGAAATAGATTTCATATTTTCCCCTTTGTTTTGCATTATTTCACATCATCTCCTCCTGACCTTGACATACGTGGTGTGAATTTTATTTTCCCATGGCATATGTTATGCTCAGAATAAGGCAATATGCAATTTATAAGACAATCTAGGTAAATCTGAAAAATTGTGTGCCGTACAAAACAAATGGAGAGTCGTCCACAAAATCAGCCATTTTGGAACATGTTTGCCAATTTGAGGATCCCCACAGAAAGTACAAGACTTATTAAATATCCATAAATTTGCTTATTACAATTTAACCAATTTTGATGGAACTTGTTTTAAATTTTTCCTCTCATTTTTACTCTTTCCAATAAAATTGCTTCTTTTCTTTGGTTTTCGTTTCCTTTAAAAGTGAACAGATAAAAAAAATTTACTTGTCAATGACGTGCTTCTAAACATATGTACATGTACCTTAGGCCTATATGTAATGCATTATGATCTCATACTGTGTTGCAATTTGTTCATATAATGTGTATCGACAGATGTTGTTAAATTGGCAACCAACCAACCTATTTGTACAGTGTCAGATCTAGAATTCCAGGGAGGGCACAAATTCCTTTCCCAAGGAGTGGACAACTGTTTTTTTTTACTTCATAGCTGTCTTTGATAGATTAGAGATCAAAATAATATTAGAATTGATATGTTGTATACAATTCGCCGAGTGTTATGCTGTAATAGAGGTGGACACTCGTATACATGAGGCCTTGTAGGCCTACATGTATATACAGATTTGATTGAATATGAACTGCATACATCTACATTTACCTTTTAGTTATGGTACATCCATCAGTTGTTGCTTTTAGAATTTTGCTAAAATTTAAAGAAATGATTAAAAAGGGAAAGTTCAACCTGATGTACATGTAGTGATAAACATAATCTGTAAAAAATGTTGGTGAACTTTGATGAACTGCAGTATAAGGAAAGTACCAGCACTGCAAAGGACTTCAGGTTAGGCCTAGGCTACATGTACATGCATGTACATGCACAACTTCGTCAGTTTGCAAATAAGGGAGGCTACGTGTAATGTGTCAAATAGTCACACACTCACTACATGTACATGCATTTCTTTGGTGTTTGCAATATTTAATTGATTTTCATAAAAATACATACTGTATAAAAAAATACAGGAGTTAAAGCAACATTGTTATACATTACTGTGATTCAATCAAGAGCTCTGTATCCATTTTTAAAAATTGAAATAATGATTCATATCGTAAAATATACAAAAATAATATGCAACATTTGCTTTTTCATTTGCTGTGATGTGGATACTCTATGATATAGCTACATACCTCTAATTTGTGCCATGAAGCATCACTTTAAATTTTGATATACCGGTAATTATTGTACAATACAATTTACCTCAGATTTTGAAAACATTTCAGTATTCATACACTTTTCTCTTGTCCCCCCTAAAATTTTAAAATTATTGTGTTGGGTTGATGTATTGTCATAAGGAATTTGATTATCTTTCAACTTAAAACAGGTTGGCCTAATAATATCCAAGTCCTTTGTAAGTGCATCTGTGTTTAATATGTCATTATTTAATTTGTGCTATACATGAACTGTGTTATTATTATATGACTGGGTCTGTGGGTCATCTTTGTGATCTTGTTTTCTGTTTCACATTTAATGCAATTTAATCATTAAGCCCCACAATTCTACATGTATGTACTGTGCTTACAATAAATATGAATTTTATATACATGTACAGGTGTAGTCTATGCCTACAAAAAATCATCACAGATGTACACTTTTTTGAAACAAGGCTTTATAATGATAAAATTATTTTGCTTTTATTTTGTTTTGTACTTACATGTACACATGTTCATTGCCTTTACAATTGAATATTCTTGTATTTCTAATAATGCACTACAAAATACCTATATTGATTCAATTAAATTTTACAATCCATCATATTAATGAAAATGCCCACATGAATTGGATTGTGTTATATATGAGTATTTTTCCCCTCTGCTAACTTGCAGGAATTCAACGATATGAAAAATATGCTGTTGTTGTTGGCTCTAATCAACATATTACGGTACCCATTCGCTTTCGGAAGTTGAATATTGATACAAGGGTCATGAAAAGTTCATGCATCAAAAAATGCAATTAAAAAAAATCCCAAAATATATTGCAACCTCTTTATTGATCATTCCTTTGGCTTCAAAGTATACTAGGTGGCTATGCCTACCAGGATAATATGGATGCAGGTTACATCAATTAAATATAGATTTGTAGACTTGGCTTGCCTGCATGTGTGTCTCCTATTTCTATACATGTAATTAGAGTCTGCGTTCTATTCTCTATATTTCTGCTACCGTTATATATTTAGACAAGGATTAGGTAATTTATTTGTCCTCATAAATGTCAGTGACCCCAATGGGGCCCAATGTAAAGTGCTTGTAAAATAAAGAATAAAATATTGATCATCCTGCACACTGACAATGAAATTGTCTGTATTGCAACTCTAATATTTGAGTTGTTGATGAAGCAAAACCAAGCTTGATAGTTTTGGTAGCGACTTCTTTTACAAGTAGGATAAACTAAGATGCATTGTCTATATCCAGACTAAATGTATTTTGCCCATTCCAATTTAAAGTAAAGAAAACAACTCATGTCCATTGCAAGAACTTTATTGACATGTTTATCATAACAATGAAAATCCCTACATGAAGGTCTGGAGCGTATTCATGTATGTTCTTGGGAATTCATCTGATTTTATTTTTTAAAGAAATAATAGTGTATTTTTGAAACAATTTCTTATTAACCCTGTTTCCAAGTGTTCAATTTGACATTAAATTTGTACCTGTATACATACATAGGCACCTGTAACACCTTCACAGGGCATGAAGCTTGCTTGCTTCTAGGAGGGAAGGATGGAATATGGTTTCATAGGATGGACATACCAGTAATGTCCCATGGCAGGAACTGGGTTTGTTTGTATAAACGATTTAGTACTCTGCCCCATGTTTGAACTTGATGTTGGTCTACCTGCTGTCCATCTACTCTGACTGATTAAAAATTGATCTGTGAACACTACTGCCGGGGTTTGTTCAGCAGTTCATGACTGGGTTTAGTGTCATTTGATGCAACCCAATAGTATGAACACTACTGGCTTGGTTTGTTCAGCAGTTCATGAGATAGGACTGGGTATAGTGTCATTTGATATGACCGATCATATTTGTGTGAACACTACTACATGTAGTTGGGTTTGTTCAGCAGTTTATGGGATAGGGCTGGGGTTAGTGTTGTATGATGGGACAAAACTTACTCGTGTGAACACTGCTGCTTGGGTTTGTTCAGCAGTTCATGGGATTGGAAATCATAAATGTTTCATTTTTTCATATGTGGAAATGACGCCCCCATTATGACAAAATACATTTAAGTTGAAGCAATAAAAAATGCATTTAATAAGTAGTCAATCCAATTGTTTTAGTTCTTGGTAGAAAATTTTTGAATAAACCTCATTTCATGTAATAAAATAGAAAAGAACAAGTGGGGATATGACATCATCTGCCCACCTACTGAATATTCATAAAGACATGCATAGAACTGTTTCACAGAATAATGCAAATCTTTTCATTCAATAAGAATAATTTTGTTATTTTGATCAAATTTTCTGCAATTTGCTTTTGAATTTTACTCTATTGAGATATTTAATATCTCCAGCCTGGACCACCCCTTTATTAACCAAGGAAATAGAGGGGGGTGAGGCTTATTCATTATCTTAAAAATTGATGCAATGTGTTTTAAAAAAATGAATAGTAAAAGCATTCATATTAAAGTTTAAAGTGCATACTCTAGATGAAGAGGAAAGCGTGGGAAAATTCAAGTTTCTCCAGTGGATTGGATTCATACTTTATTTTACACTATAAATCAACATTTACTGATCGTTGTACAGGTACCAAGTTGAACACTTTTCAAACACTGTTATGAACTTAATGAATTCACACTTTAGATGAAAAAAAAAGAAGGAAAAGAAATATCTGAGAAATTACGCTTTCTGGTACTCTGTAGATGTTTACTTATTAAGAAAGCAATGTTTACTCATTGATGATATTCAGTATATGTGTGAGAATATCCACAAATGAACATTTCAAGTTTGTTTGATATGCATGTACACAGTGTAGATTGACCCTGACCCATCAAAGGTCTCTATTGATGTTCAAGTTTACACATCAGATGTGTTCTGTAGCTGTTATATGGAATATTATCATAATATCATTTGACAAGTGTATAGTTTTTTTCATTCTATGGCCATGATGCAGGCAAACAGTATTTTCACAGTAGCATTTCACACGTTTTGACAATTCACGACAATGCTTTGTTGTAAGCAAGCATATTTTTTCGTTTGATGTTGAAATGTTGATATGTATGTTAGCTGTTTTGCTTCTTATTGGATTAAACACTGAAAAGAATTAAGTCATGAAAATTTCCTTATCATACACTCATGATGTTTTGGTATTGAACCTCTTCTTCTCATACCATTCTACTGTATCTGCTAATAATTCAATTTCTCCAAAATGAGTAAAATGATGTCACATGGCATGATAGCTGCTTTCTAAATTTTTCTTCAGTGTATTCTTATAATACTGAATCCAGAATTTCATTATAAGTACATTGCAATTGTAGCACATGAGTAGATGTAGTCAGGCTTTATGCCACAATGCTTTTGAAGTTTGGAAGTGATTGAAAAGATCATGAATCATAATTTCAGAATGCATTGAAGTCCTGCAGTACACACATTACTCACTCAAGAGAATAGAAAATTCCCCTTGTGACCCCGCAAAGAGTGTATCCAGTATAACAATAGCTTCAAAGAATTTGTTCTTGAAAAGAGACGCTTTCTTATGGATTACCCCCACTGTAAGCATTGTTTGCAAGTCTATTCAGACTGTCAGATTGATGGGGGTCTGGCAAACCATGGCAAACCTATTGCCATGAAAAAATCGATGATTCTGGGTACTCCAAAAAGGGCCAGATTTATTGTATTGTTACGTCTTCTGGTATGCCCCGAGGGGCCGTTCCGAAGGTACCGGGTATGCGTCATTGCCCTCATCAAGGAGTTATGGACTTAGACCGACCATGGACCTACATGTATTACGAAGACCGACTCAGAAATTTGAGAATACCTGGTACATGTATTCTCTGATAAGAAAAGTTTTCTTATCTACCTCAATAAAAAAAATATCAAGTATTTTGCAAGGATTATTTCAAGCAAATGACTAGCAATATCCCCCCCAAAAAAAAAACACCCTTTAATAAGTAATGAATAGATACTACAAAAATTGCAAGAACTTTCACAGGGATTTTTCCAAAGTGGTTAGATTTTTGGATATTGGAAGTGAATTACAAGAATTTTCTTAACCTGGGCCAGGCACCATAGGGCACTTGACTCAGGTTGTTAACTTCCTGATTCAGATTCAGATATTTTTATTGTCCATTATGCAATCAGGTACAAATGGAAAGGAAATTAAATTTGTTCTCACAACCTAATTTAGAATGTTGTATGATACACACAAAGATTACTTACCATAATACATATAGGTAAACATCATACATATCTAACAAAAAGAAGATTAATTAAAGGTCAAGTCCACCCCACAAAAAATGTTAATTTCAATACATAGAGAAAAAATTTCATCAAATTCGGATGTAAAATAAGAAAGTTATGACATTTTAAAATTTTGCTTATTTTTCACAAAACAGTGATGCACAACTCAAATGGGACATTCGATAATGTCCCTCACTCACTATAGATTTGACAATCAGGACCAACTTGACTGACTCATATAGTATTAAACAATGCTCATTCCAGATGTTCAGGGAGGAATTAATTGTTGTTTCACTTGACAATGAGAAGAAAAATAGGATATCCCTATTTTAATAAAATACAAAAGAAATAGTGACTGGATGATGTCATTAGTCTCCTCATTTGCATACCCACCAGGATGTGCTTATAACTGTTTAGTGAAATCAAGCAAAACTTTGAAATGTCATAACTTTCTTATTTTACATCCGATTTTGATGAAATTTTCAGTGTTTACTGTTATGCTTGTTGGATTTTTCTTTTTTTATTCAACTCGACTTTTTGTTGGGGTTGACTTGTCCTTTTTAAAGTGCATGGGTATGTTGGTGATTGAGTCAATCTGGGTTCCGTTACACAAAGGATATTGATTGATCATACGCTTGATTTTCATGATTGATCGTACAGTGTAGTCAATGGAATCAATCATAGAAAACTGTTCTATGATCATTGGT
The DNA here is from genome assembly GCF_018143015.1 of Lytechinus variegatus. Lineage (NCBI taxonomy): Eukaryota > Metazoa > Echinodermata > Echinoidea > Temnopleuroida > Toxopneustidae > Lytechinus > Lytechinus variegatus. The sequence continues at coordinate 8,314,304 of NC_054746.1, read as the reverse complement.
AAGCTTTGTGTTTTGGGCCCCTGAAGTGTTTTGCGTACAGGTTTTGGAAGGTGTTTGTTTTTCATGTGAAATGGGCCCTCTTCCCTAGCTGTCACATGTAGGTACATTAACCCCCCCCCCTCCCGGAAAGATGGAAGTTGTAAAACTAAATCGAAAAGTAACATAAGGAACAGTCTTTTTCCTTTACTAATAATAGGTTCATGAGAATCACATGGGAATTGTTTATTAAAGTTTAAATGGATGTGAATAATGAGGGAATGGGTGAAAGCACAACAATAGCAAATATTGAACAGAACTCACATCCTTGTCTAATAGTTTTGGCACAGACCCAGCGATCAATATTCCTTTTCTCCTCAAAGAAAACCACTGAAAGGGACCTGGAGTTAAATGTCCAGTCCTAGTTAACGTGGACATTGCAATTGCAAATGCGTCATTTTTCTTGTAGAAGACAGAGAGGAGCCGTACATGTACTTGTAAATCTTATTTTCAATTTTACTTGGAGTACGTAGAAATATTACCTTTTTTGGTGAGTTTATTTTTCTTTCCTTATACCATACTAGGCCTACTCCATAAATAGGTTTAACATCGATTGATATGTAAATGTAGCCTACTACTAGCCAGGCAAAAAAATATTTTTTTATTTTCATGGGCTACTTTTTACAACCTACTGCTTTCATCTGCAATTTTGGATAAGCTTTAACATTGTAGTAAATGTAGATTTTTGGGGCTCTTTTTTATTTTCCAGGGCTCTTTTGAGCATTTTATGGGGCAAATTCGCCCCGAGCCCCCGTGTATTTTTTCCCTGCTACAAGCCTAGGGCCAAGTATTGAAAAAGTACATGTAGAAACTTTTCTTTATGCTCTCAAACTTTGTGTCTCAAAATAGCAGCATTATTCAAATTCTCAAAAATTCTCAGTCATTAGCATTTACATTAAAATTTGAAAGTAAATATATTTGGGTTTGTGTGCTTCAGTTATTCAAACAAGTAGAGGTATTTGATGCATTCTTTTGTGTTACACCACATCTAATGCCCATTCTAAGCTACCTTTGTGTGGACATAAATGATTTCCACAAATGTAAATTTGTGGCATGGTTCCAAAGTCCATGTTGCTGCTGGATTTAAGCCCTCCCTCTGTGGTTTGAAATCGCCCAGTGTAACTCGGCTGCATCCTTCAAAAGTGTCTGATTTCAAGGGATGAAGCTGATCATACATTAAATATAGCTGAAAGCCAGGGAAGGAAATTGCGGAATACAGGAGTTTAGAGAGATACATGTTTAAATGCCAGCTGAATACTGTACTTCTGTGGTCATATTCTATCAACTTGGAGGATGATATTTACTTATCTTTGTTAGATTGAGCCGGACTTATACTTACTTCTTTCTTCTTGCAAACGATAAAGTGGAGGTACTTTAATGGTAAATAATTAATGTGTTGATAGTATTTGCGTTACTCTGTGTTTTTGTCAATATGCTTTATATTTTCTGATTGGCAGTGTCTGAGCCAGACTTGCAATACAGTTTTATATACAGCACTGAAAATTGTGTTCATTAATTTCAAAATAGCATTATTTCTTGCATGAGCGGTGAGGAAATAGTCTAGGTTGTTATGTGGGTATTGATAAAGCAGGCAAAATTTGAATCGTTTGCGCACAGCGCAGTGCGGCGGCGTACAGAGCCGGCACTATTTGAGAAACTTGAACATGGTTCCAAGAGCGCAACTATTATTGTGCCGACCGAGTCTTGATTGCAACACTCAAATAGTCTGGAGTGTTATGGTCCTTGATCCATCATGAATATATAGAAACAGTCTGCCCCTATTCTGCTCCCATAAATTCATGAAAGTGTATTACATAATAATAAAAATTAATAATGGAATATTATTGTAAATGATGATATGATAATATAATGATTGTAATATGTTACATAATTTTAGTTTAATTTGTAGATGTATAAAAACAACATTTTTAGCTTAAAAGAGAAGTTCGCTGGACTACCATTATAATGCTCATTTTTTGGTGGTGTGTGCAGGCTATAAATGCACACCATTATTGTTACTACAATCTCTATTTAAATTGCAAAAATTTGGAAAACAATGACTAATTTGATTTGTATCAGATTGTGATGATATACTACATCATACTACATTATGATAGGATGTAGCGGATTTATATGTATTACATTTTACTCTTGATATCACTTGTAAACAGGATAATGAAGGGCAAGGGGACTTGGTGGTCAGAAGAAATTGGGTTGTCAAACTCCGAGTCAAAGTAGCACCAACCACCTCCCTAATACCCCCCCCCCCCGTCCACACACACACACGCCCTCTACATATCCAACATTTTGATTAAGTTTGTATTCCCATTCCTGTCATTATCACTCTGTATCATATTTTGTCAATTTTTTTGTACTTTCTGCATGCATGATACAGTATAGTATACAATTCTGCATTTTCCCTTTTGTGGAACTACTCAGAAAAAAAATGTACGAAACATGTCTGTTATTTCCCTCTCTAACTACAACGGACACAGATTCTTTAAAAGCTGCGCATTAGTTCCGCTTTAATGAAGCAGTGTTACAGAGTAATCCGGTTTAGTGACATATAAATGCTCAAAATAACTCAGAAAAGGGGAAAAAGAATTTTTATCTTTTTTCAATGCTACATGTAGATGTAGGCCTGCAACATTTGAAATGCTTTTTTCCCCTAAAAGAACTGCAATTTGATTTTGCTTAATTCATGTAGAGTACCTAAAATAAAAGCAAAATGATACTATGATAGATCATCATCATTTTCTAAATTATACAGTACAGTGTATAGGCCTACATGTACATGTATGTATACATGTACATGTATGTAGGACCTCACCTGTTTCTGGAAACATATTTCACTCTGATGTAATATTTGTGTTCAGATGCACATGAAATTTTGATCCACGATCACGTTTTATGTAGCGATTTATTTTTATGAAGATGGGGAAGAGAAAGATAAGTGATCTCCTCCAAAGTCCCAGCTTTCCACCAATCTTGATAATTTCCATGTCTGCAGTGCTTTTCACCAGAGATAGCAATAGCTCTTTCATAATGTTGATAAAGTGTGTCATGGTTCCCCGAGGCAGTGTCTTTAGAGTGGTCGCTGAAGACGCAAGGTTCATTGGTATTCCGTACGATGGGCAGTGTGCTTTTATTAAAGGGATATATCTTGGGTTCACTTGTCTGTATACGATGAGGGAACTATAGTCGCTATGCTTTCACCGGTATTATATTAAAGTGGATAATACACAGTGATACATTACCTTTCTGATGACGCTGTACACTCTCTTTATTCAGGCAGTGGTGTTAGGTTTGAGATGCCACTTTTCTGTAGGCCTTAGATGCATGTTCTTGAATCTTGACCCTCTGATTTTAATAGTTAATCTTTTATAATGTTGATTTTTAGCTCGATGAGAATACAAACAGACATTTTTTATCAATTTTCCATTAAATTTGGATTTATTGTTGTAGCTGTACATTTTGCAATTTGGCCTATTATGCCCTTGACCCTTTGTCTTTATTAGTAAAATTTGTATTGTTTATTGTAAGCGTGATGGGTAGTAAAATAAAGATTTTTTCTCAATTTTACATTGCAAATTTGATTCTTTATATTCCATGTACATGTAAATGTACGTTCACATGTACAACTAGTGTGTTAATAGTGTGCATTCAGACAATAAAAGCTACGGTACATTACATTCTCACGCAATGTACATTTAATGTAAGCCTATTGAAATCGGGACATTGCCAGCAAAACAGAAACTGGGTTTCAACTTTTTTTTTTTTATTAATACACACTGACTCTTCTGCGAGACAGGTGCATCTCTTGTTGGATATAAATAAACTCATCTATTGAACCGGTGGATCTAAAGGGGATCAATCAATATAATCTGACTCATGTGATGGCCAATCGACATACATGTAGATCGATTCCCGACTCTAATGATCAGCAGATTAAAAACGTGGAGTTCTTCTATAGGGAACCAATTTGTAGACCTTCGAATAACATCTGACATATAATCTGCACATGGATGTCCATGTGGAATGAATTCCTTAGGGGAAGGTGGGGTAAGTTGAGCATAGGGGCAAGTTTAGCCACCAGCCCCAGGCCAATAATGAATGAGTCAGACATTGTGGTGGTGTCATGTATTGATGACCCATAGCATAACCCCTAACCCCACCACATTGTTTCCAACTTTGAAACAAAAAGTAGTTTTTTGGAGGGAAAAATATGAATTTCAGCCAAAAAAGTAAAAAAAGAGTGTGAAATAGATAAGTGCTTTATAAACACACACGTCTTTAAATATAATAAAGACATGATAACAACATTATTAGTCCAGGTATGGATCTTCATTCTTGTTATAGTCTTTTATATGATGGATGCATAATAAATGTGTGGATACAAAATTATCGCACTAAGTTCGGACTGGGGTAAGTTGAGCCAAACAGCATGGGGCAAGTTGAGCCATGGTAATTCCTATGGTAATATATCTTAAAAAACAAACAAACCATAAAATTCGATTGAAAAGCAGGCTGAAAGGAGCAAATTTACATGACTGCTCTTTTCCTTTTACAGGATGTTAGTATTTATAGAGAATTAGCCAGTGAAAAGACTTTAAACAAAAAATTGACATGCTGGTTCTCCCCCATACAGTTTGTACATAGTTTTTGTGGCTCAACTTACCCCAGAAGGTGGCTCAAACTTACCCCATATATGGGGCAAGTTGAGCCATTTGACATCGTTTTTTTCAGAGGTCACGATGACTTTCAGTGTGGGGATAGAAAGTTATATATAGGTGGAAAATATTTCAGAAGAATTAAATTTCAAGGCAAGGTACTTATTTCGACAAGATTATTAATCATATCAATTCTAACATGCAAAAAGCAAAAACTGTCACAACTTACCCCGCCTTCCCCTAATGATTATTGATTGTATACATGTGCACATGTACAGAATAAAGTAGGCTGTACATTTTAAGTGTTCATCAGTGTATCATACGCCTATTGAGTGTCGGGTAATTAGTTGTATTTGCTCTTGTCAACTGATGACGTAATTTTCCTAGTTAATTGGTGAGCTATTGTTCCTCGCAGTAAAACCAATATTGTTCATTGGTAATGGTATGCAAACTGTTTGGTTCCTACATGTATTTGATACATGCAGTTTATTGATTTTGTTCATTTCATATATTTTCTTCTCTTAATAGAATCATGTAAAGATGAATACGCATTTACATTTATGTAGCCTACAGTTATATGATATTGGAGCCTGTATTTTACAGAAATACAGTACAGTGTAGGTAGAATATGTGTATCCTCAAAATAACATTTTCTATTGTCGTATAAAAAACATGATGACGAAATAATAATAATACTGTTCTGTTTGACAAAGAAATGTTTTTACTATTTCAGCCTACATGTACACTACCTTTTAACAAAGTTCGTAATCCTTGAAATAAATTTGTATTAATGGATTTCTGACTAAATATTATTTCAAATTCAAGTCAGTTTATCTCCCATTTGTAGTTGAAATTTATTACAATACATTCAATCGTATGCATTGTACAAGAGAAGAAGAGACATGTGTTTAATTCAAATGTATTTCTTGTTGAATGGTGATGCTTCAGTCAGAGATCCCGCCATGTTGGTATACCCATCTCCTACTTCTTCTCACTATCATCAGGTTGACTGGTCATTGTGAATCTCTCCTGTGCCAGCTCCCTTGTCAGATTTCATGCATGTTACCTGTGAAAGCAAACGAACATCGCTTATTGCTTCGTGCCAGTACTGCCAAAGTACAGTTGCACTTATTTTGATGGACATATATTCCTGTGTAATACTGTGGTTTGCTGCTATCATTTGATGTATGCCTACATGTATATTGTAGTACACTATACTTTTGCCATCACAAAAAGTGGATTTAAGCACTGAATGATATTATGGTATATTATGGATAGAGTTGGTGACAATGCATCGTTATTTTGATTCCTTCATTCCCCTGGCTAGATCAATCATCAAAGCAAGAACTTCAAGGGATGTTTGGGCTGAAAATATCTATATTTAAATAGATAGAGTAAAATTCACAGAGCAAAATGCTGAAAATTTCATCAAAATCTAATGACAAATAGCAAAGCTACTGAATTTTAAAGTTAAGCAATATTTTGTGAAAACTGATATATGCACATCGTCATGAATATTCATTATTAAAGTGGGCTGATGATGTCACATCCCCACCATCCCTTTTCTTATGTTATTGCTTGAAATCATAATTGTTTCATTATTTCATACATGTGTGAATGATATGTCTCCCTTAAAATGAAATAAGTTGCAGCAATGAATATCTAATGCATTTAGATATGTGGATATGACATCATCAATTTTACTCATTGAACTTTCATGAAGACAAGCCTAGAACAATTTTACCAGAATATTAAATGCAAAAATTTAAAATGTCATAACTTTGTTATTCCTTGTCTGATTTTGATCAAATTTTCAGTGTTTTGTTTGTCTGATTTTTCTTTATCTATGCAAATCATATTATCCTCAGCCTGATTTATAGTACAAACTTTCAATTAGGCCTAGTTTTGTCTATTAAAGGAAACCAAATCCCAAGAAGAGAAGCAATCTTATTGGAAAGAGTAAATGAGAGGAACAATTCAAAAAAAGTTTCATCAGAATCGGTTATGAAATAAGTAGTACTAGAAATAAGCAAGTTATGGACGATTGAAAAGTCATGTTGTACTTACTATGTGGATCCTCAAATTGGCAAACGTGCTTCAAAATGGCTGATTTTGTGGACAACTCTCCATTTGTTTTGTACACATATTTTCAGATTTTCCCCTTTATTTTACATATTTTACATTATCTCCTCCTGACATTGACATATATGGTGTGGATTATATTTTCCCATGACATATGTTGTGCTCAGAAGGAGGCAAGATGCAATTTGAAAGATAATGAGGAAAATCTGAAAATTTGTGTACAAAAGAAATGGAGAGTGTCCACAAAATCAGCCATTTTAAAGCATGTTTGCCAATTTTAGGATGCCCATAAAAAAAGTACAAGAGTTTTCAAATTCCCATAACTTGCTTATTTCTTAACCGATTTTGATGAACTTTTTTTTTAAATGTTCCTCTCATTTTACTCTTTCCAATAAGATTACTTCTCTTCTTGGGTTTTGGTTTTCTTTAAACTGAATTTTTTTTCATTCTTTCATTTAACTTATTTCTACTGCATTTCCTCTCTTCTTTTGCAGATCTTGATTTAATTTTGATCATAGAGTATTTCATACACATCTTCCAGACTACATTACACCATCAGCACAGTGATTCATCATCTTAAGAAGCTACACCACCAGAAAATGCAAAGATGTTTGCCTCAATGGATTTCTGGCAAACCTTCCTCTCGCCTTCTTCCCAAAAGAACGGATCCAAGCAGCAGAAGTCTTCATCTCCCAGACTGACGAGAAAGAAGAAAAAGAAAGGAGACACCCCTTCCAGAGAAATGGAACAGGCCAAGCAGGGTAAAGGTCATTCTTGGTTCAACCACAAGAGGTCAACTTCTTCCCCATCCTCCAAATCAAGTGGGACAGGGAGCAGTAGCAGTTGCCAAGGTTACCCAAAAATTCCAAACAATGTAAACCGCAATGTGTGGAAGGTGAGTGGGTCACATATTTTCTTGATGATGATTTGATAACTAATACCAGTAACGTCAAATTGATATGAAACTATGGTAGAAATAAAGAGAGTTTAAAGTTGCAATATCATTTGAAAAAAAAATGCTCCTTCCCAAAAATTAGGAATGAAAATTTAAATTTGCAAAGGTTGGTTTCCATGCTCCTTTTTCTTAGGCCTGCATTTCAGTTATGAACAGTGGCAATTATCTAAAGATAGATCTTTATTCCAACAGAAACAAAACCAGTATTGACAAGACCTCTTTTCTCATTTAAGATGAGAGGGATCTTTTCTTTAAAAGATTGATCATGATTGCCCTGCCATTTCTGTATCGGAGAACTGACCAAAGAAGTAGTTTTGTGTCTCCTGCTGATAGCCTGAGCATGCTTATTAATATTTGAACCATGGTGAGCGTGAAACAGAAGATCTTATGATAACATCCATTCACCTCAGATCCAAACAGTGCGCCTTGCTGGGACCATTAATATCCTGCCGGGAAGACACAGATGTCGTTCTGTCCAATCAAACAATCTACAAAGACCCATATGTCAAGTGTCTTAATACCAATGATAGATAACACACGACTATGTCTATCCAGCAGCACTTCCTGAAGAGCCGATGTCTCCTGCCCCCCAAAAAACTTTATTTTAGTTAAAGGATATAGCAATTATTGCTTAAAACCTGATGTCCCCCTACATTAGGGTATGAGGGACTAAGGATGAGGGGAACCTCACCGCTTCCCTTCGACTGGCTAAAGCAGGCTTGTATTTCTTCATGATCCGTGTGCTAGTGCTAGACGATTTCCCACGGAATGTATAGGATAGGGCTTTGCTGTAGTGCTAGTCAATGAAATGTGTGGACATGTATGCAAAGTGAAACTGTGACAGAGTATCAGGCCAGACGACAAGTTGTGTTACTCTGGGAGAGTTGTGCTCAGTCTAAGTACTTTGTAAAAGTTTGTTCTGGCCATCAGTGCAGTTAGGACTGCTCAATCTGGGAAGATCTTAAGGATTTTACGTGTTCGAAGGTGAACATTATCAAGGAGTTATGAGGATTATACATTCTATATTTTGTGCTGAAAACCAAGGAAGGAGTTTAAGATTGAGAGAAGAGAAACCATGAATAGGCACACAGAAGAAGATATGAATGAATGTTTGAGTTTAGTGTTGGATAAATATTGGAAGGTACTAATCAGCTTGGATGGCTTCTAGTTTTTTTTTTTTATTACATAGTGTAGCAAGTAAAAAGGCTTTATGGCCCAAATTTACAGAAGTGGTTTTTAAAACCATTGGTTAACCCTGTGGTTTATTTAGATTTCTTGTATTGCGCTTATTTACTGTATAATATTAAAAAATGTCCAATGCTGATGCTCATTTTTGTCGCAGTGCACCAAATTGACAAATGTTGCCATGTTAAATATGCAATTTTATTCATGAGTCCACTGTTTAAAGAGTGGACTCATGAATAAAAAAGCATGGATAACGACATCAATTTGGCGCTCTGTGACAAAAGCATGCATCAGCACTGGAATTTTTAATATACGCGGTAATACCATGGTCACATTTGTTCTACGGCGGCCGTACGGCGAGTCGAAAACAGCCGTTTTTAACGTTTTTTTGTCCAACTACATAAAGGTGATTTGAATCGAAATTGATATACGACTGTTTTCGACTCACCGTACGGCCGCCGTAGAGCAATTGTGACCAAGCTATTAATGATCGTAATTTATACAGGAAATCTGCATAAACCATGGCTTCAACCGATGGTTTTAAAAACCACCTTTGTAAATTCGGGCCAATTACTTTATTTCCAGATTTTGGAAAGAGGAGATAATGATTAATGTATTGCACAAGTTTCTTCAATTCCAGCAAAAGCTTTCAGGCTCGTGTTAGTTTCCTAAATGTGCCACTTCATATTGTTTCTAACACAGTACATGCAACTTCTAAGAATTTTTCTGACCAATCATATCAGTACCCAATTGGAGCTGTGTTGCATTATATTTGTATCAAATTTTTGTTTTACTCTTATTGGATGAGGATTTTTTTTAGATCAGTTGATACAATGCTTTTGATCTTTATAGACTTGCAAGAATATCATCACTTGATCGTTTAGGAAAATATAAATACAGTAAGACGCAGAAATATGCATGTGAATTAGTGCTGTTGTTGGGAATAAAAATCCATGTCGACATGTCGCTTAAAACTTAATCCCCACATCGACAATGTCGACATGAAAAAAGGGACCGTAATTTAGCCTAGGCTCCCTAACAAAAAAAATCATTCGATCGTGGAACATAACACTCAATCAAATGTATTCTTGACACGAGTGATATCCCCACACTAGATCTATATAATACAGGCTCAGTTCGGGAAAACATATTTTCACTAAGCTAGAGTGAATTCACTTTCAAAATCACTGATTTAATCCACATCTTTTTCTGGAGAATCAAGTTTTGTACCACGATCCGGTCTCGAAAGCATTGCGCAATAACACTCGGAGCCAATTTGAGAATCACCAATTACAATAGTGATCATTGCGTATTATACGCTGGTACACATGTGCTGCAAACGCAAGCTCCTCAAATTGACAGTAAAAAATAATGAAAATCGACCGATAATTTCAGTATCACTTCCGCGGCGATCCGTGCAACGATCTCCAAACGAAGGAAGGGAAGTTTTCTGTGACTTCGTGATTTGAAATAAGCGCTCAATTGCGGCGGTCACAACTACTGCTACTACGCTACGCTCGCTATACGCTAGCTAGATCTAGAGCGATCGTCGGGGGGCAGCTCGATCGGGCAGGCCGGCCCACACTCAGGCACTGACGTATTTCTGCTGCCGCGCAGCTCGCAGGTATTCTTTTTTCATTTAATGTGCCGCTTTATAGCTGAATAAACCTTTTAATCGCGCCACTTACTGTGGATAAAAGCTTCTAACTTTTCAGCTAAGCTTTATACTCGTGACTTTAGGCTAGACCCCTTTTTATTTTATGTTTGCATGTCGATGTGGGTGCGTGCATGTCGACATGTCGGAAACATTGAAAATCCTTCGTATGCCAACATAAATGTCGATATGAGGCCTATCGACAACAGGACTAATGTGAATAAAATCTATATTTACAAATTCAAAATAAACCTATATTCTTCATTTTAATGATAATTCCAGTGACCACAAAATTTTGACCCTTGATATAAACTATGAAAATCAAATCCCTTTTATTTCAACAAGAAATTAGCAGTCTTCACATACTTAAAACTACCATAATTTGTTCAGAATCTTTATTCAATTTTTATGAAAAGAAATATATTTTCAGTTGATACCTATCAACAAATAATCAGGCCTATTTGCATTGGAAGTGTGTTTTTTTTCGCTTTAATATAATTTTGCATTAGTATGTAATTTGAATGCCATACTTATACCAAATATACCATTCTTGTAAATGTGTGTGGTAAAGTATTTTGCTTGCCTGGCTTATAACATAGATTAACATAGATGTGTTTTATGGACAAACTGTATACAATCTCACTTCAATATACACTGATACACTTTCATTTTAGCCCTCTTTCTATTTTAACTTTCTCGATGTTTTCTGTAATCGTTTCAATGCAGGTATTTAATGATGAACTTGATCAAGTAACAACATGGCTGAAAGAGGCAGTAGAGTTTACAGAATGTTGGCAAGCACCATCCCACGGTATCCCCAGCATCAGGGTACAACTGGAGAGACATTTGGTGAGTAATATTACTTGGGAATGAAGGGCTATCTGCCTCCATAAGTGTTAGAATTGCTCTCTGGGGTTGCAAAAGTGCCCTTTTAGTTTAGAAACAAAGTTTGAAGGGGGTATGGAGGAATCCGCATCCCATCCTATCCATTCAAATAAACCTTTTTGCTGGGGTGGACATGCCCTTTAAATAGTTATTTTGTTAAAGGGATGTACATGTAGTGAATCAAGTATCCTTGACATATCTTGATTCATTGGAATATTTGATCATCATGTTAAGGCCTGTACAAGTCTTTGATTAAAATTATGTACTTTTTTCATCACATTTCATCAGACTCCCAACCATCGAAATAAAAACCACCCGAACCCTCTAGCAAAACTTACTTCAAATATAAAGCAAAGCAAAGACTAAAGAGTATATTCTCTCTTCAAGCCATCAGTTGGGCTGTTGGGTAATAAACCCAGAGAAGAATAAGAATGAAGAAAAATTAATTTTGATTATAAAATTCTCTATTAAGGTCATTGAGATTGTATCAGTACCAATATCTAGACTGATTTATACATCAAATTCAATTTATTTTATGGCAATTTCCCCCATCCCCAACACATCTTCCATGTAAATTAAATTCAAAATAAAATTCATCATTATTGATTCTTCCTATTAGATTGAATGAAAGTTATCCATAAAATGGAACAAATTTTGGAATTTAATGTGAAATAAAATAGGTATTTGTCTTTGGCTATGTAGCTTTAAAAAGTTATTTTCCTTTTCACTATAGGCCTATAAAAAAGGGCATTTTCATTCCGTTTTATTTTACAATGACTTTTATCCCTCAGACCAAAGTCCAAAAAAAATATATTCACAAAATTCTTGCTGTGAAGTCATTCAATTCCTATGATTCACTACAAAGGATGAAATTTATCATTGCAATTAAATTCTTTTGACAGTTATATTTTGTACGTTATCCATATGAATTTTTAATGAGATTCGATTCCATTCAAATGAACGAGCCACTGTATTCATTTAAACATCAAGGATGAAAAGCACTTATACCCATTGTTTGGTATGAATAGTTTTGTTATTCAAAACCAATGGTCATTTTAATTTGAATTCCTATTTGCTCTTGGATCCAACCTATTGTGAAAGGAAAGCTTAATGGATTGGTATATATTTCAGTCTGATATATATCAAACTGTTTACATGGTAAAAACTTCACATCATGTTTAGTTATTATTTTGAACTTTTTTTGTTAAAGTTTAATTTATTTATCACTTTTATTATTATCAATGATTTTTTTTTTTTTTGGGGGGGGCGATGCTTCATATGTAAAATTGTCTATGTTTGTTTACTTGGACCACATGTACATTAATTTACAAATATTACAACTTATGGTGCAAACTGTACACTTAAAAAAGATATTATCCAAGTGTAGCATAATAAATTTGTTGAATCAATAGGATGAATGAAATTAATCTGATAGTCATTTTCGTCCCAGCATGATATACACTGTCCAGTATTTATTGTAATTTTGACTCTACATACATGTATATACATATTGATATCATGCAGAGTCATGTGTTCCAATGAAATTGGTCATAATCCTCAACTATTAAATGCTGTATTCTGATGACGCTAGCCATTTCTGTATGACGTAGCCTCACACGTGTTGTCGGCATCTCTAATCTAATAGCTTTTCCCCCATACTGTCCCTCTCGTTAAGCGTTGATGATCGCCGACTAGCGAGAGCATAGTCATGCGTGCAATACAGGCTCAACGGATCGCAATTGGCTTGATGACTACACGTATTAGTCTCTATGCTTCAGTTGCTCTGCAGTTGTATCGAATAGTGTGTTTTAGACAAAGCTAGATCCCATTTTCAGGGATTTATTGATACTAAAAGTCCCATTCCAGGCTTGATTTTGTTAAACTTTATGGAACACAGGACCATTGGAATGTAAATAGCTTGAGCATTGTAAGTTGTTCATTCAGTGTCAGGCCTACTGTGATTTGTAAAAGCTTGTCTAAAGCTTAAGTACAGTATTATGGTAAAAAAAATGTGAATTACATACAAAAAAATCAAGTTACATACCAATCTGTATACAAGTGTACAAGCAGTGGCTGTAGAATATTTCTCAAGGGCTGATTCTTCCAGGAATGCTCTTATTTTTCTTTTTAAAAATGGCAATTTGAGTTTTGAATGCTATAAAATATTGACATTATTCATTGGTTATCAGAAAATTGCAGGCAAAGATTATATATCCTGAATTTTTCAGACCACTATATGCTTGGGATGAAATAAAACTCTAGAAATTCATATACATATTTTTATTTTTTTGATCAGGCAACCAATAAAAAAGATCACGAATGAAATACATTTTTATGTCTTCTACAATCATCCACATCATACCTGTTATAGGGCATACACATTCATATAAGCCTGTAATGGGTGGGAATAACACCTACTTAGGGATGGATGTACCTAAAATCAAAATAGGCTTGAACATTAATCAGTATGGTTTCAGATTGTATCTTCTCCTAGAATCTGAGTCAGTAGAATATCTAAATGATCAGTTTCGTGATAGCATTCAGTCTTTGAGTCAAGACTACACACACTTCCGATTCCATTACAGTGAATAATGAGTGACTGCAGACTGATGTATGAAGCTAGTGCGTTGAGTCACCACCTGAATGGGCTTGCTAATAGGAGTGATAATTTCAAGATGTCAGTAAATTGCTAATTGCTCCCTATTGAAACAAAAACTCATTCATAACGGTGAACCGGTCGATCAATCCATATTTGTATCGACCAATTTATTTACAGAGCACAGTGCATGTATATTCATGTACATATAGAAGTCAATCATAAACATTTGTACCAGGCAAAAAAAACTAAGTGATTAATAAAATGTATTTTTAGGCTACTTTTCTCAAGCTACTGCCTAAATCTACAACATTTGGTAAGCTTTAACAATAAAGTGAATGGGAATTTTCTGAGATTTTTGTGATGATAATTTTCCAGGGCTTTTTGAGCATTTCACGGATGAAATTGCCCATACATGTAGTCCCCATGTAATTATTTCCATGATCTGTAGTTTTTTGGATGATAATGGTATTAACCCCAATCCATTTTAAAAATTATCTGATATTCATCATTTTATGATTCAATGATTGAAAATGATTACAAAGAATTGAGGAAGTTTTGTTTACTTACTTTCTCAGGTATAAATCAGGTATGTATTTCAAAAGGGAACAGAAAATACCCAAGGCTGGTCATAGAGACATTGAGGCCATTATTTGTAATTGTGTTGTTCTTATTTCTTTAGACAACCCTTTTTAAATGCAGTTTTATTGCCGTTTATAGAATGACTCGGAGAAAAAAATTATAAGAGGGCTCAGAATCATTTCTCCCCCAAAATGCCTGAAACAGCCCCCAATTTTTGTTTAAAAAGCCCTGGAAAATTGCCATCAACTGCTATGTTATGACTTATCTAATATCGCAGATTTAGGCAGTACATGTAGGTTGTGAAAAAGACAGAAAAGTAGCCCCCCAAAATGAGCAATTATTTTTTTTGTCTTTTATGACTCATTGCAAGCACATTTATGGCCAGGAAACTGATTTCATCACCTTAGAAGAAGAAGTATTTCACTTCCTTGGCTGATGTTATGGTGTGGACTATTCGGGCCAGGGGCAGATCCAGGATTTTCCAAAAGGGGAGGCACATTTTTCTGAGGAAAACATGACAAGCAGAAGACAAAAAAAAAGGTCCTCACTTTCCTTTCAAAGGAGGGGGGCACACTTCTGTTTTAAATTTTGCTTCTCAAAAGGGAGGGGTCACTGGCCGGCTATGCCCCCCCCCCCCCCGAATCCTCCAGTGACTCGGCAGTATTCTCTTTTCATTACTGTACTGCTTACTTGTATCCTTAAAGTTGAAGATTGCCCTGACAGTAGTTGGTTCCAATAAAAGTAGAAAAATTTAGAGAAAAATTTTGCTGAAGGTTTGATAAAGAATTATTTTGAGTAAGTTCTGAACAGTCGAAATTTGTGGTATCATATGCAAGCAGCTTCCACATTTATTTCATGTAATGTAAATTCTATCAATTCATTTTTTTATCGATAATGATGACTACAAACATTTTTGTTATAGAAGGTGGTATGAAATGATGTATCTGATGACATATCTGGTTTTATTCACACAAAAAAACCCAACTCGTATCACTTTCAGAATTAAACTGATAAAATTGCATTTTTTGGAATTCATGTCAAACAATGTGTGGAGGAGATGCTTGTCTGTGACTGTGATGTCACAAATTAAAAATTCAAACATCAAACATTTATAACTCCCTGAGTTTAATACGTACGTTCATCTGCGTGTTCACGATATTTTCTTTCTGCTTTCATGGAAGCCAACCTATCGCCATGGTGAACTTCCCCTTTCAAGAAACAGTTGAAGGAAAATCAATGATTTTAAGATCCAAGAAAACAGGGAAGGAATATGAATGAAGGACAAGGGGGGGGGAAGCAGAAATAATATGAAATCTTCAGAAATAAATGTTCTTGTGTGATGTTTTATTGAACTTCCTCACAAGATTGATTTCTAGGAGTTCATGGCATTTCAGCACACCTGAAGCTTAGTAAATTTATAAGCACTCAATTGACTGAGGTTTAGTCAATTTGCTCAGATCTATTGATGAGAAAAGCAAATCTCATTTAGGAAAAGGGAGGTAAAACGATTAAGTAGTACACCAACCTCTTTCCTGTTGCTAAGGAAAGAACTCTTATTCCTTTTTTTTTAAACTTCATCTGTGTAAATTTTACATGTACGTCAGTGCCATTCCCGGGAGGCCTCATTATGTGTAGTTTGAGAGCAAAATGCCATTGAGATATGTAACCTTTACCTTTACGAAAGAAAATGTATATTAGTAACACACTTAAAATTATTGGTAATTGCAATTTTCATATAAATAATTTGCTCTTGTTTTATACATACATGCAGGCACATGTATTTCTTCATTTATCTATAATAATATCAAGCTTAGAAGTAAAATGTGTTTCCATATTTCATATGCAAATTGATCCATAGTCAACATGCTTGATGTAAATACTGCAATAATGATATCCTGCAAAATTGCAATATTGTATTGTATGTGTATAGGGGCGCACTTGTATCAGTTGAAGCATATTGTTGAATCAGTCTGTAAATGTATTCAGTCCTTGTTCAGAAACAGGTGTTAATTAATCTCCATCTTGTCTGGCCAATTATCTCTTTCACCATGGCAACTGTTTTGTAATTAATCATATCCAGTGCAGTGACTAGACATGATTCAGTGTAAAAAGAATTAAGATATACTCAGTCTCTATTGAAGTACATGTACATGTACGTACATGTATGGATGAATCGTGGACTGACACATTTTCCTTGTATAATCCCACATGCACTGACCAACACCCAACATGCCCAATGCCACTGGCCATCCAGATTAGGACAATTTGTAATTAGATATAGGAATTAGATATTGAGCTCAGACTTTAAAGGCAATTGAGCAAGTGCGAATAGTTGACCGTCCTTATCTGTAACACATGTTTATGGTGACATTGCCTTCATTTTGTTGATTACTTTTGAATGCTAGGCTAATTCATAAAGTTCGAACATGTCTGACAAATTGTCCGTTTCAAATTCTTATACAAACTCATGAGTCATGGTAGTATATAACAGGGGCTCCCCCTCCCCAGTCTTTCAAAGTGGGTTTTTACATGTGTATAGAAATAAAAATGAAAGTAAACACAAAATTCCTCCATAATCAGCTCAGTTACTAACTCACTTTCATATTGTGTCTTCAACAAAAAGATATTTTTTCTCCCCTTCCCCCCCCCCAAAAAAAAATGTGCATAGCATTTTATTGAAGTAAAAGTTGTTTTTGTACATTGATCCAAAGAAGATATGAAAATGTTTTTAACATTAACATATTGGCCTGTATTCTCAAGAGGTTTCAATTGTACCGTGGTACAAAACCATGGACTATGCAGATATTTAAATCACAGGCTGCAGCACCATCACCAATGAGGGAGTACCTTCATTTTAAATAGACAAATCATGTATGCTTATTTCATCGCGTACACAAAGGTAAATCCAATTAAATGTGCGCTTTCAGCAAAGTGAGCTTAAAATGAATCGTGCTAATGAAATAAATCTGCATAGTCTATGGTTTTTGTGCCATGGTACAATTGAAACCTCTTTTGAGAATATTGGCCATTATGTCTTCAACAAAAAAGATATGTTTGCTCCCCCCCCCAAAAAAAAAACATTGTGCATAGCATTTCATTGAAGTACCGGTAAGTTGTTTTTGTACATTGATCCAAAGAAGATATGAAAATGTTTTTAACATTAACATTAAAGCTTGTGTATAGTTTTGGTAAATCCGCAAAAATGCACCTATCACTATTCCAATTCATTGCTAGCTATTATGAATGGATATGCCCTATAACAGTTATTATGTGGAGGATATGAAATGAAAATGTGTTTTACAGGATAAATTTTGCGATTTTACATGGAAATTTAACTTGATCAGGTCACCCAATCAAATTAAAATATCTGTGTGTTTTTGTCTTTCAATTAAATCCTATTCCAAATCATGGAATGGGCTGAAACTTTCAAGATATGTTCTTTGTCTGTAACTTTTGGATATCTAATCACTAAAGTTATAAGATAGTGCTTGAATGCCCATTTTTTTAATTTAAAACAAGCATTGCCGAGAGAGGGCGCTATGTATCCAAGATTTGAATATTTGAAATTTTCTCAGAGAAGTGCAGTTGGAAAAATATCTAACGGTCTCTACGCTTCAGTAAGACTGTCATATTAGATGAAATTCGATTATCAATCACATTATTGACCCTTTACCAAAGCTATACACAGGCTTTAAAAAGGGACATGCTTTACTATGACATTGTACAGTAGGTGTCATGATCTTTTATTGTTTTGAATGGTTCACATGAGAGATAAATGCAGAATATCATAGAAGCTCATATTCCACTGTACTCCATGTACAAAGACAATACGTGCATTGAAAGAGGCCTTGCTAGTCAGAAGAACTACATGTCAAAGGTCATATTGGTAACTAACTTGATTGTATTCCATTGAAGTCTGTTTTTAAGCGGGCATCGCAAATGTCGCTATGGTAACCTTGAACTGCTTTAGGTCAAAGATCTCATTTGTAACTTTGTAGCATTGAATGAATTGTAACCTTGAATGTGAATTTGGAATGTATGTGTATTTGTGTACCTTATGTCAGCTTTTGACAGAACAGAGAAAGAGTGAAAGAGAGAACTAGAGAAATAAGGCGGCAAGCGAACTTTGAACTTTTCTGAATTGTCTTTGAATAATAAGTTGTTGTTCTTCTGTTGATCTTTCAGGCATTTTCCCTTGAGGTACAAACCCACCAGAACCAGACCGAACGAGTGGTGTTACAGGGCCAGGACATCATAGAACAGTCTCCGAGCCTAGCATCTAGTCTTGGTCCAAGACTGGAGGCAATGGTCAGAGAATGGAACCTCCTTGAAAGAAGTCTAGACATCCAGGCCAAACAAATTAAAGAAGCTCTGGCTGTGGTGGAGGCTAGCATCAATACAGGATTCAAAGGGGTATGTATATACTTACGTACCAGTGTAGGAAATAATTTGTTTTTTTTATATTGGGGTGATGGTTTTTATTTTTTTATTTTATTTTATTTTTATTTTTTTTTATTTATTCATTTATTATTTTTATATTTATTATTACTATTATTGTTTTATTTATTTAATTTTTTTTTGGGGGGGGGCTTTTCATTCGTATGGAGGGCTCCCTTTTTTCACATTGAGCAACTATGCAGTTAATAAACATATTCTGCTTTATATAATATAACAATTTTTCTGAATAATATTAGATATTGTTAGTTCATGGTCTATCTTGTGGTGACTTGAAAATATAGTTGCCCAAAAGCAATCTATTTGTGCAGTTTTACAGGCAGTTTGGGCTGTGATGGGGGTGAAGGAATCGTCCCATCACCCTCATGTATTACCTGTGCTGATTGTGCTTTCTCCTGGAACTTGGATGTCCTTTCTCTCTCAGTTGAAATATATTGATTAATGAAACTAGGTCTGGACACTCCCAAAATATAATCTTGATTCCGTCGTTTATTGATTTCAATCTGTTTTATCTGGGCAGATTTTTAAATATGGATTTTAGTATTGAGTAATGTCACTTGATGCAGTATACCACCGTTAAAAAAAAGGTATACATTACTACTTATTTTTGTGGCAAATTCCAAAGTTATTTCTCAAAAAGGACAGAGTAAAGGTTTTTCAACTCTCACTTCTTATAAACATAATGCGAAATTGTAGACAGAATCAAGCAAGGGATAATAGAAGCTTACTTTTCTGCACTTTCAATAATAATGTTCTTAAGAACCCATTAAATCTAGATATTATTTTTTTACATAAGTTTGGTTCTGTAATACATTCTGTCTTAAATAAAAACATGAAAAAGCTATTATCTGAATTACAGTTGATTCCTCTTATATGCCTTTGGAATCATCCTCTAGCTTAAAACCCAAGCAAGGATCATGTATTTTTCATTTTGAATACAATTCCACTACCTATCGATTATTTCAGGATAGGTTTAGGAATTAGGATAATCTGTATTTGGATATTCAGGTTTGGAAACCGTTGAAAATGAAAGATAATCTTCTCCCCCACACTGTCGCCAACGAGGGCCGTACTTATTCTCACTTGTGGCTTGTGGATATCATCCTTCGCAGATCCTCTAAGCCGTATTCTGTCTGTATATGTAGGTTAGTTGTGTGGCTTGGAGAGATAAAGTAGAGAAACTCTTTCACACCCCTCATCAGATCTCATAATCATGTTGGCACAGTTATGGGGTGTATGTTCAAGCTCAAGGAGGAGCATGTGATCTTGAGCCATGGGTATGTGGGTATAAAAAGGGGTAAAGGATGGGGGGGAAGGGGTAAATGATGGAGGGATGGGTGAAGTAAGGGGTGGTAAAGCCGGGCATTAGAGAGAAATGGATGTAGTTAGCAGGTTAATTTAGATAATGATAGTATAGGATTCGAATCTAGTTTAATTTACAAGTAAGAACATAGTATTTTTTTTTCATGTCAAGTATTTACAGGGTCATTTTCGTGGTGCACTTGGGATGATTATATTCAAAGTTAATTTTCTACAGGTACCCCAGCCTGGATATGTATTTCTCCTTGCCGAAATTAAGTGCACTGTGAGAGTGACCCTTTAATTGAAATTTAAAGGACAAGTCCACCCCAACAAAAACTTGATTTTAATAAAAAGAGAAAAATTCAACAAGCATAACAATGAAAATATCATCAAAATTGGATGTAAAATAAGAAAGTAATGACATTTTAAAGTTTCGCTTCATATAAAAAAACAGTTATATGCACATCTCAGTCGTTGAGGGAACTGATGACATCACTCACTCACTATTTCTTTTGTATTTTATTATATGAAGTATGAAATATTTCTATTTTCTCATCATTGTCATGTGAAATGAAGTTTCATTCCTCACTAAACACGTGGAATTCCATTATTTTCACATTTTGTGCTTCAGGCAAAGAGGTCCTAATCGTCAAATTTGTAAAAATTGAAAAATTGTATAAATCAAACAATAAAAAACAAAAGAAATAGTGAGTGAGTGACATCATCGACTCTCTCATTTGGATGTAACTGGCTCGTTCATATAACTACTTTGTTAAAAATAAGCGAAAATTTTAAATGTCATAACTTTCTTATTTTACATCCGATTTTGATGAAATTTACAGCGTTGTGCTTGTCTGATTTTTCTCTATTGATTCAAATCAACATTTTTCAGAGGTGGACTTGACCTTTAAATTCCTATGTTAATACTGTATATTGTTTATTGTCTGGCAATTGTTTTTATCTGTTATTCATGTTCATTTCAGTTTGTACTGCGAGACATGATGTTTTTATTAAATCCATTTATCTATCTATCCTATTATAGTGCATGTGATCTTGAGATATGGGTATGTGGGTAAATAAGGGGTAAAGGATGGGGGAAGGTAGGGGGAAGGGTAAAGGGCATTAGATAGGAATGGATGCAGCAAGCATTTACAGATACTGATAATATAGGATTTATATGGTGCATATATTTACCTTGTTAGGTACTCAAGTGTATTTTAACCCAGCTTTAGCTAGTCTACCAATTCCAGTGCTTACAGATTTTTTAGACAATTTGTTATGAATGTATTAGAACCATTTAACAAATTTTCCTCTTGTTTAAGAAAGCTTTGTTATTTGATATAATCTGGAGAGCAGCTACATTGTATTAAATGCTTCTGATTGCTAGTAGTTGTACAAAATTATATATAGGGCATATGAATATTCTTTAAACATAGGCTATATTTATTTAAACATAGGCTCAAGAAAAAGAAAATATGATAATACAGTAAAAATGGGGAAAAAAGGGAATGATGTGGATGCTTTTTTTTTATTTGGGAAATGGTTGCCAGATTTGACTTACACATTACCTTTCATAAAAAAAGCCTTTCTCATATTAGTACTAGTTCAAGGTATGCAAGATGTCTGGCAAGTCAAATTTCCATAAATAATGTAATAATTTCAACTATATAAGAAAAGCCATATCTCAATTATTTCATGCCAGTTGTGAGATATATACTGTATCTCTCACTGTTGCTAGTAGAAAGTCCGAGCACTCATCCTGCCAATGAATACAGCTGGGATTACCATTAGTCTACAAATTGGCAACACTGATCGCCAGTGACATTTAGAAAGGATTTATTCCCTCGTCTCTTTTCAGGCTCATGCCAAAGCCATTTTCATGACATTGATTTGAAACATGAAAATCATTTCGAAACATTTCCTTTTATGGCATAAATGGAACCTTACATCTTGTATGTCATATGCATGTATTGATACGGTGACCGAAGCTTCATTGATCTATCAATGTGCACTTGCCCATGTAGATCAATATCCCTTTCGTTATGTGACATTTGGCGAAAATTTCAAGCCTCGATTTTCACCTTCACCTTTCTTGACATTTACAGTATTGTGGTGAAATTTGATGGCTTCCATAGCAATCCTATTTCCCATCCACCCTTTATGCCTGGTTAGATGGAATAGTTAGTGCAGGGAGTTGTTGCTCACTGGTTAGTGTGTGGGAGGATTCTAATATCACAACAACATGCATCTGGATGAATTGTGATGACGGTCAGCAATTAAAGAAAGACAGGAAGCGGCATTGCCTTTGACCAATCAGATCAATTTACTTGACCTTGATAACCGTTAGTTTCTCCCGCCGTTTCATAGCTCCATCTAGCGCATGGCCGAGCCGGTATTAATTACAACCAATGCCGGTCTTTGTAACAAAGATCCATATCTATACAGTTATATTTTTTAATTTAACGTAGCACATGCCATACTCTAGTGTGATACTGATCAATTCATTTCTAACAAATAATAGAAAACACTGAAACATGATTTGTATATACATTTATACTAATATGTAGGCCCTATTTTTTTGTATTGTTATAGTGTTTCATTTTTAATTTCACTTTCACACTTCGACCTTGAAGTGGAATTATGGCAAAGCAATAGCGCCAGCACAGTAGTGATCACATGTTTCCGCTACAGCTACAAGTATTGACTTCCAGAGATTAAAGGCTTTTAGCCTCTTTCATATATATATATAGAGAGAGAGAGAGAGAGAGAGAGAGTTACCCCCCCCCCCCCCATTCTGGTTGAATCTGAATAATAGAATAAAAGGAAGTACAGATTTATATTGTTACGCATAAATACAGTTATTTTTCAAGAGGAAGTGACCCTACTTTCAAATTTCAAAGAATATCTGTTAATTTCAGATTTCCTGCAGTTTTTTCATACCAAAGCATCTGTCAAAGGTGAATTAGAGAATGCATTTTCTTTTGATTACTCTCTTGATTTGAACAGCTTTCTAATATAGCACAATTTGTTTCATAAAACAATTATGAAATCTCTTTCAAAATCATAATTTTCATGTTATTTACAAGTAAAGCCTCCACAAATTCCATTGAAGGAACAATACTGTGAAATGCATCCTGTGTCACAGTGGTTGTGATTTTTTTTTACCAACCATAGGACTGACAGTTCAAAGTCCTCTCCAAGGGACTTCATAATGAGGAGAGATGCTTGAATTAATACCAAAGGGCACGAGTGCACCAAGCAGGATTTTAACCCTGGTCTGCGGATTGCCAGACGACTGTTATACCAACTGAGTTGTCATGCCTAAATTGGTGTTTTTTAATAATAATATTTTTTTTAATATACATGTACTACTACTTCTACTACTTCTTCTCCTCCTCCTCCTTATAAGAATAGTAATAATAATGTACTATTAATGATGATGATAATCAAATATGATGAAAGTAATAATAGTAATGATGATAATGATAGTTGTATTTTCTTTTGACAGAGATGTGATGATCTTCTTGTTGAGGAAACCAGGGATGCTATTGAGTTCATGAGGATTAAACTCAGACGCAATCAAGGAAGAAGTTCACCTGTCAATGTCTCCTTCTCACACACGAAAACAAACCCCACAGATACCACCACACAGTCACCACCACAGAGCAGCAGGTAAATATATCTTAAAGGTCAAGTCCACCCCAGAAAATTGTTGATTTGAGTCAATAGAAAAAAAGCAAACAAACATATGCTTCAAATTTCATCGAAATCGGATGTAAAATAAGAAAGTTATGACATTTTAAAGTTTCGCTTATATTTCACAAAACAGTTAAATTCACAACTCAGCAATATGCAAATGAGAGAGTCGATGATGTCCATCACTCACTATTTCTTTTGTTTTTTATTGTTTGAATTATACAACAATTCAATTTTTACAGATTTGACAAGAAAGGACCAACTTAACTTAACCATAAACTGTTGAAATAATGGTAATTCTACATGTTCAGGAGGAATTAAACTTTGTTTCACTTGACAAGGAGGAGAAAATAAGAATATTTCATATAATAAAATACAAAAGAAATAGTGAGTGGGTAACGTCATCAGTCTGCCAATTTGCATACCGACCAGGATGTGCATATAACTGTTTTGTGAAAAATTTACAAATGTCATAACTTTCTTATTTAACATCCGATTTCGATGAAATTTTGCAGCGTTATGTTTGTTGGATTTTTCTCTTTTTATTCAAATCAATTTTTTGTTGGGGTGGACTTGTCCTTTAAAGGGCAATCCAACAGAATTAAAAACTTGTTTTTAGAGGAAAAAAGAAAATTCAGACTAGTTGATAGGTGAGAGTTTGAACAATATGGGACAAACAATAGGAAAGTTATTAATTTTTAGAAGTTGTGAAAATAGGTAATACCCATGGAGACTTCAATTGGCCGCATATGTGATGTCAAAGTGATGTCAGGCAAGGGACTACTCTTTCATATATTCCAAAACGTAAAATGGCCAAATTGACGTTTTGTTACAAAAGTTTTACTTCAAATTATATTTTTCTTTTATGATGACATAAAACAGTATACTACCTGGTTTATATTTAGATTGCTGCCCCAGGAGAATGGATACTTATGAGAAAACCACAAATCCCTGATAATTTAGTACATGGTCTATGGGGGAAAATTGTCCTTGCCCTTCTTTCATAATATACTTACCTAGTTGCCATTTTGAAATCTACAGTCTTAGGGATCTTAATTTCTTATTGCTTGTCCGATTTTCAAATTTTCACCATTCTGTTTTATTTATTTTCTCCTTTCCATCACAACATTTTATGATCAAGGCTGGATTCCTTTTTTAATACCAGCTAATTAAAGGGGAAGTTCACCCTGGTTTTGATAAAAGTGGGGAAAATATAGCCAAATATTGGATGGAGATGTGATGAAAATATGTCATATAGTAACTGAGTTATGAATCTTAGTAAAGCTCTGATTTTGTGACGTCACAGATGGGAGCTCCAACAAATGCCATTTTTTGAAAAACTGAAAGAAAATTCCTTTGTATGGGATTTTTAATCAAAACATAATTTTATGCTCCCTCTTGTAAAATATTTTTTATCCATCAGGTTCCATTGAAAATAATGGAATTTGTATTACATGATAAATGGAGGAACTACATGTACTCATGTATGACATCAAATATTAGATACTTTAAAAATTCCTAACTCTCTTATTACTTTCTCTGGCACTAAATATTACACATAAATCCCATAGAATTGCAATTAATTTTGCACGTCAAAGGCTTAAAAAGGCTCATTTAAAGTGATTGGTTAACATTGGTTTGACTTTCAAATAAATCTGCGCTAGAAGGTCATACTTGTCACTTGTGTCTGTGATATGTTACAAAAATGAAGCCCAGAAAAAATTGCGTTCGAAAATAATTATTTAGTGCTTCAAAAATTGAAAAATAAAGTGACCGGAAACACCATCTTAATTTCATCCCATACACTTATGTGTACTATTTAGGCGTCTATAAGACACCTATTTACAAAATCGGGGTTTGCCTTGTAATTTTATCTTTTCATTCTCAATGATGGTTGTTTACAGGGTTTATTAGTTCTTATACATGCACTTGTACACATGTTTCATATTGGTTTGAGATTTTTTTAAATCGGCTGCTCACAAAGTTAAACAATACCTTTAAGGGGATGCTATATGTAGATACAGCGAGAATAAAGCAATGAAACTCAGCAGGGGTTCAGTACATCAAGTGAACCCTGGCTACATTTCATTGCTTTATTCTCGCTGTATCTACATATAGCATCCTCTCAAATATATACTAGAAAGCACCTCGCAATGTAAAGGTCCCTGCTCTACACAATGATAAGTATATATATATATATATTTCTCTACATCTTTGTTTATTAAAGGCAATTTTTTTTTGTCTTCTTTCGTTGCTCGTAATGCGCCTTAATGCCCTATGCCTTCGTCTGTACATCTATATGTGTATTATGATGGATTAAACCCATTCATAGACTTCGCCCTTTTGTAGGATGTAGGCCTACAAATATATATTTTACATAATTTGTAACAACTTGTCTAAATAAAAGGGCCAACACACACCTCTCAAGAATTCTGAATTTCAAGAAAAGGGTACATCATCTTAAGGGGATCAATGTTTTCAGTGCATTTTAAGTTTAAACTGCAATTGTAAAAATGTAGGAGACTTGGCTTTTCCCCATTTCTAGACATTTCAAATGTGATTATTTCACGCTTCATATAGATTTCCAGACCTAGCTCTTTTACTTCAAACCACTTAATATGATATTGTATTTCATTTTTACTGGGCAGAGGATTTTTGTCATTCTTATTGTTTTTTAAACAGATTTTCCACAATATAATCATTTTAACTCAGATTCCCTCTCTTCTTGAGATTTTCTTTCCAAGTAGTCATCCCAGGGTGGTGGTTAAGAGCTCGGACGTTGAGTAACATAATGATGAGGATAGTAGACTTATGTCTTGTCTGCAGTTATACCCAGAAGGGGAGAGGGACCTGGTAGAACTAGGGCAGGATTTTTTGTTATGTGATCAAGTTTGCTTCTTTCTTGGCTTTCTCTTGGGAGTCTTTTACAGCTATAAACAAGATTCTTCCTTGTTTGTTTATATATTGTCTTTATGGCTTATGTTACAATAATGATGATGCTGTTAGTACACATTAGAAGCCTACATGTAATAGATGGATAATTCAAGGATCTAGAAGAGAGAGAAAGAATGAGGAATAAGAATGTTTTTAGTGATATTAGAGGTGTTTCCACAGCGTATGAAGTGAGACCATATGAAATGATAGTGAAAAAGTGATTCGCTTTAGCCTTAGGTAGTCATTACATTGGAAGGCCTTTTTCATGGAATACCAGGAAAATTACACTTGATTGGGCCAATGTAGCACTCATCTTTGATTTGTGCAATATTGCCCCTAACTCGTGGAATATCTCTCATACAATCTCTGACATACCATTCTGAGATAGGCTCAGCTAGCCATTATCATGTAACTTATTGCTTATGTCAGTCTGCATGGGTCCTGTAACACAAACCTTAGCAATCCTCATAGAACATTTTTTCACAATTGATTTCATTGACTGCAATGTACAATTTAAGGACAAGTCCACCCCAACAAAAAGTTGATTCAAATAAAAAGAAAAAATCCAACAAGCATAACAGTGAAAATTTCATCAAAATTGGTTGTAAAATAAGAAAGTTATGACTTTCAAAGTTTTGCTTAATTTCACAAATCAGTTATATGCACATACTGGTCGGTATGCAAATAAGAAGATTGATGACATCATCCACTTACTATTTCTTTTGTATTTTATTATATGAAAGATGAAATATTCCAATTTTCTCCTCATTGTCAAGTGAAACAACGATTGAACCTCCCCGAACTTGTGGAATTAGCATAGTTTAATACTATTACTAATGGTTTATTCAAGGTGGTCCTTATTGTCAAATATGTAAAAAATGAAATATTGTATAAATTCAAACAATAAAAAAGAAAATAAATAGTGAGTGAAATACATCATCGACTGTCTCATTTGCATGTCACTGAATTGTGCATATCACTATTTTGTGAAAAATAGGTGAAACTTTAAAATGTCATAACTTTCTTGTTTTACATCCAATTCTGATGAAATTGTCAGCATTATGCTAGTTTGATTTTTCTTTATATATTCAAAGCAACATTTTTCTGGGGTGGACTTGACCTTTAATTTTGGAAATCGAGTGTACGATTAAGCGCTAAGCTTTGTGTTATGGGACCCAGGAGTATGTCTTGCCAGTGAGACTAGCATATATTCTAAGTGACTGTTGCAATCAAGTGTTTAAAAAAAAGAGTCTCTTTGGGCCTGGGTATCATCCTGAAAGTATTGACCTAGGAATCAAACGAGATCATGATCAATATCACCTGGCAGGTATAACCTCAAAATTGATTACCCAAGATGGTATCTCAAACTCAACCAAAAAGAAAGAAAAATGAAATGAAATTTTATCAACACATCTACTGTATGGAATACCTCTCCATTTAGGCAAGCACTAATGTATAATATACCTTCAATATCACCTGGATAGCCTCAAAATTTATTACCCAAGATGGTATCTCAAATTGAAAAAAAGAAGGAATTTCATTAACACAGTTACTGTATGGAATATTCCTCCAATTTGATCAAGCACTAATGTATGCTTTCATCAAACACAAAATATTCTTGATTTAATTATTCTGCTCACTTGGTTTCTTTGCTCTTAGCCAAAGTACCTAAATTAGAGCCTGGAGTATTGAAGCTAAATATATCAAATTGAATTTAAAGACATGTCTGATGTAATTTCCGGTACCAGGATGCGGTATGAACTATGAAATGAAAACATGATCCCTTAAAATATGAATTCCTATACAAATTTGCTACTTCAAAACACTCTAAACTTCCATTGATTTTCATGTGCCATTTTAATTATTTGAGTGATTGATGGCATTTATAATTAATTTTATTATAGCTTGGAAAGAAAACGAAATTACTCTGTAACTTATTCTACTTCCTGCTTTCTGAAAGCATAATTACACCATTATTCATAGACATTGTGTTTGTTCAACATTGTTTGAAGTTTGATTGGGGGAATGGGTAATAAAGCAATCTGCCTAGAAAAGGAAATGTTTGTTGAAATGAGTACAAACTTCAAAGTTGACTAATGTGTACACTGGCACAGCATGTTGAAACCGGTTTTGGGGGGAAACAGAAGAGTCATTGAGATGTCCCCATTTAAAGTTTTTGGTGAATCCCCTAAATTGCCTGTCAATATTCAAGTAATGTAAATGTATGCCCTAAAGCTGTTATGATGATATGAATATAACGCATTCTCACTTATCCACAGCTTGCTCCAAAAATCCTCCACAATAAAGATGTAAACAAACTCTGGCATGGTAACTCTGGCTTGGTAATAAAAAGAGTGGATGTATTTTGTAATTTTACTGAAAATAGCAGTGATATCTGCATATTTGATTTTGGCCAATTTCTGATCCCATTTGCCAGATCATGATTAGAATAAAAGCAATTCAGGGGCCCATAACCCAAATGCTGGGAGCCGGGCGGAACTCGGCGAGTTGGGGGGATTTCCCCTGGGTGAGGCCGGTCCGGATTGAGAGCTAAAACAGTAAAGACTGGAATAAATACCAAAAGAACAGCGAGATAATGTAACCATTTGCCTCTTTGCATGAACTGAGCTCGTATTTTTTCCCAAATACTCTTAATCGATCCTTAACATGAATTTCAGCCACATCGGGCACCCGAAACAGCCTTATTTTGGCTTCGATCGTGGGGTCTTCATTCAAATTTTTAGTCAAATTTCGCAGCAACACTGTTTGTTGACATCGTGTTTGCCATATGTTATCGCTAATTTCAGCACATATTGAAAAGAAAATACGGCGGACTGAGACCCAAATCCGAGAATTCAAATGATGAAATGAAAATCGAAGCCAAAATAAAGCTGTTCCTGATGCTCACTGAGGGTGAAACTCATGTTAAGATCGCTACTTTTGGTTAAATAAGTTAAATAAGCGGGATGCAAAAGCGCACTAGGGCGTAGATCTAGAGCGAGAGGCAGGGCTTCTCGGCGGTGCAGTGGTGCATCTTGCTTTGTCAGAAAGTTTGAGAATTAGGACAGAAAATAATAATACACTAGCTGCTAAAAGCACAGAAATAAAGTTGGAACATAATTTGCGTTTTCCCGAAAAATGTACGTTTTGCACACTTGCGCGCTATTAAGTCCCTCCTGCGGGAAACCGACGAGGTGTTCATGAATACATGTATATAGCAATTAGTCTATTAACATCCTGCATGAGTTTCACATCACATGACCAAGGTCAAAGGTAATTTGGGGTCACTGAACTTTGGCCGATTTGGGGGTATTTGTTGAATTATAATCAAAACTTTAAAAGTTTTTGGATCTGATTCATGAAACTTGGACATAATAGTAATCAAGTATCACTGAACATCCTGTGCAAGTTTCTGGTCACATGATCAAGGTCAAAGGTCATTTAGGGTCAATAGACTTTGGCCGAATTGGGGGTATTTGTTGAATTACCATCATAACTTTGAAAGTATGTTGGTCTATTTCATAAAACTTGGACATAAGAGTAATCAAGTATCACTGAACATCCTGTGCGCATTTTAGGTCACATGACCAAGGTCAAAGGTCAATGAACTTTGGCCATAATGGGGGTATCTGTTGAATTACCATCATAACTTTGCAAGTTTATTGATCTGACTTTTGAAACTTGGACATAAGAGTAATCAAGTATCACTGAATATCCTGTGCAAGTTTCAGGTCACGTGATCAAGGTCAAAGGTCATGTGAGGTCAATGAATTTTGGCCACATTCGGGGTATTTGTTGAATTACCATCCTATCTCTGTAAATGTATTGGTCTAGTTCATAAAACGTGGAAATAAGAGTAACCAAGTATCACTGAACATCTTGTGCGAGTTATAGTAGTTTTCAAAGTCAGCACTGCTGCTATGTTGAATCACGTGATGCAGGTGAGACGGCCAGAGGCATTCCACTTGTCATTTCTCTATTTTTAGATGATATACAGGCAAATGTATAGATGACTGCATGTATTAGGTAAAAAATACTAATTTGTTTAAATTCATACAAATCCTTTTGCAATACCGGGTGTGTTTCCAGCCTGTTCAAGGCTGTCACATACTCTCATGGAATGTTTGACAGCAACACTGATTTTGTCCTCCCATGTCTTTCATTTTCTGCCCAGGTTTTCACCATCATGTACCAGCAACAGCTCACCGCTGAGCTCAAGCCCGGAGTTCGAAGTACTCTATAACGAGCTCTCTGATTGGTTGAATGACATGCACCTGGCCGTGTCAGACAGCGCTGATATGCGAGTCTCGGAACATCATAAGCAACACATGTGCAAGGTAAAGATACATGAATCCATGTATTCAATGTCATCCACCCATTTCCAGAATGCTAAAAATGTATGTTCTATTTGCAGAGTTTGACCTATAAAAACATTTCTTATTTTAAGCTTAAAGGTGAACCTGTAATCAAGCTGAAATTAATACAGTTACTGCGCTTTTTTTATCAGAATTATAATGCTTTTGGTTAGCAGTTGCATTATGCTTAAAGGTCAATTCCACCCCAGAAAAATGTTGATTTGAATAAATAAATAAAAATCAAACTAGCATTGCGCTGAAAATGTTATAAAAATCAGATGTAAAATAAGAAAGGTATGACATTTTAAATTACCGCCTATTTTTCACAAATCAGTGATATGCACAATTAAGTGACATTCAAATTAGACAGTCGATGATGTCCTTCACTCAATATTTCCTTTGTTCTCTATTATTTGAATTATATATTTATGTTTTTACATATTTGACAATAAGGACCAACCTGACTGAACCATGTACTACTAAACAATACTAATTCCACATAATAAGGGAAGAATTAGTGATTGTTTCACTTGACAATGAGGAGAAAATAAGAATATTTCACATGATAAAATACAAAAGAAATAGTCGATGATGTCATTAGTCTCCTCATTTGCATACCGACCAGGATATGCATGTAACGGTTTTGTGAAATGAAGCAAAACTTTAAAATGTCTTAACTTTTATTTTTCATCCGATTTTGATGAAATTTTCAGCATCATGCTTGTTGGATTTTTCTCGTTTTATTCAAATCAACTTTTTGTTGGGATAGACTTGTCCTTTAAAGAATATGCCATGGCATTTCAAATGGTTCCATGACATTTGCTCTGGCAACAAATGGAAAATCTGCATGTTAAGCCAATCATAAAACCTAACTTTCAAAACTAAATAAATGCCAATCTTTCCATTGTTCTGAATAAAAAAAAAACTCTATTAAAATCCAAACTCTAACCCCATGCCATCTGAAAATATAAAAATTGGAGCAAATATTGCAGGAACATATATCATGTCACTGTTTTGCATTGACGGTAGCTTTATGAGAAATGGCAAGCTTTTGTTACAAGGGAACGATAAGTCTTTTCGTTTTCTGCATGTGTTATGCACTACAGGGAATGGGAGAATTTTCATGTAGTAAAAAAAAAATAACTCAAAAATGCCTAATTATAATAATAATAATAATAGGTCCATTTATATAGCGCAGTTACTATGTGCATATACTCTACTGCGCTTTGATAATTGGTATCATATTATTACCCCGGCTGTAGCTGAGCCGCCATATTAATAGGCGCTAAAGCGTTCAAGGAAAAATCCTACCGGGTACCCATTCACCTCACCTGGGTCGAGTGCAGCACAATGTGGATAAATTTCTTGCTGAAGGAAATTACGCCATGGCTGGGATTCGAACCCACGACCCTCTGTTTCAAAGTCCAAAGACTAATCCACTGGGCCACAACGCTCCACTATCATTATCATTGGAATAAAAGAATTGCATATTTTTAAAACAAATTATTATAAAATCTGAAAATTAATGCTTGGAGTGTTAAATCGGGAAATTTCTTCGCTTTTCTTGCACTGAAATAAAATATCAGAACGGAGAAATTGTTAGAGACTACTTATTTCTGTCACAAAATCTAAAACAGAATGACTTGTACTGATGTACATATTTTTATAAACACTTGTGTTAGAAAATTTTATAATAGGGAAGTTGTGCTATTGAATTTTGGATGTCATTTTGTACATTACGTGGAGGAAAAATAATGATTATTTTGGTACTATTTGGTTGGCTCTGAATGCGGAAAAAAAGGTTAGTTTGATTTTCCGTTTCGTTGGTTCAACAAACAACACATTTTTCTTTCATATCAAATATGACATTATTGAAAGGTGTTTTTCAGTTCTAGTTGATTTGTTCCATACAAAACAAATTCTTTGTTTTAATTATACATCCCTTTTTTGTTGGGGAGGGGGGGGGGGCAGACAATTAGGCAAAGCAATACATCCAGAGTTATGTCTGTGCATGGTATATATGATATCCATATATTGCTGGGAAAGAATTTGTTATAATTACAGGGACGAGGTGTAATTGTACTTCAGGTCAGATGATAAGGTGGTGATGGATAAAGCGGAAATCTCATCTCCATGCCAGTATCAGCTTCCCTCTTCCTTGTATGCAATATTTGGCTTACATGTTCTCAATATGCATTCCATGTGCGTTAGGTCACCGTGTACATTGAACCGACCTTCCCTCAGTTCAAATTCCTATGTTGCCAGCGAACTTGAAAATAGAAAATCCATATTAAAAAGTCTAGTCTATTTTTCAGACTTAATACTATGTACATCTACATGTACCTAGTTTTGTCACAATTTTCTTTTTTTAGGTCTTCAGGGAATAATTTTGGGGGTATCACATTGCAATTTGCTTCACATTTTTTAAAGACTGAGCAAAAAAAAACTTAGGATTGAACTTAGAGCTTTTTCCTTAATGACCAAGATTGTTTATCAATTTTGGCAAAATTATTGTCTAGTCTTTGCAAGTAATTTCATCTTATGTTTTCCTGAAGTTTTGAAGTGTGTGTTAATTAAGAAAATGCTTTGTTCATTTTCAGTGGGTTTTTTGTAATCTTTTTAATTTGAGACCAGTGAATAACAATAGATTTTTATTAGAAGATTTAAAATCATTTCAATTCACTCAGTATTCATCTTTGAAGACTACATTTACTAGTATCAATATTTTTCATATTTTTACAACGCTCCATGCTGATGAACGTGGTGTCTTAAACCCTGGTACAAACTAGTCTGAAATATGAGACCAAGATGGCAAGAATGAAATTCCCTTTCATGTTACTGGGCCGGTCATTAGGCTGATTGAAATAGATACCAAGTATGTAGCTTGCAATCTCATCTGGATGGTTATGAAACCGCAAATGTATTTATACCCCCGCAGTTAGATAAATCATTATTAGCTGTTAGAGAGGGGGCTGGGGGAGCCTTCCTCAAAAAAATTGACTTGAGTGATGAAATTATTTTGAATGCTGCCTGGAGAGTGTCAAAGTCAGATGTTTACGTCATGACAAGGGGGGGGGGGGTGTTAAACAAGACAGTGCTCTTGATAAAACTCATAAAGAGTCTTTTAGAAATTCATTTTAAGCTCCTTTATAAAAATGATGTGAACCAAGACTTTGTCCTCTCTCATCCGTATACGCTGTTGACATTTCATTTGCACTTTGCAGTCGTGACGAAAAAGGTCTGCATATCATGATTTCTTTTACAAACCATGCATACCATTTATCTCTTGATGTCAATGCTGAAGAAATTTGGTTGGGTGAGGGTTGAAGGATTGTGAGTAATAATGTTTATACATGTAGACTTTTGAATACGTGAAGTACTTATGAATATCAAATATTTGATAAAATTATATGACGGATAATAATCAATTTGAAAGAGAGTTCACAGTGAATTTCAACGTTCAAGGGTGCATACCGACCTAGGCCTCTACGTATTAGGAGAGGGGGCCTATAAAGCCCCACCATCCCTCATGAACAAGGCCATTCCCTTGCCCCTTAATTTACCTTACGTACCATCATATAAGCGTGGTTAAGCAGTTAACCTTTTCTATCAGCAACCTCCACATGTTTAAGCACTCCCTGCCCTTTAATTTGCCTTTTCGCCTGAAGGTATGGGATGTTCATCTATGTAGCTGGCAGAAACAAATCATGCCACGTATATATTTGAACAGGCCATGTCTTTCGAGTGTTTATAGTATACTCCGACGGGACAGTATGTAGACAAGTGCATCAGGCATGTTCCAAGTTTTAAGGAAAGATGTGTGTTGCTCGGATTAATATGAGGATTATACCTATTGAAAAGGACAATGTATTTAGTATTTGATAATACTTGATAACAAAATGCAATGGCCCATTGTGAGGTAAGCTTGTGGATATAATTTCAAATTTTTGTTTATTTGATTAATTTCACCAAGTTCATAGAAATATGAACTGGGTGAATATCATTTCCAAAAAATAAAAATATGAGATCTAATTTAATATTTCATTTAGTTTTGGTGCCATTTAGTGAACTAGTTAAAAAAGTTTACGAGGAATATTTTTTGTCCTGTCACTGAATGTCCATTCAAAAAAATAAAACTGATAAGTTATATGAGACACCTGTACAGTTAAAATGGATATTTTCCAATGTAGTTTCCTTCCCCTACCGGTAGTGATAATCAAGTTCACAGAACTTTAAATTATATTTAGAAAGTGAAAGATCATTTTGAAATTTTCATTGTACTTTCTTATTACCATAAAAAAATGCATGTGGTTTATATTGTAAACCAACATCAGCTTCCCCTTTTTATGTGCTGTGAAATTCTGTTGATAATAATGGGGGTTTTGATTCTACTGGTAGATATAATTTTATATTGCATGGTAGGTTAAGAATAACTGTAACTATATTATACATTCAATATAGGCTTGTAATATACATGTACCAAAAGGCCCTTTGATTCATTCATTGTTTTCTGCTGCAGTAGAGGGATGTATACAGGATATAGTTTAGGGAATTATATCCGTTTGTCTAGACCGAGTACTTCTCGAAAACTGTGATTAGTGATATTAATCTGAACCGTCTCTAAATGGTAGAGTGTTGTCCTGATATGAACTTTTTAGTCTACTTTGAATAATCTTCCGTGAAATGACTTAACATTGTTGTAAGAAGACAATGGAGATGGATGTCTGCATTGTTTCAGTATGGATTATGATTGCAGACTAAATAAAGAAACTATACGATATGGTTCTACTGCTTGTGTTACTTTTTCTTTCTGTTGTCAATTAATCATTCTCTCCAGTTATGTGTCGGATGAAACCTTCTTTGACATTTGGTACTTTTATGTTTGCACAGATGTTGAATTTAATCACTGCGAGGGTTTATTACAATTTACATGATCATGTGTCATGTACTCACTGTTTTATTACAATATCTTTAATCCACCAAAGAGATGTGCCTTGATGTTGTATAAACAAAGTATAATGTGTTTGGTCCTCTATTGCTGATACTTCAAGCGCACTTTCTTTGCATCCCTATGGTGTGAGCACATACAACAACATTGCCAGTATGATTCCTTTTTTTTATTACATTTATGCAAAATATAGTTTATGCTGCATAGAGTATAACATGTATTGTATTGTATTGTATTGTAATATAGGCACAACAAGCACAAAGATTTTCAGATAGCTATCAATCATTGATGATATTTTGATTTTATTTCTGTTATATTTTTTTGTTCTCCTTGTAGGGCTATGAGCAGGAGCTGCAGCTGAGGGAGGTGAGCCGGAGCAAGCTACAGAGGAAAGGGATCCAGCTCATGGCCTCCAAACCCAGGCTTGCGGATGATATCAGCACCAAGCTAGAGTCTCTCAACCAGCAGTGGCTCGCACTGCAACAGCACATCGCACCGAGCCCACTCCTGGCACGCAAGGCTAGCACTTCAAGGTAATACGCCTCTCTAGAAGATCCTTTAAAGGGGTTTGTTATCTGGGGATCATTTCATCAACATTTTTCATCTGTCAAGTTGTAAATAATGAATAATGATAATAATAGAGAACTTATATAGTGCACATATCCACCTTGTTAGGTGCTTGAGGCACTCCTTCATTCTGGTGCTCACAGCTTTTTGAGGAAGTACTTCCTGCTGGTACCCATGTACCTCACCTTGGTTGAGTGCAGCACAGTGTTGGCAAATTTCTTGCTGAAGGAAAATATGCCATGGCTGGGAATTGAACCAACGTCTCTTAGATTGAAAGATGAGAGCCTTAACCACTAGACCATGACACGCCCACAAAGTTGTCAGATCTGACAACTTTCCTTGATTTTCATTGGCTGACAATCACTGTTATTATGGTAACTGTCAGATAAAATAGGTCTTTCGGATGAAACGTCCAACAAGTCCTTTCATGAAACTCTCCCTTGACGAACACCATGTATGATCTCTCATTGACTGTCTTAAAATATACCTTTTTTAGATAACTTGATAGAACAGAGAATAGATTAGCGTATTAATTTATTTGTACAGAAGAATTAAAATGTTTTTGGAAAGGGCTTGTTTTGCAACTTGGTAACATATTCACTGCAGTATAAATGTATTGAGTAGTTACATAGTATATTATGATTAAGTGGGTATATATTACAAGAATACAATGCTGAGAATGTTGCATTATGGGTTAGGAGCTTGACCAGATTCGAGTAGTGAGGACTTGAGGTGATGCTATAATACAAGGCTGGTTTTTCTATTGACTTTAAAGTGCATCTTGTGGTATATGGTTAATGAGGATATAGGATGTGTATTTGACCTTATCAAAGCAGGTTGACTGGCAGGTTGAACGGTCGTTGTTCCCTTATTTTTTAATGATACTGACTTAAGGGGACCTATGTACATTGTAAAGTCTTCCAAAGAATTGTACTTCATTTCAAACTTGGCTTGCATTGAATGGTAACTTCCACTTAAAGCACAAAAACAACAAAACAGAGAGAAAGTGAGAAAGACAGACCAAAACAATATGGTTTACAAGGAAATGAGCTAGTCGGCTGTATAGCCCTTTCCTCAACAAAAGCATCGATAGAAAGTCATTGTTACTGCATACAATAAAATGCAACCGAGACTCAGATTGAAATAACACTTGTTTTGATTCACTCAGCTTTTATAACGGTAATTACTTACATGAAGTTTCATATTAGAAGCTCCTTGTGTGAGGATTGATCTCTAAGAGGCTGGGTGGGAATAACCTATGTAAAGCTACATTGTAAAGCGTTGTTTACATTTCTCCGTTCTTCTTCAACAGAAGTCCAGCTGCATGTGTATTTGGCAGCGCGGAGCAGGCCATGAGCATGGCGTTGGAGGTCGAGGATGTGATCGGTCAGTTGAGGACGTGGTTGACGCAGATCGAAGGGAGATTGTTTGAGACGGATGGTGATATGTCGGACGTCGGCCAGCTGGAAACAAGATTAAGATCTCTTCAGGTTAGTGGTCTTATATGATAATAATTTTTATCTAGCTTCATTTATTGCATTTGTTTTTCCTTACCAGTGTAGCTTTTTCAACAATATTCTGTTTCCCAAACAGCCCTAAAACATAACAAAACAGGAAAACATAACAGATCCATATTAACATTTCAATACAAACTATATTTTTTTTTAATGAACTGGTTTAAGAAAGAAGATGAGAGCAAGGTCCTAATCTACGTGTAATGGGTTAGTATCATTGACCTTGAAAGTGACTTCATTTATAAAGGCCCATATTCTGAATTTTGGTTAATTAGACCATGGCTCTGTGCTAAAATTATCGAAAGCCAAAAGTGTCAATATTTTGTAAGTTGTATGTTTCTTATGATTACTGTCCTCTTTCCTGATTCTTCAATGGTGAAGACAATCATCTATTTATACTTCCTAGACAATTATGAATGATTTAAGAGCCAAATGAGCTGAAATATGATATCTCTACTGTTAGTGATTAATGTACTAATTGGCTATCCATACTTTAACCACAACTTTAAACCCGAGTTTAGGTTAAACCTGACTTCAGAATCCGGGCCATTATGTTTGGAGGCTTGGTCTGAATACACAACCTTAAGACTATATTATTGCAGTTATCAATCCAACCTGCAAATTTGTTTGATGAAATTAGAATATGTTTTTCAGTTTATTTTCACAACAGCAGGAAACGATACTTAGATTATAACAAAAACATGTTGTGAAGGAAATGTGTAGTATTGAAGATGCATATCCTTGGTTGTGTATAAATTTCCCAGTGTAGCTGAAATTGAAATTAAGATGCTGTCAACAATTAATTATTAGTCTTGTATGCTTGAACTTCTTTTTTTTCATTTAATCAAATCAAATTTGTGTTCTTTTTCTGTGAATGAAGCAGTTATTGTGTTTCATTTTAGTCACT
Organism: Lytechinus variegatus; assembly: GCF_018143015.1. Lineage (NCBI taxonomy): Eukaryota > Metazoa > Echinodermata > Echinoidea > Temnopleuroida > Toxopneustidae > Lytechinus > Lytechinus variegatus. Next base: position 8,274,981 of record NC_054746.1, on the reverse strand, counting down.
AGTCATTCCTCAATTCATCATGAATGCTGCATTTAATATCTATTAATGAAAAGGGCCATTTATTTTCTGGTAGGATAGGGGTAACTTAGAAATTTTATATTGGTAAAAATGGTTCTTAAAAATTCACAATAATTCGATGTACATGTATGTGATAAATTCAGTATCAGTTATAAGGAAGTATGAACAAATAAGTTTTTTTCTATATAGAATGAGGCGGTATGAAATTTTCTTCTCTAGCCCTTTGGTATGAGTACTTTTCTATTTAGCATTCTTCAGCAATATTTGTTTTCATTAGACAATATGATATGTACTTTGATTTAAATATTCATACATGTACTTCTAGGGTACCATTGTGTAGGTAATGGATATACTTATAATATTGATGATTTAGAAAATATTGCTATTCTAATTGAACTGTTTTTAAAAAATATATTTTCAAACAGAATATCAAAGATGAGATAGATCACAACAATCAGAGCATCGACGTCGTTCTTAAGCTGTGCAGTCTTCTCCAAGACGACGATTGGTATCTCAGCACCCATCAACGAGAGAGAGAATCCCTTCAACTAGGCGCTATCAATGTGGAGAGAAGATGGCAGAATATCAAGACGCACTCCGAAGAGATGTTATGCCATGTCAGGCAAGCTCTGGAAACCACCAAGGTGAGGAAGGATTTATTTTCAATCTGAATAAAGGTCAAGTTCACCTGATAATTTGTTGATTTGAACAAAAAGAAAGAAAGAAAATACAAATATAGCTCTGAAATCTCATTAAGAATTGAATGTAAAATAAGAACCTACATGGGATTTTTAAGTTTTGCTTACTTTTAAAAACAAAAAAAAGTTATAATTATGGGGGATAAATGAAATGTATAAAAGACCAAGCAAGTGTGCCACTAGTCTATATTCACAGACCCTTGGTTTTCGCAATTAGCATCGTGTATAATGTAAAGTCTGAATTAGTGAGACTAGACTATATACATGTACTGTGGCTAGCTGACACAGACAAGAATCTTTGGAGCCTAGTCTTCATTCTAGACCTGTTGGCTGAAGTGTCAGATACGGGTCTGAGCTTGCAGACTAGCGTGTGAAATCATCATTTCCTGTATTTATATTGCGCACTTAACGTGCATATCAATCTTTGGTGAAAATAAGTAAACCCTGAAATGCCATCACTTTTTCTATTTTCATCTGAATTTTATAACATGCCAAGTATTGTGCTTCTTAACAATTGTTTTATTCAAAGGAAATTTTCGGGTGGACTTGCCCTTTTAAAAAGAGTGAAACCCTTGGCTAGTGTGAAAAAAAAAAATAATTAATCCAAGAATAAATCATTGGGAGTAATTGGGACAGCATTTCTCTCCTTTGTTGGACACAAGCAATTAACCAACATTTTTGTCCAGCAAATTGTCAGATCTGCCAACTTATCCCTTGATTTTGATTGGATGAGAAGCCTTATTACGATGGTAACTGTCGGCAGTTTCTTTTTGCTCATTCGTTCATTACATATTTTGTGAAACATGTATTGCAAATGTGTATAAACTGTGAAATTTTTCGTGTGTGGCATTACACATCTTGTTCGCATTACCAATGGGAAGATCTTCATAGTATTAGTGATCTCTATGTTGAAGTGCTCATAACTTATTATTTATTCATATTTTCTCAACATTTCACTGATATGATTCTTTGATTTTCTGTTTATGCAAATCAGCTGGTTTCAAGTATATTTTTCTCCTATAAAGAAAAACAATAGCCATGAACAAAACAAGCAACATATGGGAAAGCAATAAGTCACTCGTTTAGTCTGTCTTTACACATACAGTGAATGAACACAAGTACTTATCAAGAAATGAAATTGCATATGGTATTTTTCCTTTCATGTGAAACCTTGAGTTTTACCTTTACTGCTAATACTGGTACCCTAGGGAACAGTGTTTCTTGGAATATGACTGATTGAATTATATTTAAATATGGCAGGCCTTTCTGAACACAATTTGTGTACGGTATTTGTTTATCCTTTTGCTTCAAAAGAGATGTTCAAAATCATGGTTACAAATCTTAAAATCTTATTTAATTTTCTTCAATATCGAAGTGTGAATTTCCAAGAAATGTGAAGATTTGTGACCACAATTACGCATCCATTTAAATTAATTGTGATTTCAGTTAATCGGGATTTGTGAAATACAAAGGTTTACAAGTACAATTTAATCATCATTGCAAAAGCATTACCTGGGCCCATCTTACAAAGAGTTGCAATTGATCCAATCAATTGTAACTTTATGGAAATCCATCAGTGTCATGATTTTTTCTACAGGAAATTTGCAAAATGTCAAACAAAGGAATACACACCAAATTGTCAAGAAATCAATAACTTTATAGATATACATTTATATCTTGATCAGATCAATCGCAAGTCTTTGTAAGATGGGCCCCTGTAATCAATATGAGCTCGTTTTGTAAAGAGTTGCAATTGATCTGACTAACCTCAACTATGGAAAGCCAGCAATACCCACATTTAAAAATATGTTTGTTCAAACAAAAATTCTAGATATGATGTATATTCATAAATTCATCAATTTCTTGACACTGGTGTGTCCACCTTTGGCTACAAAGGGCATATTGCCATATCGTGTAGAAAAAAAAGATAGATGGATTACCATAGAGTTACGATTGATTTGATCAATCATGACTCTTTGTAAGACGGGGCCCTGAATTGTTCTTTGCCATTTACAATCAATATTGCACATTTGTGTTTCAAAGGTCTAGGATTTAGTGGAAGTCACAAACATTGCTGTATAGCTGATGTGATGGCATTGGTTACTTCTTACAAGTTTCAATTTTCAACCAAGTACCAAATGCAGTTTTTTTTTTAATTTCATAGGGCCATTGCTAAAAACCCAGAAGCTTACTCTTCAAAATAAGTCAAAGTTATGATGATGATGATGATGATGATGATGATGATGATGATGATGTTGATGATGATGGTGATGTTGATATCATATCTGTGTTGACAGTGGTATCCGCATTGATGAGTGTAGTAATTGTAATTTAAAGATGATAGTGATGTGAAATTTTATAATTGTAAGAATAAATACATGGAGCACATCCATGCTCTTTCTCTATTCTGCGGTGATTTTGTAGTATCATAGTTGTAGATAGATAAAGGTGCGACCCTTACAGCTACCCTAAAACAATAAGCAAATTTGAAAGAGCCTGTCCTCAAAATATTGATTATTTCTTTAAATAGAACCTGCAATTAAGTATGGTAAACCACTAACATGACCACAAGTGTATTTTGAATACATGGCCATCATTGTTACACAATAATGTGGTTCTCCAGGGCCCTGAGACATAAAGCTTAGCAATTGATCGTAGGGTTGATTCCTATGATAGATTACATTGATTATTGTGTGTAAAAATCAGCCACATGATCAGTCACTAAGCTTTATGATACCCCCCCTCCCAACACCTGGCACTGACAGAATATCAAATAGGGAGGTGTGTTACAGGTAATAGTTAGCTAGATCCCTCCTTAACATTACATGCATTAGGAACAGACAACTCGGTTTCTTTGAAATACCACAAGAAGAGAGGGCACATAAAACAGGACACTGACAGGAAAAAAATTGAAGGAAAAAAAGAAACAGTAGAAGAAGACGCTGTATGTACTGAAGTTGTACATGGATCAAATTTAAAGAGATGACAACATGATAATTGACATATGTATGGAGATGCAAAGCTTTGATGACCAATATTTGGAATAAACAAGGCACCTAGCAAACAAGCAGTTGCTACATAGGATCAAACTTCTAAAAAGAACCAGCATTTTTTTTTACACATGTCCCCCCCCTTCCCCCTTAATTTAAAGCAAATTGTATGTCCAAATATGAGATGAAATACACTTTTGCCCATTGGATCATAGGCTAGAGCTTGAACTCCAAGTTGTGAGCCAATACACCAGTAATCTTGTATCCATATTTAGCATATATATCCTTCTTTTATATATTACCTTGACTGTTCAATCATGAATGGATGATTCCTTTCATCTTTGTAAGGCAAATCGATCATACTTTCCCACCAGCTCACCTATTCATGTACTTCCAATTTTCTTCAATTTATGACTATTAAAGTATTAGCTTTTGTATTATTACTTAATGAAGGATGTATTGAGTCCATGAGTTCAATTCATGTTTGCTTTTTTGCCAGGCATGGTGGTAATGTGGTTAATTCAATATTCTTGAGCATATATCAGGCATGAAGAGGATTCACGCTTGAAAGGTTATGTTCTCTTAAATGTTTAAATGGTTTGATGACGTCTGAATTCACTTCGCTTCCCATGCTTCTGTTTAATGAGAATAAGGACAAATGGATCAGTAGGTTTACTGCCATTTAACCCTAAAAGGACTGGGCTATTTTAGGTGTATTGAGAACTGGGGGGGGGGGGGGTGGCATGATGCCCCCCCCCCCCTCCCAGCAACATGAAATGTGATTACAAAATGCAGATATAATGGAAAAACAAAGGATGTGTTCAATGTCCTCCATTCCCAATCGCAAAAGTAAACGTATTTCAAAATGCGATTAGCTCAAATATTATGACATTGAGCATCGTGAATGTGACATTGAACACAATTGAGGTTTGAAACGTCTTTGAAGTTACTCTCACAGTGGAAGCCTACACAAACAAGTGCAAGAACTTACCTTTCATGTGACGGTTCAAACTCATGGGGGAGCCACTTCCATTGACGAGTGAATACCATGTGCGACCATGGGGTCTTGAAAAGCACCCTAAACACGTATTTTCCAATTTCTGAAAATGCACTCCTTAACAAGTATTGGCATGTGAGACCCTGCACTTAGCAAGTATTGGAAACAAAACGATACTGTTTTCAAGTTCCCTGAATTGACCCCCTAAACAGGTACAGCAATATTTTTATTGTTATGTTGCGGATGTCGGTTTTACTTTCACCTATATCATTGGGTTTAGTACAGCCCCACCTCCTACATCTCGCCCAAATCATACTCTAAACACATAGTGTTGACTCTTGGGGCAAAAGTACATCCTTTATAAAACATTTTAGTCTTAATTTTTTACACCCTCGCAAATTTGACCATAAACACGTAGCTTTCCTAGCGAAAATGGATACACTTTTTTCATTATTTTATTGTTTTTGACACCCTTATCATGTTACGTACATAACGTGCCCTATCTTGAAAAAGACATCCTTTTTACTTTTTTGGGGGGTCATGCAATGTATGTGCCCCCCCCCCCCCCCCCCCCGGTCAAACTGCACACACTCAAGCTGCGCTAACAAAAGTGGGAAATTTAAAGACGATCAACATATAAATGGCTCTATATTTTCGACACTCAATTTTGTAATTGAAAATTGATATTGAACCCACCTATACAGGTAGTCTAGAGATACTATGCCAGAGGACTTTATAGGCCACTTATAATCAACAAATTAACGTAAGCCTTATTATCTGTTGTTTGTCTTTATTCAAGGCTTCATACGTTATCTTTACTGGAACTTCTTGGCAGAAAATTAGAAAATGCAACTGCTTGTTTTATGTTGTATATTAATATAATGCATAAGTTTTATTTGACTTTGAAAATATTCTCTATTTCTTCCATTTAAAGATAAGATGTAGATATCCCATTGCATAAATTGATGAATTTGAACTATGTGTATAAATGTTATTTGTAGGATAGTGAGATGAGATTGTTATTGCTGTAACTGTTTATTAAAATATCAAAACATTCAGTATTTCTTAGATCCAAATTAATACGTGCATGATATTTCTGATCGCCCTCTTCAAAATAAGAATCAAAGAGCAGATTCCAAGAATTTTTTACCACATGAATTTCTCAAGAGAACCCTGATTGTGTTTTTACATGCATTTGTTTTGAGTTGTTTCCATTGTCTTATTGTTTGTCACTCTATTGTAAAGTTAATTTCTTAGTTCTTTGCAGCCTCGCATTTAAATATTTTGTTCAAGAATGTAACGTATTGACTTCTTGAATTTTATTTGCAGTAGAAACGTGGTATTAAGAACTGGAAAAATTAATACAACCACTCATCTATTCAATGAAAATATGAAATAGTTATAATGTATTCAATACCAAATATGATAAAGAATGTAATGAAGGTAGTGATGATGATGATGATGTTGATGATGATGATGATGATGGTGATGATGATGATGATGATGGTGATGATGATGATGGTGATGATGATGATGATGATGGTGATGGTGATGATGATGATGGTGATGATGATGATGATGATCACTGGAGTGGATTCAAGCAGCAAACCTATTGCTGGGGTGGAGGGTGTGATCATTTGTGTCATCCCCTCTCCACATATTGCTCATGATGATGCTGATGACACTTTAATTTCAGTTGCCTGAAATTTGATGTCAATTTAAGTCAAACATCTCTTGAGAGTTCATTTTTCTTTTGTTTTATTCGCCATGATTGTTGTTGAAATTCCTAAGTAATCTTTAAAATCTTGCATCTTTATGAATATAATAATTTGCTTAATTTTATTGTTGAAAATGTGGGAGTTTGTGACTCAATTCAGATTAGCTTTACTAAGTAGGGGAAGGCGGGGTAAGTTGTGACAGTTTTTGCTTTTTGCATGTTAGAATTGATATGATTAATAATCTTGTCCATATAAGTACCTTGCCTTGAAATTTCATTCTTCTGAAATATTTTCCACCTATATATAACTTTCTACCCCAACACTGAAAGTCATCGTGACCTTTGAAAAAACCGATGTCAAATGGCTCAACTTGCCCCATATATGGGGTAAGTTTGAGCCACCTTCTGGGGTAAGTTGAGCCACAAAAACTATGTACAAAATGTATGGGGGGACAACCAGCATGTCACTTTTTTGTTTAAAGTCTTTTCACTTGCTAATTCTCTATAAATACTAACATCCTGTAAAAGGAAAAGAGCAGTCATGTATATTTGCTCCTTTCAGCCTGCATTTCAATCTATTTTTTATGGTTTGTTTGTTTTTTAAGATACATTACCATAGGAATTACCATGGCTCAACTTGCCCCATGCTGTTTGGCTCAACTTACCCCAGTCCGAACTTAGTGCGATAATTTTGTATCCACAAATTTATTATGCATCCATCATATAAAAGACTATGACAAGAATTAAGATCCATACCTGGACTAATAATATTGTTATCATGTCTTTATTATATTTAAAGACGTGTGTGTTTATAAAGCACTTATCTATTTCACACTCTTTTTTACTTTTTTGGCTGAAATTCATATTTTTCCCTCTAAAAAACTACTTTTTGTTTCAAAGTTGGAAACAATGTGGTGGGGTTAGGGGTTATGCTATGGGTCATCAATACATGGCACCACCACAATGTCTGACTCATTCATTATTGGCCTGGGGCTGGTGGCTCAACTTGCCCCTATGCTCAACTTACCCCGCCTTCCCCTACTGTTCAGGTTGGTTTTGTCAGGGTATATATGTTTTTTTTTTTTCATTACAGGCCTATTCTTCTGGTACATCCTCTGGAGATGAGCAGAGGTCAACGACACCAGACCTTCCCTTCATCATGGAAGAGAGCGACCATGAAGAGGCAAAACTTCAACTATCTCAGTCAGAGAACTCCATCCATCTTATCCATTCAAGGTTTCAACCTTCCGGGGCCAAAGACGATGACATGGTCGATGGCTATGGCAACAGGATGCACAACCAGGGGCGGACAATTGAGTATGATGATATCTTGGTGGCAAGGGAAGCATTCTCAGAGAACGACGCCTTCAGCATCAGCGATGCCTCTGAGGTCTCTGCTGAGGATTTTGCCTTTGATGATCATCTTCCATTAAAGGATGAGGAAGACGAGGAGGGTGAGCTTGATGATGACTTAGTGCTCCCGCTTAGTGAGACACCCGACATCATGGAGCTCACGGACGAGATGCTGGATGCCTATCTTCAGCTTGAGAAGGATTTTCTCCAGGAGGTAGAGGATGAGATGGAGGAAGAGGAGAAGACTTCCAAGGCAGCAGCAGCCCTGGAGTTCTGGTCGATGTCTCCAAGAGAAGAACACATGCTGAAGGCAGAAGATCTTCAAAAAATGCATGCCGCACTGAAGGGTCAAATTGAGGAGCAGAAGATTGAAGAGGGAGATGGGGTAGAGGAGGAGAAAGAAGATGAGATGTCTTTTGAGAATATGTGCAATGCCTACTCTGAAGCAGTAGCAAATCTTGAAGAACACCATGGTCGCTTAGACTCGGTTGGTTCAGACTTTCTGTCGGAGGAAGCAGAGGAAGCCTTGGAGTGTTTGGCATCAGATGAAGATATCGGAGATGAGTATGACGCAGATCTGGAGGATGAGTGTTTCTTTACAGAGGATGCTGTCCATAGCACCACTGAACTATTAGATATCATGTACACAGAGGAAACCCAAGAATTCAATGATGACTTTGCCGGGTGGATGATTGGTTCCATGGAAGATGTGGCAGAATACCCAGACTCTTTGGAGATGGAATCCTTTACTTCTGACGAGAGCTCAGAACGAAAGGAATCCTCTCACTTACAGAATAGTAAAGAAGAGGAAGAGGAGGAGGTAGAAGAGGAGGAGGTACATGATGGAATGGAAGATGACCTTCCAGAAATCTGTGCGGATGATTCCATCTTCTCTTCTGAAGAGGATGCATCTGCTTCACCCCCAACACTGCTCTCTACGTGGCCTCAGGAAAACCCACATTTTTTCCCACCAATCTCAAATGAGTCATCAACCAATTCTCTGTTTTCCTCTCTCAAGAGCCTCTCATCCTCGCCTGATGCTCAGTCATTTTTCAAAGGCTCCAGGCTTTTCCCATCTCTGTTATCAAATGATGAGGCCAGCAGCTCTCCAAGATATGAAGAAGAGGAAACTACCCCTGGCATTCCATTTCGAAGACACAGTTTAGGACAGAGGAGACATTCCCAGTGGTCAAATGGCCCAACTGAAAAGGAGGAAGAGAAGGATAATCTTTTAGAAATAACGGGTATTAGTCTTAGTCACATGTATGAGTCTTTGGATTTTGTGACCGAACTTGTGCATCAGATAGCACCTGAGGAAAAAGACAGAAGTCCTGACCAAAATTCCAGATTTTCTGACTTTTCAGATGCTTTGGGTAGAGCAGAAGTGAAAACGTCCCATTCCTTGTCCGATAGTTTTGATATCGTGTCCAACATTGTCCGTAGAATGGTGCCAAGTTATGATGAGGATTTGGACTCAGTGGAGGAGAGAAGCTCCGCAGGCAAACAAACAGATTCCATGGAGGAAGTAGATAGTTGTAGCCAATCAGAGGGCTTACAGGAAGTTATTGAGGCAGCCAGCAATACGACGCTAAGTGATTCACTTCCTCTCAGCCACTCTCTATGGCAGGATTACATGCAAACTTGTACTGGTAGTTTCAATTTCACGTGGCCGGCGGGAGAAGCACACTGCGATAGAGACTGCACTGAACTGGCTAGTATTCAGGCTGCTGTGAAGCATACATTATCGAAAGCACTGAAGGGAGAAGACGAGGAAGAGAGTTCAATCATGAGTCCTGAGCAAGGAAAGAAGTCAAAGAAGAACAAACGCAACAAGAGAAAGTCTGGATCTTCTGTATCTGACACGCAGTCGGTACAGACCGAAGGCAGCTGTACAGGTAGTTGCGATACAGGATTCAACTCGCTGCTGAGTACCGACGACGAGAAGTCGACCCATGACACGCCGAAGCTCTCCGAAGTTGACAGCCCTTGTACCGTTGTGGATGAGAATGACACTTCCCTCAACAAGTCAGGCTATATGAGTTACGTCTCTCAGATCGCAGAAGCCTGCTCTGAAGGTAACTTGGACCAGTACCTGAGCACCCAGAAGCACAAGCAATGTTACCTGTGGTCGGTGCCACCTCCTGCGGAGGACAGTCCCCAGGAAGCTGCTCTGAAGGAAGAGATCATGGGGCTGGAGAAGGAGGTCAACGATCTCCTACTGACCACCGAGGAACTGGAATCCAAATGGGAGCTGGATTCCCAGGCCACCGATAACACTGACCGCCTGATAGAGGCGACCAACACCCTGGTGGAAGAACTGAAGAGCGGGAAGAACCTGGAGGCCGGAGACCTGGAGGAGGATCAGGTCGGGAGCTGGAAGGATGTCATCGTGCTGTGGATGGATAAGAATGGCAGGGTACGGGATGCTGAGACACAAGGCTGCACACCTATCACTGTCTCACCAGACTACTTGCACTCTGAAGGTGGACATATGACTCCTATTATTGAGGTAAGTTATCATTTAGATTATGATTAATTATATCTTCTCTCAAACATAATGAGAAACAGATGGAAATTAGTTATGATTTGATTTTTATTGTTTGATGTTCCACAAAATATTAACATATTATAGAACTTATAAAAAGCAAAATGACAAAATATATAATTTTCTGTTTGATGAAGAAATGCAATTATGTAAAATATGAGGAACCTGTTATAAAACATAGCTGGTAAAACATAGGTTTCCAAGAAAAATGATTTTTGATTAAAAATTGTAACTAAATTAATGTTTTTATATTCCTCTTTTTTTTAACAAAATGGGAGTAAATTTTAGTTTACTTGAAAGATAGTTGAAATCTGTTCAAGGAATTATTAAACAAGCATTTCGAAGCTACTTTATCTTTATTGTTTCAAATTAACATGTGGAACACATTTTCATTTTTAAAAATTCTGTAGATCAAAGCTCAAGTGTTATCAGGCCTAGGGCCTAATGGATTTAGACTAGTTTATTTTCAAAAGTATTATAATTTCAGTCTGGAGCTCTATGAATTATATTATGTGCTTGAAATGAGAATATATCTATATGTTTTTTCGTATGTAACAATACTGTGCTGAGAAATAAAAAAAGTCAAATTTGTCACTATTCCCTTTGATTATTTTTCAATAAGCTAATTTTCGAATCATTTCAATTCTCATCATGAGCTCTACAAATTCGCAGCTGCTTGAATGAATGAGATTTGAATACATAAATCAATTGCTCATGCACCAATATGAATTATAATGAATAAAATTGCTTTCATTTCACTCATGTTTTTGATGCAGGAGATTACCTCGATGGAAGCGTTGGAAGCACACCAGAAGCCTGCCATCTTACCACACCAGAAGCCTGCCATCTTACCCAGCCAGCACCAGGACTTGGACATGGTGGACCATCCCGGTAGCGCTACCCACTCCCCACACCACCACCCCCAGAGAACCGTCATCTACGCCAAGGACGCCTGCGAGCAGTACGAACTCCCGAAGCAAAGTAAGTCCTTCACGAGACGGGTCTTGGGCGTGGCCTTTCCCATTCAGGTTCTCCTCTTTCTCTGCACCGTCTTGGTCCTGGTGCTCCCGTCCATGGTGGTACCGTACCACGGCGACTGCTACCTGTCGCTCACCGACAACCTCATGTTGGATGCGTCGGGACCGGTCATGAGCTACGTCAGAGGGCCGCCGCCGGTGTGAGACCACCTCCGCCGAACTGACAACGTAATTGGTATACAACTCATTTTACAAACTCGCCTCATTTATCTTTGATGTCATTTGATGTCAGTATTTTATTGTGCTTTATGAATGTCAACGTCATATATTTTCAACCTCATCATATATTTTCAGTATTGTTTTCCTTTTCCATAGTGATTTATTTTGAGAAATGAATATTTATCAGTGTGCGCAGATGTATTGTAGAACAATAAATTAATCTTTCATTTCAGAATGTCCCATCATTTGATTTGATGTTTTCCATGTTTCTTTCACATTAGTGTTTTGAATCAACTGTGGATGTTCAATAGTGTTTGTAGCGAGTCTACAAACTTATTATCACGCTTTATTGAAATGGCAATCTATTTTTTATCAGAGTTATTTTCTGCTTTGTGAGAAAAAAAATATAGTTTGATGTGGAACTATAAATATATTTGCCATGTTTCTGGATACCAAAGTTGTGTAAAGCTACATTGATGCCTTGTGACTATTCTCGGTCTTCAAAAGTTGAGCGCTTATTTAATCTTCCTTGTATTGATTACTCGTGATTGTTTACAATGGTGTCAGTGTTATCTTATAAGAAAAAAAACTTCTTTGAATTGAGCGTCAGTACCAGCATTTTGAAGATAAATGACATTGGTATAGAATAAGCACTGAAACCATGTTTTAAACATTTCTTGCGTTCACTTATTGATATATTTGTCTATTTGTTTCTCTATGTCCAGTAATGGTGTGTTGTGTACTTTTTGTCTGTCGCTTTCTCTTTATCAACTGAGCTGGATAGTAGTATTTTTAACCTTCTCATTGATCCCGCTGTGTCAGTGAACTCTACTATATTATTTCAGTTTAAAAACATTCATGAAATATAATGCTTGTAAATAGCTTGTATATTACTTGTATGATATTTCTTAATTGAATTATTAACTCTGTAATATATGTAAGTTCTCATGTAAAATTTCATTGTATATTTGTAACATACATCTCAACCTGTACATAGTATAAATATGTATATTTTAAAGAGATATTTGTATATGAGATATAAACAATGTTGGATGTTGAGATGTGCCAGTACACATGGATATACTTAAGAACATCCAAAATCAAGCCTTTTGTGTATGCATCAATATATATTGTGTGTATGTGTAGTGTGTGTATGCAATTCTTTGATTTTTTTAGTAGACACTTTCACTTTCATGTTTTGCTTCATTTCCTGGTAATAATTTGCTTGATTTGAATAATTTCAAAGAATAATATCAAGAATACCATCCCATATTGGCACGATGCCATTTGATTGTGTTGAGATTTGAAGAATGAAGAAAGTGAATTAAATTTGTGCTTGAATCATATTTAGAAGCCATAGGAGTTATAGAAAAATCGGGGTAAGAACTAAAATCTTTAATAATCCCAACCTTCCTCAATCTGCATTCTTGTATCATTTTATCCTTGTATCTTTGTATTTTACTGTCTCAATTTTTATCTCGCTCTCCCTCTTTCTGTCTCTCTCCCTTTCTGTATCCTTTTTTCTCTCTCTTTCTCTCTGTATGTATCTTGCCATCTCTCCCCCTCTCAGTCTGTATCTCTCTGTCTTCCTCTCTTTTGTTTCTGTCTGTCTTTCTTTCCCTTTCTCTCTCTCTCACTCTCTTCTGTTGTTATAGCTAAGTTTTTGTTTCCTGTTCTCTGGCAGGGACTTTGTTATGTCCACCCATGGACTTATTATTATTCTGAATAATAACACCATGGTCTAGCTGTATTATAGAGATAGGACGCATATCCTTCCTGGTTGGTATACAACAGGAAATATACATTTGGAGACATACAACAAGTGTTCTTGCCAAAATTATGAAGAAATATTCATTGTTTCTGCCAAAAAAGCTGCTATTCTATTGCAATATGGGTACCCCGTCTATTCTGTCTCTTGCTTTTCCATCTTTTATTTCCCTTTTCATGTATTCTTTTGCACTGTCCCCTTTCTATTTCTTCAATTGTCTTTTTTTCTTTTTTTTTGAGATATTCTTTTTCTTTTCAGAATAGTATATGTGTACCACCCCCTTTCTCTCTATATTCATGTATTTTCATTTCTGTCAGATCTCTATATCATCCTTTTCCTTTCACCCTCTCTCTATCTCTTTATCTGCTTTTCTTTATTTTTTTTTAGTTAGTCTGTCATCTTTCCAACATTCTTCCATTTCTTATTCCCTCACTCTCTTACTGAGCCCCCCTCCTCTCTCTCTCTCACACACTCACACACTTTATTACTATCTCCCTCATTTTTTTATCCACCTCACCCCCCCCCCTTCTCTCTTCCCTTCTCTTGATATCATTGCAGTTATCATCATTTCTAATAATTTTCATATCACTTGATAACCAGCACATTTCTTGTCCACCATCTCACACCTCGCTAGCATTCTTTCTTTTGTTCAGACCTGTCCCTTTTCATTGAGGTCATTTTAGATCATAGACTCTTCCTGCTGGCATACTATGTATCATTCACTCTGCACCCCTGTCTATTGCTTATCCTGTCTTTTCAGTACCTCTCCCTTTGTTTCTGTTCTGTAGCACAACGCTCCCTAATCCTTTGTCATCTGCGATTTTACCTGTTTCGCTAAGATTTCCTCAAGACTTGATTTCCTGTACATGTATTTCTGTCTTCATCTTTCTGGCATCCATTGTCCTGTGACTGGTGTTCTGGTATATCATCAGCCAAACATCTTCCGTCTGACCTCTGGTAATGCTGGTTCTCCAAGCACTCCTTTTCCTTTCATTTCATAATGGAAGAAATGTTTTCATTTCATGTCTTCATTTCTTGCCATATATTTCTAAACTATTCCATTTCTAAATGAATGCTTGTATATAATTTTCACCATCTACTCAATCCTAGACAGTTTCACCCTGTTCTATCCTTCTAAATCCGCACAAATCCATCTTTAACGCAGTGTGTTGCTCATTTCCTTTTTATCTTTCTATATGGAACGCTATTCCCGTGCGCTTTTCAAACTCCCAATTTTCTTACAAAGTGCACATTGCCCTTCCTCGATCCCTACTCATTGTCTGCATTCAATGTATTAACACCCCTTTACTATCTGCCTCAAACTACCCACTTATTAACTCTTAGCATACTGCGCCTTCATGTCACTCACTACCTTCCATCTCCCTGCCATCCATATTGAGCACAGAACACCTCCTCCCCCCTTTTCATAACCATCACTGTCCTGTAACCACCCCACTGCCTATTCCCCTCTACAGCCCCACCTTTCCAACACCACCACATATGTTTCCCCATCTTTCCAATCCCAAACCATTCTTAACACAATGCAGTTCCCCTCCCTCGGTTCCAGCATATCTGTTCCTTAGTCAGTCCATGTGTAAAAATCATTCCCTGTGCTCTTGCTCTGTACTTTACACTATTGCATTGCATCACAAATTAATCAACTCCTTCATATTTCACAGATATCATCACCTCCCCCCCCCCCCCCCCGTCCTCGGTATAATGCACCCCCTATTCTCCCTTCCCTCTCGCTGCTTAACCCCTTATAGCACATGTCACACCTTTCTCCTTATCATATTTAATCTTCATTTTACACTATCATGCCTTCTCTCTTTCCATGCCATCTCACTTCATTTATATTGTACACTTCTGAATTCTCCTTTGTTTTCCAAATAATCCAATTTATTCTATCCAAAATATATATATATACTCATCATTAATAATAATAAAGATAATAATGGTCAGTTTTTCTATAGCACAAAACACATAAGTCACATAATAAATCTATCATTATACTTGCTTCATTTCCCTCCCTTAACACAGTCCATCTTCTCACCCTATCCCAGCTTTAACCTTAAATCTTCATTTCACTTGTCACCCCATCCAAGGCCTTACCCCCTTCCTCTCACCTCCCCCCCCATTCCATCTTTAACGCAATCACACCCCAGCAAGGTTTCACCATCATCCTCCTGCTAACCCATCTTGTCGTCACCCATCATGGCAAACACACACCCACTCCTCTGCTGTCGTCCTCTCATCCCAATCCAGCTTGGAACACAATTACACCCCTTATAAGCTTTCACCCCACCCCCTCTTCCTTATTGAACCCATCTCTAACACCCTCCCACCCCTCTATCATCCACTCACCTCATTCCGTCTTCAACACAATCACACCCATCTGAGGTTTCACCGCACCCCTCCTTGTTTAACCCGTCTCTAACGCACTCCCACTCATAGCTCTGTCATTCTCCAATTCCGTCTTCAACACAATCACACCTCTCCAAGATTTCACCCCATCTTCCTGTTAAATATATCTCCAACCAACTCCGCCCCCTCCTTCATCTTCTCATCCTTTTCTGTCTTGAATGGAATCGCAATCTTCCAATTACCCATCCTCCCTATTTAATCTCTACCACACCCCTACCCCCGTTTCATCAACTCATCCCATTCCATCTTTTGAGACAGATGCACTCATCGAAGGTTTCACCCCCTCCGCACCTCCCTAATTAACCTATCTCCGACGCCTCCATTCTCTCATTCCATTCAATCTGTAGCGTAATCTCACCCTTCCAATATTACAGCCCATCCCTCCTCGTTTAACACATCTCTAACTCACTTTCACTCCTTTAATATTTCACAGCATTCTTGCTTTTAATCCACCTCATCATTACCCACCACCATCATCACCCTTGTCCTTATTGACATCATCGTCATCACCATTATCATCATCACCACCAGCATCATCATTACCACTACCATAATCATCATCACCACCACCACCATCATTACCATCATCATCACCACCATCATCATCAATCATCATCACCACCGCTACCATCATTACCACCACCATCTTCATCATCATCACCACCACCACCACTACCATTATCATCACCGCCACCACCACCATCATCATCTTCATGACAAGCACACTTGCATTCCTTTGCCATCCCCCCATCCCATTTTATCTTCAGCACAGTCACACCTTTCAAGCCTTCTGCAGCCCACCCATCTCCCTTAACACAACCCCACCTCAATTTTCTTCCTTCCACACCCATTGCACCCTTTACACTACTTTAACTCTTCATCCACGTCTCATTTTATTAATCTCATCCCTCATCCCTTGATCTTTCAGTTTTCAAAATCCTTCATTTTCTCACTCTCACATCATATTTTTTTTTCCTCCCAATATATCTTAATCATTCTATTTTATTCTTTTACATTCTATTAATTTTCTCACATTCTAATAGGGCATTTCGTCAGCCTACATTTTTATTGCTCCTCAACTGTCCTCATTCAAACCTTCCTTTCTTTCTACCCCCATTATTTTCTTTTCTATATTTCATCTTTTTTTCCCAAATTTACCCTGGTTAAAATTTACACTCCAAAGAGGTTTTTTTCTCCAATTTTAATGGTGAAATAATTCTGAAACATTTTTTCACAGTTCTCCCATATGACACACATAATATTACATGCAACATTACAGTGCATGTATTGGATACCATCTTGCCAGATATTTTTACTAAATGTTTGATGTAAACATCAACCTTGTTATGTTTTGTTTAATATGTATATATATATATATATATATATGTATATATATATATATATGTATATATATTTTGTTACATTGAAGCTACATGTAATGAAAACTTAAATGAATGTATTTCATTTGGAGGTTGTTTTTTTTTTTTGGTCATGTACTACAATATTAGTGTACATTGTTTCATTGTGTATTGATGTCATCTAACTTATTTTCTTTCTTTTTTCTTGAATTTGAAAGCTAGTGTCACAATATCCAGCTCAGTCTTATTTAAAAGTGTTCCCTTTTTAGGTGTTATAGATCAAATGCTTTTCTTCTCTAAATGTTTGTTGTCATTGTGTCAAAGTCTTGTCCAACTGTCTGAAATGTATCGTTAGAAACAGATCATGTATTCTCTCATTTTAAACAATTTTGGATGTATTAGTACGGTATTTTAGTAATCTATATCTTAAAGTGATTAACTATTTTTGATGTAGTATGTAGTCAACTGCAATGGGATGTAGGTCGAGAGTGGCTGTGGTGAATTTGCCTGGTTGCTTAGATATCATGAGTGTATGCTTGTAAACGAGCAACCAGAGGGCCGACAGCTTAACATCTTCTCCAAGGGACACATAGTAAGCATGAAGAGAACTCTTCTCTTATACATGTGGATATTCATAACATGTCTTTGGTTGGCATCCATCTGCAGAGTTTTAAAAATCATGGGCCTGTTTACAAGGAACAGATATTAGCAGTTGATCATACAATTGAGATTTATGATTGATTGTGCATAATGAACAATGCAATCTATCGCGAAAATATGCCTTAACAATTAATCACATCGACTTGTGTTACTGGCCCAAGTATGGATTATGAAATAAGATGTAATCTTAATCTCGATGTAAAACTTCTTATTTTGAATACCACCGAGGCTGCGTCCATACACCTCCCATTCGGTCTTCATACTTCTCAAAGCATCATTCCATTATGAGTAAATTGATCGTTGTTTATCTTGTTCAAGTCTTTTCAGCTACTCATCATTAACAATACCTCTCGTTTCATCTCTGATCTCTCCAGTGGTTTTGAAGAATGAATACAGAAATATAATTGCACATTTACTCTTATTTTACGGTTGTGATAAGCTAGGGTGTGTTAAAGTTATTCTAAATTAGCTTAAGATATTAGGATTTATTTGGGGTCTTTTTTTTTACTTTTTCTTTATTACAGTAGTAGCTATGATAGCAGTAGAGATTATTGTAAGGACACGTTAAGGTTAAGACATTATCTTCCTAAGAGTTATAACATTATCTTCCATCAGAATCTTCGGGGAAACTACCAGCATCTTTAAAAATTGGCTGTGTTGCTTTTTACTCGTTGAGAAGTCTTCTTAAAAATAGATTTTACATGTAATATAAGAAAGATCTTGTAGAAACTATGACAGTATATTGTCTGATTCATGGCGTTATAAATATGGCTGAAACAGCATGTGTGTGAAGTTTAAAACATACATGGCAATATCATACATGTAAGTACTTGATCAGTGATGCCCTAGGAGTAAAATGATGGAATAATTATAGATTTAACAACAAAATAACCACACTGAGTTTTGCTGAAAGAAACTGAAGGAACAATAAAAGTATTCTCTTTCAAACTAATGTAACTTATATTGCATGAAGTTGATAGTGAATATTTATTAGCTATGAAAGTAACTTCACCCAACCCAAGGATGCTGGTAGTTGAAAGGCACGTTCAGTCTTTTTTGTGAATCGTATCCATAGAGGTACAGACCAAAGCGATGAATGCTGGAAGTGTGCATTCTATTCTACCCTTGCCATTGCTGTATGCGAACAGAGCTAATAAAACCGGGGGGGGGGGGGTGTTTCACAAAGATTTAAGTATGACTTAAGAGCTGCACTTAAATACCAATGCATATATGATATGTAACAGATCCTCCTTCACCTGATCTGACCAATGTGGTCATGCCTTTATAAAGTGCGACTCTTAAGTCATACTTAAATCTTTGTGAAACACCCCCTGGGCACTATTTCATGAAACAAGATTTGCTCTGAGCCAATCAAATGCAAGGATTTCAGTGGCTTATAACAAACAAAGTGATATTTGTTTCATGAAATACTCCCATGAGCACCATTTCATAGAAACTTCATAGAACAGTCAAGTTGTCAATCTCTGACGGTAACCATAGTAACAGAGTCTGGTGATTTTCGACTGATCAAACCCAAGAATTTCACTGTAATTATCCGAGTTGACAACTTTTCTGGAATGCCCATGGTTTAAAGGCAATCTGAAATGTTCAAATAATTTGTATTGCAAAGGGGGAAAAGGACATATCTCTGAATATGCAAAATACTAAATATATTTTCAGAGTATCATTCCCTTCTGCTGGTAACCTGTCCTGTGGATCAATTCACATTTTACCTGTTGGCTATTTATTTCTGTAATTTCTTAGACTTAATACATGTACAGGAAACACCCAGTTCCAGTAGCCAATTGGTTAAAAAGTGACTAAACGTGTCTTCACTAAGGCAAAATTATGTAATGTTTGTGGAGTATGTATTTACTTAAATTGTACTATTTATGCAAAACACACCAAATATAGATGTTAAGGGCATCATCATTGCTTTGCAGCTGCGGGATTTGAACTTGTTAAAAAAAAATAAGAAGTGCCAAAGTCAATCCTCATCAGTATTTATAAAGCAAAGTATACATCTAGGTTCGGTGTGTTTATCTTTACATTAAGTATTATTATTAAGTAAGTGTAGAGTTTATGGTAAGTATTATGTAATGTGCTGAGAAGCAGTTGAGTCAGGGTAAGAGTAAGTTATTGCAATATTTGTATTATCAACCTTTATGCATTAGGTTTATGAGGTAAAGATTATCAAGAGGTTTTTGTGAAGTTTTATCTTAGAATTATAATAGTTAGGATTTACATAATGAAAACAGTTCAGTTCATATGCAGGTTTTATTGTGAGGATAGAATTTTTTAAGGATTGTATTTTTATTTACTTTAGTGCTGAGCGTAAGGTCAGATATCCAAATTTATTGCCAAAACCTTGATGCCGTACTCGTCTATTGCATCTTGTTCAGATATTATTTTGCAGATTGAAATTAAAGTGCTATTACGGGTAAGACACCAGCAACGAGGTATCAGAGATATTTTGTTATATACCATCTTGATAGAAAGTTATTAAAAATAACTACAGCAATGTTTATGGCTCCACTTTGGAAAGTATGGAATCATAGTTGAGATGTTTTGAAATATATATGTCCGAACCCTTATGTGGAGTGGCTTAGGATTTCGGGTGTGGGGGAAAATTGATACAACTCTTGGAATTATTTTATTTTGATAAGAAATATAGGATTTATCGTGATTATTACCTTTGAATGTGATGAGAAAATGATGATAAACAAGTGAAGTCTTTGTGTATTTGTTGAAATTTGTCTCTTGATGCGATACCACCGACAAAGATTGATAATACACAAAACGCTACCTCAAAATCATAATCACTTGTGATTTATATCGCATTATCTTCCAAAATCATGTCAAAAAGTTTAAAAATTGAATATCCAAGGAAACGCCATGTCAACATGCAGGTTGTTATGCTCTTATGATTGCGTATGGAGTGGGAATTTTCCTTCCATTCTGTATTAATGGCAAAATGTAACGAAGAAAATGCAAATTCAAGTTTTGTCTACCAAGGTGATGAAATATCTGATCATCTCTGACTATTTATATATTAAGGTAAGTGAACTAATTATATTGATAGAGTGACTATCTTGAGTACAAAAACATGTTTTATCATTGTTGTTATGATATCATGGACATTTAAGGGATTATGTTTTAGTGATTAAGTCGTAGTCACTGAAGCCGAGGGACTTATCTTTGACCTTTATTTTAATCTGCAATACCACCAACTCAGCATTTAAGCAGTATTTTGTAAGGCAGTATTAATGCATCTATGTCAGTAAGTTATGTAACATTATTGTAAGATAGGATTATTATTATTGTACATTAAGGCCAAAGTATGTAAATATGTATGGATAAGGATGTAAGTATATATGATAAGAAGGTACATAGTGTAAATGGAAATTAAGTTATGTAAGTTTGTATAGTGTAAAGTACAAGAGATAAGGCTGTATACAAGTACGTTGTAATATGCTGATTATTATTTTTGGTAAGGTGCAATTTTCTGTAAATTCTGATGTGGTTAATTCGACCAACCCAACCAGGAACCTGGAGAAATTAAAAAAAAGAAGAAATATTCATTTTTTCTGGATTCCTTGTTATTTTCTTAAGTCACTCTCTATTTGCAGTAGTTGCTTTGTGACTGATTTTGTGTACGATGAATGTTGGTGCCTCCCTTATTATATCAATATGTGTGCAATGAGAGAGAGGGGGGTGTGATATAAAGAGATAGATAAAGATAAATAGGGAGGGAGAGAGAAAAAATTTGGAAGGGAATAGATGTAAAAAAAAGGGTGCTCGGTTGAAAGCCAAGAGAGAACGGGTACGAGATAAGAGTCATAATTGTCTACTAGTCTGCAGGCACAGACCCTGATTGGAACTTTGATCAACAAGTGTGCCTCCACGCAAAGACTAGCACATACAAAACTTGCTGTTCCTGAGCGAGAGAGCCTTCAGTACACAAGGCATGAGTAGGCTGCACATTCAGACCCTTATTTCGAGTGAAGGGTTTGCCCAGCAGACTAATTGTCTACAGGGTGAACATGCGAAGAAAATGATATTTGCATATTGTAAATGCCCAAAGTAAAATTAGAGGTGGCGCTCTTCAAACTTGGCAACAGCTCGCAGAGAGCTCACGATATAGTTGTACATGAATTAGATGTACAGGATTGTGCTTTCTGAGTTTGCTTTTCTGCTGGCATGAATAACGGACGGTTTAAGACAATGATGATCACTGACTAATTTTCTTCATCGGTTGAGCCTTGGAAATTTTGATTTGAGGCCGTTTATTCACTAATGAGAATTTGCCATGAAATTGACTTTTCTCTCCAGTATGTGTTCTATGCACTACTATACCAGGTCCATGATTACACCCCCACCCCCTTAAAGACGTTTAAAACGGTGATCAAGATTACTAAAGTATCATTGTTCCTTGTAGGTCCATACGATGAAAAAAAAATTAACTAAATACAGATTAAGTAATATTTCAAATTTAATTTTCTTTGTGAAACGCCTTTTACCTACTATCAACACCCACCCCCCCCCCTTAACTCGCTTCTTTTAATTTTACAGTATGAATGCTTTCTTTTGCAATCACTGTTAAATGTTGGTTTTTATTTTGTAAAATCACTTTTTAAGTCCATTTCACCCTGCCTTTAACCAGTTAGGTTTATGGACCTGGTTTTTATTGTATTTATTATTCTTTCATACTTTTTTTGTTTCATTTGTTCACTGCTTTTTTTAAATAAATGAATGATTTCGATCAATCCCTTCATAATTAATTTAGCGCGCAGAATCAATTTCTTAATTAAGCCACCGCACACCTTATACGATCAGTCTGCTATCCGATTTTTGAATGAAACTTAGTATAATTTGACAATATTATTGAGATATGGAATATCTTACTCTGTAAATGTTCGAAAACAATCATACGAATACCTATGTTCAAATCTGTGACTATGCTCTCATCCTTACATAATAAAAGCGAATTTAATATCTAGTCGTAATGACGTCATAACAATCGTATAAGACTGGCAACAGCTAAAAGGGATGGTCCGGGCTGAAAATATTCATATCTTAATACATAGAGTAGAATTCACTTAGCAAAATGCAGAAAATTTTATCAAAATCTAATAGCAAATAACAAAATTATTGAAGTTTAAAGTTTAGCAATATTTTGTGAAAACCGTCATCATGAATATTCATTAGGTGGGCTGATGATGCCACATCTCCACTTTCTGTTTTTTATGTTATTACATAAAATCACATTTTTTTTCATTAGTTCATACTTATGTGAATAATATGTCTCCCTTATAATGAAATAAGTTGCAGCAATATATATCTAATGCACTAAATTAGTTGTCAATCCAATTTTTCTCGTTCTTAGAGGAAAACAAATGAATAAACCTAATTTCATATAATAAAATACAAAAGAAAAAGTGGAGATGTGACATCATCAGCCCACCTAATATATATTCATGACGACTGTTTTCACGAAATAATGTTAAAATCTAAAATTCAATAACTTTGTTATTTGTTATCCGATTTTGAAGAAATTTTCGGCATTTTGCTCAGTGAATTCTACTTTATTTATTAAGCTATACATACTTTCGGCCTGGACCATTCCTTTAAATCTAATTTGATCTTTACTCCGTAATATAGTCTTGCAATCACCCAAAGTTGTTATATAAGTATTCTTACAGCTAATTTGAACCTCAAATTAAAAACATACTTTTCATTCACATTCTCAGAAAATTGGCTACATTAGCGTACAGGTCTACGGGGGGGGGCAGAGGGGGCAGACTGCCCCCCTTGACGAGCCACAACTGATCCCCGACGAGCCACAAGTACCCCGTTCCTTTGAAACTTTGAAACCTTTTTTTTTGCTTGTCAAAATGTTTGGCGGATGAATTTGCCACCCCCCCCCTTTGGAAAATCCTAGGTACGCCACTGATGGGCTACATGCGATTTGTTCCGAAATCGGACCGAGGACCAAGTCGTGAGGTGTGCAGTGGCCTAACCTCATTGGGATATCATCATGCACCTGTCTTTTCTTATCCTATTCGGTATCATACCCCCTTCCTTACCCTCTCCTCTGTCCCCTGTCAGTCAAGGTATAAAAGAACCTTGAACTCAGGTATAGTTAGGACCGATATGTTAAAGGGAAGATTCAATTTGGGGGGTTCACAGAAGAAATAATTACAAGGGGTGGATTGATGAAAATCAATTTGACCAAATTAGATCTATATAGATATTCAATGAAGCCGCGCGCGAGCTATCAAATATTCAATGGGAACTCGCAATAATTGGAGATGGATAGCCTTATAGGCTATAGGTAGATTCACCTCTATGATCATAGCACAATCGAGGATGGAAAACAGAGGAAAGGGGGGGTAGGGGCTGGACGGGATAGGCGGCACTTAAAGAAGGGGAGGAGAGAAGTCTCTTGTTTGTCTTGTTTTTCTTAGGGGAGCTTTAACTTTTTTCCTATTTTGGCGGAATATACTCAGCTTCCGCATATGTTGAAGGCGATAGCATCTTATAGGACTCATACCATGCCATATCATATAAATCCAAGAACGCTGCAAAAAAAAGTGCAGGACCCATCATGTCAAAATCTATCACAAAATTAAATTTTTACTTTATAAAGGTCAAATTTTTGCTCACTCGATTCGCTCGCTAGGGACTTTTAAGCAATTTTGCTACATTCGTCGTGCTGTGCGCCCCTCAAAAGTTTTGGTACTGAACAAAAATACACCGAACCTCACCCCCCCCCCCCCTCTCTATCACTTTCTCCCTTCCTCTGATCTCTCACCTCGTCTCAATCCCTCCATTCTCCGTCTCTCTTTCTCCCTTTCTTCTTTCACTCGTTTCCTCGTCATCTCTTACTTTCAGTCCCACTCTTTGTAAATAGAATTCGTGAGACACATTACAATGAGTTGAAGAATGACATTAAATGAAAAATTCACTGATTACGAATTTTAAAGTTTAACTTATTATTCATCAAGTGAAATGCATGACTCAGTCTCATATCGAGACTACAGTGCTCTGTGATTATTAAATTATAAATATTTTTTTTTGTTTTACTATATCGAAATACCAGTTCTTATTCTGTATTTATCTCCCAGACCGGGGGAGTGCTCATGAAACAAAAAGTGATCGATTTTCACTGATCTTTTTTTCTGAGTCAATCAGGTGCAAGGACTTCAGTAACAGCTTATATCAGCTGGTGGTGAAAATCGCCATTTGTTTCATGAAATTCCTCCCCAGACACGAACTTAAATATATACACGAAGAAATCTCTATTTGTATCAAAATCAACAACTAATCTTTAAATAAACATGTCACAGAAGGAAACGATTTACCCTATAATATCATATTTTATTTCAATTGCACATTAATATATACAAGCATATTCCTCATCATCATGTACATTCTTCACAAATACGATTGCACCATTTTGTCAAAAAGAATTTCGGTTCAGTCAGAAAAGCATGCAACATAGTGACCACAAGACATTTAGTACTTCATCATTTAAATTAAATGTTTAAATATATTATTTCCTGTTATGCCCTCTCGATATTTCTACTATTAATACGCCTAATATAGCATCTAGATCCGGCGGTGTATATCACTAATCACTATAAATCATCGTATTTCACACTATCAAAGTATTTCAGCCTCGTCACCGTATTTCATTTAATTCCATATCGATGCTTGCCAAGTGAAAAGTGTTGACCTAATTTTAGATGTGTCCTACTTCGTACTTCAACCCAGTCATTAAGATTATGATTTCATTTTCCGGTTGCGTAAAAAGATCGGGAATGCAACTGTCAGAAAAAAGGCAATATTATATTCCTAGCCGAGTGCAAGAGCTTCCCTTTAAGAATTCCTATCTCTATATTTTAACTCTGGAAACACGAAAAATAAAGATGTACGGTATAGTTAATATTAAATTTCATATGAATCTTTTTTATTGTTTGTCATGGACTCGGACATCTTCCCTTAATTTTCAAACTAATTTGCGTCTCATGTTATATGGACCCTATTTTTATATCGTCTTTGAAACAAATCCTTTTGATAACGGAATAATGCATTATTTTCTTCATATTTTTACGATTATATGACATACCCACTACCACTATCATACTATACACAGTCGTATTCAAGAATTCATGAATTGGATAATCTGATCAATACTTTAAAAAGAATAACAAAACAAATGCAAACCTGAAACTGAAACTGGAAATGCGTGGAAGAAACACTTTCATTATGGCAAGAGAAGCAAAAAAATGATACTTAAAAAGATACAGACAAAGAGAAGATGAAGAAACAGGAATCTGTCATCAAAATAATAGAAACATTTGCCCAGGGATGGGAGAATAGCAAGGACCTCTGGGGATTGGTTGATTAAAATCAGCATAACCACATTTCCTTTTAGCCCCTAGATTCTTTAAAAAAAATGTCGGAAGAATAATTGAACGTAAGGAAAGAACATGTGTTTCACATTTTCATACCTAGCTTGGACCATCCTGTTCGAAACAGAAACACTAAACAAAATTTATTTAAGTTTCAATCAGAACAGACACAATGCTATATTATCAAGTGACAAATATCTTACTAAGCTTTAACCTGGACAAGATTAAATCCAACAAGAAGATGTCAGTTTAGAACAAAGACAAGAATAGAATACAACTGCTCCTGACAGATCATTAGAAAACCATGGCAACAATGCCACAAAAATTACTCACTGTAACAGGCACAAAAATTTTGACGAAATTTCGTTGCTGTCAAAATCACTCTTTTATGCCCTCAGTCGCAATACTCCCCCCCCCCTTCCATTTTTTATAGCTCAGTACGAATTCGACGTCATTTGCTATAATGCAAGTCACAAAAATGTCAATTTCAAATTCTTTCAGTGCATACATTTCAGTTTGAATTTTGGCAAGACTGTTGAATAGATTATAAATTGAAATCAAACAGGCATAATCGATAAATACACCTGTGCAATTTACAAAAGAATACGGCAGAAACAAAATAATGTAAGCCTACAGACAACTCGATAGCTATACGAGGATTACAAACAAAATAATAACATAATTTTTAAATCAATTCGACGAAGACAGCAGTAAACTATCATATTTTCATGGAATCCAAGCACATAATTTTCATGAAACAAACAAACAAAGGAATAACTGATATTTAATGTCGATGCTTCTTTGCGTACAAGTCACTCCATGTGGAAAGGGTTTCAGAAAAACCTCTATCAATCATGCCATACTATGAACAGCTCTGAATCAATTTTCCGAGCAAGGTGGTAATTAATAGAAATTTTATCAATACCCAGCAGCTCCATATTATATATTTCAGAGTATTTTATTCAGATCCATGGGATTAAAACAGGCTAATCTGACTTTATCACCTCTGTACATGCAAACTATAAAACCACTTTTCAACACGGTGCAGCTATTTGTAGTCGTAATCCGTAACACAATTTCCTCTTTTCAATTGATTCGATTTTCCTGAAGAGGAGAGGAGACGTTCGGTTCAACTCTTGTGTGAAGTTGATTTTACTCGAGAATTTTTTTGCCTGGCAACTCGATGACGTCATAGGCTACCCTAGATCGAACCCGTAGGGCCCAGAGATCGTCGACCTTGAAAGAACCTACATCATGTACGTTACATACAACTTAAATAAAGCTATAATGTATTCTTCTACATTGTGTTCGATAGATTTGATATTTTTCATGACCTGAATGACCTCATGAACTGAATGAATATCGATTAATGTAAAACAAATTCGAATGGCTTGACCAAACGGAACTTAACGGTACGGTAATGTTTTTCTGTTTTACTTTATTTGTTGTCATAATTATATACAATCAAACAAATTACAAAGAATGATGCTTTTTCTCTGTGAAATTCCAGATAGATCTATAACATTTCCTGAAGATAAAGAATGCCCAAACAACATATCGAAAGACTTTTTGTGATGTAATTATTGTCTTTTATACAACTTATTAGTTATCAATATCAATAACCATCACCATGATCACCACAATATTCTAGAGTGTACAAAATAAGAATATTCAACCTTCGAAAATAAAAGCTGTGGACCTCCTTTTCTTGCCGGAAAGTGCTCTGTTCAGTCAATTATTAAACAGATTCTGGTCGAAACTCTTTGATGATGCGAGATCGAAACTGATGTGTTGCCACAGAAACAGCATCAAGCTTGTCCAGTCAGTCGACCATGGCCAACAGATAATAAAACATCCGTCTAAATGATTGTCTTTTCTTCCAGCCTACCTTGAATAAGATCACAGGTCGTTTCAGATTTAAATGTCTGCACACCACAATCCTTTTTGTCTCATCGATATAAATTACCAAGATGTGGTCTTGATTAAAGTCCTTTCTAAAGTTCTTCTTGTCTATGTCGCTAAAAATGAGCCAACTTTCCTCCTCAGTGACAGGCGTTGTCCAGCTGGCGGGAAAATCCGTCCAAACCTGTCAAAGAACAGTCAAGCGTTTAATTGACCAATCAAACAATTATAACCGAGGATAAAAATTAGAAAACAATACTGAAGAACAAGACGATTAAGAATTACTACATGTAGAGCCAAGACTCTTTTGTAAGCACTAAGCAAGGTACTAAAAATAAATTTGTATATATTGATATCAGCAAGGATGGTGAGTAATACGATATTCATATACGTTGGTGTTTTATTGTTATTTGGCAACCATGCCATTGTTGATTTTTTTTAGACAGTGATTGTTTCTTCTTATACAACCAATTATATTTAGATCAATAATGGTTTGTAAATTAAGTAAACAATGGAAATTATATTTCATAAAAAGATGTCCTCGCCCGTTTCAACTCTCCACAAAATATTAATGCATTGAGCAGTTTTCATGAGAAAGTTCTGTGCTTTCCAATATTTTCAATTTTAAGACAATATTGGGGAAATTATGAAGGTATACATGGATTTGGAGAAAGAAAATGTAAAAGTGGCAAAAGGTGTATAGATCGGCATCAAATTATTTTTAAATTGAGAATCAAATATGGTTGTCACGTTTGTAAACGACGAGAATCTAAAAAGAAATAATTAAGACCCTTACCTTTTGAGATCTTCGCCATTCCTTGACTTCCTGACCAGGATAAGTTGATCGATTTCATCCAGGCGTTTGTTGAGGGTATCGGCTCTCTTTGCCAAACTTCTCATCCCTCCGCGGAGTTCACCCACCTCGCGTTCGATCCCACTGTTCTCTTTCTTGAGCTTGACGCTCACCGAGTGGCAGCTACTCACTCGGGACTTCAGCTGCGAGAAACCATCTCCCGTGGTGGTGAAACTCTTCTCCAAGGTCATCTGTTTGGTGTAGAGCTCCCAGGTTTTCTCCCGGAGAACAGCCACTTTTCCCGCCATGTGCTTCATCTCGACGAAGGTCGCGTACTCTGGCGGCGGGGGCTGCTGCATGGTGCGTTCGATGATCATGGCTCGGCGGTCGACTGTGAACTGTGGCGGTTTCTCTCTCCTGCGAATCGAGGTCGTTTCTGCGAGCATCGCCTTAAACGTGAATGCGTTTGCTGGTTTGGGTGAACGCGTTGCTCTCCTAAAAAATCAGGTATAGCTGCCGAGCGGAATGGATCTGACAGCCGTCAATGACAGGTCAGAGATTGAACGCCGAATATGACGTTCGTCCGGGACTCGATATATGGGGAGTCGAAATGGTCGAAATAGAGATGTCCGGTTGGAATTAATCTAGCTCACCCATGCAACTGCGGAGGTGATGTCTAAACATCGCGAAAGAACATTCGATGATAAAAATAAACTCTTTAACAGTCCTCAATCAACAGAGTGTTCTTAGTAATGGTTCACAAGATATGTGCAATAAATAACAGCCAATTTCCACGCAGATGGATGGATGAAGGTAAACTTTGTATTAGGATTCAACCCAACCTGAAATACATCTCGAAATTTGATGTATAGGCCTATGTCGAGTTGAGTATTTTTCAATAAAAAGGTCATTCGCATAATTTGATGAAAATAACCATAGTAATTTGATTACTAACACTGAGGCTAATATTCCTTCCCTTCTTTAAATCAATTAATGAATACGATAAATTCCCAGCGAGCAGCAAGTTCTGCAAGACACTGCAGTAAAACTAATTTCAGCTCGGGTATCCCAGTCTTTCTGAATCAACGATCCGCTCTGATCTGGTCAGAAATCATTTTTCATGGTGTTTATAGTGACTTCCTAAATCTCTGTAGTCGGCCAATAAGCATATAGCAGGGCGTGATTAAAAAAAAATTCTACCCACTAATCAGATAGTTTATATTGCTTGTACAAGGTCTAATCACGGAGCTATGGTATCCTCCACGGGTCTAATGCGTTCTGAGCCCCTTCTGACTGGCTGTTTGCCCAGTGATTCAGTTTGTATTAACCCATATGTTCTCAACAGTTAGCTTTAAATAACAAAAGAATCGTAAATATAATCATATTAGCACCGTTCCCCTGTTAATTTGACTTCCGCTCATAGTCATTTATAACATCGATAAAGAGCTAAGAACACGTGACACATAGGTATCGTAGTGAAGGGGTTAAGTCTTTGGGGATTTTCATGAATCATTCTAAAAAGTTAATAAAAATAGAAAAATGGGGGGAAAAAGTATGATGTTGGTTATCATTTTTTTTATTCAAATGGAGATTAAAATCAATCAAATAAAAATAATAATGTTAACAATAATGATGACGATAATAATAATAATAGCTTGACCTCATGGTCAGATCGTGGGATCCAATGGCACTGATCATTATGACAACAATCCCCACCCCTTGAAATCGATGTCTCCATAACTTAAAAAAATGACTTATGTTTCATGGGATAATTATCCTGTCATATACTTGGCTCGTCTAGATATGACATTTCTGAACTTAACTGTAGTGACATTTTCCGGAACATATTAGGACTACTTTTGAATTGCCATTCTATTTTTAGCATCGGTGACATCGTCACATCCTGCATTACATTGATACTTTGTTTTATTGAGAACAGTAAGTTACTTTGGTTTTTCACTTTTGGCGTCAGACAGCCGAGCAATTGTTCCTTTTTGTGAGCAGAGGCAGAACCATGGGTGGATCCATAATTACCAGAATGAGAGAGGGGGCAAAAAATAACAAACAAATACAAACAAACAAACAAAAACAAAACAACCCCCACAAAAATACAAGCACATAACTTTACAAGACACGTTTCACCGCCTACAGGCATTGTAACTTACAATTATTTTGATGAGGACCCCCCCCAAAAAAAATAATAATAACAATAGATATAATTTAAAGAAAATAAATTAGCCCCCCCCCCCTCAATCCACGCATGGGCAGTTACCGGAATAAAGTAAATTATGAATTATAACTGCACAAAATATCTGACCTGACAACATCAGGGCTGATATAAACTTATGATACATTATGGGGGAAATACTGTATACTTATATCAAAGTGTTAAAAGTTTAATACATATGAGGATAAGGGAAAATGGTAGACAACTTGAGACTGACGAGACAATAACGGTTGAGTGATAATTTTCGCACATTATCATTATCATTATAGAGTTCTCTGTCAGCACCTATAGGTGTCTAAAATAATGTTTAGTCATCACGGTCATACACATGCTGCTCAAGTATCTCTTTCGAGGTATTCATGTTAGATGATGGTGGTGATGATGATGATGATAATGATGATGATGATAATGATGATGAAGATGATGATGATCATGATCATGATGATCATGATGATGGTGATGATGTTGATGATCATGATGATGGTGGTGACAATGATGACGATGATGATGATAATCATCCCTGCACTAATTCACTACCGATATCAATCCAGAAAATGAAATTATCAAATCTGTGTTTCAGTGAAATCATTCACTGAAATCCTTTTTTTAATTTTTTTCTGGATTTGATGGATGGGAGTGGGCGGGGTCATTTTTTCTGAGTTTCTCTCAATTTTTTCGTCGTCTGACAATGATACAATCCGAGATTTACTCTCATTAACTTGTTAATCTAAAATTATGTGAGCCTGTTCTCCTTACCGTACAAACGAATAATCCACTGGCGTAGAAGGGGGAGGGGGCTTTAGTGATCTGGAGTACCGCCCCCTTAAAAAAAATCCCACGACCAATGAAAAAAAAAGAGAAAATAATAAAAAGTGTGAATATATTTTCTGACTATTTTTTCGGAAATTATAGTTTTAATTCAACCGTCAACTTTTTAGCTCGCTCGCTACTTTGTAGACCTTTTCCCTTTACCTAGTTTTGTGCCCCCTTATTTTTTTACACCAATTTCATTACGTAAATGCCAACGTATATAATATTCAGTTATTCAAATTAAATTATCATTGTTTAAATCCAAAACATATTGATTTTTAAGGACACGATATCACTGCTCCATGCATGACAAAGATTGCTATGATAAACAGTACCTCATTATAGTACGATGAAAACCTTGTTTTAATCATTGGGGAATCGTCCTCATGTACTTTATTAATCCCTTCTTGCTCCTATACTTGAGACTGGCGAGACAATAACGGTTGAGTGATAATTTTCGCACATTATCATGATCATTATAGAGTTCTTTGTCAGCACCTATAGGTGTCTAAAATAATTTTTAGTCATCACGGTCATACACATGCTGCTCAAGTATCTCTTTCGAGATATTCATGTTAGATGATGATGATGATGATGGTGATGATGATGATGATGATGATCATGATGATGGTGGTGACGATGATGATGATGGTAATCATTCATGTACTAATCACTACTGATATCATTACAGAAAATGATATTATCAAATCTATGTTATCGTGAAATCATTCACTGAATTCTTTATTTGATGGATGGGAGTGGGCGGGGTCATTTTTTTCTGAGTTTCTCTCAATTTTTTCGTCGTCTGACCATGATACAATTCGAGATATACTATCATTAAATTGTTAATCTAAAATTGTGTGAGCCTATTCTCCTTACCGTACAAACAAATAATCCACTGGCGTAGAAGGGGGAGGGGGCTTTGGTGATCAGGGGAGCGTTTCATCAATATTTTCATCCGACAAGTTGTCAGATCTGACATCTTTCTATGATTTTGATTGGCTGAGAGGCACTGTTCCTATGGTAACTGTCGGATAAAATGGGACTTGTCGGATAAAACGTCCGACAAGTCCTTTCATGAAATGCCCCCCTGGAGTACCGCCCCTTCACACACAAAAAAAATCCCACGACCAAATAAAAAAAAGACTAAGGGGGAAAATAATAAAAAGTGTGAAATGTATTATTTTCTGACTATTTTTTCGGAAATTATAGTTTTAATTCAACCGTCTACTTTTTAGACCTTTTCCCTATCCCTATTTTTTTACGCCAATTTCATTACGTAAATGTCAACGAATATAATATTCAGGTATTCAAATTAATTATCATTGTTTAAATCCAATAAATATTGATTTTTAAGGACGCGATATCACTGCTCCATGACAACGATTGCTATGATAAACAGTACCTCATTATAGTACGATGAAAACCTTGTTTTAATCATTGGGGAATCGTCCTCATGTACTTTATTAATCCCCTTCTAGCTCCTATACCTTTTCGATCCTCCCCACAGAGAAGCCGTTTGTCATTTACAAGGTAACAGACTCACATCACAGATATGACAGGCGAGGGGTATCTTTGGGTTATAATACACCGTTAGAAAATTCAGAAGCTTTCTATGTCCCATGTTTAAAACCTTTAATGTATACTTCAAACATGGACATCAAATTATGAGGAAATTGATTACTATAACTTTTCAGAAAAAATAAACACCCTTTTCTAATCTAATTGCAATTATGTTCTCACGCGAATATTAATAGAATAGAGTTTTTTCTTTCCAGAAAAGTTCAATTTCACTTCTATTCTTTGAATTCTTGATGATGAAAATATATTTTGTTTCAAATTGCTTTCTTTTGATATTCTCCCTATTCTTTTTTTTTTTATTTCCCTTTGAATTTTTATGTATTTTTTTGTTTATGATAGTAATTATAACTGTTTTACACCATTTCATATTTTTGAGAAGTTGGGCTGGGGAGGGGGGTCATTTGATGCTGAGCGAAGCAGACTAATGTCTAACTGTTGTCGTTATTCATTATACCATTAGCACCCAATAGATCCGTAATCAATGATCGGATTGTTAATAACCAGTAAGTGAGAGGGGATTACAGGAAAGGGATTAATTCGATTATCCACTTCCCCCAAAATAGTATTTCAAATTATAAACTCATGTTCAGCAGCCTATAATCAGACTTATATAAGCCTTGCTATTTCTGCCTTTTTGTTTGAAATGTTTTTCACATACCCATATTTTGAATAAAATTAATTACTTTTTATTTCTACGTTCTAAGAAAAGAAAAACATATGCTTATACAGATTATAACGCTTTCAAAAATTAAAACATGTTTGTATAGTAAGGAGGTGGTGGAGGAGGAGGAGGAAGAAGAAGAAGAAAAAGAACAAGAAGAAGAAGTAGAAGAAGAAGATGATGAAGAAGAAGAAGATGATGATGAAGAAGAAGGAGAATGAGAAGAAGAAGATGATGATGAAGAAGAAGAAGAAGATGAAGATGATGAAGAAGAAGAAGAAGATGATGAAGAAGAAGAAGATGATGATGAAGAAGAAGAAAAAGAAGAAGAAGATGAAAAAGAAGATGATGATGAAGAAGAAGGAGAATGAGAAGAAGAAGAAGATGATGATGAAGAAGAAGAAAAGAAGAGGAAGGAAGGATATATAGAATCTCTTAAAAATCCATTCATGAAGTAGACGCATACCATTTCCCCCATGCATGTGCAATTTTGTAAATAATCAATCCATATGATACATGCGCATACAAAGTATCATAAGGGAATTATATATTTCTAATTCTTTACATCCTACTGCATGTGACATTTTCCTAGATTTTCATTGGTTGGGAAGCCTTGTTACTATGGCAACTGTCGAATTAAGCAAACTTAGTCGGATAAAACGTCTGACTAGTCCGTTAATGATACGGCCCCCAGAATGACCTTCCCCTTTCACGCGCGCACATACACAATGTACCCCACATCTGGACAAATAATTTTTTTTTCTAATAACCCTTCTCCTCCTTCTCATATTAACTGCCATAGCCTTTGAAGGGGAAGAAGAGAATTTATTTTTAGTCCACTTCATATGAATGACCCATTACAACACCTACCCTGCGAATATTTTTTTATATGCTAAACAACTGTTTTTTTATATGCTAAACAAATATTTTTTTATATGCTAAACAACTGCAAAAATATTTATTAGGAGGCTGCACTCTACAAGCTCCGCTTTTTAGCAGCCTCCTCCATTTCCAACCTGATTTGTAATAATCTTGAATATAATTTTCTGTACAGGAATATTTGAAATATGTTTTGTTATTTATATATGTCAACATGTACAGAAGAAACTGTAATTGTTTAAAATGGAAATAAACGAATGAAATGAAATGAAATATAATAATTGTTAAAAATACCTGTCTTCGACAATTTGTTCACACAGGCCTGGCGGCAGCACAGAAGGTGGCGGGGCAGGGAGGGGGTCCCCTAATTTATTTTTTTTTCAACTAGTGAAAATTAGGGGAGAGTAAAAATAGAAGGGAAAGGAAGAGAACGAAAAGTGTAAAAGTAATTGCTATGTTTATTTTGATTTAATTGAGAAAAAAGTCATCTTTAAGCCGTCTTATACCCCACCCTCCTATCAAAATTAACCGGGCGCCGCCCATGTGTACAGAGCCCCACCCCGCTCTGTACCGTGATGGACTACCTTCGGTTTCGATACCGATTGCTCCATCTCCGTATAATCAACAGTGAATGGAAATCTTCTGAATTTAGTTAGTTTCCTTTGAATATCAATTTTGTTTCATTTTCCTAAGACATCAAGTGATTCATATTTTTTTATTATTAATATTTTTTGTTTATACATAGTACAAGTTTCAACGAACTATTTTGTCTATCATTATGTTTGCTTATGAAATTTAGTTTGTTTTGAAACGGAAATTAAGATGAAATTCATCCTTGTCGACCAGCTGATATGATCTTTATCACTGAAATATAAAACTTAAGTTAGTTTGCTGGGTAAACCATTTCTTTTGAAGAAAGTGGCCTGAATTTGCATACTATTGTAAAAGCTCCCTTCTTGATTTTGATGTTATACTTTCAACAAGTTGATGAGTAAACATGGTAAAAGTTTCAATCAGGATATTTGACTGCAGACTACGTGCAAGTTATCCTGACCGACTCGAACTGGAAATGGAATGATCACAAATCAAATAAATTTTGTATTTTCTAATTATTTTATCGATAGCTGAGATTTTCTTATTTATTTATTTATTCACTTATTTATTTATTCATTCATTTATTTATATTTTTAGAAGTACTGCAGAACTTTTTCCGTTTGAATGAGCAATCAGTTTAATCTCACTGCAATGGTTTATGGGTAGAACCTGGTTGCTTCAAAATTAATTTGCTATCCAATGGTAATCCCAACATGTTCCATGATCAATCTAGATTTTACCTAACTGTTGGGCAATACGAGCATGGTAGTTACCATTGGATGAATATGTTACCCAAATAGTAAGTTTTATACAACTAGACAACTTGTATTGTCCAATTTGCTATGTCAATCATAATTGTAATATCGAGCAGCTATATAAGAATTCTAAAGTAAAATAGTATTAATAGAATATTTACAATACTTACCTTCCACTGCATTTTATAAGATATCAAATCAATTTCCCTGCGAAAATCTAAAGTTTTGTTACCATTCAGATATAGTTATTTTGCTTCTTTCTTTGAATATCAGAAACAGTCACAACCGTTAATAATCAATTTGATAAATTTCACTAATACTATTGAAAATTCAACTTTTCTTTTCTTGACATAAGTAGCGACGATTCAGAGCAGTAATATTCAAATTTCGTTCTTGTTTTTTGTCATATCGAGAAGAACCATATATAGAATAGGCCGTTGGTCTCTTTTTGGTAATCATGATCGAAATTTCTTCGGATTTATTAATTATTTTTCGAAAATTAGTTTTAAAACTTGATGTGAATAAGATGATGAATAAAAGTGAGAAGTGATACTTTTTTTACACTTAAATAAAAAATGAATCATTTTACAAATGGTCTGTTCGTTCATTTGCCATTTAGTGTTGTTCTGCATGTTTGATGCAAGATGAAAAGAAGCATACAGTTTTCCTGATTTCAAGAAATTTTTAAAACATGATTTATCTGAATACAAAATTTATTAAAGTTTAATCAAACAACATCATTCTGTGAATATGCAACTGTGTCTTGAATAAAGTGTGAAATTGAAATAAGCTTACTTTATATAGCTTTAAATCAAAATGGCATATTATTTCAAATGTGTTATTTAAAATGTGTTTGGAATTGTGTGAACTGGGGAAATGATTTGATATCTCTTGAAATGCAGTGAGTGCCTACATTACCCTCTCGATCTCGTCGACGACCTCGTCGATGGTGGGTCGGCAGAGGTGGGTGTTAAGCCGACAGATGTTCCCGATGGCGGTGAGATCGGCGGTGTTCGTACGATCTCCCATCAGGGTCAACAGACGGCCGAGCTGGAACACGTCGCTCGAGACAGAGATCGGATGGTCATCGAGGGCACATTCTGGGGCAATGTGGGAATAGATCTCCTGTAAATATGAAATTGAAAAAAGGTGTAAATTATATTATTATAGATTTTTTATTAAAACTATCCGATTAGCGTTTGACTTATTGACACCCAAATTAGAATGAAAACATTAAATTAGATCAATAAAAAGATCATCAATAAAGCACCATAAATATTTCGACAAGTATTTAATTTTACCAACATGTTAAACACACCTTCCTTCGGTACTTCTCTTTATCCTCGGTGGAAAAGCAGAAGGAGAAGGGTTCGGTTCGGGAACAAGCCAGCCCAAAGTCCACGATAACCGCTTGCCATCGTCCAGATGTAGCCTTTCGAAGCAAGCAGTTGTCTTCCTTGAGGTCGTTCATCAAGTAGCCTTTCTCGTGAATCACCCCAAGTGACTTGGCAATATCGAGAGCCAGACTGAACCTAAAAAAAAGGAAGAAAGAAAAGACCGGGGGAAAAAAACACAGGTTATGAAACGTGAAGTACATGAACATGCCTTATGTTGAAGAGTTAGAATAAATCACCAACTTACCATTCTTGTTGACTCAGTACTAACTCTCTCATGCCACGGCTGAGTGTCCAGGTCTCTCCCGTAGTCGTGTCCCCGATGAAATCCATCGCAAGGCCAATCGTTCCTGTGCTGATCTCCAAGCATCCAAGGAAAGTCGGGAAGCACTCCTCTCTACCAAGAACGTCGAGGATGAGAGCTTCGGACTGGATGACCTTGACCTATCGAAATGCGAATCAATGCAAATAATAAAAAAATTATTTAAGTATGCTTTTTGTTACATCTTTTTCTCTTAAATTTTATTGTCTGGCCTTATACTGTCTGATGCGAAGCTCTGACCGTTTTGACGTTTTTTAATAAGAGAGAACCAACCTTCGTAGTCATCTCCTCAAAATCGTTGGGGAGCTCGAAGGTCTTCAATGCGATGGGATGATCGGTCACACGATGACGGAAGAGATGGACTGTTCCGTTTACTCCGCTGCCCAGGAAGACGTCCCCACCTCCAGGAAGAAAGGACTTCAGATCGCCCATTGCCTGGACGAAGGAAGATGCCGGGACAAGGGCAGGGGCAGTTGAACCGCTGGAAGGAGATGTGGTAGCACCAACAGCTGAGCTCACTGGTGTAGGTCTACAAAAATGGTATAATAATGATAATCATAATAGTTTTACTTCTTCTTTAAGTATTTTTTATCAGTCGAAGCGGAGGTGAGGATAAATCACATACATTTTTCTGCAGTCTCAAAGTCCTATATTATTCACAAAACTACTAGGGAACTGTTTTTTTTTTCATTTCATTTTTGATAGTTTTTTTAGGGCACCTGTATTTAACCAGAAATCAAGTAAGCAGCATGTGCAATGATCGGATAGATATAGTTGGCTGCTGAATATTGTCCTGTTACTCGTATTGCAGTATGATTTTTTTATCTACTTACCGTGAGGCTGTGTTTGGTGTCTGGTGGTGTACCACTGCAGGGGGGTGAGCAGAGAGTGGTACCGTTGGAGGGGTACCTACTGCTGCTTCAGCACCAGGTGTTGGTTGTCTGTAATTGACAAATTGTGAACCCATCCATGTTACATGTTGTTTATTTCACAATAAATCAAACAAATTTCTATTTTCTATTCTAATTTTCTAGTTGTCGAGTCACAAATGGAACGTGGCATTTTTCGCGAGTGTTTTTTTTTTATTTGTTTTTCACCATTTTAATGTTTTTTATTGCAGATCTATGCATGATTTATGTGTTTGTTTGGTTTGATTTTTACAAAAAAATTCGATTTATAACTTAATGCTTACGCAAGGGGTAATGGCATGGTGTCAATGGGGGCTGTATCTGGTGTAGGTGGGTTGTATGGTGCTGTGTCTGGTGTTGAAGGGTTGTAAGATGCTGTGTCTGGTGTTGAAGGGTTGTAAGGTGCTGTGTCTGGTGTTGACGGGTTGTAAGGTACTGTGTCTGGTGTAGATGGGTTGTATGGTGCTGTGTCTGGTGTAGAGGTGGGTGCTACTCCACGGTCTAATGGTGCTGAAGACACTGACTGGGGGTTGTCTCCGGAATACCTAGGTAAGAACAGATTTGACATTAATATTGTTTAAGTAACTTTTATTAATCGAACAAAATGAATGGTATATGACCGTCTGGTCAGCTATCAAAATAATACAATTTTTATTAATGATCTCTCTGTAATATACCCTTTTTCACTGCAAGTAATTTATTAGTTTGTGACCTGGGCTCACTTCCTTTTCATGTATACACAAATTTTCTTTAGTTTGATTTTGAACTTCGAATAAAATAGAATAAAAGTTTAAGTTTGCTGAAAAAGGGTGAAAGAATATTCTAATGCCTCCAAATGAATACATTTTTTCTCAATAATTTGTATTTCTTTCAATTTATTTGACATTTACCAAGAGCCTCTGGTAGCTGCTCCATCGGCAGGAGAAGAGCTCTCAACTGGCTCCCAAGTCATATCCTTGGAAAACAGAAATAGAAAAAAAAAATCAAAATTTCACATTGAATAGATTCTAACTTTAATTGTTAGATGTTGTTTGATGGAATAGAAATTTTTTTATATTGTTCAGCCCTAAACATGATACCATTATACAGTATGTTTCGTGTACAACAAAATATGAAAGAAATTATTTCTAAAAGGCATGAGTCCAGTAAAACTTTGCATCCCTTCTGGTTAAATTATTGGAAAAAAATAAAGTATTTACTTGAAGATTCTTTAAAGCAGCATCTCTCTGCTTTCTGGCCTCTGCCAGTTCCATCTTCAAGACCTGGACTTCGCTCTCTGAGTCCAGGAACCGATCTTGGAAAGCCTTGGCCTTCTTCTCTGCCTGTAGCCTCCTTCCCTCTGATTCTGTCACCAGAGAGTTGATCTTAGCGAGGAGGTCTGCGCTGTCTCCATCAGGCCCAACACCAAGCTGGGAAGCCAGGCTCTGTGATTTGAACAAATAAAAAAAAATATTTTTCACGTGGCAAGAATAAAACAAGGACTCTATCATTAACAATATATTTCTTTCACTTTTTATTTCATTTCATAGAGGTCCATATCGGAAAAATCAATCAATGCTGAATTCTCCACTTGTATTAATATACCACTAGACCTTTTATGTTAAAAATATGTTATCATTTCTTTTAAAGGATTTTCCCATAGTACAAGTGAAATCTACATGGTAGATTGTAAATAGACGTACAGCAATCTTTTCCTGAAGTTGCTGTTTCTCCAGGGATTGTTGCAAGCACTGCAGAAGCAGCTTGCCCGACATGTTGCCAGCTGATGTGTTGGGAGAGATGGCGGATGGGGAGAAAGTTGGATCCTGATGAGACCAACACAGCTCCTGTTTAAAATTGATCATTATTTTTTAAAGATACTACATTGATGACATTTAATAGCCTAACTGAAAGCATTCATGGGTTTAAGAAAATACGAATTATCTAAATATTACCCTACCATTTTAGGCCTACTATTATTTTATTTGTTTCTTTATACATTTTTTTATACAAATTTAGTGACTGTATGCCAGAAAATGCATTAGAAGCTGTGTCCTGAATTTGAACCGCATTGCATGCTTGAGAAGTACTTTAATTATTTTATTTATCTATTTATTTCTTTTTATTCATTCCTAATCTTATATGTTAATTCTTTATTTATTTGTTCATATATTTATTTATTTGTCATTTTTTATTCAATAATTAACCTATTTGTCTATTTTCCTTCTATGTATTCATTTGAATATTCGACATTCTTTTACGTAAGTTTTTATTTATTTATTTGTTTTCATTCATTCATTTACTTTTTATTGATTAATTTATTTATTCACTAATTGTTATTTACTTATTTATTCATTCATTATCTGTCACTTTGCTGTTTGCAAATGTGTTATTATTGATTTACATTCAATTAAAATTATGGTGTCGGATAAAATCATTATTGTTCAATCATAATGTAGTGTCATCTCCTCTCAGATAAGACAACATATAGATAATTGTGGTTCTTATTTCTTCATTTTATTTTTGTTTCATTGTTATTTTATTTCATTTACATATTTTAATCGCATATAATTTGCTTACATCCATGGAATTAACCATCGGTGATCTGATGGCCGGAGAAGCTGTCGACCCAGTACGGGGAACTGGTCTCAGGACCCAGGGGGTAGGGGGACGGACAAGTCGATTGCAATACATCGCCAAAATATGTTTCCCGTGATCAAACTAAAAGAAACTTTGTTCTAATATGAGAGAAATTGGAAAGTGAGTAGAATTGAAAAGGAAAAAGAGAAATAGAAATTCAAACGTGTGTTTCAGTCACGTGACCGGTAGAAATTATGCATGGCGGGCGTACATCTAGATGTCCCAAACTTTAGAAAAATACCTAATCTTTTTATAGATTTGTCAAAATAAATCTAGTCTAACGCTAGATCTACAAAGTTGTGTGAAATTCAATTTGTGAAACACTACTTAGCAATATTATGACATTTATCGCATTCGTATTCTTGAATTTAGCATGCTGATCTAAACAGATCTAGCAAAGATTTGCGATATAAATCTAACGTTAGATCTAGTCTATCGGCCTAAGTTAGATTCAAAATCAAATGAAACTCAAATTGTCTCAATTTGAATTTGATTTGAATACACATCGCTCTTTATAGTCTACAGACCTCACAACTGTGATACACGACGGTCATCGAAAACATGAATTTTGACATTTTCATGTCACATTTTTGTTCACTAAGTTTTGAATATTCATCATTTTTAATCCAAACTTGCTCAAGTTATCAAGAAATATCTACTGATATGATACTGACCTGACAATAAGCAAAACTGACTTGAAAAGTGCAAGCAAAATCAGTGAAAACTGTCAAAAATTTGGCAGTGGGTTCTCAAGATAGCAAGTTTGCAAAGAGAATGGGGTTTGTTTACAAACACTTGTTACCAGGCAGGGCGCGTGAGGGGTGCAGCTGTTACCAGGGCGTGGTCACACATGGCGCTGCGCCGTTATTCAGCGCTGGCTTGCTATTGGCGCATTTTCATGTGCGTTCTTTACGCAGTCGGCTGGCTTTGTACTTTTCAAGATTTATATTATTACGTCATATTTCAAGGATGGCGTAATAATATAAATGACCTTAAACATGTTTAGCGTGCAACTTCACTTTAACCATACTTCATATCTTTAAGGGGTCTGTCTACATAAAATTGTCTAAAAGTGTGATAGGCCAATACATTTGAAATGGACCAAAAAGCAGGGCACTTGGAACTTTTTTTTATCGGGGTTGTTTATTTGGAAGAAAAAGGTGACAGAAAAAGAGCTTTCACTACATGAAGGTGATTTTTTTGTTCAATTTCTACTTTTTAGCATACCTTCCTGATTTCCAGGGAGTGCACACGCAGCATCCACACACAAATCTTGGGGGGGGGGGTGCTTCACCACCCGATCCCCGCTTCCCAGGGCCATGATAAAAGGAGTTTTATGTCTATAACAAATAAACAGGGGGAAAAGATGATACATCCCCAATTATAAATATAAAATCAATCATAACAACTAATAGTCGGACTCCTAACAAATCAAGATTTGAACATGATGAAATGACAAGTAGCCTATCGCGTTATACGTAGAATGCTCTGGGATAGGGGAAAATGAAGTGGAGAAAGAGACTGTGCTGAAATGGTATTGTACTGGAGAGTTTTCATTTCATCAACATTTATTTGTCTAACAAGTTGTCAGATGGGTGTTTCATAAAGTCGTTGATTTAATCAAAGTTACGAACGACTTTAAAAACGAATGGTGATATTT
Organism: Lytechinus variegatus; assembly: GCF_018143015.1. Taxonomy (NCBI): domain Eukaryota; kingdom Metazoa; phylum Echinodermata; class Echinoidea; order Temnopleuroida; family Toxopneustidae; genus Lytechinus; species Lytechinus variegatus. The sequence continues at coordinate 8,231,735 of NC_054746.1, read as the reverse complement.
TCTCACGCGCTAAATCGTCACCAATTAACACTCAGTGTATATCATTTATCACAAAAAATGATCACCAGTCATTCGTTAAATACACCCACCAGAGCTAACGACTTTCCTCGATTTTGATTGGCTGAAGACTACTGTTACCATGGTGACTGTCTGATAAAACCGGGCTTCCTTGATGGGAGAAAGCCCCTTCCCCTTTTTATTCAACCAAAGAGAAAATACCTTCCTTTGTCGTGATTCTAATTTAGTTTGAACTTGTTCCGCTCAAGTGCATCCTTTTAGAGGGCCTACTAGACTGGCTTATTTAACGCATTCTACTTGATGCTTGTATTTCAGTTTTACTGTATGCGTGCACACATCGGCCGACCAATAGCCCACGACTACTATAGCTTTTGGTCCAACTTCTGACAGGTATTATCTTACATTTATATTTCATTTGATTTGTTCATTATATATTTTTGATTGAATTTGCTTTACTTTTGTTCCTCTTTATCATTTCGATTCTATGGAATTTTACATTATCTGTTTCGAATTTCATATTCAATTACATCGGCATGATCTGTCATGTTATTATGTTTCTATCAGCTTTGCTCAGTCGACTATATTATTTTATATTATGTGCTTAATTTACAAAGAAAATAAGATTGAATCTTAATCTATGCCATTTCATTTCACTGTATCATTTAACCACCCCTCCCCTCCCCCTTAAAAAAAAATCATGCTCATCCAAACTACTATTCCTGTAAAATCTGATTTTATGTACACACATACGTGTCATTGATCAGATACCCACATGATGCTTTTGTCTTGCCACTCGATCAAAATTGGTATCAAATATAAATTTCATTTACAGCTGCTTTTATAAGGATTTGTTTAGATCCATTTATTTAATCATCCATCTATTCCACTCATTCAATGAACAAGGTTATGATATAACCTTGTTCTCAGTTACATCTCCATATGTCTCAGTTACATCTCCATATGTGGCAAAATAAGTTTGACAATGTTTGGCTTATTTTCTCTTTTTCTTTTGGACAAATGCTTGATTTTTTTTTACACTGTCAGTTTCCATTACAGCTTTTCATTATATAACTTGGATCTTAAGTAAATTTGATTCTTTAAATTATTTTTTCTTTATTAAAAATAGTGCTTGAAAAATTAAAATTTTCTTGCCATATTACTTTCCACCAATAGAGGGCATACACAAAAATATGCCCCAAATTCAAGTTTTTGAGCGCTCTGGTCTGACTGGTCAATACTCAAATCATTCTAAGTTAGTAAGTTACTAATGAAAATTGAACTGCAACTGTATAGAAATTAATAATTTTGGCCACAAAAATGATATTTTAATGATTTTTTGAAAGTGTGTGCTCTATACAGCATTGGCATACCATAGTCCTACCTGTAGATTCCGCACAGGCAGGATGGTAGCAGTGAACCTATATTCTAACTCCAATTATTTCTATTTTTGCAATAACATGGAGTTAAAATGGACTCACGTATATAAAACTACTAATTGTAAGGGGCCGCGGAAGCGGGCTGGGGGCTTCAGTTCCTCCACTTTTTTTTCAAAAACCGTGTATAAAAACGTAAAAACGACCATATTGTTTGCATGGTCAGCCCCCCCCCCCACACACACACTTTGAAAACCATTCCGCGGCCCCTGATTGAGTCACATTAATCATATAGCCCTATATCGCAGTCAGTATGATACGTTTTATGAAATCAGTTTGATGATAACATGACAATCACGTGACACTAAATCATGTATTTATGGTCTATCCAATTACTACACCACACACAGAGCTAATACATTTCACCTAGACATTCGTTAGCTCAAATAACATTCAAACCATATGTTTGATGATTCAGTCGACATTAATATACTCAGCGACAGATTCTGGATTTACCAGCGGGGGGGGGGGGCCAAAAAGGTCTTCAAAATTTTCTGACCAGCAAGCAACATCGTGCACCAACAAACACAAAAGCAAAAAGATCATCACTCCAATTACCCATCCCCCCCAAAAAAAAAATAGAAAATAATAAATGAAATAAAATATTTGCTCGAACATCAATAAGGGGCCAATGAACGGTTTTGAAGGGGGCGAGGCGGCTGACCATGCAAAAACTCACAATCAAAAGTCATTTCACGTTTTTGTTCACGGTTTTGGGAACAAATGGGGGGGGATGCCTGCCCCTCCCCAGTTCCGTGGGCCCCTGTTAATGTCGTAGTTACAGAAGCATATACGATTGAGTCTATTCACACTGGATTTATCTTTCATATAGTTATATTTGTCATCGTAAAATTCTTATAGCTTTTTGATGGATTTTCTCAAACCTTCGGTAATATTTTTTTTTCTGCTATTTTTACAACAAACTTTTTGTCAATAATAATTAAAAAAATAATTAGACTTATATCGCGCCAAATCCACTCTGTAGAGTGCTCAAGTCGCTTTTTAGAAAATTATAAAAGAAAGTAAGAAGAATTGAAGAGAAATGTTTTAAGGTAATGTTTGCAAGTTTCAGAGGTCAAACACTGTTTGATGTTTTCAGGGAGGCTATTCCATAACTTGGAAACTTTGGGGGTAACGAGAGAATTGGAAGAGGAACGTAGTTACGTAGGGATCTTGAAGGGTATATCTTATTCAGTGAAATGAGGTACTGGGGAGAAGAGCCATGGACACAGTGGAAAGTTAACAACAAAATCTTGAACATAATACGTTGTTAGGGTGAACTTCCACTTAAACTATTTTAGAGGGAAACGAAGGTGTCTACGGACTACTATTTTTTTATGTTAACATCGTTTACGATCACCGTACGCTTTCATGTTCTTGGCATAGTATGGGGCCAAAGAGAAAGCCAACAGATACCGCACAGAGATCGTACAGATATCGTACAAAGGTCTTAAGGAAATCGTGCTTTTCTGCTCTGATATGACAGTAACATTATTCTCGGAAATCGTATGTAGATCGTACGATACCCAAGTCCCCCGATGTAGTTTATTGATCATACGATGTGTTCAAAGGCTACGATCTACGGAAATTCGTATAAATCAACGCTAAATCAAATCGCAGATGCTATGGAGATCGTGAATCCTACAGTAATCGTACCATAGGCGGATCCAGGGGGGCCCGAGGGGCCCGCCCCCCCCCTATTGGCGGAGCAAAAAAAAAAGAAAAAAGGGAAAGAAAAAAAAGGAAGAGAGAGGAGAAAATAAGGGGGAACCCATGAGGAAGAAGAAGACGAGTGAATAAAATAAGATGAGGGGAAGTCTTGGAAAATAAATAGGACAATATTTCATGTCACTAAACAAAATTTTCGCTCCCGCTTCGCGCTCGCATTTTTAGGTGATTTACATATATTGTTCAATATGGAGTTTAAATAGCAAGTTTGGAAGTCAATATACAAAACATATTTCATCTCGGAAACCGATCTTTCATTATTTTGGTGATTTACAAATTGATTTTTAAAAAGTGCTCTGGAAAAATGTCAGTTTTATGGTCTGAATATTAACATTTTCTGCTCGCGCTGCTCGCTCGCAAATTTTGATTTATCAGGTACCTATTATTTTCGTGTATTCCATAAAGTTTTCAAAATATCCCTTTTCAGGTCTGATTGTCAAAACGTATCAGCTAGCGCTGCACGCTCGCATTTTTGATTGGCGAGCTATGTATGTCTCAATATTGATTATGCAACAAACTACTTAAAATTCCCTTTTCACGACAGTGTATAAAAAATTCGGATCGCAATTATTTTGCACTCGCATTAATAATGCATCCTAGTTATTATTATAAAAGTGATTGAAATGTCCAGTTTTCAGGCCATCATATTATTAGATTTCGCACCCTCATTAGGCATTATTGAATTCCTTTTGTTTCATCTCGAGCTTAGCAAGTGGAATAGGAAGACAGTCTTCATTTTCTTATGATCACATGTCCTAAGAACATTATAATTTTCCAGTTTCAGATCATAATATCAAAAATTTTCTGCTCGCGCTTTGTGCTCTCATTATTAATGTAAAAAGATCCCCTATTACTCATTCTTTTCATGATTTATAAGACATGAATAGAGCGCCCAGAGATTTTAGGTCTAAATCTCGATTTTATTTACGCTCGCGCTTCGCGCTCGCATCAATTGTTTAGTTATATAGCTATCTTGTTCACGATTATAAAGAATTGATTAAAATTTTCCATTCTTTATGTAGAAATGTCAAAATTTTTCAGCTCGCGCTCGCATAATTTGATTGTTGAAATACATAACGTCTCCATGGCCGCTAAGTGGCAGTCCTTAACAGGTACCTTTTCGATCAGTTCAAAACGCATATGAAAACTTTCAGCTCGCGCTTTGCCCTCGCATTATTAATGTAAAGGAGATCCCCAATTACTCATCCTTTTCATGATTTCAGTACAAAACATGAATAGAGTGTCTCGTTCAGTATAGGTCTAAATCCCAAAATTTTCCGCTCGCGCTTCGCGCTCGTATTAATTGTTTAGTTATACCATTTCTGTTTAATTTACAAAACGTGCTTAGAATTTCCATTCTTCGGGTAAAAATGTCAAAAAATTCAGCTCGCGCTTCGCGCTCGCATTATTTGATTTTTAAAATACATAACGTCTTCATCGCTAACTGCATGCAGTCTTTAATTAACAGGTACCTTTTCCATCAGTTCATTTCTGCTCGCGCTTCGCGTTCGTAGTAATGATTTAGTTTCATACACATCTTTTTCAGGAAAACAAACATTGCCCAGAATGTTCAACTTTTAGGAAAAAAATACTTGAGATTTCCAAAAAAAAGCTCGCGCTCGCATTATATAAACAAGGATTATGATATCATATATAATATGTTGATCAATAAGAATAAAGCTAAAAAGTGACTATTAGGATTACCCCTTCAAAGAATCCAAAAATCATCTTCGAGCGGCCGATCGGGGAAAATATGGCTGAAAAAAAAATTCCCGGCCCCCCCCCCCCCCTATTGGCGAAGGCTGGATCCGCCCCTGCGTACGATCTAGCAAAGATGCAGTAGGACTAAATGTTCCCTTGATCTTGATTTCAAACAACGCCATCTATGATTTTAGGACGCACTCATTTTACCATGTTTTTTATTTTATTTTACTGAATCGAGTATTGCACTTTTTAATTTAATCCAAAGACAGATGAATGTTGAGCTTCTTATTATCAGATAATGCTGCCATCTACGTTAGGTGTCATACTCTTATTTTTTGAAGAGTTCATATTTTCTTCGGAGTTTCTTTGGTGGGGGGTAACTCCATCGGAACTCGGCATAGCAGCTTTCCGTCGTATTAACGTCAAGCTGGCATATAACCAATTACACGTGAAACATTTTAAATCTAGATTAATCAGTCATAGTGGTTGACTGTTAGAGACGACAGAAATTATTCTCGGGCCTTTATTTTTTGTTTTTTTGTTAAATTGGAGGTAATGACAGAGATGCGATTTGAACTCACAACCTTTCAATCATGACTAAATTGATCTAACTACTAGAGTTGAAGAATACATAAATCAAAATAATTATAACGAGGAACGTTTGAGACCGATTAAGCGTTGGCACAACTTTCAACGGTAATCATGCAAATTATTGTCATCCAAATAAAAATATTACTTGCTAAGATTATGATTTCATCTTTTCATTCATCATGGACCCCTGTACCTGTAAGTTCTCGTGGATTCAGAAAGTGAAGAGAAAATGAAGAAAATTGTTGCATCCAGTACCCTTAACTTCCATTAAATACCCTTTTGATTTAATCGGTATTTGAATGAAACCTACCTGCAAACGTATTTTATTGCAATCCACACGCTGGAATTTCTATTGATGTTTCATTCTGGTTATTGTTAAATACTTCCTCAATTTCCTAAGTTTAATTCATTGAATTAATTGATGGAGTGCATTGATGAGAATAAAAGATACTGCCCCACCCAAAAATAAATGAATTAATAAGATAAAATAAATAAGATAAAATAAATAATGATAAGAATAATAAAATAAATGAATAAAAAAACATAAAACAGTTATTTTTTTATTGTATCGAGTCATTAAATTCGATAAAATGGTTTCCCTAAAATATGTTTTTATTTTCTTTAGCTTAAAATTTCTTCGCTTATTCTATTTATTATTTCTATTAGTATTTCCCCGTTGTATCAATATACTGTACATGTATTTTGTTATCCTTAAAGGACAAGTCCACCCCAACAAAAACTTGATTTGAATAAAAAGAGAAAAATTCAACAAACATAACACTGAAAAATTTCATCAAAATCGGATGTAAAATAAGAAAGTTATGACATTTTAAAGTTTCGCTTCATTTCACAAATGCAAATGTATTGAGGGAACTGATGACATCACTCACTCACTATTTCTTTTGTATTTTATTATATGAAATATGAAATATTTTGATTTTCTCGTCATTGTCATGTGAAATGAAGATTAATTCCTCCCTGAACACGTGGAATTCCATTATTTTAACATTTTGTGCTTCAGGCAAGTAGGTCCTAATCATCGAATTCGTAAAAATTGAAATGTTGTATAATTCAAACAATAAAAAAACTAAAGAAATAGTGAGTGAGTGACATCATCTCTTATTTGAATGTAACTGGCTCATACATATTATTTTGTTAAAAATAAGCGAAACTTTGAAATGTCATAACTTTCTTATTTTACATCCGATTTCGATTAAATTTTTAGCATTGTGCTTGTCTGATTTTTCTCTATTGATTCAAATCAACATTTTTCTGAAGTGGACTTGACCTTTAATTACTAATTTATATAATATCATATAAACAAAACAGATTAGAAAGAAGAAGAGGAGAAAATGAAGATAATGAAGATTATTGAAGATGATGATGATGGTGATGGTGATGATGATGATGATAATGAAGATGATGATGGTGATGATGATGATAATGATGATGATGATGATGAACATGATAATGATGATTATGAAAAAGCTGCTTCTTTCTCCAGTATATTTTTGCCTATTATTTAAAGCTGTTTATTTTTTACAGAGCTCTCTGTGCTGCACGATAAAAAAACACTTTATATTCTACGTGGAGAAAGGTGGTATAGTTTTGAAGAAACTGGTACATGTATAAAAAAATCATTGTTTCCTTTTTAGAATTAATGATCAATTTATAAAAAGGTCACCACTTAGCATATTTATTTAACAAAATATTTTCTCTTATCATATTAAGAATCCAGTCCATTCGGGAAAGATATCAAGTATAACTAATTCCTGCTCCCAATAATAAATCAATATTAACATGTGCTATTGACTTGTTATCTTATTTTGGGGTTTTTATATGCATGTATTTACTTTCTCTCAAAGGAAGTGAAAGCATTTTGTAAATGCCACTGAAAATGGCTATTCGTCATATTTACATGATTTGTTAATTTTGAACATATTGGGTATATTTTCTCTTATTAATTTGGAAGTATATACAAAAAAACTAGCAATCTTATCAAAGCATTATAGTCATATATACTACAATGCCATTATTTTCTTCTTAATGTTTGGCTTATTCATTCTCAAAATGTGTCGCTGTTTTCGTGATTGTTAATGCTGTTGCTGTGATGTGATTAACGTTAAATTGTGTCGAAAATAAATGGAAGTGTCTCACAAACCACTTGCTCATGCCAGAGGATATATCCAGGTTTTTCTATATTGAACAAGAAATACATAACACAGGGGCCGTGGAACAGTTTTGAAGTGGGGGGGGGGGCTGAACCGAAAGTGGGGGAGGGGCTGACCATGCAAAAAATCATATTCGGATGGTAATTTTTACCTTTTTTGTACATGGCTTTGGAAAAAATGGCGAGGGTCGAAGCCCCCGAAGCCCCCCCCCCTGCTTTCGCAGCCCCTGATAAATTCTTTATTATTTTCTTACAGGTATGAAAGGGATATTTTGTTAACCCTCCGAGAATAAGAGCTGGCGTCCTTTTATAATTCTACACACTGATATCAACCAAACGAGACATCTTACATTCGAAAAGAACATTGTCTAGTCTGCGTAAATAGCCTCTTGGAATACAAATATCTTCCACCTTTCTTTCATTATAGATGTAAAAAATTGCATCAATATTTTATCTGAAAACATACATTTAATCATCACTTAAAGAAGAAAAGAAACTACCGTTATTTTATTTTTTTTTTCAAAATTGCGTAAATGTAATTTGTCTATGTTTGGTAACTTTAATCTGTGTGGCTTAATTTTCGAGTTGGTGTCTAGATTGTAAGACTAGCTGTGTGTTAGGGATATAGTAAGAGGACACGAATGTTCCTCGGCAGTAATCATTCATGTTCGAAAATGTGACTCTGCTTTGACCCTTCTGTCTGACCTTTCGGGGGTAGGGTCATCAGAACATGCGCCGTTCCTGGGTCACAGTAGGTTCGCCTTTTGTGTGAGAAAAGGCAAATTATGAACTGTTCTTACCCCCTCACTCCTCCAGAACATGATGCTGTCTCAAAAACCGTGCACGAATACATGAAACAGTGAGGGTACAGTCGGATGGCAACGAATGTTGGCAAAGAATATTTCCCCGTAACACCGAGTCTGAGAGCGGAAGAATAATGCGGGTATATGCTTGTGCGGAGACAGGGGGGGGAGCGTCAGTGATCGGGCGGGGTGTAGACCTTCTCCCTTCTGGTTTAGGACCTACAGATTTCCTGATATGGGGGGGGGGTCGACCAAGGTGACGTCACCATTTTCTCATTGAATCACCCAGACCTCTCCTTTTTATCCTCATCTTCCTTCCTACCCCCCCCCCCCAATTTTTCCCTATTTTTCTTTTGCTTTCTCACTTCTTGAAAAATCATAGGGAGTTGTCGCCCCTGCCCACCCCCGTAGCCACGCCCCTTCTGGTATACATCAATACCCCCTACCAGATTGAGTTTAACTCCAAACTCTAAACAGACCACCTAATCGTCTACCTTTATCCAGTAGATTTGTTTGTCTATAGTCGGTTCGTCTGTGTGTAGTTTATGCCCGCAGTCACAACAGCAAGACCCGAGTCCACACCGATCAAATATATTACGTTATTTCCAATGACATCTATCGTATCGGTTTGGAGTCGGTTGCTCCGGTGTGACTATAGCTATACAGATGTTATATTTTCACATTGCATCCGCCTCATCGAAAAGGAGCATACAGAGATATACATCAAAAAAGAAGAAGAATTGCTTTAGATATAAAATAAGCCGGGTGAAACGAACTTTCTGTTTTGACCTTTTTCTTTATACTCTTAGCTCACTACAATATTAGCAAAGCGGAAATATTACTTGATTACTTTTAAAATTTCCATTGCTAGTTTGATTCCGTTCTGTACTTACTTTGAACTCCAATAGATCACCATTTAACACAGGAAATTCTTAAGTCATGCAACTTTTTTTTCTACAGCCCTATTCTACCTCTGACTAGACGAATTTTTTTTTTTCATATGTTAATTTGTATGAATCAGCTACACTCATTTTTTGTGTATTTGCGAAGCGAACTGCATGGAGGCGCCCCACTTAAGAGAACGTGCGGTCGATTTTTTTTTCAATTCATAGTTGCCGAAGAGCGAGCAAAAATTTCATTGAGCGAAAGTTTTAACTAGCTTGTCTCATCATCTGACACCAAATGTGATTATTTGCTTTGTAATCCATATGGGAAAATATCTAATAATGCATCTTTTACGAATTAGAGAGTCTTTAAAAACCAAATAAAGATAACAGCAATGTAATCATAGAAATAAACAAATAAATAAATAAATACCTAAATAAATAATTAAATAAATAAATGTCATTCAAATTCTCTTTCATATTCTCAAAATTCAACATTGACTTACCATTCTTTTGTTTTCTAACTTGATAAATGCATTAATTGTTGATTTGATTTAATTTGCACTCTTCTTTGCTTGTCTTTGATTTCATTTGTTTTGCTCTTATATCACAATGAAGGCAACATCCGATATGGAGAACCTTTCGACAGAATTCTCAGTTCTTTTAAGTGATCCACAGCATTGGCGGCGGAAGCCCAACAAATTAGGGGGGGGGGGTCTACCTGAAATTTCGTGATGGACACATGTAAAAAAATTTGACAAGCAAAAAAAAAAAAATAGGGGGGGACGCAGGAAACAAAATTGACAAAAAAAGGTTATCATTTTAAAATTTAGGGGGATCGTCCGGCCCCCCCCCCACCTCAATTTTTTTGGGGGGATCTGTCCCGCTTCCGCCGCCTATGATCCACAGGCATTGGCTATAGTGCTCATTTTATACTATTCTTGCAATGCTTGTATTATATTTACCATGTTTCTAATTATCTTGCCTGGAAATGAATTAAGTAATAATAAATAAGTATATGAATAAAAAATGAATAAATACACACGATGAAAATATGAAATTAATACTTTGGTCACATTTGCTCTACGGCGGCTGTACGGCGAGTCGAAAACAGCCGTTATATTAATTTCAATTCAAATCATCTGCAGCTGGTACAACAATTTTAAAACGGCTGTTTTCGACTTGCCGTACGGCCGCCGTAGAGCAAATGTGACCAAGGTAAAAGGAGGGAATATTTATATCTTTATGTCAAAAATTACATAAACTGAAATTATGTTCAATCTTTGTGCCCGCCACGGTTTGCCCTAAGTTCAACGAACTTTTAACTCAGATAGTACACAGGGCAACGCACTTTTGCAAATATAGTGGTAACATTTCATGTGATTTTCTTTTATCACAGCTGAGAACTTTGAAAGATTAGCGTAAAGCAAATCGAACCTCACCTTTTGGGCAAATCTAAGATTGATCACGTGACCCACCTTTAACCAATCGGACAGCACCATTATAAGTTAGGATGATAATATAGACCCATACTCACCTGTTGCCCGTTATAACAGTTTATTTAGTTATCATTTGGTAGTTTATAAAAGCTGTGCGTTTTTATTTTTTTCTATAAAATATTTTTGTGCTTATTGTATTTTATTGTCATTACTCAATAAAACAAACGTATATATTTTGAAAATCTGATTAATTGATATATCATGTGTCGTTTTTATTATTTACTGTTGTTTTTTTTTTGTTGTTGATTTTGTAGTTTTTGTAGTTTTTCTTTTCTTTTTTACTTGTTATTCAAATCCGCATTCTTTTGCCCCCCCCCCCCCCCCTCCGGTGCCATGGTTTGTGTGCGCGGCGAGCGCGCAAGTGAACTTCTTCCCATTCCTCCACATTCGTTTGAAGTTATATTTGAATGACAACTGTGAATTAATGAGCGATTAAGTTTTAATCCAGAGATTAATTATCTACTAATTAAGCATGTCTTTCACAAGCTTCAATTGGAGAGAGAAGTCAATGACAAGCTGATATGATGTAACTGTTTTTTCTAAGAGATATGAATTTATAGTATGGGTAAATTAAGATATTTATTCAATATACGGTTTTTCTTTCAAATTGTATTGACAATGAAAATAAGAAAGACCAGTAAACATTTGTGGAGTAGGGGATTAATTTCAAAAGCTACCCTCCCCCCAAAAAAAAAATAGAAGAAGAAGAAGGGGAAGAAAGAAGAGGAAGGGAATATCATTTGATCCCAAAGTGATACAAGCAACAAAGAATTTATTTTAAAAAACACAGACCAAGGACACTAAAATAAAACAGGACACAAGAAAGCTTCTACAGAATAAAAAAGGATACGAGAATGAATTCTATGTTTTATTTCCAAAGTTGGAAAACAGGACAGATCAATTAAGGCCCCAAAATAGAGGTTCTAGGTTGATCAAGACAGACTAAATATGTAAACTTGGACCAAATATGTTGATTTGAAAACAAAATTGTGAAGAATTCTGAAAGTTGTAAGAAAAAATAATTTCACACAGTACAGTTTAACGCTGTTGTCTAAAATAACAACACCACATTCGCTTATTCAATGGGATGCATAAAGAACAGTATTTTTACGTTATGAAAAGTACAGAAACATTTCTGAATGATATTGAAGACCGAGTGTCTGAACAATAATAACGATAATACGTTATCATTTAATAGTGTTTTTGAAATTCACGCTGTAAAAACTGTGGTGTTAAAACTGACACCAATTGGTGTTAATAGAGGACCACACCCTGAGGTGTTAAAATAACACCATAGAGATTGAACATAACACCAAAGGGTGTAAATGTAACAACAATAGGTGTTTTAATAACACCTATAGGTGTAAATCTAACACCACCAATTTAACACCGGTGTAAAATAACTGGTGTGGTCCTCGATGTACACCGGTTAACACCACAGTTTTTGCTGTGCACGTTATCATTTAATAGTGTTTTTGAAATTCACCTTGATCACGATGATCATAATATGAATTGAAACACATTCATGTTCGCAAGGATGATGGATTACTTTGATCAATCCTTGTCATTGTATCCAAGTTTAATTGATTCATTTCCTATTTTTAATAATCAAACGTCTTGGACTAAAGTTGCCGCTTTTCTCTGAAACCGGCGCCAGTTATAGAGTCATTACCTTTCATTTGTTGAACACTTACGGGTATTATATACAATGAGCAAATTTAGATCGTTTTAAGAGATTGAAAAATATCATTCTGCGCACTATCTATTGGGGCTCCCTTTCGTGTGCATGGTCCTATGCAGATTTTTTTTCGGGGTTGGGGCAAGACACCCCCCCCCCAAAAAAAAAAATCGAAGAAACTCGACAGTAAGGGAGCAAAGTGATCGAGTTTGTTATGAGAGCGCTTTTGCATTTTGTAAAGTATAACTGAAAGATTTTGTGCACACTTATGGTGAATTTTGTGAAAATTTTTAGTAAAAAAAAATGAAGGGTTCGACATTTCTTGGGGCAACTGCCCTCCTCACCCCCCCCCCCCCCCTCTTTCCTCACTGCGTACAGACATGTTCGAATACCGATCGTGTTGATGAGAAGTGAGAAACTGGGGATGTGAACGCTACCTCCTCCCCCTAAACAATTTTTTTGAAGGAAAATGAATACTACGAACCAGTGGATTATATGCATCTCAATTAACGTTTGAGAAAAATACAATTAACGATAAACAATGAGAAAGTTATGGCCATTGATCACTAATGCTATGGAGATCATCCCCTCTCCTTACTTTTTAGGTATTTCATAAAAGATATCATATAAAAGGTTGGTACTATTACTCAGTCATTAGAACATGCATTGTATATAGAATGAACCAATATGGATATTTTTTTAGTATATTAGTCCAAAGAGCGGAATTGTTCATGCGTGACATTAAGATTATTGGAAGATATACCAGAGTGAATACAACATTCAAATTCTCTTTTATTATTTTGACCAAGTTTTCTCAAACTGTATTGAATATTTTTCTTTGATATTTCTGTTTCAACATTAGTTAGCTTGTTGCAAGCATTCCATTCCCCGTAAATTGTTCCCACACAAGGAATGGTTTGTTGTATACACCGGCGCGCCGCGGCGTTCCGATGGGGGAGGGACTTGGGCCCTTGACCACCCCCCCCCTTTCATGACCAAGAAAAAACGAACAAAATAACGAGAAAATAGAAATAAGAAACAAGGCTGAAATATGATTTCACTTCTTTTAAAATATTATGACAAAATCTTTGAGATAGTAATATAAAATACGTATATTATTTCTCTCTCGCTTTGCTCGTCTTTTAATAGAAATGTATTCCCCATACACCGTGTCGAGCCCCTCAAAGTTGTTGGCTCAGTATACGCCACTGGTTGTGTATAGACATTGATAATGTGTCTCAATTTAGTAAATCGACTCAGACTGATGATTTATTATCTTACCATTGATGATTGGTTTAGGAGCTGATAAGCTGATATTCATGACAGGCGTGAGATTAGCCCGTCTGAGTCTCAGTGTCAGAAATCTTACACTAATCCCCAGCTAATCGCGGATTAATATTTTCCTCCGAGTTCCTTCCTAACTCCCCTCAGACTCCCTCTTTCACTTCGAGATTTTATGCCCCTGGGCAAAAAAGAAATATATAAAAATATATATCCCATCTTCTTCTTCATTGGGGAGTTCCTAAGAGGCTTCAATTAAACTCCGTATCAAGTGTTTTCATTTGATAAGTCCAGATTATGACTACTTTTTGATTAATGGATGAATAGTAACTAACTTTACATGTGTTTGAAATTACTCATTCAAATATCAATCACAAGAGCTCTGCCTGGGAACATCAAATATCTAGATTGACTTTGTAAATATATTTCATATCATTCGTGATTGCGGTTTTCATTTAAATTGTTAAACCATGTCATTGCTCCCCTATATATTCATCGTTTTAATTTATATCATGTTCATATATATATATATATATATTGTAAAGAAATGGATGAAGAGAACATTGTTCTCTTCATCCATTTCTTTACAATATTTAAATAAACAAAAGAGTTGGCAAAAGCTGTTGTACATCTATAACTTTACACGTTTGTATTTCTTCTCCCATACGTGTACTGTATCGAAGCAATAGATTTGATCCAGCTGAGGCATGGCGGCTTGTCATTGTTCTAAACCCACCTTCACCCAACAAAGGAAATTATAATTGGTATAGTGTCGAAAATCTGTCTATCTGACGGTCAATCGGATTGGGTTCGCCCTGCCACTAACCCGTCTCTGTGGTCTAGTGGTTAAGGCACCGGCGTTCAAAGCTGGGGGCCCGGGTTCGATTCCCGGCAGAGACATTTTTTTCGGCATCACCAATTTTTCCAAAGGGTAGATAGCTCTGGGGAACCTTGATTTAAGCTACGCCTACCATTGTTCTCTTCATCCATTTCTTTACAATATTTAAATAAAAAAAGAGTTGCCAAAAGCTGTTGTACATGTATAACTTTACACAAACATATATATATAATATTACCTTATTGTGAATTTTGATACATGCATACACTTTATTAATTTGTAAAGCATTTTTGTGATATTCAGTTCATGTTACTTGAATAAATCACTTAATTATTTCATAAATCAGGCTAATAACTAATTCAAATTGAAACGAAAAAAATAACATCCCATTAAATATTTTCGTCTATTATAATTCGGTCTACCATCAGTTCGTCGACTATCCACATGGTCTAATTGGCAATTCGTCCACTCACCATTTCGTCTAAAAACCAGTTGGTCCAATAGCCATTTAGTCCATGTACCATTTGGTCTAATTGTAATAAGTGTTAATTGTTCAAAATGAATGAAAACGAAATGGACAATAGACCTACTGGTCATGAGACGAAATTGTCATAGACGAAATGGTGATTAGACGGAGTGATGATTGGACCAAATGGTTATTAGACCAAATGGTTGTTTGACGAAATGTTGATGGACGGAATGGCATGAGACTAAATGAAAATAGACCATGTGGTGAGTGGACGAAATTGGCAATTTACCCGCATCAGGGGCATGGGACCGATTTGAAAATGGTGTGCTGGTTTGTTAAAAAGTTTGACAAGCAAAAAAAAGAAAGTTCTTTTTTCGAAATAAAGGTGATTTTGGTCCCATGGCCATGTTACGGAATGAATAGAAAGAGCCCCCCCCCCCTAAAAAATGTAAATTTTACGAATAGTCCTAGTGTGTCTGAAGACATTTTAGTAGTATATTGGGCGGGTGATTTCTAGTTCGGTGTTGACCTTTTGGTGTTGGTGTTAGGTCAATTTTTACACGATTATAACACCAAACATAAAATGAAGTTGGTTCCGAAAAGTCAGTCACTAGTTGTTGAGATGTCAATAATATGATCTGGATCAGTTTTACAAACTCTGAGTAAGTTTTGGAGCAAGGGGAAGCAATCAAAATTTCAACACCAACACCAAGGCCAACACCGGACTTGAAATCACCCATTGTACTTGCAAGAAATGAAGTTTCGTTTATATCATTTGATTATAACATGAAAGTCTTGATCGGAGTGTATAGCATTGATAAGCTGTAAGAGTTGGTGTCACTTTCCTTGTAAGACAATACCACGTGATTAATTTACCCAGCATGCAATGTGTGGATAAGGTTACGGTTAGCGGAAGTAAACCTCGCCTGTTGTAATGATGGGATCAATACGAAAAGCATGTGCTAATGATCACTGATCATTCCTGTCTCCCCATCACATTCTCTCTACACAGTCCTCCTCTCCAGGAATTTCCTCCCAAAGTTCAGCCTCAAGTTCAACTTGTCTCTATCAAATCGTCCACTTTAAAATAAAGAAAATATTTTTACAAATTATACCCAAAAAACAAACACTTTAATTGATAAAGTTCAATCAGTGGCGTAATGAGCCCAAAATTTGAGGGGCGCAACATGGCGTCTGTGACAAAATTTCTTAAAAAGCGAGCGAAGCGAAATAGCAAAGATTTTGACCTTGTAAATCATGTTCTGTATAATAGCATTTAACATAATATTTCAAAAATATCATCACATTTCTAATTTTCCTTCCCTATGTTAAAAGAGAAAATATTTGTCGTGGAACTTTATATCTTTATTTTTACTTTATTTTATTATTATTTATTATTATTCACTTTTATTTTTATTTATTTTTTTTTTGGAGGGGGAGAGGGCAAAGCCCCAACGACCACCTTTATGCCAGTTCAGTTCAATAAAATAAGACAGTTGTTTTCATGATAGTTTGGTAAAGAATGGAGGTAATTCAGTACTCATAAATAAGTGACAATTTAATTTCACCTAGTCAAATCGTCAAAGCTATAATTTCTTTCAAAAAGTTTATCTTCATAATCATGAGTCTATAGTAAACTATAGTAAAAGTCTATAGACTCTGTATGGTTCATCAAAAAGTGCTTGTTTTCATAGTCAAATCTATCACACTGATTTCTTCTGAAATCTTCCCAAATTAAGAGAATTTGAAGAAAGGAAAACCTTCTCAAGGCATAAAAGGTTCAAGTTCGATCTGGTTATCACTTCTGTCCGCTCTGAGGAAACTCTGATATTAAAGAGATGATGAATGTTAAACAACGTGATATTTAGTGCAAAGTGTGAGGTTGCTCTGAAAGGCATATCGCGACAAGACAAATGAACTTAAAAAAATCAATATCAGTGAACCATATTAACATTTTCACACCATGAAAGCAAGGACACATGAAATCGTTCTTTGCGCTTCTAAAATAGTCACATAATTCGTATTATTTCCAAATTTAGGGGACCCTAATCAGGCCTCAAGGTTTAATCATTACGTTAGATGATCAGTCATAATAACATTTTTCTTTTTCTTCTTAAAATTGCAATAAGCCAAACTACCTGCTCCTGCTGCCCGCTTTCTTTCTACGTAATGTACACTGCACTTCTCTGTCTCTCCCCTCTTCTCCCTCTCTCTCCCTAATGTTATAAAGCAAAATATTTCTCACACGATCCATCAGTTACTTTTTTTTTGTAAAGCGCACAATATTTTTTTGTATTCATTTTTAAACAAAAGTTCTATATTTCATTACGACCCAATATTTCTTTGTTGTAATTTTGTAATGAAACTAAGTTATAGGGGCTTGCCTTTTGTACAAGCTTTGCTTTTTTTCGGCAAGACACTCCATTTTTACTTTTAAAATACAAATGTCATCTTAGGTAACTTTATTTATTAAATTGTGTTCCTTAAATCAAAGATTATGTTATATATATATTATTATGTCTTTCGGTATTTGCGACCTTGTTATGTTATATTTATCTTAATTATGTACAATTATTGTGAAACGGAAATCAATAAATCAAATCAACAATACATTCTGTGCGGTATTGCCTTATTGGAAACGAACAAGCATACAAAAACATATTCAAGTAATTCAACCTACTAGTTTTTAATCAGAGGCGTCGATCCTGGGGGGGGGGAGGGGGGCAGGGGTGGCGATCGCCCCACCAATGAAAATATTGGGGGGGGCAAACATATCATTTTGCCCCCCCCCAATAATTCCGGATGTGCATGAAACAAAACAAGATTGTAATGTTCAGCAAGCGAGATGGAGATACACAACTCGTTCTTTATTCAAAGTCGTGCTCAAAATGTCCTCTTTTCAGATTGGAATATAAAAATTTTCAGCTCGCGCTTCGCGCTCGCATCAATTTGTTAGTGAGATACGTGTCTGTGTCTCATGAGTCATATATATGTATATATATATATATATATATAAATATATATATATATATATATATATATATATATATATATATATATATATATATTACATATATATGTGTGTGTGTGTGTGTGTGTATGGGTGGGTGTTTTGTACGATCGAGCGCCTTTGGAACTTTAATGATTTTGCCCCCCAATCTGAAAAATGGATCGACGCCCCTGTTTTTAATTTAATCCAACAGTGAAGGTAAGAATATGCAAAACGCCAATAAGGAAAAGATGAGAAAAGGGAAACCACGACAACACAAAAAGCGCCCATATTTTCGCTTCGCGTATGATTCCAATAGAGTCATTGACCCGTTTTGTATACTAGTACATCATAGTTCTCAAGCTCTTGTTTTTATATATTTTTTCTAACTGATAGTGAAAAACAAAATCACCTGTAACAGGCGGGAAATTGATTATGTCTGCCGAACTCGCAGACAATCACCAGCGATTGGTTCACTAACCTCGTTTTTTCTGCAATAAGAGTCGTAAAAATCCATAACCAACCAAACACCCTAACTCCCCCCATTTGTCATCATCGATGTGAAGGATCTGAATAAATAGATATGTGGAAATCACATTAGACCATCATTGCTCACATTTTCTCCATGCGTTTTGAAAAATTCGTTAAACAGCGACCGCGCCTTGTATAACACCTGGCTGACCATGCACTGGCCGGGGAATGACCAACTGACCACGGGGAACTCTCGGCCGCTTGTTCCGTGACCTGACCGTATTAAGAATCCACTCACTAAATTTACCACTTCTATTTCAAGATTTCAACGAAATTTCATCTATTCCTTCGTTATCGATTTAGTTTGTCACGGGAATTTTTCTGTTATAGCCATGCCAATCATTTGATAATGAAATTAAGGAAGAGAGTGTGGATTTGTGTTGTATTTAGGCCTATGTTTATGAAACTGCTATTAATCATGAACATATTTCTTATTCAGATTAGTTTATTAAAATATAGTGGAAGATCAGTAATGAGATAAATTTTCTACATAATTTCTTAGTGTTAGCCTATAAAAATGAAGAAATTCGGAAACCATTAACACTTACAAGTGAGGAGTGTTGCATTGCTTTTTCTAAAAAAAAAATTCTGACGTAATTTGGGCGAATAACATGTGTTTTTTTTTACTTTTCTGATTATCGAGCTGTATCTCTTGGTCATGTTTATTCCTATCTAAATTGATTACTCTTATAATAATCTAAGATAAAAAAAAATGAAAGCATAGTAATGGGGCTAGAATTTCCTATAATTATTACGTTTCAAGTGATGATTATTTTCAATAAGATTTGGATTCTTATAGTGTTTAACATCAAGAGTAAATTACTAGTATTTCAACATAACATTTTAAATGAAAAAAAACACAGACATTGTAATAAAGGTTGTCTTGTTAATGTGGGAAATAGAAATTGCACGTTAAAAAATATCTTTTCATCCATGAACCTATATAACTGGGATTAACTTGTGAATACATTTTATCTAAATCTAACGTTCAATAATAACCTTTCACTGTACTCATTAATTTCTTTATCTTTATCGTTTAAGAGATTCAACAAGTTATTGAAACAAAATAATTCAGAAGGGCGGTTTTTCTTAATGCAGTTATAAAATCATTGAAGAAATTTGCCATCAGTATAACTACGTTCAATCTGGGATTAAGTCCTTTAATAAGCATTAGTAATTTACACGAGATATTGATCCTATTAAACATTAGATTCACTGCGTCACGTAATGGGTGTACATCATCTTCTTTAATCCTCACTATGGGCTTTTATGCCATTGAATAAAGCCACAATTATAAACCGGTTCCGGTAGTTTTAACGAAGAGCTTGATGATTTAAAACGATGAAGGGTAGTAACCTTTTTTTTCTAGAATTGTAGGTTTTATTTACTATCTTGCTTTTCCTTTTTTGCAAGGATTTTTTAAAATAAAAAACACTTTGAATTCTTCTTTGAAAGGGATATCCTTCAGAAGAAAAAGTTGTGTTATAATTACATTTGTATGACATCAGATTTTCTTTAAAGTAAAAACTAAGGAAAATGCGATAATGAAAAAAAGAAGCAAAATAAAAATAATGCGTATGGTGAAATCCAAAGATTAATTATTACAGTTTAGCCTTATTTGTTTTGTGAGAGCGCTGTTGTCTAATAACACTGACTCTCGTTTTTTAATCAGAGTGTCGTGGGTTCGAATCCCAGCTATTTTTAGTAATGATTTATACACACTTTGCTGCTCGGTTCCCATGGATAGTAAGCAAGAATATTAATTACTTGAAAATATTATGCTTGTGTGCCAGAAGGATTTTCTTTTGAAAAATAAAAAATACTTTGAATTCTTCTTTGAAAGGGATATCCTTCGGAAGCATTCCCAATCTTATGAAAGGAATAGTATCTAGTGCAGAACTTCGAATAATAATCCTTTGGCGTACTACGCAGACAGTGTATGAGATGTGACAAAACTTAAAGGACAAGTCCACCCCAACAAAAACTTGATTTGAATAAAAAGAGAAAAATTCAACTAGCATAACACTGAAAATTTCATCAAAATCGGATGTAAAATAAGAAGGTTATGACATTTCAAAATTTCGCTTCATTTCACAAAAACAGTTATATGAACGATCCAGCTACATCCAAATGAGAGAGTCGATGATGTCATTCACTCACCATTTCTTTTGTTTTTTTTTTTATAAATATGAAATATTTTTATTTTCTCGTCATCGTCATGTGAAATGAAGTTTCATTCTTCCCTGAACACGTGGAATTCCATTATTTTAACATTTTGTGCTTCAGGCAAGGAGGTCCTAATCATCAAATTCGTAAAAATTGAAATAATTCAAACAATAAAAAACAAAAGAAATAGTGAGTGAGTGACATCATCAACTCTCTCATTTGGATGTAACTGGCTCGTTCATATAACTATTTTGTTAAAAATAAGCGAAACTTTGAAATGTCATAACTTTCTTATTTTACATCCGATTTTGATGAAATCTTCAGCATTGTGCTTGTCTGATTTTTCTCTATTGATTCAAATCAACATTTTTCTGAGGTGGACTTGACCTTTAAAGCGGAAGTCCTGTAGAATGATAGGTCCATGGGTATACCACAATATATCGTATGAACAATTATGTTATCATCAGCAAATTTATGAAATGGGATTTATTTTATCAAAATCGATCATAAGACTTTGAACGTCTGTAATTTTCAGCTCCCCCCCCTCACAGTCTCTCTCCCTCTCTTCCACACTAAGAAAAATAGGTCCAACTTTGCACCTTAAAACGTGCAGACCTGGGGAGCGTGTCATCAATATTTTCATCCGACAAGTTGTCAGATCTGACATCTTTCCATGATTTTGATTGGCTGAGAGGCATTGTTCCTATGGTAACTGTCGGATAAAATGAGACTTGTCAGATAAAACGTCCGACAAGTCCTTTCATGAAACGCCCCCGGATGTCACACTGCGAGCACCTATAAGGTGCAACTTTGTACCTTTTTAGAAAGGTGCGACTTTGTACCTCTAGGAAAGGTGCAAATTATACAAGATGCAGAATGCCACCTCATAGGTGCTTAATTTCATCAAGAAAGGTACAAAGTTAAACCTAAAAAGTACTTCCATTCATTGTGACGTCAGGGGGTGTTTCATGAAAGTTGTCAGTAGTGACTAACTTGTCGATACTGACAATTTCTGCGAAATCATTGGTTTTGATTGGCTGTGAGCACTTACCTCTGACTGTTACTATGTTAACTGTTGGAGAAAGCCAACTTGTCAGTGCTGACAACTTTCATGAAACGCTCCCCTGGTCTGCACTTTTAAAGGTGCAAAGTTAAACCTAAAGTTTCACCTTTCTTGCATCCCTATTTCTTAGTGTGTATTCTCCCTTTCAATCTTTCAAACTCCCCTTTCTTTCTCATTTTGTTTCTCTTCTTGTCTTTCTCTCTCTCTGCCAAATAATAATCCATATTCATCTCATTGTTCTCTTCCATCAAAACTTATCTAAAAAATGACCCTCGGTTCCCCATCCTCGCCACAAACAATATATCTCGTTGTATTTGAATCTGAAGACAAATCTTGGACACGTATCTTTACAAAGTTCCCCCTCTAATTGGGCTTCCTAGTTTGCTTATACGTTGTCTATGCGGTGCAAATTATGCAAAACGAAGCAAAACTTTAGAAATGCTTTAATTGTATTATTTTACATCATATTGTATTATTTGACATCGGGAGGCGCCATGGGCGGAAATCCCAGGGGGACAGGGGGACGTGCCCCCCTACTCAAAATAGATGGGGGACACAATATCAAATGTCCCCCTAATATTTGTGGTCTTTTATGATGGAAAGAAATAAAACATGTATTTATTTATTTATTTTTTGTTTTATCAAATTTTCCATCCTCTTTTCCCCGTACCTTTTGGGAGAGATTTCCGCCCCTGGGAGGTGCTATAACCCAGTCAGTAGAGCAGGAGTTTCGGATTCCGGTGACCCGGGTTCGATTCCCACTTAGTGAGCTCGTGTCCTTTGGTAAGGCATTTAAATCATCATTACCAGTCCCTAGGAGAGGACCTTAAGCTGTCGGTCATCTGGTTGCTTGTTTACATACACTAATGCTTTCTTAGCAACAAGGGTTAACAAAATCACTATTAGGCCTAGTCAGATTTTTTTTTTTTTTGGGGGGGGGAGGTATTTTTTCATGAACAATGAATGAACATTCGTTTGGGTGGACTTGGCTGCCTAAAGTCTCTGACATGCAACACGCCTCGCAATTTCATTCAACCAAATTTTATGTCTTCTCTTATAAAACCCTTACCACCATCCACCTCTTACAGAAGTTACAACGTTCAAAACTGGGGGGGGGGGGTTATGACCCATACCGATACCCAGATCTAACGTATTGAACTTGATCCAATCCGTATTATGTTCTTCTGTCGTCATATCTATGTGTGCATAACATTGTCCTCGATTTATCCCCTTTTTCAACCTTTGCTCGTCCAATGTTGCCTATGTGTTCATGTTTAGCGCGATAAAACCGCGATGTTAACATTCCCTGTATAATAGTTCAGGTCTCTTTCACAAATACCGTGCACAAGATACATAAAAGAGGGAATCGAGGAAAAAAATGAGAGATAATTTTTTTAACATGCAAATGACACACACAAAAAAGGTCGTAGACAGACACGAATGACAAGTATAGTGTACTTTGATGTGTGCGTGCGTGCGTTGTATGTAACATTCATGTTACTCTTCGTTTTATTTTCTTTTATTTTCTTCTTCATTTTATGCACTTAAACTTTGATACGATGCTTGTTTTATCAACATGGATTCAAACAAATAAAACTCAACAGATTACACTTTAGAGATAAGAATGAAATATAAACCCAAATATAGTAAATTGCAGATACAGAGAGGGGAGGGGGTATATGCAGAGTCGGTGAATATTGATAGTAAACTGAGGGAGATAGAGAGGGAGAGAGTGAGTGTGTGTGTGTATGGTGGGTGGGTGAATGTAGGTAAATAGACCCATGTTTAGTAAACTGGAGTGGGAGTGTATGTGTGTGTGTGTGAGGGTGCGTGTGGTCGGTGGGTGACTGTGGGTGAGTAAGCCCATGCAGGTATAGAGAACTGCAGAGAAAGAGATAGTGTGCGTGTGTGTGTGTTTGTATGTGCGTGTGAGAGAGTGAATGTGGATGAAAAATCTGCAGAGTGGGTGAGTGTGTGTGTGTGTGTGGGGGGGTGGGAGTTGAAAAGGTGACTATGAGTGAATGAACCGCAGAAGAATAAAAACCTGCAGAGTGAGGATGGGTGTGTGTGTGTGTGAGAGAGAGAGGAGAAAATGAATGTGGGTTATAGATCCAGGCATTTTAAACTACAGATATTGAGTGTGTGAGTGTGTGTATTGGCGGGTGAATGTAGTGAGCATAATACAAGTATAGTAAATTACAAAGAGAGGGAGAGTGAGCATGTGTGTGGGGGTTAGATGTAGATGTGGGTGTGTAATTTTCTTAGTGTGAGCCTAAGCGCAAGCACGGGTGTGTGTGTGTGTGGGGGGTGCGTGGATGTGTGTGTAAGAGAAAAAAGAGAGAGAGAACAAAATATAAATATAGGCATATATAAATATATATATAAATGCAAAAAATAGATAAATATATCAATGCTGAATATTCATCAATTACACCTCTATTGAAAAGATAATTAAGTCAAATGAATTAATAAATAAACATTATATAAACAAAATACGAGAAAAAAAATTGAAGAAAACAATCAGAATCATATACTTATTTTGAAATGGATTATATCAATATTCAGATCCACTAATTATGTTTACATTACAAGTATATTCTCGGATATGGATATCAATTAATCCTATAACCCAAAAAGGTGAAGGAAATTGTGGTAATAAATAATAATAATAATAAAAGATTCACGTTTCTAAACACGATTTAATGAGTCTATGAAACATTTCCAATGCAAAACAATAATCATATAATATAGATATTATTGCAAAGTCTTATCTTTAATTTAGGGTTCGACCATTTAATTCTGTAGGGGGTGAGGTGAGGGGATGAGTAATGCGTTGTTAAATAGTAATAATAATAATAATATTAAGGGAAAGAGAATGCATTTGTCACTGAGGAAAGGAGAAAAAGGTCTTTCGAATTGTACGAGTAGGATATGGAGAAAGGCCGGGAGAGAGGAAGAAAAAGAGACGGGCAGAGAGAGAAGGAGAGAGAGGGAGAGAGCCTGAGAGGGGTGCCCCTAGATTCTTGGTTGCCACGGTTATTGGTTATCGAGCGTGCACCGATGATTTTTCTTCCCTTTTTGCCGGCTATCTTGTCAATGTTGGAAGGATGACATCAATGGACTTTCACAGAAGATAGCGTCCACTTAAAATGATTTCCATGGTCAGTTTCATTGGGGTCAGCTTCCACCGAGCCAGTTTGTAATATGTGGGACCACGGAGTCTACTATCCTACTGCCTGCATGCCGGCAATATTTTTTTAATTATTATTTTTTTCGGTTAGGCCTTCATTCAAATAAAGTTTGGTGACGCGTATTGTTCCTTGAGTTACTGGGTGTATAAATGAAACACTTGTCGCCAAAATCACTTACCACTATTCTTATTATTCACTTGCGTGATCGTATTTCAACATCTTCAATACTACTTCAAATAATCCCTGGACAAGAATTGGAACTATGACTTTTTCCTTTTCGAGATTGAATTCTTCGGCTTGTGTTCCTCCCTTTCTTCTACACTTGTGAACATTTGGACGCCGACGAATTGGTAGATATTTGCGTAATCCAACTGCCAAGGATAAAAAAAGGGGATAGGAGGATATATTTTGTGGTGTCTTGTGTTTGATTTGTGGTGTTAATTAGGAGTTATTCACCACGCAGGCCTACACCGTCCCCGCGGCCCCTACCCACCATGGCGGGTGGGCCACTATGCCTTATGCCGAACACCACCAGCTTGGGCCGGGCCTAGCCGACGTCTATGGCTCGGCGAACGGGGCTTGCCCGCCGCAGGGATACGACCAACGAGCGTGGGTCATGCAACAGCACTGGTACGTATCGCATTGTTAGAAAACATGTTTTCGACTCATGAATGTGAGAATAATGTTGTACATCATTTACCGAGCAGTGTATATAGCGGAATGGTGAAGTGGAAGGACGCCGACCGGGCGGCAGGCGGGCAGGGAGTGTGTCGAGCCTTGACGGCGTCCGTCAAAATACGATCCAATATATACCACCCCAAGAAAACCCCGAAGTTAAAAGTAAAACGCTATTATTGTGATAGGGACAGACACTTAATCCCAACTTTTTCATGACAATGAGTTAATAGATCAAATGAAAATCTTCTCGTATCTAAAGAAGTTTGAACAATTTGATAATGTTTCATATACCAGTAATCCAAGTATATATATTTTTTTTTCTACAACTGTGGTTTTGAAAAGTGTGCTCAGGCAAAACTGTTTAGTCTACTTGTAGGCTCCAAGTTTGTTAGTAGGCCTATATGTAACTTTTCGGTTTGTTATTGATTTTATTTAAGGAGATTTCATTATCCCTGTATTGGAGAACGTTTTGCCTGTTACTAATAGTGGAGATGTTATCACAACAAATATTATGCATGACCTGGTACCATGCACGAAAATTAGGTATGGTTACCATCTAGGCTCGTACTCTAAATCGTCATATAGTAAACTCATTTCAAAGAGCCTTGCCAGCCTATTTGATAAACATTATTGGAAGATTGGAAGTTAGAACGAGGAACTGTCCCGAAGGCATCTTAAAAATAAGCAATGGGTCTCTGGCATTCCAATTCAAGAAGAAAATGTGACCATTCTTGTGAAACCATTCATCGTGGTCCACTACCTGATCAGTGGGCACCGGCCGGCGTACACTGCCTCTCACTCACCGCCTCACTCTCTGGCTAAAAACGTGACAGTGACACAAACGCCATTTCCACCAACCCCATTCCCTGGTCATAATTGCGATCTGCCTCGTTTTTTTTCTCTCATTTCATTCACTTAGCTCCCACGTGTCTCTCCTATATTCAATTCCAATTAACCGACTAAGAATACTTCAGAGAGCGAGGGGAAAAATGACTTAAGAGTCGCATTATGGGCTGAGAAAATGGCGCGTGCATAATGTGCAAATTGCTTTGCATCCTAAAATTATCTTTGAAATGGGTGTAGCAATTATCATACGTGCTTATGTTCAAGAGATGCAATGAAATCGGACATAAAGCGACATCACATCATCTCCCTTCATTGGATGGGATAAACAATTAACTTTATCATTTCAATCATCAAACTTATGGTGAGACTACAAAGGTTTTTTCTTCCATTGCTATATGTCTTGTACCATGGACCTACCAGCAAATGAAGACCGAAGCGTCGTAACTATTGAGCTTGTTAGCTGGTGTTTGTCAAAATTATCCCTGTTTTTTAGGTCACTTTTAATCAGCCGAGTTTCTATTTCTGTAGAAAGGAGAATGTTTTGCGCAAATCAACATATCTCATAAAATTCACTATTTTATGTGTTTACTTTGCATGGTTGGGCAGTTTAGTTATAGATATGATGACTGATGAAAAGACGAAAGTAGACATTAATTCATACAGGATTAATATGAATACATTTTCAAGTCCCATAAACATTTATATCACCTTCCAAATTAGCTTTCGAATTGGTGGCTTAGTTTAGTCGTTTTTATACTCATTTATTTAGGCCTATTCATTTTTTGTATTTTTTTTCTTGGGATTGCTGCTTATTAGAAACGGGACGCGGTCATAGAAATGACAAGAGAAACTTCATGAAGTTAGTAAAAAAATTCTTATCGCATTTAGGGAGTGTTAGAGTGGGAAAAATGCAATCTATTGCAAAAACAAAAAAGTTTCAATACTGCTTTAGTCACGTATAAACGCTGACAGTTTACATCGCTGCACACTCCAACACGAGTGGCTAGCACTTGAAGTTGTGATTTGATACGCGAGATTTAATCTACCATTAGCATTTGTACAAACATATCGAATATTAAGCTACACAATAACCCAACGTGGCTTGCAAAGAAATTATTGAGAGAAAAAAAAACCATGGTAAAAAAAAAAAGCATCCGAAATTCCTTTAATCGTCCAAAACTAATCCAAAAGAGACCTACAATTGGAACTTGAATAGGATCTACCGTTAATAATTTTCATCACTTACCCTCGCATATCAGAAATATAGTTTAATAATTTACTGCTATATGAATATTGTTAACAAAAGTTTGCCTTTTAATGGAATGATAATGTTAATGTTTTACATAAATCTACTACGTCACAGTACTTACAAAATCTTTGAAATTGTTCTGTCTTGATATCAGCCTGTATGCATGTATTTATTATTATAATCCTGTTTTCCTCGTTTATGTTATTATATCCATGCATCAATATACATAAATATATGCATAATTTCTCTGTTCAGAGGATATAGGTCTACGGAGTATGTGGTCGATTTGCAGAAATTCATGAATCCAATTAAAACTGGTTCGTATAAACTTTAAACCATTTTTTTTTAATTCCACATAATTACTTTCCACGCTTTAAGGTAAAACTACTTTATTGGTTCTATTCATTTTACAACCGTTAAAAAAATGTTTTGCTCCCTTCTTTTACAATTTCGAGTATAATGCTTGTTATATTATGTTTATGATTAATATTTTTTTTTATTTCACTGTATTGATTCTGTCTTTATCTATCTTTTCTGTCTATCTGTTTCTGATTATCTGTCCTGGAGTGTTGTCATTTCCCTATTAATTCTGCTGACAATATTCCATGTAGTGCTTACTATATCGTAGATGGTATAGTCTGTGAGTTGAAAAGGCCTTGACAACAACGATAAGCTCATTAGTACTAAAAATTTCTAATATATTGATAATCATATATTTTAGGAAAATATAGCTGTCTACATTTATAGAACACTGTTAAAACAGGAGATTTTAAAGAAAAAAATATAACAGGACATTTTCTGCAATCTAACAGATCATGTCTGTTTAAAAAAAAGGGGGAAATTTTATTAAAGGAAATTTGTTAGGTTTCATACAACATATACCAGTTTTCTGTTACTTTACCATGTATGTAAGATTTCACAGTGCAGTAAGATTGCAGGTGTTTGCGATGTGCATACAGGAACTTTTGGGGGTTATAAAGAATAATTTTTTGAACAGTGATAAGGTTTAAATCACCACAATAACACATGCAAATTATCATTTTTACTTTTCAAACCATATGCCTATAAGGGAGAGAGGATAAAAACTTGTTAATCTATTCAGAGGAAATAAAGAGTTGGCCTTGACGCAGAAAAAAATGAGACACTCGAATAATCACCAAAAATGATAGAGCAAATAAAAACCCTGTACCAGATTGTCTCTCGGCAGTTTCAGTCACCCCGTGCATGATCTGTTTGGTCCGTGTGAGGATTGTCAGTCTCGTAACCAACTTTCTTTCACCAAACTTCGTTATAAAGCTGTAATGTAGCATCGGGGCCATTTGTCTTCGATACAGTGCATCGAGACCTGTGTTATTTTCATACGAATTGTGGTATGCAATAACAAGTTCTACACAGTTAGAAAAAAAATATTTAACAGAAAGAAATTATTTAAAAAAAACAGAAGATTTTTACAGAAAATAATAACAGAAACATTCTATAAATTGTTACATTGGGAAATTTTCTGCAATTCAACAATTCAATACGACGGGTCTATTAAAAAAAAGGGGGAGCAACATTTTCTTTAACAGGAAATTTGTAAGGTTTCATACACCAAACACCATTTTTGTAAGATTACACAATGCAGTAAGATTAAAGGACAGGTCCACCCCAACAGAAAATTTATTTGGCTAAAAAGAGAAAAATCCAACAACAAACATAACACTGCAAATGTCATCAAAATCGGATGTGAAATAAGAAAGTTCTGACATTATAAATTTTCGCTTAATTTCACAAAACAGTTATTTGCACATCCTGGTCGTTATGCAAATGAGGAGACTGATGACATCATCCACTCGCTATTTCTTTTTGTATTATATTAAATGGAATATGAAATATTCTAATTTTCTCCTCATTTTCAAATGAAACAACAATAATTCCTCCCTGAACATATGGAATTAGCATTGTTTATAGTCAAGTTGGTCCATATTGTCAAATTTGTTAAAAAGTGAAATATTGTATAATTCGAACAATAAAAACAAAAGAGATAGTGAGTGAATGTCATCATCAACTCTCATTTGCATGTCACTGAGTTGTGCATATCACTGGTGTTGTTTTTTTAATAAGCGAAACTTAAAATGCCATAACTTTCTTATTTTACATCCGATTTTGATGAAATTTTCAGCGTTATGCTAATTTGATTTTTCTCTAGATTTATTCAAATCA
Organism: Lytechinus variegatus; assembly: GCF_018143015.1. Lineage (NCBI taxonomy): Eukaryota > Metazoa > Echinodermata > Echinoidea > Temnopleuroida > Toxopneustidae > Lytechinus > Lytechinus variegatus. Next base: position 8,201,724 of record NC_054746.1, on the reverse strand, counting down.
ACAATCATGTGGTGGACTTGACCTTTGAAGGGATTCTCGACACTGCCGCAAGAATTTTTAAGGAGAATTTGTTTACACTGTAGAAACACAACCTAGTGAAATTAAGGTGTAGTTCCTACACAGAAAATATTAGTGTTGATTGGTGTACTTCTGAGATGACTACACCAGTCCTTTACTCCGGTTGGTGTTTAATTTGAGGTGTTAGTTCAATGATACCTATGGGTGTTATTACAACACCTTTGGTTGATACTTTTACACTCTTTAATTTAGTGTTATATGCAAACTTCACGGTATAGATTAAATTCTTCATGGTGTTATCAATGACACAAGTATAACTTGAGAAACCCGAATATTGTCTTATATCAGACTAATCACCAATGGTTAACATGTAGCCTAAAGAAGATCGATGTTTGAAAAGAAGTTACAAGTTAATTCATAAATTTGAATGTATATTGTGAAATTTTGCTTGAAAGCAGAATCAGTGATGAGATGATGATCATGATAAGCGAGGTCATTAAGAGCATCGAATACACTCTTTTTTTAAAATTTATTCATCAATCCATTCATTTTGTTTCTACATGTATATCCACAAGAATCCTTTCGTCTTCAAAATCGTGAAATTGATGTGTTTTGTGCTGGCGTGTGATGACCTTTTTCTAATCTTTATTTAGTTCTTATTTTATTCTAATCGATGGTGTATGCATGGATTAATTGATTTTAAGCTGAATTGAGGATAAAGAATAATTAATTTGTAAGTTTATCTCATTTCAGAGTTTGACTGACATCCTATTTATTCATCTAAAACCTTTTACATCCGTATAAAAAAATCAATGCCACTCTAACGCAATATGCAATTAATAACTGTCAGTCCAAAAACAATCCTGTTTCGGGCTGATTTTTTACCTCAACCATTAATTATTTGCCCACCACAATATTCCCTAAAACATTGTTTCCCAAGATTTTGATTGATATTTTCGTTTCAAGTCTCCCTCAGCTTACCCATTCAGTCTCAAAGAGAACCCAACTTCATTTATGATTGCTTATGGGTAGCTAATATAAACCATTGATCGAATGAAGGGGATCGTTATTTGTAGGTTTTAACGAAGGAAACGCGGCGAGGAAATCGATTTATATTTACATGTATATGAAATAATTTTTACGTGGTTTTGGTACATTCTTCGAATGGCTCATAAGAGGTACCGTAACGCTCCGAAGCGTGCGAGACATTATAACGAGTTGCACACTATCTTGATAAGTTGATTGTCATGTCGTAATGTCGTAAATCGTCATAATGAAAATTACACTTCATACATGTTTTTTTTTTTTGGGGGGGGGTGGTTGAAATTGATTTTATTTAGCTCAATAAAGAATTAGATCTACGATTATTAATGGATCTCATAGAAATTCCCCTTCTTTTTAATATTTGTATAATAATTAACATTATAGTTTCAGCAGAATTGTATAAACACTCGCAAAAGAAAGTCACAATTAAGGTATCAAAACTGTGATATGAGATTCTTTATCTCTTGCATCGTAATGGTAAATGACAATTCAAATTCTAATTCATGCAAAACCACCAAAATCATTAGACTTGATGATGTCATAATCTTATCGTCAGTGGGAAATAGATAGACATTTGTCATTAGTCAAATTTTGATAAATTATATATTTCTGATATTAGAAAAAAAATATGATTAGGATAATATTTAAAACCATGAAGTAATCAATTAAAATCAAGAACTGATGACAGTCTCATTTTCAAATTTTATATGATCTATCTGTCACTTTGATTAGTATGTTGCAGTCAATCATGTATAATGATTCCATTCATCACTTAATAACACATACATATATACATGTACCAAAAAGCGCTAACGTTTTGAAATTAAGACAAATAGTAATACAGCATTTGAAACCCAAAATGCACTTTTCCAACGAAATGATTAAAGGGATGAAAATAGCTTTTATTAGTAGTAATATTTGGAGTTAACAATAGTTACTACTATTACAGTGAAGTATTATCTTCATTTTAATAGTCATTATCATTAATATTGTTATAACCAATATTAGAGTAGTTGATTACACTACCATACTTTACTTTAAAGAAAGTACATTTTCAATCACTTAATTACATGGAATTTTAAAGATTAAAATAGATAGTTTGGACAATAAAAATAATAGCTGATTGGTTATTTCATCTGTAAATTCAATATGTATTATGACAATAATTCGATTTATGTCGTATAAAAGTCAATAGAAACATATTCCTGTTGGAAATGAATAAGTGTGAAATTGAGAATGAATTTTACAGTGGTCATTACGAACGAAAATTGTATTCAAATCGTAAAATGATCATGAAAGAACAGTTACGAGTTCACCTCTCTCATGCAGAGTAGCTCACCACTTCACAACATTTTACAACTCTGCCCTCTGCGATGGCCAGCACCAAGGCAGTCCCTTTTAAAACTGAGCACATACAAAGTATTTGCTCTTTTCCTTTTTTTTGATAAATTTTCCATAGGTTCAGTCCATGGTTGGGATTTAAGCTGTTTTTTTTTTTTTGGGGGGGGCTTGTCAATTTTTTTTTCCAGATTTCAAATGCTCTTCTTGTCTGAATGATTTTTTTTCCATTTTTTTTTTTTCTGTCGTTTTTTTTTCATTGCTTGTGAATTTTTGGGGAGCCGTGGCTGTTTATTTTCATTTTTTTCCTTCTAAATCTGGGATGGGGAAATTGCTTTTCGAAATCCTGGAATGTGGTTTTTATACACATTATCGGTTTTTTCCGTGCATAATAATATCAAATTCACAAAAATAATGGTCGTTGATTTCTTTGGAGATTACGCTCATGATATTAAAATACTCACGTGGTATTATCATTATATTATATCATAATATTTAAAAAAAAAAGGATATACCCTGTCCATAGAAGATATACAATCAGTTATACAATTTATATTGATCGTAAGTCTTTGGCAAACCAGTTACTATAGAGCTACAATTAATTATTGTTAGATTAATTAATAAGAGCCAAGGTCGGTAATCACATTTCTCTTGGTGTGAGACGAGGGATCAATCCTTTTGGAGTAAAATGCACATCCTAGTAGAGTGCATTATAGCTTATTTTGGAGTGAACTGTGCATCGTTTAAGACACTTTCACTCCAAAAAAGGAACTATAATGCACTCAACTACTAGGATGTTTACTCCAAAAGGGTTGGTCCCTCGTCTCACCCCAAGAGGAGTTTAAGCAGGGACCATATTAACTCTTACGTATTTATTTTAGAGAGTATTCTTTCATTTGACACAACTAGTAATTACACGTCTATATAAAACTAAGCAAAATATAAACACCTTGCTTTTTAAACACATTTTTTCAATTATGATTTTTTTTCCTCATTTTATCAAACATACTCTAATAAAATTCAATCACATTCAATTTATTTTATTACAATTTGTATTTGTGTTTAAGGGCAGAAATGATTCTATGGGATTGAGTGTTACAGTTTGTTATTTGCGATGTGCCATTGACTTGTCTTCGTCTCAGGATAGTTAAAATTCAACAAATATTTTATCAAAATCAGTGATTACCAAAATAGCAATTAAAAAAAAGTATGAGCAGAAACAAACCGCTCCAAATTATCACTTTACATAGACCGATGGGCAATTATCATTTATAATAAAGTTTTACTCTTTTGTGCAATGTCTTCTATTATGTATTCATGAGTTAGGAATCACTTTGTTTGCCACTGCTTTTTTAGGGTGTCATAGGCTAAGGGTCAAAGTGTGTGTCTTTTTACAGCCCCTTTCGTATTACCCCTTTCTATCCCCTGCACCTCCTAATTATTCATTACACATTTATTCCTAATAGTATCAATCTTTGATAATAATGATAACTTTAATTATATTTCTTCGTTAAAGCTGAAATAATTGCCTTTTCAATTTTCAAAAAGATTGCCAGTACATCCCACATCGATTACGAACCTTGCCCCTGATGCTTAATGAAAATGGCGTATGTTGGAAACATCAAATTTTCGTGAACTGAACTATATTCTTAGAGGTTGTTTACTTCCTAGGGCAATACATAATTAGTTTAATGATCGGGTGACGAATGAGTCAATATTATAAAGTTGTCGACGAGAAAGTTAAAGCACTAAATAATATGTAAGAAACTATAACATAATGATAATCAAATTACTTATTTGAGCCTGTGGTTTTCTGTGTGTTTTGTCAACTGTAAACTATAACCCTTTTCGTTACGTTTTTAATTAAAAAAAGTATCATTTTTCTCATGTGAATGGTAAATAAAGGAAAATAAACGAGTAACCGATCATTTTGAACACTTCGTAGTTAAAAAAAGTGATCTTATGTTGAGCATGTAGTCATATATTACCACATTAATTAAGTAGTGCCCTTTGGTACAGCCTCCGCCCTCAACGTTAAGTCCCTCGGAGAGGACTGAAAGTAATATGTCTCTTGGATTTCCACTTACACGTGATGTGTACACTTTCTTATTTGAAATTCAATAGACGCACTAACAAACAGACATACGAACTGGAGATAGACGAAGTTGTCGTTTTTATTTCCTCTCTTGTCAGATGGTCTAAATTGTAGGATTAAAAACAAATCCAGATTGGCTGTATTTTTAGGGGCAAATCGAAGCTTGGATTTAGTTTTAATCCTAAAGATTATTGTTTAAATCTCAAAAGGATATAAATTCAAATACATCGAGATTTAAAAACAAATATTAGGATTCAAACTAAATCCAGAATTCGATTGGTCCTTAACAATACAGACCACCTGGATTTATTTAAAATCCTGAGATTTAGAGTGTTACTAATTATTTTTTTTTTCAGAAAGAACCACTTAAACAAAAAATAACATATTTTCTTCTGACACGATACACTATCAACACTTGATTAATGCCTTGATTTGTTTGCTTTGTTCAATGATGCAATTACATACGTGTGATGGGGGAAATATGGCTCATTTAATGCAATCATGAGTTTACAATGAAAATAAGCAGGTGAAATATTGATAAAGCAATGGTATATACTTTGTCAACTTCAGATGACAGATACAAGAAAATTATGAATACTTATAAAATATCATTAGTTAACCACAGCTTTGGTTTTAGTAAGATTTTATTTATATATTATGAGAGCTAATGTATATATATCAACCACGCCTTGGTACGCTGACTGGGATCAATTCCTGATGAAGGGTTAACATTTGGTTTCTCTCAAGTTTCAGAAACCTTCTTTTATGACCAAGTCGAGACAAAGTTTTCACCCATGCATAACCCTATTCGGCTCACGTATACCAAATATGGGTGCCTAGTAAGTTAAACACTGGTTTCCAGATAACACTTGAATAAAACAAAAATTGTCATTAACTTGTTATCTTATTTAGTGACATGATGACATTGACAAAGAGCATATTATTATGATGCCTCATTGGCAAGTTGAACTTATCATTGATGATTATGCATGTTAGTGACAAGAAATTGTTTAGAAAGAAAGTTTACTCTCATCATTGTTCAAACAATTATTTATCATCTGAAAATATTTAAGGTTTCATACAATTCTCCTACTCCCTCTCTCAGAACGTTTGATGGTGTTTTGCGACTTTATTTCTTTAGAGGATAAAACAATCCTTGGAAATCATAAACATTTCACAATTACATGTAAGAATGATTATTGGAGTATTTTTTTTAATGGCGATTAAGAAGTTTTTACCAGTAAAATTTGATTCAAGTAATATATATGATGGAAACTTCTTAGATTGACCAATCCAATTTTAGATTAGGTTCACAGATAGATGTATGTTTACTTTCTAAAAGTAATTTAAACATTATCAAGTGACTATGCTCGATATTAAACGGGTTTTTTAATAATTATCAAAAAAAGAATGCAAGACTATATAACTAGAGTCATTTCATTACCATAATACAATAACATCCAACTTACTCCCTTTCTTTTCAATTCTATGTTTATAATAACATGAATAATAATATTCAGAACTATTAGTTTATGTTCGTGCAATCTTTATACAATGTAGTTTCCAATGTCATGAATATCTGTATCAGTGGCGTAATGAGCCCCAAAAGATTTTGAGGGGGCTATGATATGGCGTATCGCGTAAAATTCGTAGAAAGTTACTAGCGAGCGAAGCGAGCGGGAAAAACATTTGATAGTTTTGTTGCATAAATCAAATTTTGTGATAGATTTCTACATGATATCTAAAAAATAATATATTTTACCCTTCTCTCTTTCCTTTTCTCTTTTTTTTCTTGGTCGTGAAAAATTTGTTGGGGGGGGGCAAGTGCCCCCTCAAATCCGCACATCTGTACGCCATTGATCTGCATCATATCAGAGATATTCTGTACTTCACTGTTTATCTTTGATACCAGACAGTCTAAGTTAAAGACTTTTTATTCTAATATTTTGTCTAGTAATGTGATAATTTATTTTCATTTCAATCAAAAGGGAGCCCATTGAGTCAATCAGGATTTTGAATATAGAAAAACACATTCGATCAATGTTCAGGGAATCTCTTAAAGACTTGGTTGAGGAGATAAAATTTATCGGTATTATACTTTGGCCGCTGCCATAGCTGTATTATCATTATCACATGTATGTGAACATAATTTTATATCGAGTTTATTATGTTCCTATTTGTTGACATTACATGTAACATTGAACTGTTATCCTCTCATATATTATGTTTCCTCAACAAATAAAGCGAATGAATGATAAGCGCTTTTCTGCACGTATCATCTCCAACTTGTGTGCATTAAGTTATTTACAAAGAAGATGATATATATATATCAATATGCCTATATTAGAAAAAAGGCAAAACGTTGATTAATAATTAAGGCATCTACGCGTCATCCCATATGTCACAGAAATTTTTTTTTTTTTTTATTGAAGAACTCTGCAAGGTGTCACACGTCATTCTTATTGGTCAAAAACATGTGTCTGAACTCTGAAAAAAAGTAAATAAATTATTACCTTCATATGAAATGCTACACTGTAAGAAAAATTCTTTTTCAAAAGGTGTCTTGTAGCAGACTTACGATCGAGAATACGTCTTACATTGTGTAAAAAAGTACAGAATTTTTTTATGAGGTATATACCTTACAAATTTCCTGTAATAAATCTTTTTCGGGTTTTTTTTAACCCGTATTTTTTAGACCTGTTCTGTTAAATTGCAGAAAATGTTCTGTTTTATAAGTATTGATAATGCGTCTTTTTTTTCCTGTAAAAAACTTTTGTTTTTTTCTTTAACAGTGTACTTTTACGAAGTGAATCGATATTTGCATTTTATTTATGAAACGTTACAGTAAGACATTATAGAAATATGTAGTTAATGATCTAATTCATTCGATGTAGAACACATTCACTTAAGTCACTTCGTTTTTCGACACATATTTCCCTTCACACAGAATGGCAGAATGCTAGAATTCTGTAATTCTTATGATTCCAACAGCGAGGCAACTCTTAGCCCACTTGTTGCGGATTCGAGTCACGCCTCGCCACCGCACGCCCGAGCCCACTTGAGCCGAAGCTGTCGGCTTGTTGACCCGCGCAAACAAGACCAATGCTTCTTCCCTCCGCTCATCAAATGGGTTGCATATTGACTGGTTAAAGACCGTCAAACGCAGATGATAATGTTCTTTTATTCTCACATTGGCATGATTTGGGTTAACTGAAGAGAGAGAAAACTCCAAGTTTAAGGCAAGGTGAAATACTTGGATAAGTCTTGAGCTCTGATTAAAAAAAAGTGGAGATGGATGGATAGACAGCAATGGACGTTGTCAGTCGAATAAAAAAGAACAGAAAGATGGAACGAGAAATACGAAGAGAGTATGAATGCGGGGGTGGGGTGGGAGAGGTGCAGAGAGAGAGGGAGGGGTGAGGAGAGTGAGAGAGATGGGGGTTGCTGAAAGAAAGCCGGGGGGATTTTTTTTTTAGAAATTGATAATCAAAATATAATGCAGACTATATATTGTTTCTGAAACAAGTGATTATTTTTTACTAAAAAAATTAAAAGTTAACATTAAAGATTTTAAAAAATTTAAATAGTGTTAGTAATTCACCTAAACCCCATGATTATTATGCAAACAATGATGATTGTAATCATCATAAGTAGATAATTATATACATCTATATATCTAATCCATGTTTCTTACGATATAAGTTTAGGTAAGTTCTTAAAAATATTGTTTTGCTTTTAAAATTATGGGTTTTGTAATTTTATATTCTGATAAATGCAATCGTTTAGTGGTTTTGCATTACCAAAGCTTTAGGAGATGTACCAAACTTTTTAATTTTACCATCATTGTCGTCGTCATCATCATTGTCATTTTCGTTTTCATCGATATTATCATCACCATTATCTCCACCGTAACTATTACTATAATCATCATCATTATCGTCATCATCATCATCATTTCTACTATCATCATCATCATCATCACCACCATCATCATCATCATCATTATCGTCATCATCACTATCATCATCATCATCATCACCACCATCATCATTATCGTTTTCGTCATCATCATCATCATCATCTTCCTTATTATCATCATCATCATCATCACCATCACCATCAGTTTTCTATAGACAGATAGACCGACGTGAAATATGGATACAAATTCATACTATTTGCCTTTGCAGTGCATTTCATTAATTCATTCAATTTCCCTGTTCACTCACTATTGGCTAAAGATTACATAAAGTTGGATGCAGTGTTCAAACATAACTGGCGGTTTTGTTAAAGTAATCATAAGAAATAACACTACAAACACTTGCACATGGAATTATATTAACCATATTAACGTAGTCGTATTGTAATGACAAAAGTTTTGTAAAAGAAGGCGTCAATCTTGCATGAATGCATGAAAACACTGGGTTTCGATAAACCATTATAGACAATGGCCCGTATTCTGAACTCGGGTCTATTTCAAACTCAGGTTTAAAGTTGTAGTTTAAGTATGAAAAGCCAATTGTGACGTAAATCACTAACAGTAGGGATATAATATTTCAGCTCATTTGACTCTCAAATCATTCTCAATTGTCTAGGAATTATGAATAGATAATTGTCTTCACAATCAAAGAACCAGGAAAGAGCAGAATAAACATAAGAAACATACAATGCAATATCAATTTTGACACTTTTGGCTTCCCATAATTCCAGAACAGACTTGGACCATGGTCTAAGTGAAACCTGACTTCAGAATACGGGCCACGGGGTTTAGTTCTGTACAAGAATATGTTTTACTAATGATATTCTTCATTAAATCCTCGTTTCAGTAATATAATGTTGAGTGAGATCGAACGCATTGAGCTTTCACTCATTTTTTTTATGGGGGGGGGGGGCTGGTGGCTCGATATCGACTTCATTGCTTGTTGAAATGATTATTGATTCATTACAGAAAGGTTTCTAGTTATAATCCAACTATTTCAAAAAGTCAAATTTTAAAGAAAAGTACGATATTTTGGTTCATTAACGCTAGGCAAGTATAAACCCATCGGCGATTAGGCACGGGTTCTCGCCTTACTTCTGGGTGGAATCTTATAGCTACTCGGTTCAGGCGGGATAAGACATGATATTTCCGTTCAATCCATATATCCGTTGATTCAAACTCTGTCAGACTACCCTGCATCATCATCTTAAAGAATATACTTCAGGGTTTTTTGTTTCTGATCATCCTTCTGATAAAAGCTCCACATCTGTGGAAGTCGAAATCATCATGAATCTTCTCTGAGTCACATTTCCCTTTTCTTCAAATATCATGAATTCCATAATAAGAATAAATACAGTAATTCAAAACAATCATATTATCTGTTTTATATCTCGAGTACGCCCAACTGTATTTTCAAGATTCTATTAAAGGAAATGATATTCATTATGTAAACAAATTGAACAGCACTATTTTTCAACAACCTATACGAATGACATTAATGATCCTATCTTTTTTTAATATAAAGTCTTGTTACACAAAATTATTATTTTGAATGAACTTGCTCTTTCTTCCATGCAGTTTGAAAGTCATGTGACCGATGGTTATTTTCTAGAGCACATCACATTTCTTCATGTTCTTACAGGGACGACGGCATGCCCCCTCCCCCTTTTTTGATAGGGGAGGAAAGATGAACTAAGGGTAACTTCACTTTCCTCAATTTAACGATTGGAGCATAATATAGTTACACGACACACACTTCTCTTTTTTTTTCTTTCTTCATTCTCTTTCCATTTATCACCGTTTTCTTCCTATTTATATAATATATATATATATATATATATATATATATATATATATATATATATATATATATAGCCTATATATATATATATATAGCCTATATATATATATATATATATATATATAGCCTATATATATATATATATATATATATATATATACTTAAAAACTCATTTGGGCGGTCACCCCTGCTATAATACCTGTGGCGTGGTACCTATTTGTTTATGTTTATATTTTACTGTAAAGTAAATAATATTTTGCTGACTCGCACTGTTCTGATTAACATCAGCAGAATTCTGGGAGAACACCCCCCCCCCCCCAAGAAATTTAGTACAGTATTGCAAAGAAGGCGAGAACGCGTGACGACAATAATCGCATGAACAAAAAATAATTTGATTGTAGTTCTAAATGATAAGATTTGGAGTATAGTGTTATTTAATTCTGGTCACTTCTCCTATCTAAAATTGTAGTAAACCCCCTCCCGAATGTTTCACACAAATTCATTTATTTTTCTAATGGATGAAATTCACCGGGAAATTTACTCTCTCTCTCTCAATGAATTTTGTTTGTGGAGGAGCCGTGGTGTAGTGGTTCTGACTCTCGCCTTATAAACAGAGGGTCGCGTGTTCGACCGCGGTCTGGCGTCCTTTGGCAAGGCGTTAATCCATATTTTCCACTCTCGACCCAGGTGCTAAATGGGCACCCGATAGGATGTGAAAGTCATTGTAGCTTGTCCAGTATTGTGTGCGCTTCACCGGCGACTGACTGGAATACTCCCCAGTGAGTGGAGGATGTACACACATTGTGTGCGGGAATTACTGATTGAATCTGATGATCGGGGTAATAATATTTATGTAAAGCTTTTAGACACGTCGCGTCGTTCCGATGTATCAAGCGCTATATAAAAGTTTATTGTTATTATTATTACTCTCTTCGTATAGTAAATTAATTGGATTTTTAGAGAGTAGTTAGAATAATTATAATCGTTATTGATGTTAGCTAATAGAACTATGCTGATAGCCGTAGAATATGATGATTTCGTCGAATTATCACGATTATTGAAATAATATTTTTTGCGGTAATTTTTTCTAGCAAAATATTAGCACCCATCTGATCGGATAATATAGTTAATATTGTTTTTCAGTATACTATATAAAAGATGTTTTGATTTGAAAATATAAATGATTCGTGATTTATTGGGGCTGATCGGAGAACTAGTTCCACCCAAATGTTCAGAGTTATAAATCAGTAATCGAAAAGCAACTGGAAAAACACTAGATGACTTTAAACCCGCTCTGAATTTACGACCATAATTTTTCTCTCTCAAAAACAAAGTAGCAGGTTTTAAAGTAGCAGTTCATGATAATAATGAAATTATTGCCATTACATAATGTTATATATTTTTGCGATAAAACTCACAATTATAAGAAAATTATTAGTTACTATATATTTATGGAAGTAAAATATTTGATATTATCGTGAGTGGACTCGTAAACATTGTTATGAGTGCTTTTGAATATCAAGGTTTGTTGTTTGTCATTTGAGATCTGGTATTGTTTATATTTTTACCATACTATAAGCATCTATAATAAATTCAATAATAATGATGGCGAGCAATGTGATAATTTTGCTGATATGCATGATAATCATCATGCTAGTAGTCGTAGTAATAAGAGTAACGATAAAAAGAATGGTAATGTGATCATAATCATATTATTATAACAATGTTAATGATAATAGAATCATGATATCACAGAGAATATTATTATTGATAATTGATTCATAATTTTTTGCTCAAATTATGTTAAAATTTTATTTTGCAAGTACATTAAGTATTCATCTTGAAGGAACTGTCTTACAACTATCTTAAACTCTCTCCGGATACAACGCTATACGGATTTTATCAAACATTTCTGTATTTTTAGACCTAATTATTTGTCTAAATAAATTGAAAAAAATATATAGAATATTCGGTTGTTGTTTTTTGGGGGGCATGTATCCAATGACTTTTTTAATTTTTTTTTTTTTTTAGATATGTCATATATAAACTAATGGGCAAGAAAAAACAGACTGGGTTTGAAATACTAAAAATATATAAAAATAAATGAACCACATGTACATTTTCCACACCAATATTTGTCTGAGTGCAGCCTTTTTAATCCCATTCAGTTCTTCAAAAAAGTCGATTGTTATTTAACAGCCAGCTATAAAGAAAAAATATAGACAGTTGGCCGGCCGTACGCAGCAGGGGAGAGGGGAGACTTGAACTTCCCCCGTAAACGAGATAGAGAACACTTAATTTTTTTTTACTGAAAATGTTCGAAAAATTCACCAAAATTGTGCACGACACCCTTCATTTTCACTCTAGAAAATGTCAAAGCACCTCTATGACAAGCTTGGTGGCTTCGCTCCCTCGCTTTCG